>NC_056464.1:837922-1580422 GCF_008729295.1 Plectropomus leopardus
TATATATATATATATATATATGTGTGTGTGTGTGTGTGTGTGTGTGTGTGTGTGTGTGTGTGTGTGTGTTTGTATATATTGATTTTCAATCAAGTCTGTGTCACGGCAGTGTGGGGAGTGTGTGCAGATGAACAGTATTTGGCCTCCAGCATTTGGTTTTGAATCNGTGTGTGTGTGTGTGTGTGTGTGTGTGTGTGTGTGTGTGTTTGTATATATTGATTTTCAATCAAGTCTGTCACGGCAGTGTGGGGAGTGTGTGCAGATGAACAGTATTTGGCCTCCAGCATTTGGTTTTGAATCAGCATCCCATTGATCACACACATTTTTAAAAATCATACAACATGCAACTCATTTCTTACCAATCAATACAAACTGTATACCGGTGATGATCATACATAAGACATGTAATACAGTTACTCCTAAACTACTTTTTGCTTTGTATAAACACACTTTATAATAAGTGATACCAATAGACATGTAGTGCACATCCTTACTGTTTAAATGTGAAGTAAAATCACTATTTCTAGTTCAATCTTTTCTGTCTTTGTTTTCTTACTTTGAGTTTAGCAGTAGAGGGCTTTTCCGAATTTGTCCTTACATTCAGATCCATAACTGATTGGAAAACTTACAATGAAAGTTTTACCCTTTCAGAATAACAAGACAGTAATATAAAAGTTTAAAAAAGTAATGATATAATATTTCCACTGCCACAATATATTAATATACAAGTCATTAATGCCTATACACTAAAGCAAACCCACAGTGAGAGATGAGGATGAGTTAGCCCTGCATCACTAAAGTAACTCAGGCTAAATACAAATACCAGAGTGAATCCTGTACAATGTTAAAACTTTGCTTCTTCAGCTTACAGCATCCAAAATGATTCATTTGGTTGCACATAGTTAGGTTTCTGCAGTGACATTAAAAACATACAACAGGTACAACATCAATATTGGTTCATAAAACCTACAAGAGCCAAAAACACTGGCTTACATTTTCTGCAACACCTTCCTTCTACAAGGAAGTTAATGTCTTAAACATCTGGGAAAGCAAAGGGCTTTTTTTTCAGACAGGTCACACACATATTTCCAGTTCCTGAACTAATGCTCAGATCAGCTGTTGGGTTTTTTACGTGCTCAGTGACTGATGCCTCATATGCCCATGCCAATGTCCTCGATCTTCCAGCCACTCGAGTTCTTTCCAAATTTGTAGACGAGCCTTCGGCCATCCACACGCTCCAGGATCTCCCTCTTATAGTAATACCTGAGGAGGAGGAAGTCGAGGCTTAGTTCGCCAAGGTTTAAGACACAAAGCATTCAGTTCCCCTCATCATCTGCTGCACTAAATTAATTTAAAGCACCTAAATTAGAGTGTCAAACGTGGCCTCTAGTCTCTTTAACCCTTTGAAACCTTGAGCCACATTACTTATCTTGCATTGCTTTCACAAGTATTTAAACCATTGAATGTTTCACAAATCGCAAAAAAATAAGCAAATTTGAAAAAAAAGGTAGGAAAAAATGTCTAGGTGGAAAAAAAATAAATGGGAAAAACTTTCTGTTTAATGATCATAATTAAATATGTAGGATTATTTTTACCAAGCCAATCTGACCATGTTTGCACAGACCAGCACAATTTCCAATTCCATATGTCACGATCACCTGATTAGTCATAAGGAGGATTACTTAGCTTTTCTTAACAGTTGTAATGTCTTCTGTGGCCCAACTGATATCTTCAGGGTCACTGTATCTCAGTTTAGAGACAGAGTAGTTTGTGTTACAAACTAGGCTGTGGTAAATCACTGTAGTGTCCATTTTTTTGGCCACATAAGGTAAAACTACACCATCTGCATGGTTGTCTGTGTTGGAACATCTTCTTTTCTTAGCGTTTTCTGTTTCAGGCTCAGCCAAACTGTCTAACAACTGCTGAGGCATTTCAAATTCTGGCAGACACAAAGAAAGCTGATTGGATCGCTGGAAATTCCATCTAAAACTCTTCCCTATTAGCTGCTACACAAGCTCACCTCATGGCCCGGCTGAGTTTTTCGTACGTCATGCTGCTGTTCTTCTTCTTCTGGCCCCACATCTGAGCCACAGCCTCAGACTTGAGGAACTTAAAGACACCCTCGCGGCGGTCCTCCCACTTCATCAGGCCCTGGTTCCTCTCTGGGTGGATCAGAATGTCCCTGATGAACTCCCACAGGTGGGTGCCACGAGGTGCTGCAGGCAAACAGTGCGTTCCAGTGAGCTTAATGTATGTGTGTGTGTGTGTGTGTGTGTCTGTGTGTGCGTGCGTAGGTGCATGGATGCAGCATAAGCGGGTCAAACAGATATGCATCTGAATGGTGATAAATATGCAAAGCAGAATGTGTACAGCTGAGCAGTGTTCAGGTACAGAGATCTTTTCAGCAGTGTTTTACTTGATGAGAGACAGCCTGCTGAGGCTTCAAACATACCGTGTTTGTTTTTCTTTGGATTTTCATAAATGCTGCAGCTGTGCTGTCTGCTGGCTTTGGGAGGTCGGCCCCGGGGTCGCTTGACTCGAGACTCTCCTTTTTCTGTTTTGATGTGCTCCTCTGTCAACACATCAGCTGATTGTCAGATATTTACTTGAACTCAGTAGCTAAGACTGTAAAATGCACTGAGCTGTGCAATTGAGTTTTTCAGCATACTCACTTGAAATCAGAGGGTAGGAGAACTCCGGGTCTGATTCACCACTGCCAGACTCTGGAGAGCTGAGGCAGGAGAAGTCAAACATGCCACCTGAGGACGTGACAGACATGTGTCAGATATATAGCATTCTTAAGAAAGTGAGAGGCAGAAGAGTGGAGCAAGATGACGAGGATGGAATACTGACTGTTGGAGGAGGAGCTGTACTCGCTGTCAGAGTGGTTATCAGACAGGCACTCCGTGTCACCCAAGGGGGTCATGGGCTCCATGGTGAGACTTGTAAGATCATAATCATCCCTGTAGTCCAACTCCCTCTTGCCGACAGCTCCTTCAGCTGTGGAGAGGACGTAGCAGCATTAACCCTGTGATTTCCATTCAGTATCAATTTCATGTTGGCATGCAAAAACACTGTACAATATGCACCTTGGCCAATTCTAATGGTGCTCAGCAGAGGGAAATTGAGATTGACCAGAAAGTTGTCCAGGAGCTGGCAGGTCTCGTTCAGCTCTGGCCCTGACAGGCTCTGCAGCTCTGGAAACAAAAAGGAAACGAGGACATGAAAAATGAGAATATTTAGGCATCACAATGATCAAGGACAAAAAATCTCCTTTGGGATCAGAGGCCAAATCTACACTTTTGACTGCATAAATTCTATGTTTATTGGGGTTTATTTGTTTATATATGAAAGTTTAAGTTGATTGTAACAGAGGCCAGTTTTATTCTTTATGTGCTTTGTCAATTTTGAGTGCAGTTAACCCTTTTAAACCTGAGCAAATTGGTTTGATTTCCTTTAAAAACATGGAGCAAAGGTGATAAGAAACTTAAGAAGACATGGCTCAAAATTTAGTAAGAAATTGGTTGAAAAATTAAAAAATAACAGGTAAAACTACCTGAGAATAAGCCTAAAAAAGGGGAAAAAACCACTGTAATTTCAAATACGTGATAGCTAATATAGTTTTATATTATATATAAAACTATATTAGCTATCACATACACACACACACACACACACACACACACACACACTAATTTTAGCTTATTTTCTTGTTACCTTTTAGTAATTTCTCACAAGAAATTTCTTACCAGGTTGCACCATATTTTGAAATAACCATGTTGCTCAGATTTCAAAGGGTAAAATAGCATGTGAAAGGTGTCTGAATGCACAAGAAAACTGATGTTGATCCGGATAGTAAATGGTTAAACCTTTGACTTCCTAAAATCTTAACTCTGCAATTACAGTCCAGTACTCCATCAACATGAGCTATATATGAATGGATTTTAGTTGTAAACTTCTAAAAATCCATCTTACATGCCAGATTGAGTTTTACCATATTTGGTCTTGTGTTCCTGTAGACTCTGGTGGAGGCGTGGGCCGAGCTGCAGGCCAAAGACCTCGATCATCTGGTCGCGGTTCATCTGGCAGAGAGAGGGGCCATCAATGGCGCAGTATGCCAGACTCAGAGTACTGGCATCAAACTTGGTGCACTCCACGTGGTCACTGATCCACTCCAGGACATTCTCTGCTGTCCAGCAGTGAGGGCTCACCTGCCTGTACCACTGACCTGCACACACACAGGCAGCAGGAACATGAGATTCTACAGAGTTTCCAAGTCATATTGTGATCTTGTGTCATGTATTTAATTAAGATTACTTGTCTCTCCCAGAATACACCTACAATATGGCCAACCTTGCTTCTTAGATTTACTTTTTGAAAAATGTTAATTTCTTTACATGGCTGCGTGCTGAGCTGTCTACATCCTCACCTGCTCTGGGCTTGAGTCTCTAAGGTCAGACAAACAAAGCCCAAGCTGTTTCAGCTATGAGGTGACAGCATTCTCCTGTTTGACGGTTATGCCAGTTAAACATTGACTGCCTGGTAAATGATTGAGCCAACAGTGTCTAAATGAGGTCAAAGCAAAGTTCAGCCAGGTAATGGTTCCACTGGCTCAAGTCTGACAATAAAGGATCATGTTTACTGTGAGATTAGTCTTCAGCTGAAACTGCCCACTAAACTCAGACTGGACTACAATGGTTACCAGTGGCTTCATAGCAAAGATGCCACATTGTTTAAGTTTTCTTTGGTGCCACAAACATCAACAACAACTGCGCTCTTAACCCTTTGAAACCTGAGAACCTGGATTGATTTCTCTCAAAAACATGGGAAAATGAGGGATGTGAGCAACAAAAGAAGAAATGACCCAATTAGTAAAAAGTACAAGAAAATTACCTAAAAAAATTAATTATTAAAAATGACCAGGAAAAACTGCTTAAATCATGTTATCAAATATCTAATCAAATATTAACTTTTATAACATAATTATAAATATGTAATTATGATAACTATGACAATGGTAAGCTTTTTTCTTTATTCCCTAGACATTTTCCCTGGCGTTTAAAATCTTACATACTTGTGAAAGGCGACTGAAAGCAGCACGAGAAAAGTGATGTGGCTCCGGGTTCCAGAACGTTAAAGCATTGATAAGGACGAGCTGAGTGTCACAGCAACAGGCAGTGAGCCTCTTACCGCTCATGTTGGAGTTGTATGTTAGATTGCTGATGTGCAGGCTGTTAATGCTGGGAAGCACACTGGGCTGCTGCGGCAGCACATCAGGGATGCCAGTCTGATACATGGTGAGGTTGGCATTAGTCAGGATGCTGCTGAGGCAGGGTGATGACATGGAGACACTGAGAACCACAGAAAAACAGGCTTGTTTTAGCGCCAGTTTGAAAACTGAAAAGATGCTTCCAATTCAAGGAGAAGCTATACATAATGAACGCACTGATGTTGTTCAGCTTTCTCATATATTTGAAATCTGTAATGATTCTAAGCATGAGCACCAAATAGGTAACTAATATATTTTACCTGATTACAGCAAAAGCCACAGTATGATGCAAAGGAATTATGCTCCAAGATAATCCGCAGAGAGCGCGTGCTGTGTAATTCCCACTGTTCAGGTATGAGTGCTTTTCTCTGACTGCTCTGTGTAAAACTTTATACTCCTGGAAAGGAGCGGGGAGCGGACTCAGGTGAGTTCAGGGGAATTCCACCTGTAGCTGGCCACACCTCCATCCCTCCTCCCCCGCTTTCCTGAGAACTTGATCAACAAAACAAACCTGCTCTGCTCTTCTCCGTAAACTTTTTTTCTCTTCCACGCCATCAGTCAGCGTTTAATTATACTAGTATTTAAAGGATTAGCTTATACAGGTTCCTGTACAGATTCCTTTAAGTGAACAGCAGTGCTATCTGCAGTGCTGACGATCTTTATTTTGCACAATTACATAAAAGCAATTTGTCAAACTTGTGGTGTCAAATGTTTGGCTTCGGTAACATCAGTTTTTATAGATTCCATAACATAATATTTATACCTTTCTTGCCAAAAATGTAGACAAGGCGAGACAGCTTTATTTGTATAGCACATTTTGTACAACAGGGCAATTCAAAGTGCTTTACAGAGCAATAAAATATAAAACATAATAGAAAATACAGATTTATAATAAAATAGTAAAGAGATTAGATTAAAGGTACTTATTAGTGGTTTAAAGTAGAAAAATTAAAATTTGAAAAAAATCACCATTAAAAATAGCAAAAGTGCAGACAAGAAGTGCAAAATCTAAAAAAAAATATACAAGCTTTTCTTTTTCTTGTTTCTCTGTTTCCCTTTCCTATTTCTTTTATCATCTTAAGCATTTTATTTTAAAAAAAGTAATTATTTTCTGTCAGCAGTTAACACAAGGAATTACATTGTACAGTTTAACTATTTTGAACCGACTTGAACTTATTTTCCATGACACAGCCACCTGTCATCGCCACAATGAAGTTGGGGACTGTGGATGACAGAAGTGTGATGGTCACAGTTTCTAAAAATAGCTGTACACAAAGTGTAGACGGGAAACAGCCAACTGTGTCGACAGACAGTATTATCAATTAATAGCTAAGCCTGTGAGTGATAAAGCTAAAACAACTCTGTGTGTGTGTGCGAGCTCTTGAGCCCTTACATGCTCAGATGAACCTCAGGGGAAACTGAATTGCGAAACACACATTAAACTCAGATAAGGTGAATAAATGGAATGTTGAGGCTAATTGTATCCTCACAGTGAGAAAGAAACTGCAGAGCAAACACACACAGTGTTCAGAAGCACTGTTCTGGTGTCTGGTTTCACAGAGAAAACTTGTTTCTGAGACTTGATGCGGCTCACTGCTGGTACCTAGTGGTATGTGATGGTAACTTTTATTTCAACACAGAAATACATCAAAGACACACACATATATATATATGTAAATAACTAATTTAACTTAAAGAGTAAAATAGAGCTGTAAGCAGCAACCCCTGGTTCAAGCCCTTTTTCAGCCAACAGCCCAATTGCCAATTGCCATTAAAGTGAAAAGTGGCAGCAAGCAGGTTTTGGAATTCACACAATTAAGCAAAGTCACCTCAGCTCTTTCATCTAAAGAAGGAGTGACACCAAGCACACACCTGTTTCATCATTTCAGCATTTCGATAACTGCACACTCAATTTCTTACCTTTAGCTCACTCTTATTCAATACCAATGAAAATTGCACACGGTTGGGACTGACTTCAGAATTTCTCCACTCACTGACCAGGTCAGATTTTTAGTTAAAGTGTTTGAAAGACCTTTTTTTTAAAAGAATAATATCCTTTTTGTTAAACCAGAAACAGCATTTTAATCGCCATCACCAAACCCTCCAAACTCCATATAAATAAACAACAGTTTTATCACTGTAAAACACACTTCGTTCAATTAAAGAAAACAAAACTTGCACAAGCCTTCTTATTTTTTTTCAACCATCCAACAATCACCATCTCTGGTCCATTGAAATAAACCAATCCAGCCAGTTAGATATGGCAGTGTTCCAGCTCTGTGCACACTTTATTTATTCATATGTCTGGTGGGTTTGTTGATGGTATACTCAGAGATTGTCTGGTTACCAAAAAGGATCTTAATCTTAAAAAAAAAGTCTCTTCAGGAATCCTTTCTAATTTTGTTGTACACTTATAACAATCTAAGCATGTCGTTGGCAAAAGCAATAGCTTTTAGTGCAAAATGCCCTGAGGGGTTACACACTGCAGCCTGTTTGGCCAGCTTGCTTAACACTTGGACCAATTAGTTACCCTATAAATGAAGACAAAAATTTTGCCGAATCAGGGACTTGATATATTTTTTAATATATTTTTCAAAGGTGTGCTTATCAGCTGCTGAGTTAAAGGTAGACTATGAAGGAATTTCCTGATAAACAGCACACATCCTCATGCAAAATAAGCATCACCTACAAGCCAGAAGCCTGTGGTGGTGTAGCTGCTGAAACCAAGTAGCCTACTCTGCCTGTATTTTATTATTTTCTGGGTGTCAGTCTTGGGAAGGGTCTTTGGTGTCCCCTGCTCTGTAGAAGCAACCTGCAGGTCCGTTTCTGTTTGATTTTGAGCAAGGCTGAACCACACACGCATGCACACGCACACACACACACACACACACACACACACACACACACAGGACAGGATGAAACATGGACTTTGGCCAAATTCAAAGACTCTGGAAATGCATTATCTTTCTGCAGGGTTGTACAGAGGTGAGGGTGTGTTTTTGTGCTCAAGAATGCAACTGTCTTAAAACAATCAGGCATTAATATTTTGTTACTCTAATTCACTTCAATTTTATTTGACAAAATGTAAATAACACAAGGGCTTGAAAATCAATGAAATAAAAGATAGTGCAAGAATAAGGTACAACTAAAAAATGGATGGTTAAAGCTGAAATCTATGAAGGGCCGTGTTCACACACACAAGAAAACCACACACACATACAACTGAAATGATTTCAGTTGTGTGTGTGAAAAGTTTTTAGTTGTGTTTGTGAAAGCATTTCAGTTGTGTGTGTGAAAAGTTTTTAGTTGTGTTTGTGAAAGCATTACACTCACACACAACTAAAATCCACACACACACACAACTGAAATCATTACACTCACACACAACTGAAAACCATTGTCACACAAAACTGAAATCATTACACTCACACACACAGCTGAAGACCATACACGCAGACAACTGAAAACCATACACGCAGACAACTGAAAACCATTCATACACACAACTAAAAACCATACACACACACAACTGAAAACCACACACACACACAGCTGAAAACCACACATGCACACAACTGAAAAACATATGCACACATAACTGAAAACCTCTCTCACACACACACACACACACACACACTGGTGAAATGCTGGCAAAAGAAACAGCGAAAAATTTCAGTAGAAATGGAACACATTTCAGTAGAAACGGAACACATTTCAGTAGAAACCGGAAGGCGGAGTTAAACCGGTTAGTGTAAATGGGGGGAAACTGCATGGATGTCTTCCCAACAACCTACAAATAATCTCACTGAGGCAGCGACTTCACACCATTTTGCCTCGCTGAGACCATAAGAACACTGACAAATATGACAACAGTTGGACAGCAACCAGTCGTTGCAACTCCGATTGTGGACACGTTGGATAGCCACCTGGCAACCCTCTTTCATCAGGCCAGCAACACAACATGCTGCGGCCATCTACAACTCCGGTCAGAGGAAGATAGCCCCTCAGAAAGTGTCCCTCACTGATCGGCATGCTTGCATGCACAGCGAGAGAGGAGAGAGAAGAAAAGATGCTGATTTAAATTACAGCTAACAGAGAGTACAACCACTGTACAATAATTGTGTGGATATTTCAAACCTTTCCCCAGATGATCTGAATGACTCTTCTCTGTGCTGACCTGTCTCATCAGTGTGCTGCCAATAATCTTGTTCCACCTCGATTTTTCAGTTATGTATTCTTTTTTTAAATTTCTTTCTTGGGAAAATGGACGTGTGGCTCAAGTGTCAGTTGCGTTGCGGGAAGGATTTAAAGACGGCTTTGTTCTAAAGTGTAAAAATAGGCTACTACTTTTACATGCATGCTTCTCATGAGGACCCTTTATCGTTTGCTGGTGACGTAAATAGCCCTGTTAAGTGTAGGGAATTCTGAGGGGCTATCTTCCTCTAGTATGGCACGGCAATATCAATTATTTTGAATCATGGACTTCCGACACCAGGAGAAAAAGTTAATGAATAGTCAGAGTTTGAAATCAGCGATATTGCCATGCTATACCCATTTTCCCATGCAATAAAAAAAAGAAAAAAAAGGACATACTGTATATCTGAAAATAGTGCAGTGAAACAAGGTAATTGGCAGCACACTGACGACACAGGTCAGCACAGAGAAACGAGTCATTCAGATCATCTGGGGAAAGGTTCGAAATATCCACAACGACTGGTTGCTGTCCAACTGTTTTCACATTTGTCAATGTTCTTATGGTCTCAGCTAGGCCAAAATGGTGTTGAATAAAGTCGCTCCCTCAGCAAGATTATTTGTAGTTTGTTGGGAAGACATCCGTGCAGTTTCCTCCCATTTACACTTCCTAGTTTAACTCCGCCTTCTGGTTTCTACTAAAATGTGTTCTGTTTCTACTGAAACAGTTGTGTGTGCATATGGTTTTCAGTTGTGTGCGTGTGTGGTTTTCAGTTGTGTGCTTGTGTGGTTTTCAATTGTGTTCGTGTGTGGTTTTCAGTTGTGTGCGTGTGTGGTTTTCAATTGTGTTCGTGTGTGGTTTTCAGTTGTGTGGTTTTCAGTTGTGTGCGTGTGTGGTTTTCAGTTTTGTGCGTGTATGGTTTTCAGCTGTGTGCATGTATGGTTTTCAGTTGTGTGCATGTATGGTTTTTAGTTGTGTGTGAGTGTGATGATTTCAGTTGTGTGTGTGAATGGTTTTCAGATGTGTTTGTGAAAGCATGTCAGTTGTGTGTGTTTGTGTGTGTGTGTGTGTGTGTGTGTGTGTGTGTGTGTGTGTGTGAGAATGATATCGGTTTCATATGTGAATGTGGGAGGTAATTATGAATAATGTCTCATGGCCCCTCATAGAAATCAGTTTAAATCCATGGCTTAAAATGTATAAATATATAGCTGAAAATGCAGAAATATATTACAACTTGCCAGATATAGCCAAAAAACTAGCAGAAATGAAAGCTGAACTGTTTGAAAGTGACGAAGCTACGAGTTGAACTGGAAGTGATAGTGTTGATGTTAACTGAAAAGGTTTAAAAATATAGAAATTTTTAGTCCTTTCACACACACACAAAAATAGAAAATAAAATGAATGTAGTAAATGTCCACAAAGAGCATAGGTAATACTAGTAATAGTAGCAATATTAAAAGTACGGGGTGTCAGTGGCTGAGTAGATAAAGCAGGTGCCCCGTGAATAAAGGCAGTGTCCTTGCTGCAGTGGCCTCAGATTTGACTCCCGCTCATGACCCTGTGCTGCATGTCGTCCCCACTCTCTCTCCCCCTTTCACACTGTTAATCTGTCCTGTCTAATAAAAGGCTAAAATGCCAACAAAAAAAAAAAAAAAAAAATAGAGGCAGTAATAGCAGTAGTAGGGGTAGTATTAGGTTTAGTAGTATTACAGTATTAATAACAATGGTAGTAGTACCAGTAGTAGTTGTAGAAGTATTAGTAGTAATATCAGTAGTGAGAGTAGAATAAGTTGTTGTAGAACTGAGGGGGGGGGGGGGGTAGCAGTAACGGTAGCAACAGTAGTAGTAGAAGTTGTAGTAGTAATGGTAATAGCAGGAGTATAATTACTTGTACTAGTACTAGTACTAATAGTAGTAACAGTAGTTGTAGTAGATATAAAAGTAATACAAGTTTTTGTAGTAGTACTACTGTGTTAGTAGCAGCAGTAGTAGTATAAGAAGTGGCATTAGTATTAACAGTAGTAATAGCAGTGGTAGTGGAAGTCATAGTAGCATAACTACTACTACTGGTTCACTAATAGCAGTGGTAGCAGAAGAAGAAATAGTTGTAGTAGTAGTAATAGTAGTAAGCGTAGTAGTAATAGTATTTGTTGTGGTAACAGTGATACAGAGAGAGAGAAAGACAGAGACAGACAGAGAAGCAGAGAAAAAAGAGAGAGACAGACAGAAAGAGAGAGAGACAGAAAGAGAAACACAGTGATCGAGACAGACAGAGGGAATAGGCTGTAGTAATAGTAGTAGTAATAGTAGTATTTATTGCGGTAGCAATATTATTATAGAAACAAACAGGAGCTGATGGAGCTCTGACCTGCTAATCAGAAGCACCTGTGTGTGTGACAGTGATAAGTCATGGTCAGAACTGATAAAAGATAGAGAATTACTGCTTGAAAAAGACACCCTACAGCAAAAACTCTCAGTTATGCTGTAAAAATATGTAGACATTGAGCACCACAAGATGTTGCTGAAGAGACTGATATGTGTGTGGATAAAGTGAACAATGACTGAGAAAATCCAGTTTTAAAAAGTCCCTTTATCTGGGTTTTGCTGAGACTTAATGAGAGAAATTAACATTGCAGCAAATGAGAGCTGGAAGCTGCTCTGAGGCAGAAAAAGAAAACAAATATTAAGTCTATTGCTTAAATGAGCACATGAAGTGAAATGAGACAAAAATGCCTATGTTTTAAAGTAAACATTGTGTATGAAGACCTTAAATTGTGGGCACCAGAAGAGATTGTTTGAGAAATGTCTGTGAAAGAGCAGAGTCATATATATCTAGAGTGGGTGATGTGGTCAGTGATGTCAACCACTCCAGCTCCCATATGAGCCCATTATAAACTCAGAAAACGTCTGAAAGGAGCATAAAACTTAAATCGCAAGAATAAAAAGACAGTAAAAGATGTAAAAGAGCTGAATCATAGCTGAATAGAACTGAACATTTTGACAGTTGAATTTTTAAATAGCAGAAAGTATGCAAAAGTAGTAAGCTGCCAAAAACTGTACGGAATTAAGGAATAAAGAACAGGATAACACAAGTGTGGATGCTGTGGAAGTTTTTTCTAAAAAGAATTTTGCAATTTTCTTTTTGTCTAAAATTTTTTGGTGATTTTTAAAGAAAACATTTTACACAGTTTATCACAGCCAGAAAAAAAGGGATCATCAGATTTGTCCCACATCATGTGGGACAAACACTTCATGCATGCTTCAGTCAGGGAGGCTCAAGGAAAAATATTCATAGCTTTTAGGAGGGTAAAAAAAAACAAAGAAAACTTATAGAGTCAGTTATTCACAAACTCAAAATGGTCATGAGTCACTTGCAGTCCCATGACCCGCTTTTGGACCACGACCCACCAGGTGGGAACCACTGCCCTAGAAGAAAACATGGGTCTTGAAGACATCAGACCTCAGCTGTCCTGCACCACAGAGACTCAATCGCCCAGCAACCGAGCTTCTTTGCAGCCAAGCGCCCCTGTGGACGCCTGAACATTGGACCGGAGCCCGAGTTGATTGTCTTGGACAACACCAATATGTTCATGAATCTGTTCACGAACATCCTGTCTGTTTCTGTGCTCCAGCCAGCCAACATCCTGTCTTTTTGTGCGTTGCAGGTTCCTGCAGACAACAAGTCTCTCCCTAAATCTGTTCCTGGGTCAGGGTACTTGAATTTGGGGTCCTGGATGATGTCCTATCTGTTCTTGTGTTGAGGTCCCAGCCAATGTCTCAAATGTTTCAGACTTTCAGTTTCTCTTCTTTATGAGTTTTATTTTTTTCTGAAAGGCGACTGTTTGTACAGAATTATGGTCTAAGCAAAGCTGCTGTCATTAGAAGGGAAGATGAAATAGGAGGTGTGGGCAGATGGTGATGTTGGCACATGCTTTTTCCTATAATTCCATTTAGCTTTGGCCTTTGGAATGTATTTCAACCAATAAAGGTTGGCAAACCTCTACATGTTTTCTCCCAAATTTCACAACATCCCTCACACCCTGTTTCCACAGCAGGTTAGAGGAAAAGCTTGGCTTAGAATGGAATGCTGTCCCTCAGGTTTCTGCTTTCTGACGAGGCACCAGCTTTCATGTCCTGGGGCTGAACAGGCAAACAATTTCATCACTCGCTGTCTTTTCTCACCTCCCTTCATTACTCTTCTACACCTGGCATGTTGCGAAATGGCGGGGTTTTCCACAGATACGCTTTGTGTGCTTTTAAAGAGACTTGAGGAGTGAAGCAATATTGCAGTGTTGTAACTGTTATGCAGCTGTATTGGTCGATATCCATTATTTGCATTTTTTGGTGGTGAGATTAATAAAAATTAAATTCAAATTTTAAAATAAAAAAATCAGTTAAGCAAACAGGAAAACAGCACATCAAACATAAAAAGTAACAGCACTGAAGAGCAATAGCAAAGAAAGAAGTATAATAAGAGAAACCTTTATGAAACGCTGATAGATGGTCAAATATATATTGAACTATCCATATAAGCCACCATTCCTTCCTAGATTCTTTAAGAAACAAATTTCTACATGACAAACATATAAATTTGGTTTTCTTTTGGAATTTTTCTCTAAAGACTATATCTCAATTTGAGTTTGTTTCAATAAAAAGCAATTATTTTATTCCACCCCTGTCTCTTATGTTTAACAGCAAGAACTCTTTAAAAGAAATATAATGCTGACGGTATTCCATTTAATATTACCATCATGACGAAATGTTGCCAATTAAATACTAAGCAAGTAGCAAGTCTCACAAATTTTGATAATGAACATGTCAGCATGATGTTTACTGACAATGTTTTCCTTTTTTTTTTTTTTTTTTGTTTTTTTTACGAAAACAGGTAATCTTGTAAAACACTACTTACTTGTAGTGCAGAGTGAATAATTAATTTATTATTACCTTTTTTATTAACCTTTTCACCAAACACTCCTCTCTAGGGTGAATGGCTTGCAGTCCCCAGCAGCCTTTCAGACTGCAGATGGGCCGTTAAACAGGCTTCACTAATGTTAATGTGGATGACATGGAGGTCACAGAATGTAGTGTATCAAATAAGATATAAATGGTATTATAGGATTAATGAGGAAAACAGTCTCCTGAAACATGATTTGTTATTAGGTTTTGTATTAAAATACAAGGCTTAGCTTTAGGTGATATCTTAAGTTTTAAGCTCCATACTGTATTAAAATAAAGGGCTATCCAGAAGGCAGGACAGAAATGAGTATTTTAGAGTCTTAAAAAAGGGAAGAAAACTATAAACCAAGCAGAATAAAACTTTACATAAAATGGTAAGCAGTAAGATTATCTCTTTTTAGGTTTAATTAAAATGATGTAACATCAGACTTAGACGAGGCCTTTCAAAGTTGTTCAGTTCCTGACCATACTTACCTCACCAGTTTTCACAAGCACTGAATGTCAATCAGTTTTTCAATAAACTTGTGTTCTTATTCTGCACTTATAGAAACACCATTTGTTTGTGGGTGCACATTACAGAAAAAAAGGTTCACACTTATATATACTATATAACAACATGAGTACACTGTTGGCTGGTACATACTGGCACAAGTTCCCTCTTGGATAGCATGGAGTGACATTCACACTCCACCATGTGAAGAACAAATAAGCACAATTGATAAGACTTATACAAAAAGAATCACCTAAATAATTTAGTAATTATGCCTCAACTATGATTACAATGACTATGATTACTATGATTATAACTTACACTATTTTACAATATGGCTTCCCAAGAGGGCATGGGGATACTTTCAAATCTAAAAAAGGGAGAAATAATAATAATAATAATAATAATAATAATAATAATAATAATAATAATAATAAAATAATGATGATGATGAACAGTAGAAGATTTGGAGAAAAAAATACCAGCAAGATTCAATGAATTGACAATGAATTGCTAAAATCAGTTTATTATCAGAATTTTGACCTTAGCAATATACTTATCTCTTTTTAGTTTTAATTAATCACGATAATCATGAGTAATTTAACAAAAGACTTTGACTAGACCTTTAAAATTGTTATATCCCAAAAATACTTACCTGGCCAGTTTTTTTTCACAAGTACTGAATGTCAATCAAGTTTCCAATATACTTGTATTGTCAGTCTGCACTTAAAGAAATTTAATTTATTTGTGGGTGCACATTGCAGAAGAAGGTCCACACTTGTGTAGTATAAAGTGGCAGGGGTCCACAGTTGGCTGGGACATAATGACACAAGTTCCCTCTTGGATAGCATTGAGTGATGTTCAAACTCCAACATATAAAACATAAATAATCACATACGTCCCCTCTGTTAGTGCGTTTGCATCCACCTGGAACATGGCAGGATGATGTCAGATGTGAACACAGCTGGACAGAGCCAGTGGCATTGTTATTATATGTGGCCTGTCTAACTCCCAAATTCCTTTTAACAGTTTTTACAAGCAATTTTTTTTTTAGGTTTTAGGATTTCTTTTTAAGAATTTACAGTTTTTTCTATCGTGATAAGAATAATAAAACAAAGTTGTTGTTATTTTTTTAAAAAAGGAATTTAATTTCATTGGATGCCAATTATTGAATGATACATTTTCAGAGCCAAAATTCACATATTCGTACATTCGGAATATGGGGTTTCGGACCCCCTGATACAAGCTGTCCGTTCCCTGTATGAGCGGTGCCACCGCTTGGTCTGCATCGCCGGCAGTAAGTCAAACTTGTTTCCGGTGGGGGCTGGACTCTGCCAGGGCTGCCCTTTGTCACCGATTCTGTTCATAACTTTTATGAACAGAATTTCTAGGCACAGCCAAGGTGTTGAGGGGGTCCGGTTTGGTGACCTCAGGATTGGGTCTCTGCTTTTTGCAGATGATGTGGTCCTGTTGGCTTCATCAGGCCGTGACCCCCAGCTCTCACTGGATCGGTTCGCAGCCGAGTATGAAGCGGCCGGAATGAGAATCAGCACCTCCAAATCCAAGGCCATGGTTCTCAGCCGTAAAAGGGTGGAGTGCCCCCTCCAGATCAGGGATGAAATCCTGCCCCAAGTGGAGGAGTTTAAGTACCTCGGGATCTTGTTCACGAATGAGGGAAGGATGGAGCGGGAGATCGACAGGCGGATCGGTGCAGTGTCTGCAGTAATGCGGACTCTGCACCAATCTGTCATGGTGAAGAGGGAGCTGAGCCGAAAGGCAAAGCTCTCGATTTACCGGTCAATCTTCGTTCCTACCCTCGCCTATGGTAACGAGCTTTGGGTAGTGACCGAAAGAACAAGATCGCGGGTACAAGCGGCCAAAATGAGCTTTCTCCGTAGGGTGGCTGGGTTCTCCCTTAGAGATGGTCATCCGGGAGCATGGTCATCCGGGACGGGCTCGGAGTTGAGCCGCTGCTCCTCCGCGTTGGGAAGAGCCAGATGAGGTGGCTTGGGCATCTCATTAGGATGCCTCCCGGACGCCTCCCTGGTGAGGTGTTCAGGGCATGTCCCACTGGTAGGAGACCCCGGGGAAGACCCAGGACATGCTGGAGAGACTATGTCTCTCAGCTGGCCTGGGAACCCCTCGGGATCCCCCAGGAAGAGCTGGACGAAGTGGCCGGGGAGAGGGAAGTCTGGGCTTCCCTGCTTAGGCTGCTGCCCCCACGACCCAACTCCAGATAAGCAGAAGAAAATGGATGGATGGATGGATGGAAAATTTGCATAAAATGAAGCAAATTATTTTAAAAAAAAGCTTTGCTGGTCCAAAGTTTTCTCTGTAAAACATCAGAGCCAGTCAGAAATATTTAGAGGGCAACAGCTAGGTCCACGAGTATAAAACAGACTCAGTGTAAAGACAGTGGGTATCAGGAATAATATGCTACATCACAAACAACACAAACGCCACAGATGATGTAAGCATCAGATTAGAGAAAGAAACCCACTGTGCATTTAAACAGCTGCAGTGGCAGGTGAGGGAGAACCCAATGTCCCATGGACAACTGTGACACTATTTTTAAAGTGTTGCAAATGTTATTTGTGAAGTCCAAAGCCTCAACAATTTCTCCAAACAATATTCTATTTTTTTAAAGTGGATTGTTAAACTTCAATCTGCTTTTGAAATGATAAGTGTCCCTAGCTTTTTGATGCCAACAGTTCTTTCTGTCACTGTATGTGTGTGTCTCTGCCCAAGTCTAGGCAGCAGCCTCAAAATAAACAGAGAGAGGGGAACTGAGTGGATTAGTTGTGGGCAGATGTACAATGAAAATCAGATTTTAACTGGTTTAAATAGTCAAGTATTCTGTAAAGTTGCAGTGATTTAAAAAAAAATTGCAAGGTCTCCCAGAATTCACAGGAATCAGCTGAATTTGCATTTATTGTTGTGGTCGCAATTATGAAATTATTAATTATGAAATCCAGTGTATGTGTGCCCTCCATCTATATTCATAGGAATCCATTTTATTTGTTGCTCCACATTACAGAAAAGAAGTTGAGTTAAGCTGAGTTGTATAAAGAGATAAGAGTCCACTGTTTGCTGGTATATAATGACAGAAGTTCCTTCTTAGATAGGATAGAGTGACATTCACACTCTAGTATGGATAAATGACAATCAGAAGTAAGATGCATTATTTTTCAAAGAAAATAATCTCATAAAAATGTGATAATAAACATTTTTTTTAGGAAACTGGAATAAGAAACGTCATTTTAGTTTTTTCATACATTGCTTTTTGAGTCGTGCACCTGAAAGTTTTTCAGTTGCTGTGTAGAGCGTGCTCCTTTTTTCCTTGTGTTGAAAACACATTGACAGCCCATCATGAGATAAATGAGTAGAGCAACAAAAACACCTAAGTACTATTTCTGGATATTGATTGTCAGTGACTTTCTTTAATGGTATTTATTATATCGGAGATTTTGTGAGTCATCAGTTTGTCTCAGATACAAGGATAAGTCAGTTAGAGGACGGATTGACCTCCGAAACCTTCTGTTCAACTGCTGAGACAAACTTTTTCAAAGTACATAGGTTTTTGGCTGTACTTTTGGCTGTACTGGATTTTTCCCCTAATTGTCTACATTAACGTCATGAAAAAGCATACTGGAACTAAAGTGTCTCTTGTTTTTTTTTCTGATGACTAAAGTCTGTGTCACATAAAGTTATACATTAATTGACAAATAAAAAAGACAGACTTGAGGGCTCATGAATGATATAGTATTGTCGAAATGGCACAGAGAGTTTGCATAAAGTGAAAGGCACACAACGAATACTACATTAAGTTCACATTGATACTTCGGTATTGACGTTCATAGGTCTTTCCATCCCAGCATTATCAACTGAAGCATTTCTCTCACACTTATAGTCTAACTGGTATATTGGTGCTTTAAATGTGGATTGAAATAGTGATGAGCCACCAACAGCTCATCTCCGAACCATCACAACAGGATGCAGATCTATGAATAGGCTTTTATATGTTGACTTTTGTTTGGAACTTTAAATTCTAAAAAAGAAAAATCAGGTCCACACTTTGTCCCCTCTTGACCTGTACAAAATGACACTTGGTTCCTAGCAAGAAACCTCAGGGTTATCCTGGACTCTCATATAATTTCCACAGTCACATCAAATCAGTAACTTTATCTGCGTACTATCATTTAAAAAACATTGCCAGAGTCAGAGCAATGATGTCACAGCAAGACCTTGAAAGGCTCACCCACGACGTTATTTCCAGTAGATTAATGGTCTGTTTGTAGGCCTTTCAAAACAAGCTGTTCAGCATCTTCAGCTTATTCAGAAAGCTGCCACGAGAGTCCTGACAGAAACTAGGAAATGTGACCACATTACTCCAGTTCTAAAATCCTTACACTGGCTACCTGTCACTCAGAGAATTGATTTTAAAATATCACTGCTTGTCTACAAATCAATATGTGGCTCAGTGCCAAAATATATCTCTGACATAATTGTGTCAAATGAACCTTCAAGGACCCTCAGAACATCAGGGGCTGGCCTACTGAGCGTACCAGGAATCAGAACTAAACATGGTAAAGCAGGATTTTGTTATCATGCAGCACAATCCTGGAATAACCTCCCAGATGATGTTCGACAAGCCCATACTCTGATCACTTTTAAGGCAAAGCTGAAAACATTCCTTTTTCACACTGCCTACTCCACCTGCTGACTACCAACTTATTTTTAAATTTGATTTTAAATCATTTTAAATTATCTTGTTATCTTTGCACCTGTTGTCTGCACTTTTTTAATCATTTAGTAATTGATTACAACTCGTATATCTTATCTCTTTCTCTTTTATTGTAAATATGTATCTTTTATTATGTTTTTATAATGTATTACTCTGTAAAGCACTTTGAATTGTCCTGTGTATGAAATGTGCTCTACAAATAAAGCTTCCTTGACTTTCCTTGCCTTGTTTTGTTTTGTTTTGTTTTGTTTTAACATCTCTCCAATGGTTTTTATTAATCTTAAATCTGCATTAGATTGACAAAATTGTATATACACATTCCTACATCTCAAAAAAACTAAAACAACAACCAAAGAAAAATAAAACAGCAAACAATACAAAAACTGCAGAACTAGAATTAAAACACATTACGCTTCAGAGTTGCTAATTTCTCATTGCCAGAATGTTACATAAAATTCAGACCTCCTGAGACATGGGCCTATCCTCTGTCCTGGATTAAACAAGTGGCACACACTGCTTATTTTGGCTGGTACAACATCCCTGCATTATTGGGAAGAACATCCCAAAAGTGTACAGAGCAGGCATACAATTCTCTACTCAAATTCCCACTTTGAATACGGATTTTTACAAAACTTGTACTATTATGGATATTTAAGAATTTGAACATATTTAATCACCTAATAATTACATCTGTTATTTCATGGCATATCAGTTTGATGTTACACAGGTTATTGCCTCAAGTTAACATTTCATTATTCTAATCATAATAAAAGGTTTAGTTTCAACTAAGAGGTAAAACAATACTAAAGAGTTACATAGATACTTTGTAAAGCATCTACAAACATTATTTAGATAGTTAGTATAAGCTTCCTCTTTGATAAAGCTTATAATTAGGGCTGGCTCAGGCTGCCTGGACCAGCCCATAGTTAGGCTGATATAGGTTTAACCTGCCGGGGGACTTCCTCTGATACGCTGAGCTCCTTTCCTTCTCTCAATGCCGCCATCAGAAATCATGCATGTCTGTTAACTGCATTGCCATGTGCAAGCTTAGCTTAGCTCTGTGGTAGCCATGTGGTACTCTCACTACCTGGGGCTCGCGATTACAGAGCCTGGGTCTGTTGAACTGCACTACGCTAATCCCGTTGCCTCTCGGGAGCGTTCCTGCTCCCTTGTTTCCTAGTTTCCCTGGATCCTGGCCGTAACCTTGACTGTGCCTGACCGTGGTGATAGCTGTGCTGATGCCGCAACCCTGCCTTTGGTTGTGCTCGTGCTGTGGCTGTACTGATTCTGTGCCCCCCGCTCGCCCTGATCGTGGTCTGGTCCTGGTTGCGTCGATGCTGTGATCTTGCCTTTGGACAACTCCCTTTCACATATGCATGAGACTGTTATCATCTCTATCAACATCATCATAGAGAGCAATTACTAATTTCACACCTACCATTATTGTAATATGACATGCATCTGTTTCTATTATTGCTGTCAATAACCATTAACAGTTAAAATGTTAATGGTTATTGATTACATGGAGTAAAACTAATTTGGCCATGTTAAATATTTTATAGGTGTTCTGTAAAAAGAGTACATATTTGTGCCCTGATTGTCTGATTATCATTTTAAACAAATTTATGAACAGAAAGTCAACGTTAACATGCAACTTTGAGCCAGAGACAAATGTAGTGGGTTATTGTTGTTTTGTAACTTTTGTAACCTATTAAACATTTATTGGAGGGCAAACATGTGTATGCATACTTTACAAAGTGCTTAGAAACAAACCATTTATTAAGTGACTGTAAAGATTTAAAACAGGAACTGCAACATTATAATGGTCTTCCAAATAATATTTCAAGATTTGCTACATGGTATTTATTAACATTTTAACAATACATTACCATAAGCAGTTGCAACTTTATAGAAACCATCCAAACAATGTTTATAGACAGTTTTCAAGCCAACTGTTAATTATTTATATTATTTACAAAGGTTTACAAATCATTTGGAAAACATTAATACTTAGTTTATGTATTTTTTAAAAATTATATAAGTCTTGTGGCATTGAACGGATAAAATAAAAATCTATAGCTTTACTTATGACCGGTAAAGTTAATTAGTTATCATTTCTTCATTAGTTAACAAGTAGTATTGCATTTTTTTCCACTTTTGAAAAATGTTGAAATGTTGAATCCATTATTCAGCTCCTTATAAATGTAACTGTTAAAAAAGGAAATAGAGTGTGGACAAACTTTTTATTTCTTTGTAGAGTGCAAAGTTCCAAACAAAAGTCAACATATGAAGGCCTATTCATAGATGTGTATCCTATTGTAATGGTTCTGAGATGAGGTGTTGGTGGCTCATCATCATTTTTACTCCATGCACACTCTCTGTGCCACTGTGACAATGCTGCATGCCAGCCTTGTATTTGTCAACTAATTTATGTGTTACAGACTGTAGTCCTCAAAAAACAACCAAACAAAATAAATTAATAAATAAATAAAGCTTGGTTCTAAGGTGCCCAAACTTCTTTGAATGGGGTCTGGAATAGATAATGTTAAAATACACTTACAAACACAGCTGTTTCATTCATCACTGAATACAATGGAATACAGTCCAAAAACAAGGTATTTGGTGTTCAAACCCATTATCTAGCTATAATCTGTAACAGCATCAAAAGATTCAGAGAACCTGGAGAAATCTCTGCATGAAAAATGAATGACCATGACCTTTGACCCATAAAGTTGCATTGTATCTAATACCAACATGACAGTAGGATATCACAAAATGAGCTTAGGGACACTGAAAACCACTGCCAGTGTACACAGTTCATCACTGCATCTACAAATGCAAGTTAAGACTCTACTATGCAAAGTGAAAGCCAGATATCAACAAAATCCAGAAACACCACTGACTTTTCTGGACCGAAGCTCATCTGTCATGTCACACAGTGGGAAAGATGCGCCTTTGCCAAATTTCTTCTGAGGTGTTGCAGGCATCCAATTCAGAATGAGGGTATATCTCCAAAAATACTTAAGTTTATCAGTTTGAACATTAAATATTGTTAAAGGTAAACACAGCATACCAACTTTTATTTTGGAATTGGGGTTTTATATTCTGACTGACCTAATGTCAATATCTGTAATAGTACTTAAGTGTTTTTGTTACTATAGTGAATATTATTACTGGTTGTAATTGTGTTTTTATAGTATAGGCCATATTTCAAAAAGCTACAATGACAACAATTCTGGTGCCAATTTACTAAACAAAAAACAGCATTACAGAACAGATAATGTTTTATATTAGATTGTTTTCTCTTAACAAAATGCGCCTTTCTGTGTCTTTTTTATTAATCCATGCTGGAGTGTGAATATCACTGTATCCTATCCAAGAGAGAACTTGTGTCATTATGTGCCAGCCAACTGTGGACCCCCGTTGCTTTATTCTATACAAGTGTGGACCTTTTTTCTGTAATGTTGATCAACAAAGAAAATGCATTCTTATGCATATAGATTGAAAACACACATACATTGTAAAACAGATACAGTGCTTGTAAGAACTCATAAAGGGAATTTCCAGTAAAAGCCTGATAATAAATCTATTTTTATGATTAATCAGAAAATATTGTTGCTGACCTTGATATTATTTTGGTCCTTTCTGGAAGACCCTTCACTGTAAAGGTGAACATCTAAATAAGGCATTCCAGTATGTTTCTTCCGTGGCCAAGGGATCAACCAATACGTGTTATCTCTCTCTGATCCAGAAACTAGAGAAAGAAGTCTCAAACTTGTAATGTCATGAAGTATAAAGTCTGGAGCTGCTCCTCCTGCTGACTGAGAACCTAATTTTGTGGGTCAACAGAATGTTTGTTTTCTCTTACACCCAAATGAACAGAAAAACAGAAAATGTTCCCATATACTCATAACATTGCTCTGGCTGCTCTCAGTGTCATCTAGAAATTCTTTCACCATTCATTATCAATGGAGCAGTGCTACACTTTATACCCCATGACATCACAGGCACTCCAGTTTTTGGATATGGGAGAGAGTTTCCCATGTTTATTAATATTTTAGACCGTCTTAGACCATAGAAATAACATGCATGTATTTTAAAAATGGACATAATTACCCATTAATACAGTAACAAGCCATAAAAAGGTTAAGCCATCCACTAAAGTTGAGCCTTTTCATTCTATTACAAAAACATAATAACAAATCATATTTGAAGAAGAATTGCTACATCATTCAGATGAGGTTCTTTTTCATAAGTATTATTAATTGTGTTTCTATGTGCTTTACATGGTGGAGTGTGAACGTCACTCCATGCTATCGAAGAGGGAACTTGTGTCATTATGTACTAGCCAACTGTGGACTCATGTCGTTATAGCCTACACTGTTGAGCTGAGTCTCAGTACATGGGACTACACTTCCCAGAGTGCAACAGCGAGAGGCAAGAGGGTGCTTGATTGCACTCTGATTTAGAGCACCTGGGAAGGACTGGGGAAGCTCAACAGTCACACACACACACAGAGGAGAAAGGAGCAAGAGGAGACAAAGGAGAGGAGACCCAAGTCCACCTTTGGATTCAGGCCAAAGACGCCAATGGTCTGTAGAATGTTTATTTGCTTCTTGTCGTCTGAAATGTGCAGCATTTATTTGATTTTCTGTCCAATAAGCTATTAAGATATTTAATTTTGAGCTTAAATAGAGTAAAAATATAGCATATATATTCTGTTAAATGTTAAAACACTACTCTTTTTCTTGATTATTCTTTATTCAATTTAAGGCTTAAATAATTCATTAATTGAAAATGGGTAATGTGCCAACTTTTTGGTTCTGTGCTGGATGGTAATTTTGTTTTCTGTCTTTAAAGGTTTACAACCTAAGAAACAAGACGACCAACCAACTAAAAATAAAATAAACGTTTGAGTTGGAACCTTGAATCGAGTTGTCCTCGTGTCAATTTGGTGGAAAAAAGAGGTGGACTTGACATACACAAGTGTGGACCTTCTTCTGTAATGTGAACCCACAAACAAATTAAATTTCTTTAAGTGCAGACTGACAACACAAGTATATTGGAAACTTGACTGACATTCAGTATTTGTGAAACTGGCCAGGTAAGTATTTTTGGGATATAACAATTTTAAAGGTCTAGTCAAAGTCTGATATTGCATAATTTTAATTAGATACTCCTGAAAAGAAATAATCTTACCGCTGATCATTTTAAGTAGGAATTTATTCTGCTTGGTTTGTAGTTTTCTTTCTTTTGGAAGTGAACAGCTTTAAAGGTCTAGTCAAAGTCTTGTGTTAAATCACTCTATCCTGATTAATTAAAACTAAAAAGAAATAATTCTATTGCTGATCATTTTATGTATAATGTGACTCCTTTATACATTTATTTTTCTGAATTTTTAGTGATACTAAAGTACTATTTTCCTTCCTTCTGGGTTGACTTTTTACATTGATAGATTGGTAGATGCAAGACTCCAGCAAAGTTATTTAAAGTAAATATAAAATAAAATAAAACTAAATCCACAGGATGATGGGAGCCTTCTTTAAAAGGTATACTTTGCTTTGGCAAGTATTATTTCTGTAATATTTATTATCACTAAAAAATTTGATACATTGATAGCATTAAAGTCTATACATTTTTAAAGATACAAATGAACTTTTTTGTGGAAAAGAAACTCGGTGAGAGAACAGGGACAGACAGTTTGACTGCAGTATATGGAGGTCCCCTCTTTAATAGACAGACATAGCTCAAGGCTACAGGTCCCCGCCTGGCAATTTCTTTGAAAAATTATAAAAAAATCATATTTGCAATAATATTGTAAAAGAAGACCTCAAAAGTAGATTTTCAATTCTATTTCTGTATTTTAAAATGACCACTAAAAGAAGTTCCCACTTGGATAGTGAAGGCTAACAGTCCCCTGTTGTTAATGTTGACGTGTGTGTGTGTGTGTGTGTGTGTGTGTGTGTGTGTGTTGGTGTGGACTGCTGAATGAAAGCTCTTACCTTGGAACTCTATTAATCTCAGGCAATAAGGACTTTCTTTTTGTCCCTTAAGTGCAGTAGGGATAGTTTGACCTGCAAAAAAAGGTTTTGGTTTGGGGCAGTTTGGTTTTTTGTTGCCTCAATTACAAAAAGATAAAAACTAGGAAACCACAGTTAAAACGTGCACCTTAACTGTTTTCATCTTCACTTGAATTAATAAATGAATAAATGGAAAAATCATGGCCTGTTCATTATTCATTTAAAACCAAAACACAAAAAGAGAAACAAAACAGATTTTCTTTTCTGTGGTCTGAATCAAAAGAGAGAGAGATTCTATTATTTTGTTTGAAATAGAACAATGAAGGAAGACAGAAGGTAACCTGAAAGTTATAATAATATCAAAATAAAAGCCCATGAGTGGCATTTTAACAGCAGTAGCTATGGTTAATTAGGCAACATTAATATTGTGCATTTATATATGTACACAGCAGTCAAGTCTTGGATCAGTGAGTACTGTAACCTATATAGGAGTCACTCTGGGGTCACATGGTGTAAAAAAAAAAAAAATAATAATTAAATAAACTCATAAATGTATGCAAATGGTTGTTAAATGCCAGGCTACTGTAGACAAATGTAAAGAACTGTTATATAGTGTTATGATAATGTAGCTCTTCCGGGATTTGAGCTTTTAAATGCCTTATTTTGATCAGCCCACTGCAACCAACCTAATTTTGTGAGAGCTTATCCTATTAGAGGTAACACCTAAAACTTTCAATATCATGTGCATGCAAAGGGTGCCTTTTGGCATTGTGCACTTATTCCAAAGGCTCTGACAGAGTGGCACTTTGTACAAGTTCAGAGGAAGAGCAGGCTGGATGGAGCTACATTGTAAATATGGTTTAGATATATCGTATAAAGTAATGAAAATGCACGAAGGGAATGTGAATACAGGAAAGGAATGTGAAATGTCAATATCTGTAAGCTCTGCTGCCTCTTTTTCTAATGATGAATATTGATAAACTGGAAATAAGTCTTTTTTTTTTTTTTTAGAAACAGCAATTTCATAGGGTAATGACAAGACTAAACAAGATCTGGGGACCTCTGGTGAGGAACAAAGTTTACAATATTGTAACCCTAGTTCTATTAGCACAAGTTCTCTACTAGATTCATTCTGTAATACTACCTTGATCAGAAGAATACATTCACACTTTGAGAAAAGAATTAACATCACCATCCAATCAATCAATTCATCAGTTTCCAGGAGTAATCCTTAAAGTAATCCAAGTGTTAATTTGAGTAATCTCATGGAATATGTCACAAATGAGGACATGTATTCAGTTATCTGTAGTGGATTACATTTTACTAATAAAAATAACTCTCCCAACATTGTCACTATGTGTTTACTTCAGTTAGTTGCTGTATAAGAGAGGTAACAGGGGCCTAAAGCACTATTTAACATTTTTATACCAACAATGGATTGAATGGCTGTGTGTATTGCGAAATGGGTCAAACTGTCCAGATAAACAGTACAATACAAGTGACCAACATGAAAACAGACAGCATGGAACAAGACAAGGAGGGGAACAATGGTAAAATTAGACAGAGAGGT
The DNA here is from genome assembly GCF_008729295.1 of Plectropomus leopardus. Lineage (NCBI taxonomy): Eukaryota > Metazoa > Chordata > Actinopteri > Perciformes > Serranidae > Plectropomus > Plectropomus leopardus. The sequence continues at coordinate 865,164 of NC_056464.1, forward strand.
CAGTTTGTTTGAGTGTGTGTGTGTGTGTGTGTGTGAGGGGGTGGGTTGGGTGCTCTCAGTGTTTGCTTTATCCTTGTTTCAGTCCTTACACACACATTAGGCTCATTCGTCCTTCCCCTGTTTTAGTCTGTTTTAGGGGTCTTCTGATCAGGTGCAAATATTTCATTTTGAACACCTAGGGAACAGTAAAACAGGGAAAAAATCAAAAATCCAATGTAAGAACTAGAGAGCACAAGGCCTCATTGAAATGGTCGATGAGAATGAACATGATGTGAATTAAATGCTATGGCCCTTACAGTCTCCAGATCCATCCTATGGGAGATTCTAACCACTGCAACGCACATACTCATTTTTCTTTTTCTATGCAGGGGCTGGGGGTGTTGGGCAACAGCAAGTGAACAGTAGATGCCAAATAGAAGTGGCATGTATCATCTGAAAACAGGAAACCTGAAGATTAATTTGACATGCAGTTCATCACTGAGCTGTTCTAGTCATAGGTAAGAAACATTCTTTTTTTTCTATGCGATATGATGGTGAGCACTTCTGTTCTGGAGCTTTGATGTTTCATGAGGCTGTGGTCATACTAAAAGTCACTATAGGTCATTTTAAACAGTGATGTCCATTTTCAAGAAGTGGTCTGCAATGAAATGAATACAAACATCATCACTCTCAAGTAAAACTGGGCTAATTGAATCCATAAGAATCTCAGCTTTCCGGTTCATCTTATAGGTTTTTTAACCCTTAGGACCCACTTTAGTATTACGCACGCTAATTTCACTCTGCACTTTTCAAAATCAGGCTATAAAAAAATATTATACATTGATATTATTCCTCTACTGTATTTTCTCCATATGCCAAATATGGTCAAAATGAAAAATTTCAAGGCAAAAGCCCAGAATGACTCCCAGAAATAATACAATGCATGTTTTTATGCTTTGATGGAGCTTTTTTTTTTTTTTTTAACCATAACAGTCTGAATGTAACAGTTTTGTTTCCATGGTGTATTTTAGACTTATTGTAGGAGTTGAACCGGAAATTCCAAGATTAAACAAAACGGTCCCAAAGGGTTAAGACACTCTACGTTGGTTTGTTTATCATATAATTTCCACCCAACCGCCTCAGGCCAAACATACATGTGATGATATTATCTTCTAAAACCTTTGTATAGGTCAGACTGTGGTCAGACTGTGGTGTTTATTCATATGGTGAACTGTGACAGATTCACCCCTCAGTGCATCTTATTTTCAAAATAATCCTTAATGCCTTCCATCTCATAGTGAAAGCTGAATTAAACTGCCTAGCCTTGTGTTGAAAGGTGCTATAAAAATAAAACTACCTTACCTTGCCTTTTATAGAGAGATGCATTGAGTGGCGAGGACTTGTTCTGCTGACAACCATTACCAATAGATGGGGATGTTGGCTCACTGTTCAAGCACAATGACAGTCATAGCACTGCACTAGTAAACAAAATTGATGGGCGGAGTAGGGGATTATATGGCCCTGACACTCTAGAATTTGATGTGTAGCCTGCTAATATTGGGCTAATGACAACAATTTGATTATCATTTATTGATTGGTTTATAGATACAAATGTCATATGGCAGCTGAAACTGTACAGACTGTTACAACAGCTGTCCTGCAAACTGCACAGAATTGTATACATGATTGCATGATTTTAACCCTGAGATAATTACAATACTTTAACATAGAGAGATGCATCAAGTTAAAAGAAAAATATGAAATATACAATAAAAAGATCAACAGTAACACTTCTCAGTGCTGAAATTTACCATGCATGACTTGTTTACATTTTTAGTGTGAATTAACATTATGTTTCAATACTTAAATCTCATCAGATCACAGCTAAAAAAAATCACACACGCCCCAAAAAGTAAACTATTACTACTACTATTTGAAGGATCTGCTACTTGTTTCCTAACCTCACAAGTAATTCGGGTGGTTCTTGTGGAGGACCAAAACTGACAGAAGTAACAGAAACACATAAATAATGGAGAATTTGAATGTAGCTAATGTATAAGCTAATTGTTTAGTTTGCAATAGTTTTAGTTTAATCAATTGCACTGAAGTAAAAAAATAAGTTAATTTGTAATTTATTTGCACAACCAAGCAGTGGTAATGAGAGAAAAGGCAGCTTAGGTTTTTCTTACCCATTGGAAGGGAAAATCATAAATTCAATAATAATTTATTATTTGTTTTACATTTAATTGTAATTTTTAATTAATTGATGTATTAAGTTATGTTTTTGACTATTCTGAGTCAGGAAGCTTTGAGCGCATTTTGTCAGCTTTGGGCCTCCACAGCTGACAGTTATCTTTAACTTTGAGAGCTGCAAAATTTTATTGGTTTATTCGGATTGTCATGAATAATCCTCATAAAAATTTACATTTACATATGGAGGTTAAAATGCAGTTCTTAAAGACAGTAGAGCAGTGCACAAAACTCATACTCAGACTTGTGCAGTGACCTGCGCAGCACCTTGCCACCATCTGTAAGAATCAGCAGCTAGAGTAGATACTAACAATGGTGCTGCATATCAGCTACATTACCTTAACAAGAGGCAAACAGAAAATTAATTTCAATACTGTAAGTACAAATACAAGGTATCTCAGTAAATATGGTTGTGGTAATAAGTCTGAGGAAACAAGCAAAATGACCTGCCAATGATAAGGCAAGCAAACCAAACAAAGTCTTTGGCAACATTCAACATGATTTCTGAATAATGCTGATTGTGGGGAGGCATTACCAAAAGAGTCTGCACATATAAATCTTTGGCACCATATAAAGTTTCCAGTCCCTCTCTGTTTTTCTCTTGTGTTATGCAGCACTAGATGTGATGAAGACATATATCCTGGCAAGAAAGGAGGTGAAGGTCCCTTGCCTCAGCAGCTTCATCTCCACATCTATCAGGAAGTCTTGAGGCTGGCGGACTTGTCTCTGCAGGTAAACAGCGCCCATAAAGCTGTTGAGCTTCTTGGTGCTGAAGTAGCCCTTCTCGTTACCTTTGATAATGCTGATGACAATGTGGTCACCGGAGTAGGCAGGGGATGGTCCGATCCGGAATATCTGGGCAGGAATTATGATGTTGGTCTGGAAGCTGAGCTGATAATATGTGATGCGGATGGGGGAGTTTTGACAATCTAAGGAGTTAGTGGGACAGCTGATCCGCTCACAGCGTCTAAAAATGACGCAAGAAAGAAGAGAGGAGATCAGCATGACAATATTTGAAGGCTTTGTACTTTGGGTCTATTGAAAGACTAACCAGCTAGAGAGTGCACATTCAAAAACATTCCAGCATTGTCCCTGACGGTCTTGATGTTGAACTCTTCAAAGGGTAAGGGGATGTTGTCTGGGGGACTTTTAGAGATAATTCAGGACATTTTGGGAACGATCAGGATGTTCCCTCTAGGTCTCTGCACTATGACCTTTAATGCCACTACAGCAACCTTTAAGGAGCCAACCTATATTGTTTTTGGTTATATTTAGGCCCTTCAATCATGTTACCAGAATGTTTTCAGAACCGCTATGGGACCAAATTGGAATGCTGTTTTTGGTCATTGCATCAAGTTCCCAGGACATCTCCCAAACCCTTACTAAGTGTTGTTAAAAAGAAACAGTGATGTCACACAGGGGTAAACATGCTCCTATCTCAACTTTTTTTGAAACATGTTGCAGCACACAATTCAGAATGAGTTTATATCAGAAATACTGCCACGCAGTTTATGCCTCTGTGCACCACTCAAAATATGGATGCTTCACACACATCTTCCCCCAACAGCACTGGAGATCTTTACAGTCACCACTGTTACAAGATTATTGTCACCAATTCAGTCTCTGAACACATCTCCCCTTCTTTGTATAATGGCCAAAAAAGTGTTTTTGCAGAACATTTTGTCCCAGTGAAGTTGATCTTAGAGGTGCTGCAACAGAGGGCAGTATGAGACACATGATGTGTTTTTTGAGCTGTATAGCATGTATTGCTTTCACAAGAATCAGACAAATGTGGGGTTACAGTAGCCTATGGCCACTAAAATCTAATCAGTCAATCCTTGAGTTGAAGTGGATACATATGCTACATTTAAAGACAATGCCGTATCTTTGTATATGTCCTGTTAAAAAAAAAGAAAAAAACTCTAAAAAGGTTTAGCTTAAAAAAAAAGGGGCAAACTGGAGTAAAACATTTCAAAATTGTAAAGATGCTGAGAGAAAAATGTGACTCACGTGTCTGACACCTTCTTGTAGTTGTGAGGGCAGTCAAAGGACAGACATCTGAAGCTCCCCTGCAGGTTGTAGCAGCTCTGTCCATATGAACAGTTGTGGCTGCCAGTGGTGCATTCATCAATATCTGGAAAAATAAACGGTAACACTTTCTATGAAGACCACATCTAATAATAATAATGCATTATGACAGCCTTCATAGTGAATTATAATGCTTTATGAATAATTAATGATTTATAAGTGGCAAGTGTCTTATGGATGCTCTTGACTTGTTATAAACTAGAGGTTGAATGCTAGGGCTTATAATGCATTATAAATATCTATACCCACAAATCAACAATCAACTGTTGTAAGGACTCATAGTGTGATATAACAGCCCATGCTGTATCATAAGTTATCATTGTATGTGTTAAGTAAAGTGAGGTACATAATGATGCATTTATAATAATTACTGATTCATCATGACGTTTCACTGTAGGTGTTAAGTAAAGTGTAATCATTTTCATGCATTTATAAAAATGTATGCTGCGTCATAAGTGATTAATGTGTACCATACACTAAAATACTTTGAAAATACATTTAGAAGATTGAATTCTGACAATGTGCCAGAGAGTTTTTAGCCACAGAATTAGATTCCACAAAGACTAGGGATCTTGCAGTGTCAGAAGTGTAGAGAAACTGTTGCAGTCCTTGAAATCCACAGTGAGTATGCTATATGCTGCAGCTAGCTAACTAGCTAATCACTGTCCCCATACCAAACAGGCTATTTGCAAGCTAAGTTAGCCACTGGGATGTCTGCTATTTTATTATTACACCTGTTTTTTGCAAGTAATAGGATGGTCTCATACTCATTTATTATGGATTAAATCATAGCACACACTGAGAGAAAAAAACTAGAGTGGATTTTATATTGGGATTATTTACTCATACTGTATCTCCAAAGATGAATTGGTTTTGTTCAGCTTTATGTGATTAAATTGCAATCAAAAAAGGAGCTAGCTTCATATTTCTAGTTGAGTTTCATCATCCTCACAGCTGTGAATGTCATGTGATAACCCTAAAAGTGCAGATTTTAGGAACATGTGCAGTTCTTTCTCATTAGTAGTAGTTTTTCTTTAATGTTTATTGATTTTTACACACAAGAAACATAGAAGGAACTGAAAAAGTAAGTCATTCTGGTATTAAGTGAGGCCAACTTTTGCATTTTTAACAAGTTCCTTGTCAGTTTTATTTTATTCCCTTCAGAAAAAAAGTTTCTATTATAAAAAGATATTGCAGAACACTTAATATAAACAAATCCACTAATGCATTCAACAGCATACTATCTACTTCAGAATAGTTTCAAATTAAGTAGTTTTAGATGCTGGATCAGATTGCAGTTATACATAAAATACATTCAGTGATAGCAATTACAAATTCTTTAAAGATGTTTTTTTTTTTCTCTTGACATAAATCAAAGTGAGAAATTATCAGTAAAGTTATCAAGTGGTCGTAAATGTACAATGTAGGTGTCTGTTTGTCCATAACAAAATCAGCTTCAGCAGCACATGGGGACAGGAGGAAACAATTTTCAGTTAAAAAAAACTCTAAAACTTTTTATCCCACACTTTTCAATTATTTTCAAGAAGATGAAAGAGAGAGGATACCATGGGAGAGCCCGTCTACAAACCAATCAATGTCAAATACAGAGACACGCAGCTCATAGTTTTTGGGTGTGCTCAATTGCAACATGAAACACAACCTAACAGGATCAAATGTATACAATGTAAAAAAAATGCAAACCTTGGTTTGGACTTTCAGCTGTGAAAGGCCAAAAAACTTTAATAATGTGATGCATTTATGATGTGTTCAAAAACATTTGATGGGTACGTCTGTCTACTGAGGCCTCACCTCTGCAGGTACGTCCATTGGAGGACGTGACATATCCGTGAGGAGGACAGGCACAGTGGTAGCTGCCGACAACATTTACACACTGGAAGGTACAAAGGTTCCCGACGCTCTGAGAGCACTCATCAATATCTGTTAAAGAAGTCACACACATTTCAGTCACATGAGAGCTCTGTGTGCAAGCAGGCAGGTTTACATAAAGCAGGAGTTTTTCCCATTATGTGTGTGTGAGTGAGAGAGAGAGAGTGTGTGTGTGTGTGTGTGTGTGTGTTCTCTACACCTGTGTCACTGTGTTTTCCTGTCTGAGGATTAGTCCGAGGAGCTACCCATCAGCCCTGACAGCTGAAATCTGTTAGTGGTGACAAGAGTGCTGATGCTGTTCTCTTTAGTGGGTGTGTCAGTTTAGCCTTTTTCCAGTGGTGCTGGTGGCACTGCTGTTTTTTGAGACATGGGTTCAGTTCCTGTCTTGGCTCCATTTAGCAAAATAAAGCTGGTTTCAGGTTTGGTGTCTGGTGAAGTGGCAGTTGTTGGCTCTTTGTTTCCAGTTGAAGGGGATGATATGATCCTGGGAAATGATTTCGCTGGTGATTGCATGTGACCTGACGACTATGTGGGTTACATGGCTAAACATTTTTCAGCCAGTGCAGTTACCAAAGCCATGAGCCTTACTGATTCAGATATTACTCAGGAAAAAAGAGTAAAGGCATATTAAATGAATCTGAAGTGTAGTCCATTTCCTCCAGTGAGCTGGCAGCGGAAGCTGCTCAGGTGACGAAGGAAGTGTAACAGGCCCAGACGATGAAAGCATCAGTTGGTCTCTGCGCCATCAGGTTCTGGTTTTGTATTTACTGCTGGCTTTGCCGTTTCAGGTTTGACCATTTGCAGTTGTGTGTCAGCTTTCTAAGCAAATCTCTCTGGATGCCTCAAAACCTGACTGTGTCATCTGCGTGCATCTGGTCTGTTCTTTGTCTCCATATTGTGCTTCCTCTCCACTCGGGGAGGACTCCTTGGAAATTCGGAAGTGTTTGGAACCGTGCAGTACTGTTTGTGGCATTTGGATTAGGTTGAGCGTGTTGGAGTTGGTTGAGCTCACAGTTATTCTATGTTGACATTATTGTTTGGGCCATGTCATGCTCTGCACCTCATCGTGCTGTGTGTCATTTCATGTGTCATCCTGATTTATACAATTCATCTTAAATGTTTTTGCCAGGTTTTCTCCCTCAATTGTTTACTTCCTGGCTATTCTCAAAAAACCTTATATGGTTAAATGGTAATGGCTTTTTTCTAGTCCTTGTATTTTACTGTAGATAATGTTGATCTAGATGTTATGTCCCTGGTCAGCTATATATTATTGTTACTATGTCAATGTATTTTAGATTTGATTCACTGGTATTATTTTTTAAATAATTTTTTAAAAAATTTAAGATTGCATTACTGTTGTTATTGCAATGTGACTAGCACAAGAGTGTGTTTCTTTTGTGTGGAATTTATTGTGGCTTTGATGTTTTTGCCTGCCATTAATGTAGTGCTGTTGAGCCTGTTGTTCTGTGTTTTTTCTGGTGTCTGTTGTGTCTTTTTATGTCAAGTACTAGTACTAGCTGCAAAACAAATTGCCCACTTGGGGACAATAAAGATTGACTAACTAACTAATTTAATGTACCTGTACTTGCTTTAATACTACATGTCACATTCACATACTGTTGGCCCAGGCTACCATACATCATGAGACCTGCTACTCAGTTTTTAACCATTCACACACACTGATGGAACAGCCATCAGGAGCTATTTGGGGATCATTATCTTGCCCAAGGATACTTAAACATGTTGACCAGAGGAGTCAGGGATCAAACTGCCAACTGTAGATAATGAAGTAGGTGACCCACTCTACCTCTGAGCCACAGTAGCCCCCACTGACCACTGAGTGCACCTCTGGCATGTTATTGCCTCATTAAGTTGTTGTTCCAAATGTGGTAACAATAAATTGCACATTCATACATCCAGTAGATTCCGAGCACCGTATTATACTACAGTACTCCTTTGAAGTTGTGTGTCTGTTCACTGGCTGATGTCAGTCTGATGTTTGTATTGTACTGGTACTATTTTAAATATACGCAAGTGACATCAACACGGGTATTGATAGGACAGGAAGAAGTCTGTGGGTAATGGGATTACGCGGGAGAGGTAGTTCGTGTACAGTTCAGTTAGTCTCAGTCCCGTGTTATGTTATGACTCATGTCAATAAAGTCAACAAAGACAGATACCGCATCCGACGATATTTCTACATAACACTACAATGTTCGCTCCCCTTTTAGATTTGCTTTGGTCTCCGCCAACTCTACCAGTCTCTAAGTAGTAACTTGAATAGAAAATACCTTCACAGGTGTGCCCGTCCTCTTTCAGGTAGTATCCTTGGCGACAGTAACATTGATATGAGCTGTAGGTGTTGGTGCACTCCTGGCTGCAGGGGTTTTTGTCACATTCATTGACATCTAAACACAGAAAAAAGATGATTAGAATTCTTCCTGTTCTATATTCTTACAGGATTAGGATGGCCCTTTTTATTGCCAACAAATCCTATGAAAAGACTACTATTTAAAAATGCTTATCTTATATGCATAGAAGACTCAATACTCTCCAATGACCTCAAGCTCACTGGTTCCCACAGAAGATGTAACTCTCCTAAAAGTGAGTCACACATGTATAGTTTCATCTTTTCTACAATCTAAACACATTTCCATTACTGCTGCTCACTGATCTATAGCAAACAATACTCAGGATGGAAAATAACAGGAGGAAATGGACATTTTTGGGGGGAGTTTTTTCATCTGTAAATCAATAAACATTTGGAAAATTGAGTGAAAATAAACTAGAATGTGTGTGTGTGTGTGTTCATGGCAATGAAGGACCATGTCACTGTGGCTTATTGTGTTTTTAAAAGCTCTTGGAAAACAGAGGAGATCTATGGTACAGAGGAATAAGGTACAAGACACCAACAATAATTCTTAGTAGGATACATTCATTGTTTGTTTCCATCTTTTCATAGGATTTGTTGACATAATAAAAATATAACATACCATCATACATTTCAACACATTAAAAAGCACCACCCACTGAAACATCAATAGAAGAAAATTATTAAGTAAAAATTAGTTCTTGTCATGACTTCTAGGAAATGCATTGAGGAATAAGTCTTCAGTCATTTTAAAGATGTAATGATTCTTTTTTAACAAGGTCCCTGTGACCTTCATGTTCGACCAACAAAAGTTAATCACTTCATCCTTAAGTCTACTCGGATGTTTGTGTCGAATTTGAAGAAATTCCCTCAAGGTGTTTTTGAGTTTTCATGTTCACAAGAATGAGACAAGCAAGGTCACAGTGACCTTGACAGTTGACCACCAAAATGGAATCAGTTCATTCTTGAGTTCAAGTAAATGTTTGTGCCAAAATTAGTATTCTTGAGACATTGTGTTCACGAGAATGGGACGTATGTATGTACAGACAATCTGAAAATGTAATGGCCACAGCTATCGCCAGGGCGATGGCATTAAGAGCAAATAAATTACATGAAATAAGATAAAAGCTTCACCAAAAAGTTTCAGCTTTGGATTGTGAACCAAAACTGTCACAACATGACAAAGTACCCTGAGTAAATGCTGTGACAACCTGAACATAGTGAGAATCACATATCTGATCAGCTTTGCTGTTTAAAGCACAACCTCATCAACACGCTGATGACTGACAGTTCCTGAACATGGAGACTATTATGTCTGCACCATCACACACCTCCACATATCGAACTTGGAGACTATATTAAACTCAAACAGAAAGCTGTTCTTACTGATAACAAAGACTTACAAAGGACTCATAAACCCTTTTCTGTCAATTCATGTTTGTCCAAAGGCTACATGGCTTTTGATGCTAACACTGTTCTCAGAGGCTTACCTCTGTGACTTGAATTCCTCATGGAAAAAAGACAGTCCATAGAAACAAGATGGCTTTTAAATTATCTATTTAAAAAAAAAAAAAAAAGTCTAGCTTACCTTCACAGTTCTTGCCATCAAATGCTAGGGAGAAGCCCACTGTGCAGGAGCAATGGTAGGAGCCCGGGGTGTTTTCACAGGTCTGGGCACACAGCCGGCCAGGATAGCGCCAGCACTCATTTACATCTGTCAGTGTAGGAGGACCGGCTATTAGACAGTGGACAGACACCTCTAGGCCACTAAAGACACAATGCCAGTTCTCATTCACACACACACACACACACACACACACACACACACACACACACACACACACAGTGATGAGTAAAGTGACTCTTTCACCTTGTTAGCTAATTGACATTCAAAAACCAGCCTGCTAGCTCCTTCCAAAGGGCTGATCTCAACACATCTGATGATTGGAGCCACAAGTAGAAAAAAACAGCAGAATCTTCATAATGTTAAAGTTAGGATGAGGAATTAAGAGAGGCCATCTAACAAAGGCTGAGTAAAAAAGGACTAACCAGCATCCCACTGCCAGTGTGGTGGTTTGACCATTGTGACTGTGCGTGTGTGCTTGGGTTGTCTTTTCTGTCTGTCTGTGTTGCAGGGGCTGGGCATGGCTTCCCAGTACTGGAGCTCTTAGCACACTCTCTCACCTGCGCCTCATCATCAATCAACCTCTCACTGCTGAAATACACGGACTTCATGTCTCCTTGGCGCCAGATTATTTCCCACTCCACAAGTGGTAGATCGGCCATCTCATTCTGAGATTCTTTCTGTGCTTTTTGGATTCGTTTTTGTGTCTCTCAGATTTTTGCTCATTGTGCCTCTCTGTGTTTTTCTCCAGTGCCTCCCATCTCACGCTCCAGCGCCTCCAGCGCTCCAGCGCCTCACCACCCTCACCTCGTCTTCATGCTCAGGCAGAGCAGGGCGACCCCGTAGAGCTGTTCCACCTCCTGCAGAACATTCTCCCTCAGTGCTCCCCAGCACCTCTCAGACCACTTCCCAGTCCCCTGCACCCCCTGTCATCCTGGAGGAGCCCATGCAGTTGGGTTGTGCCTGGCTTACTCCTGCTGAACGCCAACGCCGGAGGAATCAAAACCTGTGCATTTATTGTGGCCTAGCCGGTCACTACATGGCTTCCTCCTCTTCCAGCTCTCCCCGTTGGGTTTCTCTGCCCGCTGCCATTCGATGAAACAATCAATCCCTCCAGATACAAATGTTAATAGACTCAGGAGCTGATGACAATTTCATGGATGCAGATTGGGCTGACAGGAGCGGTCTTCCCCTCGAACCCCTGGAAAATCCTAAGTGACCTGCTCTGGCGAGTCGGATCTCATTGTTCCGGCCTCCTGCGTCGTTGGGGCAGTTCACTGAGTGGTGGTGAGACAGGCTTAGCGTGATCAACCGGACCCAGGGGAGGGTCCCCCTAACCTTCTCTTCGTTTCTGACTCTGCCCGCTCTCCTGTTCTCCAGTGGGGCCACTCTTCCAACCTCACCTGTCATCCCAGAGCCAAGAGAACACTCCTGTTCCTGCGCTAGCGATTCTGGTGGCTGAGCATGGAGAAGGACACAAGGGAGTTCGTGGCGGCCTGCTCTGTCTGTGCTCAAGGAAAGGCCTCCCATCATCCCCCGGCTGGTCTGCTGCGCCCTCTGCCTTTCCCCTGCTGTCCCTGGTCCCACATCGCCATAGGCGTCGTCACAGGCTTGCCTCCTGAGGGTAACATGGTGATTTTGACCATTGTTGATCGTTTCTCCTAATCTGTTCACTATGTACCTTTAAAGAAGTTACCTACGGCTCTAGATACTGCTAATATACTCACTGAACATGTTTTCAAGTTTCATGGTTTCATGGTTTGGACATTTCGTCGGACCGTGGTCCCCAGTTTGCATCACAGGTTTGGCGATCATTCTGCATGTCGGTGGGCACAGCGGCCAGCCTTTATTCTGGATATCATCCCCAAACCAATGGCCAGACAGAATGGGCCAACCAAGATCTGGAGGCGGCTCTGTGTTGCATCACTGTTCATCACCCTGTTTCCTGGAGTACCTTTCTACCATGGATCGAATACGCCCACAACTCCCTCACCTGCTCGGCCACAGGTATGTCACCTTTTATGGTGTGTCTTGGTTATCAACCTCCCTTATTCCCTGACCAGGAGGAGGCGGTGGCGGTTCCGGCGGTTGAGGATCACCTCCAGCAGATCAGGGGAGTCTGGCAGACCGTGCGAGCGGCCCTACAGCGCACAGCAGACAGGAACAAACGATTGGCGGATGTTTATCATACTCCTGCCCCCGAGTATCGCTTGGGACAACAGGTCTGGCTCTCGTCTCGTGATCTTCCCCTCCAATCAGAGTCACGTAAGCTCTCACCACACTTTGTTGGTCCCTTTGAAATAGTGAAGATTGTTAATCCAGCCACTGTAAAATTAAAGCTGGCCTCGTCGATGAACATTCACCCCGTGTTCCATGTATCCCTGCTCAAGCCTGTATCTTCCAGTGACCTTAGCCCTCGGACCGTTCCCCCTCCTCCCCCCCGGGTCATAGATGGCCATGCGGCTTTCGCCGTGTCCCGAATTTTGGATGTGCGGCCCCATCGCCACAGTTTTCAGTTCCTGGTAGACTGGGAGGGTTACGGTCCAAAGGAGCAATCCTGGGTCTTTCGGGGGCTCATCTTGGACGATTCGCTTTTTGGATGACTTTAATCGCCTGCACCCTCTCAAGCCTGGCAGTCCGCCTGGAGGCGTCCGTTGAGGAGGGGGTTCTGTGGTGGTTTGACCATTGTGACTGTGTGTGTATGCTTGGGTTGTCTTTTCTGTCTGTCTGTGTTGCAGGGGCTGGGTGTGGCTTCCGGGTGCTGGAGCTCTGGGCACACTTTCTCACCTGTGCCTCCTCATCAATCAACCTCTCACTGCTTAAATGCTCGGACTTCACGTCTCCTCGGTGCCAGATTATATCCCGCTACACAAGTGGTAGATCAGCCATCTTATTCTGAGATTCTTTCTGTGCTTTTTGGATTTGTTTTTGTGTCTCTCAGATTTTTGCTCATTGTGCCTCTCTGTGTTTTTCTCCAGTGCCTCCCGTCTCACACTCCAGCGCCTCACCACCCAGCCCCTCATCTTCGTGCTCAGCCACCACCTCGGGACTTCACCACACCAACCTCACCTGCCCTTGCTGCCTGCACCATACCAACCTCACCTGCCATACATTCCCACGTGGTTCCCCAGCTCCCTTTCCCCCTATTCCCTCTCATCACATTTTCCTCATTAAAAGTTACACTGTTCAACTCCCAGTCCCTGTCTGAGTGTTTGCTCGTGGGTCCTTCCCCATTCACGGTGCCCAGGCCATCACAACCAGCATGGTTCTCAACAATTCTCAAATCTTTCGGGACAAGACCGATGAGTTACAGGCAAATGGCAAACACATTGTTTTTTGCCTGTGTGCATTAGGTCCAAGTGAGTCTTTGAAATTTTCTTTTTTCTGCCTTCATAACATAGACTGTAAAAACAATGGATGTAGCTATTATGATGTCACTGTGGATTCTGGACTCTGTGGGTTTTGGGGACCAGAGGTGACCATATTTGGTTAGAGGCTGGTGCAGTAGAGGATTGAGGGGTGGATCTGACTGAGAAGTCAAGGACCCAATCATCAGACATCCTGTCACTGAAAGCAGCCCGACCTCAATAATGTGTCCCCTTCTTTTCATGAACTGAGGCAATTTAGCTAGAGCTATTAGCTCTTTGTATCAGGCTGTAAACATGTTTCTATCTGCTGTAAAGTTGGGCATTTTAACATGGGGATCTGTAAGGACAGGCTTGCTCCTAGAACCAGCCTCTTGCGGCCATACGGCACTTCTGGGCACCTCCATGTTGGCTTAATTTTTCAGTGCTGAAGTTTGCTGCTTGCACCTGAGCAGATCTGGCTTTACAAATTGTTTGAATGACTCATCCTCCAATTCGCTCAGCATCAATTCACAGACTTGACACAACAATACCTACCCGTGCAAACTTTGTGAAGGGCGTCATACTGGTAGCCCGTCGGACAGTCACAGCGGTAGCTGCCAGGGAGGTTGTGACAGATCTGACCCACTCCACAGCGGTGTGTCCCCATCTGACACTCATCAGTGTCTGAGCAGAGAAAAAGATAAAGCATGTCATTAATGACCCACTCTGACACAAAAACTCATTCACAACATCAGACACAGTACAAACACAAACGCATACTCAGACTTGCATAGACATTTCATTCTCAGGTTCTCTCTCTGTCTCTCATTCAGAGGGTCACAAAAATCACTGGAACCAGCAAAAAACACCAGAGCACAACTGCTTTCCCCCCCTGCCCTCAAGCAGCCTTTAGACACCAAATCAGAAGGACATACGTTGTAGATGTTGCTGGGATATGCATGTTAACACACTGAACCTTCTAACACAGAGGACACCATCACCCAGATGTGGCTAAGTGGTGGCAAAGTGGTGTGAATAAACGAAAAAAATTAAACCAACAAACATTTAATTTTGGGCAGTAACCCATTATGTGACATTGTAAAAGTAACAAAATGAGGCAAAATCCTGTGGCGTCTTACTTTTGCAACGCGTTACATTAAACACTGGTGATTAATCAGTGGTGTTATCATCAAACAAAACACTCATCATTAGTGAAATCTTCGGATTCACAACTGTTGGTGAGACACATTAAGCCAACTGATGACGTCACCTCAGGCTCAAATGTTACAGTCACACTGCAATCCTTGGTGCTCAATTCAAATTTATTGCTCAGAGCAAACTATTTTGTTTGGCTGTTCACATTTTTTATGTGAACAGCCAAACACATTTATCAAATGTGGTCAATATCAGAATCAAGAGGGAAGAGAGTGGAGTTAAGGCCTAAGCTAACCCAGCTGGACCTAAGGTTACCCCGCTACACAGCTTGTCTTCTGTCTGGTGTCAGGGAAATACTAGAAATGCTGCCACATGGTTGTATGCCTCTATGCACCAGTCAAGTTGCACTGCAATCATAACATTTAATGTTATGAGTGTGCAAAGTTTACAGTTTACTCCCATGTCTGTGAAAACAAGGATTCTTCACACACATCTTCCCCAGGCAGCACAGAAGATCTCTACAGTCAGCGCAGTTTGTAGATCAGTGTGACCAATTCAGTATCTGACCAAATGTCTCGCCTTCTGTTCCTGTTGTATGACATTAACTAATGGCCAGAAAAGTGTATAAAATGGCAGAACTTCATTATTATATCCTATTAGACATTCATATAAAATTTGAGTGTATTAATTCTTGTGTTATGACCAAAAACATGTTGAATGAGTTCACTGTGACCTTGACCTTTGACCTTTGACCATAAGGTGCTAATCAGGTCATTCTTGAGCCCAAGTGTATGTTTCTCTCTTTAAGGCCATTTTTAGATATTGTCCTCACAGAATAAGATGAATACAAGGTCATAGTGACCTTGACCTTTGAACACCAAATTCTAATCAGTTCATTGTTGAGCCAGATATGAAAAAATTCAAATTTGAATGAATTCTCTCAAGCTGTTTTTGAGATATTGATATTGGAGGTCACCTTCGACCTTTGACCACCAAAATCTAAAAACCCAAAACATAATGATTCTGGCCAAAGCTGTCAACAGCATTAAAACAATATCAAATTTTTCATCAAATCTGCCCATAGCCATGAGCCTCCTTTGTCCATGCTGTTGTGTTGAAGAGGTAAATCTCACCTACACACTTGGCTCCGTCAGGGCTGCTGTGGTAGCCATGGCTGCACATTATGATCTTCTTCTGGCATGTGTAGGAGCCCACTGTGTTGATACAGTTAAAGCCTGAACTGCACAGCTCGCTCAGACTGCTGCACTCATTAATGTCTGCAGAAACACACAACACAGACACACACACACACACAGAGACACACACACACACACAAAATGTCTTCAGTGTCATGATCAGCCTAAGCAGCCACCTGGCAGAGACCTGTCCACTCATCCAAAGTTGTCACACTTTACCGCTTTGCAGTGGACTTTTGCGCATCTACATATTACGATCTGGGTATCCTTCTGTGTCTGCTCTATATGTTCTGGGATGCCACAACTGTGATATCAACACAAGCACATGTATTATGCTGCATGTGGTTATGATTTGGACACAAAAGCACATGGCAACCAATGCTGGAACGTCAATGCTCATGCTTAAATGGACGGTTAAGATGAGGAGAAACATGGTTAGGTATAGAAAAAACCCATCACATTCAGATGTGAAGCAAACACCAGACTCCCGCATGAAAGTCTGGGGTTTGTTTGACCCATCCACTGCCCCTGCATCTGCCCTATAGGCGCCCTCGTGCTCCTTATATTACAGACATATCATGCGGACATGACAGGTTCTGCCTGGCTGCGTTCTCGAGTGATGCAGTCAGTCCATGTATCATGATGCTTCACCAGGTGCTGTCCAGCTGTCTGCCGGTGTACAATAACACTGTGACCATTTCTGTCCAGCTGCGTTGTCAGCTGATGTCGAGCAGGGGCATATCATGCAAAAGGGGGCTTTTGGCGTTGGGATGGAAAGACATATGCACTGTCAGAGCAGCGGTATTTGACGACTTCAGAATGAGAAGAGGCTGGAGTGTCCTTGTATAGTTTTAAATCATGTTTTGGGATATATTTTGCCTTTACAAAATGGCAGACTGGAGACATGACAGGAAATGGGTTGAGAGAGATGTGGAATGACATGCAACAAAGATTTCTGGTCTGATGCAAACTAGGGACATTATAGTTGATGGTTGGCACCCTCAGACCACCAGGCTGCCCTGAAATATTAATTTAAAGTAGTTATAATTGGTGATTTTACAATAACATTACATAAAAATAACATTGCATAAAATGACAATTTTGAAAACAATGACAGTGTGAAAGGGGATCCTGATAGTGATGAACGTACAGAGAATTATCAGCTGGATCTACAGCTCCCCTGCCTGTCAGAGCTTTACAATGAGTTTCAGCTCATTGTTTAACTGTATGGCCACAACTTCAGGGTTTCAGTCCACTCTCACTGCTCTCCAACAGGAAAGTGTTTTTCAAAAAGCCACTGTGCACTTCCTGCTGCAGCAAACAGCATGCAGACACAGCTAGAGAATAGCTAGTGAACATAGTGAGACATTTAACAGCTAAACAGACAGATTTTGTGCAGGAGTTGATAGTGACCAAGAACAGAGCTAAAAGGATAATACATGTCAGACTTACAATCTCTAAGTAGTCAGAAGCACAACTCTCAATGAGTGCCTATATGTAATACATTCCTAAAGTAATATAGTAAAGTAGCATAGAAAAATGACACACTGTATAGACAGCGTGAGGGTATGAAGCAGCACTGACAGTCTCTTACCGACACAGTTGCCATGGGAGTCTTGTGTGAAGCCACTGATGCACTTGTGTTTGGGACTGCACAGAAAGGAGCCCACTGTGTTCTCACACAAAGAGCCCATACCACAGTTATGGGTTTGCAGATCACATTCATCAATGTCTGGAAGAAAAAACAAGGAACACATACTGTACTAATGGTATCTTGAGAAAATAGTCTACAGTTCAGTTAGTTGTTAAGAGTTTAAATGTGCTGTTTACTCTCTCATCTTTTTAACAGCACAGTAGGTGGCACTGTGGCTATAGAATAAATGTGCAGCTTCCGAAAAACTCTCACCCAGTCAGTGTTTAACAGTGTTAAATATCACAACTCTGCAACTGACAAAAAGTTGAACAAAACTTCTTGGATCATAGTTACTGAATCTCAAGAATGATGGAGGAGTTTTAAATAGAAGATTTATGCTGCTTATGATGCTTTGTGCTGTGAGTTCACGTTGTATTCAGTCCTCTGAGAACATACATGGCTGTGTACTTGTCAGTAGGAACAAGCTCCCTCATGATGCAGCAGGAGCTACAAGAGGTGTTATTGCATCACATAACTCTTTAAAATCTGAGCAAGTCATCTGGACATTCTGAATCCGCAGTTCCTCTGTGAAATCATGGATCAGCTCCCAGAAATCCCTCAAACGTAGCCGCTCCCATGTATAAGGGGCTTGACTTTCCATTGTCACTCACATAACATTATCACTCACATAACACGCCTATGTGACCTTGGATTGTAAATAATGACAGCTAGTGTGGTGGCTGCAATAGAAATAAAGCTGCTAATGTTTTGAGCATCCATCACCATGCTTCTTGGAATGTTATCACCAGAGGAGAAGTCGCAGAACATCACTCACACACGCACACATATGCATGAGACTGTTATCATCTCTATCAACATCATCATAGAGAGCAATTACTAATTTCACACCTACCATTATTGTAATATGACATGCATCTGTTTCTATTATTACTGTGCCTGAGGCAAACCATGTTTTGTGATAATGGGCTCTATAAATAAAACTATGCATGAGACTGTTATCATCTCTATCAACATCATCATAGAGAGCAATTACTAATTTCACACCTACCATTATTGTAATATGACATGCATCTGTTTCTATTATCTGTTTCTGTGCCCCCCCCCCCCTCCCCCCTCTTTTTTCCCCGTTACAGGGGTTCTTTTTGGGGAGTTTTTCCTTGGGTGATGTGAGGGTCTAAGGGCAGAGGGATGTCGTACACTGTAAAGCCCTCTGAGGCAAACCATGTTTTGTGATAATGGGCTATATAAATAAAACTGACTTGACTTGACTTGACCTCAGTGGAAACAAAGTCATCCCGCAATTATGTTTTCAAATCTGTTATGGAAACAGCTCTTCCTGAGCTTCACTGCAGTTGGTCGGCTCCTCCAGTCAACATGTCGAAGTATCCTTGGACATGACACTGAATGCCAAAGTTCTTCTGATGGCTGTACCTTGGGTGTGTGAGTGGTTAACCGAGTAGCAGGTGGCACTTTGTACAGTAGCCTCGGCCACTTGTGCGTTAATGGCTGAGTGAGACATGTAGTGTAAAAGCGCGTTGACTGTTCAGAAAATTAGAAAGTTGCCAATGAAGTGCAATCCATTTCATTTACCAAAGGGCTATTATCTGAATGGTTGGGATCCTTGATAATTCTGCTAGCCTTGCAGTACCAACTGTAAATGTTAAGCAGGTGCTGATGGTGCAGGAGTAGAAATTCCTGAGCATTTCAGGGGATACATAATTTCCTCAAGATTCAAAGAAGCTGTCTCTGTGTCACCATTGAATCAATATGCAGTGCCCATATCAGGCTCTCAGTGGTGTGGACACCAAGGTACTTGATATTTTGTGCCTGTTCAACTGCGGTTGTTTTTAAACACGCTCTACAGATAAAGTTTGACTTGACATGATCCACCCTCTCCATCAAGGATATGTTAATATATTAATGTCCACTATCATCTCTAGTTTAAAAAAAAAAAAAATAAAATCTTGGTTTTACTAACATTCAGGAGTAGGTTGTCCTGACACCAGCGGGTCAGGTCCTCTTTCAGCTAGGCCTTTTAATAGTTATCCGTAATCAGATGATTATAGGGTGGAGGTGAGGCTGACTGTCAGAGGTCGATTATTGATGGGACCTGTACGTAAAACTTTCCCCCAATCGGCCCTGACTGTAACCATGATGGGTATCAATGAGTCAGCAGTAGGTGGACGTCCGCAAAAAATACTAACAAAAGAAAGTCATTCCTACATCTAGAAGTAAGAGGATTCCCAGGAAATTACATGTTTTGTATGAAAATCTTTCTTAGTTTCAGGCTGAAACGCTTTTACTGGAAACACAAAGGTTTTACTCCTGAAAGGAAGCACGCCTTTGGTGATCATCATGACTGCTCTTTTAGCCTCAAAGCCTTCGAGTGGGCTGGCCAGAAGGCCCAATTTCCTGTTAAGCCCAATTAATGGAATTGTGTATTATTGGGCCTCAGCAACAACATTCTCTAAAATTTCATCTTATACTTTCTCTTAATTTTCTGTAAAGAGAAAATATCAGAGAAGTCAACTCCAGATGCGCTGAATGCTCTTAAACATCCAAATCTGCTCTGACCAGGTGTGCTCAATGCTGAATTCCACTGATCATAAGTCACCTGTTAGCACAGATAACGCCCAAAAAACAAACACTGTATAAGGGCACGTTTGTTTGATGGGTGATGTTTTTTTTCTGTTTTTACACAAAGTAAATATGATTTAAGGGAAATGTATTGGCGTAGTAAAAGTCAGAGTAGGCATGCAAAAATGATTAAATAAATTTAAAAGATCAAAATAATTAAAATAAGTGCCAAGTCCTTATACATACAGTATTTATAAAAAGCTGGAACCATGATTTTTTTACATGAAAAATAACTGGCATGATTAACTGTATCTGCTGCACAAGTGTATTTTCATATGGTTTGTGTGGAAAAAAACCTTAATTTGGGAAGCAGTTATCTAATTATACTAGTGGAGTAAAAATTACAATATTTCCCTCTGAAGTCCAATGCAGTAGAAGTGGAAAGTGGCATGAAATTATATTACTTAAGTGACACAAAAGTTCCTCAGATTTGTACTTAAGTACAGTACTTGACTAAATGTACTTAGTTATACATTATAGCTCTGGTCAGCAGAGGGACGCACAGTAACCGAAATTACTGTAACTGGGATCAATGCACCAATCATAGTAGTATTTTTTAGCCCTGAAATTCAATAATCCAGTCATAATTACTCTGAAACATCATCTAAATGTGATTATATGATATTTATGCATTTTTTAAATGTTCATCAAATGTAAAACTTATTTTTTATTGCACTAGGTAACAATTTGTTGACTGTTAAACTCATGAGTTTTTCTCTTATCTTGGTAAGAGTGCTCTCGACCACATTTTCTCTCACCGAAGAGAAGAGCAGAAATAAGAAAACAAAAGTCCAAAAAATCAATGGGTACTAACAAAATAAGAACAAATCCTGCATACAAGAAACAATAAGGGAAAATGTGTTTGTATATTGTGTCTTGCATGAGGCCCATTATCCCAAAAAGCTGTGAAACAAATTCTTTGTCGACTGAAATCCAAACTAGAATTATCCCCCAATGGTTGTATGCCTACGCGCACCACTCAAGTTTCTCTTAGAATTTACATCCATGTTTGTGAAGACATGGATGCTTCACATTCATCATGGATGTATGTGTGTCAAACATCGAGTAAGACAGACTCACGGTTTAGGTGTCAAGCCTTTCAAAGTTTTTCACTTTTTTTTAGCACTACTGTTTGACCAATTGGGATCATATATCATGAAAAGCATCGGGACTTCATTCCCAGTTATGGTGCCAAGTTTTAATACTTTATCTCACTCCATCTCTCAGTAAGTTGTGCTAAGGCATAATTTACTATATAATCCTAAATAGGCCACGCTTACGTACACCTATCACTATGACACCTCAGATCCTGGATAATACTTTGGCCCAAAGCATGTACACCAGTTTTTGAGAAATTCAGTCTACCTGTTTTTAGATAGACATTTATGGTATGTTTTGACTGCTATGGGTTGGGCTCAAGGTGCTTTGGTACTCCCCCAGTATTTTATGATGACATCAGATTTATGATTATTGGAGCTTAGCCCCACCCTTTGCAAAGGTTTTTGACTGATGACGGTTATGTTTTAAACCAAACTTGCTCATTTAAAGTGGAAGTGTGTGTTAGATTTGGTATTAGATCCCCAAAAGTCTGTTCATAGAACTGTTTTTTACATAACACAAATTAGCAAAGAATCCCTCCTGGCTGACTTCTGGTCCAAGAGGAGTTTTTTAGAGAGCACATGGATATGTGTCCCAAATTTCAAGGCAGGTGGACTTATGTTGTGAGGGGCATGGCCTTCCCAAAATGTGATCAAAAGTCTGGGCATGTTCAAATGGTGGCACTTCTATAAGATATGCTGACGAATAGGCTTTTTCATGCACAGAGCTTGTTGATATATCCACAGACAGGAGGTGGCACCATTGAACTCAAAACTGTATAATATATGTAACAGAACATGGGACATGTTTTTAAATATCTGACTTGTATGCCGTTGCAGGAAAAAAACAGGAAATGTAATTTTAGCTGGACTGAATGAGTACCTCACTGTCACAGAATCTACAGCAGTTGACAGATATAGCAGCTCGCGGGGGGGGGGGGGGGCTTTACTATTTACCACCCTGTGACACTCATCTTTGAACTGTTGCTTCATTACCCCCTGTAAAAGTTTGTGACTGTACAGTATCTGACACACGGACAGATTGACAAAGTGAAGACAGCTCTGCTATGGCAGCTGAGGTCAAAGCAAAAGCCGATATTTTGCTTGTTATTGCTTGTTAGTGTGAAATAAAATACACATTTGCAAAGCTTTAAATCTTTATCAGTCAAACAGCAGCACAGCCAACAGACCCTGCTGATTTATGACACTAGTGGCTTCATGCTGAGACAGAGGGTCACTGCTCTGTTGTGACTCACAATCTGCTACATTCCCTTATCGTGCATCACAGTGCACAGGCGATTAGCTAGATGCGCTGATAGCACAGACCTGGAAATACAGTGTGTGTAACTGCATATTGTTATGCACACAGGATCGTTGCAGTCATTTGGATTTGAAGATCACCCAAAAATATGTGACAATTATCAGGAAACCTGTTGAAAAGGTCTTGTACAAATGCAAGAACCCAAAGCTGATTAACAGAGGGGAGGAACAAGAGGGGAACACATTCTCCTGTGCTGTCCATGTATCTCTCAGTGGTCCCTCACTACAAGCTTTTGCTACAGAAAATTTGAATGAACTTTTTATCCTTACAACACCTTCCCATGAGGAGCAGGCGGAGCAAAAGCACTGATCGGAGTTTTTCAGGGGAAGCTGATGAGTAACTGTGAGTAACATCTTGCAGCTCTCCTCCCATCCAGTTCTTCACCTTAGAGAAGAAAACATAAAAATAAAAGGAAACACTGCCTTATGCTTCAAGGTCTCTATGCCTCCTCTGAATGACGGGAACAGCCATACTGCACATAGTGACGTGATCCACTCCAGGGTGGAAACAAAGACTTTGCACAGGAAGATGTCTGAGAGGCTGCACTGTTGGGCACACAAGCAAACATCCACCCTGTCATACTTTCACACTGGACCCAGCAGACAATGCAAATTTTGCAAAGTTCAGATGAAGGATGAAGTCAGCCTTGGCTTATTTGTAGATTTGGTTTGAGACAGGAGGGTCAGGTCTCACACAGATGAAGACTGGAGCTGCTGTGAGGATCACAAGCTATGAGCATGATTTTTCAATCATCAGTGACAGGGGATAAAGTCAGAAGGATGTGCCACACAAAGGGTGCAGGGTGCAAACTTAGGTGTGTGTGAGCAATATTGTTTTTTAAGCTTCATTGGAGAAATATTTCACTAAAATAAATAGAGTCCTCACTTAAGACTAGTCTGTCTCTATAGCAGAAAGATTCAGATACTTTTAAAATTGGTGCTACATGAGCAGAGAAAACCAGAAAAAAAGGAGGAGAGAAATATGCAACTCACTAATAGAATCTTGGTTGATATTTGATCAGTGCTGCTTAGTGTTATCGTTTGATCACAGTTTTTCAGCCTGTTTTCATTGTGCAGGAAGCACTGTGGGGCCCACTTCCTGTTCAAAAACCCTGGCTATTACAGCTAAACAGGATGTTAAAATATGTTCATCAAAACATCTTAGGAGAGAAATAGGCAGTGCATCATCTTGATTTATATTTGTTCAGCACTGCCTAGTTCAACCATTTAATCAGATTTCAGTCTGAGTTTAAGATTCAGAGGGAGGGGCAGGTGTGTCTCTTGATCTGCCTCTACAATTTTTGGGTGCATGGTGGCAGCATGGATGGCAGGCAATACTAAAATGTGAAAGCACAGCCTGTAGTTCGAGCATCAGCCCAAGAGCTGGTGAAACACCATCAAATGTAATATTTTGCATCATCCAGTGTAGGGAGGGACATGGAGGGATATCTGGGTTAGTTTCTGTAACCGCTTGTCCTCGTAAGGGTCGCGGGGGGGCTGGAGCCAATCCCAGCTGTCATCGGGCGGAAGGCGGGGTACACCCTGGACAGTTCGCCAGACTATCGCAGGGCGAACAACCATACACACTCACAGTCACACCTAAGGGCAATTTAGAGTCATCAATGAACCTGAATGAACCTTTGGACTGTGGGAGGAAGCCAGAGACCCCGGAGAGAACCCACGCGGACACGGGGAGAACATGCAAACTCCACACAGAAGGGCCCCCGCCCGGACCGAACCCCGTTCCAACCGGGATTCGAACCAGGGACCCTCTTGCTGTGAGGCAACAGTGCTAACCACAAAGCCACCGTGCCGCCCCTGTTTTCATTCAAAGTTGGTTAAAAATCAAACTATCCCTTTAGCAACTGAACAAATCCAACTGCTGAGAAAGGCTACAAGATGGATGGAATGAAAAAAATCATGTGATGAAAACTATAGTGAAATGATGCTGTGCTGAAAATGAAGCTATTCTCATGTGTGCTGTAGAGAACTAAGCTATAAACTATCAAGGTTATAAAAACACCATTATGCATAGCTGTTGCTTGCATTAGTCTTGGCTACAAGACAAGTTTTCCTTTGGGGACAATAAAGTTATAGTTGAAGTTGTGCTTCTATGAAAATGTAGCCCCTAGAGGAATACTATCATGCCTTTTAATAGGAAATAGCTCTAAGCTGAAACTCTCTGCAGGGAGATGATATCAATTTTAATGATTTTTTACTCTGAGTGCAACAGCTAAAGGCATAATCAATACACTGGATCAAACCCCATAGCTTCTCTCTTTGATACACTCTACAAAGTTTGGTGGAGCAGAGTAACATCAACCTCTAGCAATGCCAGCCAAATGCAAGTCTGACTAGGATGTTAGCATTTTAACCAGAGAGGATGACACAGTGGGCCCTGGTGACTGTAAAGCCTCATTCCAACTGCACAAAAAAACCTGCTATCAGCCGCTAACATCTGGCATTTTAATGCAATGGTAATACGTACAATCAGCAATCACAACCGGGTCAAATGACTCTGCAGTAGACACAGGTTTTTATCCCACACAGCACCTGGGTGAACGCGGTAATTTCAGCTCCTTAACCGGCAAGATGCAATGATGCACCATCACTAATTATTGTCCGTGTCCACCTAAGTAGCAAAAACACTGATTCAAATACATCTGCACTGTGTTTGAAAGGGGAATTTAATAAGTAAGAAATAAATAATGAGAAGAAACCACTAAAAAGTTTTCAAAGACCTCTTTTCCTGCTGCTGTCTACTGTTTACCTGTTCTCTGCCTGTTTATGACGCTGTACCTACTCACCAACAAGACAACGAGCACACACACACACACGCCAGCTGACAGAAAGTCTGACTTGCTTTCCAGCTGTAAATTCAGTGGCAGTGGGAATACAGACATTTAGCGGGTTTACCCAAGCTTCTTTGAACTGGCTCCCTGTGAAATCCAGGATTGAATTTAAAATCCTCCTCCTTACTTACAAAGCTCTAAATGGTCAGGCTCCATCCTATCTGTCACAGCTCATAGTTCCTTACCAACCCTCAAGATCACTGCGCTCTGAAAACGCAGGGTTACTTGTGGTTCCCAAAATTTCCAAAATTAGGTTAGGAACCAGAGCCTTCAGCTACCATGCTCCTCTCTATGGCACCATCTTCCATTGTGTGTTCACCAACATAATGCAGAATCAAAACGTCACACCTCCCAAATCCATGGTCACGTCTTTCTGGCTTTACATTTAAACTGACCTCATTTAGTAATTGCTAATTAGCTAAATGTCAGAGGCGAGACCACTTTGTCCCCACTTCCTGCAATCACAACTTCTATACAGAACGACAAGGCAGAATAATGGCATGATAATCTACATGTGGCTACTGATAGACATCACACATTCAAAATCAAACATAATGAAAAATGATTTTCAAAACCAATAAATGGACACAGAGTGGAACATTTCTCACAGTAAACTGTGGTGAGATCCTGTTGCCTCTCGGGAGCGTTCCTGCTCCCTTGTTTCCAAGTTTCCCTGGATCTTGGTCGTAACCTTGACTGTGCCTGACCGTGGTGATAGCTGTGATGATGCTGCGACCCTGCCTTTGGTTGTGCTCGTGCTGTGGCTGTACTGATACTGTGCCCCTCGCTCGCCCTGATTGTGGTCTGGTCCA
Source organism: Plectropomus leopardus (assembly GCF_008729295.1). Lineage (NCBI taxonomy): Eukaryota > Metazoa > Chordata > Actinopteri > Perciformes > Serranidae > Plectropomus > Plectropomus leopardus. The sequence continues at coordinate 891,433 of NC_056464.1, forward strand.
GGTTGCGCCGATGCCGTGATCTTGCCTTTGGACAACTCCCTTTCAACATATGCATGAGACTGTTATCATCTCTCTCAACATCATCATAGAGAGCAATTACTAATTTCACACCTACCATTATTGTAATATGATGTGCATCTGTTTCTATTATTGCTGTGTCCCCCCACTATCCCTCCCCCTCTCTCTTTCTCTTTCCTTTTTTGCCATGATTGTATTTCACTTGCTATTTACGACATCTATTGCTCGTCTGTCCGTCCTGGAAGAGGGATCCCTCACTATCCTCTACTGCTCTTCCTGAGGTTTCTTCCTCTTTTTTTTCCCCGTTACAGGGGTTCTTTTTGGGAAGTTTTTCCTTGGGTGATGTGAGGGTCTAAGGGCAGAGGGATGTCGTACACTGTAAAGCCCTCTGAGGCAAACCATGTTTTGTGATAATGGGCTATATAAATAAAACTGACTTGACTTGACTTGACCCATGCTTAAAAAACCTGCGCTCACCGACTAATTGTGGTGGGAATGAGGTATAAGTGTCATCCATAGTCATCATCCATGTATTATATCTGAAAGCAGTTCTTGTGCACCCTTTTAAAGAACTCAAAACAAATCCAACCCTACCTCCAACAGTTTGTTTAGTCCTCAGAGAACACTTCATACCAGGGTGAAGCTGGCGTGGCAGCCATGTGTGTTAGAAACCACTGGATAATGTCTAGATCTGGTTTGTCAGTGTGTTTACATGGGAAATTTAAGAATATACATTTATAGTCTGGTGATGAGCAGAAATATTGTCAGAGCCAAAGTAAGGCTGATTTCCTAGTTTTACACAAGCACCCACTGCTGTCTTCTCTCAGCGGCTTTGCTGTACAATCACACAGCCATTCACACACTGCTAGACTGTAATTCACATTGGCGGTAATGACACCCGGTTACACCAATTAGAGGTCACTAAGTTTAACACAGAGTCGGTGTGTACTTTTGCAAAGAGTCTTACATGCTTCTCTGTGCGTCCTCTAGTACAGTCACACACCCAGAAAGTAATAAAAACGCTGTCTGTCCCCCAAACACTTAAATTATTTAAATCTAAAATAAACAAAAGGGGAGTTGTACAATTAAAATCTAATAAAAATTAACACATCTGCTATCAAGGAGCATCATAACAGAAGAATGAAAGGACAAGCGGTTACGGAAAATTAATGAATGAATATTCTGTCTCATGGAGACCTGGCTGTGTCCTGACGAGTATGTTAGCCTGAATAAATCCACTCCGCCTGGTCACATAAAAACTCACATTCCTCGAGCCACTGGCCGAGGAGGGGGAGTTGCTGCCATTTTTGATTCAAGCTTAGTAATTCATCCTAAAGCTAAACCAAATCATAATTCATTTAAAAACCTTTTCTCAGTCTCTCACACCCATCCTGGAAAACTCTACAGTCCACTGTTCTAATGTACCGTGCTCCTGGCCCATACTCTTACTTACTTTATATCAAGTTAAGTACGTAAACAAAATTATTATTGTAGGTGAATTTAACATTCACGTGGACATAAACACTGATAGCCTCAGTGTTGCATTCATCACAATATTGGACTCTATTGGCTTCAGTCAGAATGTACATAAACCCACCCACTGCTTCAACCACACCCTAGATCTTGTTCTGGCGTACAGCATCGAAATCGAAGATTTAATAGTCTTTCCTGAGAATCCTGCTCTGTCAGATCATTATTTAATAACTTTTGATTTCTTATTACTTGATTACACACCACGCAGTTACTAAAGTAGATGTCTGTCCAATGGTGTTGTATCTAAATTTAAGGAACTGATTCCATCAGTATTAATTTCATTACCCTGTCTCAATGTAACTAAGAATGCTTTTACTAATTTAAGCCCCTCAAAAGTTGATTATCTTGTTGATAGTCCTTGGTGGCTCATGGGGATAAACTTTTGATTCTGTTACACCTCTTGAGGAGAAAATCATGAAACAAAGAAAATTAGCTCCTTGGTTTAATCCCTAGACCCACAAAATTAAAACGATTATCACGGAAATTTGGAGGAAATTGTTGTTCAGTCAACCTGGAAGAGTCCTGTTTATTCTAGCAGGACAGTCTTAAAACATAAAGAAAGGCCATCTGCCATGCAAGAGCAAACTACTATTCATCATTAATTAAGGAAAATAAAAACAATCCTAGGTTTCTTTTCAACGCTGTAGCCAGGCTGACTCAGAATCACAGCTCCATAGAGCATTGTATTCCTATGGCCCTCAGTAGCGATGACTCTATGAATTTTTTAATGATAAAATTAAAATTATAACTATTAAAAAAATCAATCACCTCCTGCCCTCAAATGACCTCAAATATAGGTAGTTTAGACGTGGTATGTACTGTAAGGCCTGAAATTTACCTGGATTGTGTTTCCTCCATTGACCTTCACTAACTAACTTCAACAATTTCCACATCCAAGTCATCAACTTGCCTGTTAGACCCCATCCCAACTAGGCTACTTAAGGAAGTTTTACCCTTAGTTGACAGTTCTTTGTTAGGGATAATCAATGTGTCTCTATTAACAGGCTATGTACCATAGTCCTCTAAAGTAGCTGTCATTAAACCTCTTCTAAAGAAGCCCACTTTTGATCCAGAGGTTTTAGCAAACTATTGACCTATATCTAATCTCCTCTTTATTTCTAAAATTGAGAAAATGAGAAAGTAGTTGCTAATCACCTTAGTGACTTTCTTCAAGATAATAGTTCATGAGGATTTTCAGTCAGGATTTAGAGTGCATCATAGTATAAAGATGGCACTAGTAAAAATTACTAATGATTTATTGATTGCCTCTGATGGTCGCTGTATTAATCTTATTAGATCCCAGTGCGGCATTTTGACACCATTGACCATCAATTCTTACTCCACAGACTGGAACACCTAATTGGCCTAAAAGGAACGGCACAAGGCTGGTTTAAATCATACTTATCAGATCGTTCTCAGTCTGTTCATATTAATGATCAATCCTCTTTACATACGAAAGTCTGTTTCGGAGTACCACAAGGTTCTATGCTTGGAACAATCCTTCTCACTTTATATATGCTTCCCCAGGCAACATAATTATTGTTATACAGATGATATGCAACTGCATTTATCGATGAAGCCAGGTGAAACGGATCAGTTATTTATACTACAAGCGTGTTTTAAGGACATAAAAGCCTGGATAAGCCGCAATTTCATGATGTTAAATTTAGACAAAACTGAAGTTATTGTTCTTGGCCCAAAACACATCAGAAACTTAATTTCTCTAGATGGCATTGCCTTGGCCTCTAGCACAACTGTAAGGAACCTCGGATTTATATATCTGATCAAGATTTATCTCTTGCCTGTAAAACAAACTTCAAGGACTGCATTTTTTCACTTGCATAATATTGCAAAAATCAGGTATATCCTGTCTCAAAAAATAGTGCACACATTTGTTACATCTAGGCTGGATTACTGTTATTCCCTATTATCAGGCTGCCCCAACAAATCTCTAATGCTTCTTCAATTGGTCCAGAACATTGCAGCATGTTTACCAATGAGAATTTAAAATCTCTCTCCTTACTTACAAAGCTCTAAACGGTCAAGCTCCATCATATCTTTCAGAGCTCATAGTTTCCTATTAACCCTCAAGAAAATTGTGCTGAAAATGCAGGGTTACTTGTGGTTCCGAAAGTCTCCATGAGTAGGATGGGAGCCAGAGCCTTCAGCTATCAGGCTCCTCTTTTGTACAACCATCTTCCAGTTTTGATTCAAGAGACAAACACCATCTCCACATTTAAGAGTAGACTTAAGACTTTTCTCTTGAATAAAGCTTTTAGTTAGGCCTGGCTCAGGCTTGCCTTGGACCAGCCCCTAGTTGGGCTGACATTCTGACCTCCTATGATACACTGAGCTCCTCTCTCCTTCTCACTCTCATCTGCAAACACTCATTTCCTTTTACTGCATATCATTAATTAGGCTTCTTCTCCAGGGTGTTTGTGCTCCATTATATTGTAGATTTCCCAGATCTTGGTTGCGCCTGGATCATGGTCATAATTGTGCTGTGGTCCTGTCTGTTGCTGCGTCTGTGTCATGAGTCTTGCTTGCACTGATGCCGTGATCCTACTTAAGGGCAACCTCTACTGCAAGTATTGTTAGTCATGCCTCCATGATTAATATACACTTATGACTGTCATCACCACTTACATAAACTGCAAAATTTGCATGTAACATTACAGGCTATCATAGATTACATTTATTATTCTTATGTCTATTACGATAGTTATATGTTAAGTTATTGTTATTATTATCATTATAGTTGCTGTGCATCTCTCCCTCTCAATCTCATCAGCAGTCTCATCAGCGAATGGTAGCACTTCTTCTAGAAGTGTTACCATTCGCTAAACAAATGTCTGATTACTCTGCAAATATTCTAGCTATTAATGCAGCTACACCAACCAGTCCGCCATATTTTATTTCACAGTCTAGTCACATCTCCTTTAAATCTTCAGATTTTTGTTTGATTTGTTCCATTCTAGTCGAAAACAATAGTTGCCCATTCACGTCCTCACATGTGGGAACACTTTTAGTCCTTTGCTCATGAATGGAATGAAAAAGGAGGGGAAACACTAGCTCTTATGCATTCAGAGGCATTATCCTGTCTGCTGACTGAAAGACAGATTAAAATAAACTCAGCCAGGACTGCACTTCCACTGTATACATTCACTGGCACACAAGAACAGGCCAAGCAGGCCTTTACTATTCAAGGAGCACATGGCCTGAGAAAAAGCATTCTTACAAGGAAACTCTTTTTTAATGTTAATACTAAAATGATGTCATGAGGCACAGATGCTTCCAGCTTCCTCTCTGTCAGCTCTGCTAAGTTTGTGCTAAATTTAGGCTCTTTTGTCTATTGTGCAGGTCTTGGCAGTGCTTTTTGCGATTGGTGTGTGGCTGCAGGACATCATCAAGATGAGAAAATCAACTCACCAGTCTGTAAACTCATACCAGCCTCTACTTAGGTTGAGGTTTTCAAATGTAATAATCAGTAAACATCAAGTTAGATGGAGGAGAAACAGCCACCAGCCAAACTGACATCATGCTAGCCACCATACAGGCATCGGAAACCACCTCTGTGCCACATTAACAGGATATCATGAACTAGCAGGGGATTTTGGGAGAGAAGGAGAGAAGCAGTGTGTGCTTTAAGGTAAATAAGGGCTGGTGTGACAGTGGGAATGTAATGTGCTGTCCCAGCCAGTCCTGCTGTGGATCACTGCATGGCAGCTGCAGTGCAGCACTGCCGTCCTCAGAAAGAGCAACCATGCAGCCGTCTAATGGGGTCTCGTTTAGGTCAGGATGTGTGGACAGTTAAATCATTCCATAACCAGAAACCATGAATTACAAGAACCATCCAGAAACACAGACGATTACATAATAACAATTGTATAACGCAGCAGCCAACAATGTAAGAAGACGCAATAAGGACTAATTTACAGTGTATGATGGGATCAAATTTCAGTTGTACTTTGTATAATTACATGTGACAAATGATTGATGGATGGATGGACGGATGGATGGATGGAGTGACTGACATCACTCACTTCCTACCTGTTTATATTTATAATGACATCATGTACACTTAAGTTATGGGAAATAGAGTCCCCCATTTTTCCAAGACAAATTGGACATTTTGTTCCTTCTGCAAATTTATGGATCAATACTAACTACTAAATGCATTACTGTAAGACCATTCATGGAAAAATTACTTTGGCATGGTAAATATTGTGTAGTCTTTTGGAGAGAGGTTTTACTAGCATGGACCAAACCATCACCAAGATTTTAAACAATTTATTCATGAAAAATGATTGGTGTGAAAAGCTTGAAACTCACTTGTATTTCTTCATAGCAGCTGGTCGTTTTGATACGCTCATCCTTTAACTCCAAAGATGTAGCAGGATCAGGGACAAACTTTAATTATATTTTTTAAACTACATTTAAAAAATAATTCTCCTATCTACCTTGTACCTCACACTTTTTGTCTGTGTTGTGAGGAAGCTTCAGTAGGGAACCATAACACTAGAGAGCAAGGGACCTCCAAACCTCCCGTTAATTAAAACAAATCGAGTTTATTTCTAGTGCAGCCACCGCACTAGCCGCCTTTATTTCCGATCCAAGGCCACATAGATGTGTTGTGCACCGACAATGGAAAGGCAAGCCCCTTATACATTGGAGCGGGCACATATGAGGGATTTCTGGGAGGTGATAGTCCACGATTTCATAGAGGAATTGTGGATTCAAAACTTCGGGATGATCCACTGTATTCAATAGGAGGGAACTGCTGCGAGCAGAGTGGGGAAGTTGGGAAGTATAAAGACAAGCTAAATTTTTGTTGCAAAAAATAAAAATATAGAATATCAGCAGCCTATATGACTAAAAAAGCTGACACTTATAGAGAATATATGATATATTTTTGTTATTATGAGATGATTTCATTCAGATAATTGTGTTACCTGGGTTTTCTTCACACATAGCAAACACCAAGAAGCGCAAGCTTGTTTGTTGTCATTTGATGAACAAACTTCAGTTGTGAATTTTGACCTGCATATGTCAGAGGTGCCACTGTTTGCCAGATTGCCAAAAGCTGTACGAACGGAAGGTAACTCAGTGCCACAGAGTAATTGGCTATGGTTGACTATGCTATCCTCTATATTACTTGGACCTGATCAGACATAGCACTCATAATTTCGTTGTATACTTTATGTACAATGACAATAAAGGCATTCTATTCTATTCTATTCTAATGCTGCGGGCATCAGTCTCAACCACCAGGAAGTGGGACCCCAAGCAGTCGTTGCAATGTTTAGAATCACAAGACTGTTTTCCTCCATCACAGGTGACAGCATCCAATTAGAAAAAGTCCCAATGTCTGGATATTCTGCTCCATTGCACTTTTGTTGTGTTGATCATTTGTATAGCGGTGAGCGGTATTGTTGATGTGTGGGGTTGTTTGTCACCTTATGCAAACCCTGCTTGAGGGAGATGGCTTAATGGATACATACAAGCATTGGGAATCACTCCACTGCTAACAGTGCCACAACAAGAAGGAGCGGCAGGCCTCACCTTCACACATGCGTCCATCTTTCATCAGCAAGAACCCTGGGAAGCAGGAGCAGTGAGCCCTTCCTGCCACCTCCGTACACCGTTGACTGCAAGAACCGTTTTCTGCAAGACACAAAAATGAAAGTAGCATGATAACAATCATCTCTAGATTACACACAGCTACGCCTCACTCATAATGTATTAAATGTGTCATCTTTGATCTGTTTCTCTGTTGTCTTGATCATTCATTACACTGTTGATTATTACACCGCACTCAAAACAGCAGATCAACTCTCTGTTTAACAGCCTGAAAGTACTTTTTGACTGAAAGTTGTGCGCTTCCCAGTGTCTGGACCTGTTGGAAGCGGATGCTGGTGGACTGTGCAAACTTTAAACATGTCATGAAATTGCAGTTTAGAATGGACCTCGGTAACATGTCATATCCTGCAGTGCGCTGAGGCATAGTGGCGGTAAAGAAGAGAGAGAAACAGTCACTGAGTTGCTTTATTTGTTGTATTTGCCTGTTGGATTTCATGTAATTCACTGTGTTGGTTGCAGTTGTTCACCACACAAATAAATAATATTATGAACATAAACAACTCACCAAACTAAGGCGAAGGAGACTAGAAAAATAAAATGAAGCCCAGTTAACTAATGTAATAAGTTAGGGTAGCTAAATAAACTGAAAAAGAGAAACTAACACACTTACAAAAATGTGTATGATGTTTATAACAGTTTATAACAGTGCGCCTGCAGAAGCATCGTGGACAATGTGTGACTTGCAGAGTCTACTTTAGTTATACATAATTTTCCTGTTAACCCATTAAATCTAAGCAAATTGGAAATTGTTTTGATTTCTAGCAAAAAATAAAAAACCTCAAAAAAGTAAGAAATTGGTGAAAAGTAAAAAACAAAAACAAACAAGAAAATTACCTGAAAAAGAAAACTAAAAGATGTATGTTTTTTTCTGTTTCATAATTTTAATCTATAATTATAATGATTCTAGTTCAGAAAACTGATGAAAACCAGACAGGTTTTAAAGGGATAAAGCAGACACCCAGAGAGTCTCGGCCGGGGAATCGGAAGCGTCATCGAGGACATCCCCCTCACTGGTCAATGAGGCTGCAGACGGGGGATCCCCCTCAGGAATGGCAGGCAGGAACGAAGCAACGCCAGGAGGGCGAAGACCCCCAGGTGGTGCAGCAGAACTGGCAGGAATGTCGGGGCGGCAACAATGGAAGTCAGCGATGAGGTCCAGATCCAGGACATGCCGGGAAGGGACCCAGGACCTTTCTTCCGTCCCATACCCCTCCCAGTCGACGAGACACTGGAGCCCCCGTCCACTGAAGACGAGACCGGATCAGGCGCCAGACAATGTAAGCTGGGGACCCATCAACCAGGCGAGGAGGAGGAGGTGGCACCACAGGGGACAGCGGGCTCTCGTGCACGGCTTGAGTTTGGACACATGGAAGGTGGGATGGACCCACATAGTGCACGGGAGCTGGAGCCGTACTGCTGTCGGGCTGATGATCCGTTGGATGGGGAAAGGACTGACGAACCTGGGCACCAGCTTTTGGGAGTCAACCCAGAAACGGAGGTTGTGAATCGAGAGCCACACCTTCTGGCCCACTTGGTAGACCGGGGCCGGGGAGCGCCGGCGGTTGGCCGCAGAGGCGTAACGCTGAACAGAGTGCTGGAGGGTGGCACGTGCTCGGACCCAGGTTCGCCAACAGCGATGGTTAAAAGCTTGGACCAATGGGCAGGCAGACTCTTTCTCCAAGGTCGGAAACAGGGGGAGCTGGTAGCTGTAAGCACACTGTAAAGGGGAGAGGCCCGTGGCAGAACTGGTCAGGGTGTTATGGGCGTACTCGATCCAAGGAAGCTGCAGGGACCAGGAAGATGGGTCAAAAGAGACCATACAACGAAGGGCAGTCTCCATCCCCTGATTGGCCCTCTCTGTCTGCCCGTTAGACTGGGGATGAAACCCCGAGGAAAGACTAGCGGAGGCCCCCAGGAGCTTGCAGAACTGCAGTCCCTAGTCCGAAACCACATCAACTGGAATGCCATGGAGGCGAAAAAAGTGGAGGAGCACCAGCTGGGCCATCTCCTTGGGGGGACAAAATGGGCCATTTTACTAAAACGGTCCACAACAGTGAGGATAGCGGTGTGGCCGTGAGAGTAGGGTAGACCGGTGTCAAAGTCCAGAGATATGTGAGACCAGGGACAGTGAGGAATGGGAAGGGGTTGGAGGAGACCCGCCGGGGCCTGGTGGATGCTCTTGTGCTGACAGCATACAGGACAAGCTTTAACAAAACAACAAGTGTCCTCTTCCATTGAAGCCCACCAGAACCGCGGATAATGTCAAAGGTGCGTTTCGAACCAGAGTGGCAGGTGAACCGGGAGGTGTGGACCCATTGAAGAACCTCCAACAGCAGGGCTTCAGGCACGTACAGACAGTCGGAGGAACTGGGCCTCGGCAGCCAACCTCACCCTTTCCTCCATGTCCCAGTTAAGAGAGGCGATGACACATGGGGAAGGAAAATTGGGCGCCAGACCATCCGCGGGGCCTTCCTCCCTCTGGAACTGGCGGGTAAGGGCGTCGGGTTTGACATTGCGAGAGCCTGGGCGATAGGAGAGGATGAAGCGGAACCTGGTGAAGTACAGGGCCCAGCGGGCCTGGCGAGAGTTCAGTCTCTTTGCGGTACAGATGTATTCCAAATTCTTATAATCAGTCCATACCGAAAAAGGTTCTTTGGCTCCCTCCAGCCAGTGCTGCCATTCCTCCAAATCCTCCTTGATTGCTAACAGTACGCGGTTCCCGATGTCATAGTTGCTCTCTGCAGGGGACAGGCGTCAGGAGAAGAAAGCACAGGGATGGAGCTTCTGGTCCAAAATGGCCCTTTGAGACAGGACTGCCCCAATCCCTGTGTCTGATGCGTCCACCTCTACCACAAATTGTCAGTCGGGGTCAGGGGTCAGGAGGACAGGAGAAGAGGTGAACCGGACCTTCAGGGTCTGGAATGCCTCACTGGCTGCAGGAGACCACTGGAAGGGGACCTTGGAGCTGGTAAGGGCAGTGAGAGGAGCAGCCACGGAACTGTAGTTGTGGATGAAGCGGTGATAAAAGTTGGTGAAGCCCAGGAACCGCTGCAGCTGTTTGCGGGTCTTGGGGATGGGCCAGGAGGCAACTGCGGAGACCTTGGCTGGATCCATCTGAAGGCTGCCCTCTGCCACAATGAAGCCAAGGAAAGGCACTGAGGAGACATGGAATTCACTTTTTTCTGCTTTGACAAAGAGCGAGTTCTCCATAAGCCGTTGCAGGATGGCCTGGACATGTCCAATGTGTTCATCACAGGACCGGGAAAAGACCTTTTCATACTTGTATTCCCTGTTTGAGTGTTTGTTAATACAGTGGCTAACAGGAAGTAAGCTAGCGTTAGCTTAATTTCCAGTTTTGCTGGTCTAGTCTGGTGTACGAGCTGAAACCAGTTTGATTCATGCAAACTGAACCCGCATTTGTCATTATATCCCATTCTAGCAATTTTAAAAACAATCTACCACAGCGCTAAATGCAACTCAAATTGCATTAGAAATAAGCAATATGAGAGCATGATTAATACAATATCATGTTTAACTTACTAATGGAGCAACTAATGTCATACAGGTCGAGTGTAATTTACTGCCGAAGCGAGGAGGTGATGAGATCTTGAGGTGAAAGATCTGAAATGACAGAGTTAGTCTATTAAAAATACTAAAACTGCACCAATAAGTCAATATTTTGAAGCCAATGAAAGAGCTGACCTTACTGGCTGCAGGTGTGTGAGCTGAACTCTTGTTGGACACTGTGTTTTTTTATTTATATCTGATGCTCGCTTTGAAACTGCAGCAGTGGAAGAGGACCAGCTGATTCATGACGTTAAAATAATTATTCAAATTAAACAACCTTTTTTCACTACAAACACTTAAACACAGTGTCAGCTGGGTGGAGGGAGATCACCAGGAAGCTTAAAGTTTCTTCTGAGGTAAGTGACCATCACTACAAACAAGCTAGGCTTTTGTTACTTGCTGTTTGCTGTGCTTAATATAATTTCCATATCACAATTTAAAACATGTTATCTGATTCAAAAAGTAAGATTACAAAAGTGGAAAAATAGCACTCACCAACTTTTAAGTGTATACATCTCCAGTATGACCTCGAGCACACAGCTGATAGCTCCGTAGTTTCTTTAAACGAAGTAACAGGTCATATTTTAACTGATCAATATTTTACCTCTTGTTACCTTATTTATTGTTTTATTCCTATTTTACTCCTTGTTAACTTATTTACTCTTATTCTTTACACTAGTATAACATTTATTTATTTATACAGTTATTTATTCACTCATTGATTCAATTAATTATTTGTATTTATTTTGTATTAGCTTCACACTTTTTTTTCTTATTCTTTTTCTTTCCTCATACCTCCAGTGCTTCCTCATCTGAGATAGCGTTTTCTCAGCTGATAATGCCTGTTGTTACCTAGTTTTTTAATGTAGATGTAGATTAATGTTGTAGCCTTATGCAGGGGGGGGGGTTGGGCGATGGATGGTGGGGCGGCAGCTTGTATTTTTCTTTTATCTGACATTAATCTGTCTGTTTGTCAAGTACTTTGTGCTACAATGTTTTTTTGTTTGAGAAGTGCTATATAAATAAAGTTGGATTGATTGATTGATATTTGGCTGTTTCAGTATGGACAGAGAGCTACGTGAGTTTGACACTCGTTCAAGTGGTATAGTGTAGGTATAGTGTAAGTATAGTTATATGAGTAGGCAAAGGTAGACAACTAATGAATGTTTTAATGAATCTACATATAATCTGGTCGGGTTTGTTTCAATTTTTAATATCACTGATGGACTTCACGGGCAGCACAGTGATGTAGTGGTTACCACTATTGACTGTTTCCATGCTGTGCAATGAAATGTCAGCATTACCTGCACATGGATGATGGTAGACGGAGCTGCTGGTGGTTGCTCTGGTGGCAGTAGTCGTAGTTTGTGTTGGAAGCACAGCCAGACTGTGCTCTTGCACTCTGTTGTCTGGACTCACTGCACATGCAAATACAACAGAGACCAGGAATCACATGTCAGTTTAAGAAGTCCTCAAGCTTAATGAAGGGTTAAACTACTCCATAAAATGACTATATATCCCCACATTAATGGGAAAGAATAAATAAAAAGTTACACATTTGTAATATATGAAATCAATTTTTAAAAGAAAAAGATTCAGCATATCTATTTTCTAATTATAAAACACAGTTTGACCCATGCTGGATGTCTTTATAGAGTAAAGAGCAGAGACGAGCAGAGAAGACTGTGAATAAATCATCTGTGGGGAATTTTGATGAGCTTGTTAAACCCCTTGAACCCTGAGCAAATTAGTCTGAATTCTTTTGAAAAGATATGGGAAAAATAGCAATGACCATCTTGGAGAGATATGACCTGTAAATTGCAAGAAATTAGTAGATTTTGAAAATTTCCTCTGCTGCACTGCAAGTCCTCGCTGACTCTGTCTGGTATATATCAGCTGAGACCTGACGGGAGATTTGAGCTCCACTCACGTCCACTCTGATAAATGCAAAGCTTTCCGTGAAAATGACCGTATGCCCAATATTTTGTCCTCATCATTAGTTCTGTAAATGAGAGTCATTTTAAATAAGCAAGAATGAATATCAGTTTGACGGTGTAACATGTCGTCTGTGAATGTGTGAGGCAGAACTCTTCATGTTCTGTTCAAATAAAGTTACCAGGATCTTTTCATTCTTCGGCTTAGTGGTTGGTGTCAGCTGAGGTTCATATCTGTGACTAAGCTGCCACCTGGTTAGGGTTATCATGTTGAAATATCATCTAATGTTACAGGCTTTTTCAAAATATAATAGATATATAATAGAATATTAGTCAGTCAGTCAGTCATTTTCTGTAACCGCTTGTCCTCGTAAGGGTCGCGGGGGGCTGGAACCAATCCCAGCTGTCATTGGGTGGAAGGCGGGGTACACCCTGGATAGGTTGCCAGACTATCGCAGGGCCGACACATATAGACAGACAACCATACACGCTCACAGTCACACCTAAGGGCAATTTAGAGTCACCAATCAACCTGAGGTGCATGTCTTTGGACTGTGGGAGGAAGCCGGAGACCCCGGAGAGAACACACGCAGACACGGGGAGAACGTGCAAACTGCACAGAAGGGCCCCTGCCCATGGACCGAACCCCGTTCCAACTGGTTTTCGTACCAGGGACCCTCTTATTTTCATTGACATCAAAACGCTTGAATGATGAGACTGTGGATGTTATGATGTTTATAGTCACATAAACCTGTTTGATATCAGAGTGAGTCATATGCATACAACTGTAGATTTACCACTAAAACTGTGTGCACACAGAGGCAGAAACATGCAGATGCATTCTTTTGGTCAGACTTATTAAGCTGTGTGTACACCTGATTCTGTTTTATGAATCTCAATCTTTGTGGCACTGAGCACATGGGCACAAGCCTCATTTCCACACCCACAGTTCAATACAAATGGACATAAAAACGCCCTGAACTCCACCATCATTACACCAGTCAGTGAGTAATACAGTAAAGAAAGAGACATTTCACGGCTGTGTTGGATCAGCGAGGGTCTCGAACAGAGCAGCCTTCATTACACACAGCTATGGAAATTTGTAGCGACTGTACCAATAATTCATCACATTTCTGCAAGCCAAAAAAAAACCAACCTTAAAACATCATTTTCCATCCCCCAGCCTATATTCCAGTATATACCAGTTTATGTGTGGGGAAAAAGAATACCAATGGTTTTTGTACGTACACATAATTTGTGTATCTGACCCCTGAGCTTTTCAAACAATGCGTACAAGCTCAACTGGTTAATTATTACCAACATGTTGAAATTTACAACCAAAACCAGAAGGCTGAAGTCACAGAGTTTTTATGTAAATAAACCCTCCAATGTGAGTCACAGTACCTGGCGCACAGGAGTGACTGTCCTGTTGCAGGATGTAGCCCTGGTTGCAGCCACAGCGGTAGGAGCCCCTCATGTTGGTGCATATGTGCTGACACAGCTGGCACCCATCCACAGCCTCCTGCTCCTCCACTGCGTTGGCACTTTCATCTGTGGCACTGATGGAGAAGGCCTCCTTGGGGATCTTTCCTGCCCACTTACCTCGTGAATCTGATTCGTAAACAAACAAAAAAAATATCCGCTTCCCTTACATCCACATTCATTGTATTGCTTTTCACCACAGATTCCATTCCTAAATTAGGAGCACAAGAAGAAACCACCAATACCAAGGTCAAAGGTCAGGGCCTAAGCAGAGCATTTTTAGAAGTCTTCTGACCATGGGACACTATAATAATAATAATAGCTAGTTGAAAAGATGTTTAATGTTACCTCCACATTAGACTGTATCATGAAGAGACATCTTTAAAGTACTTAGCCATGGGAAAAAAGCAGAATCATGCACAAGAACAGTTCTACTAAAAACAGAAAAGTCTTTCCTTTCCTTTTTTTTTTTTTCCTCCTTGTTTTTTTACTTAAAAATCTGCATTGACATGACAACATTGTGAAAACGACCCTTGTGTAAACCCTAGGCCAGTAGTTGACAGTGTAACTTTGAAATGATACGCCATAGATAACACCGAGCACATGCGCAAAGTGCAGCCGTGACGTCACCATTCTAACAGGATCCACACATTTCCTTTACTATGTTGTTTTAAGTAAATCTTCCTAGCTGGTGTTTAAATTCAGAGGAGCAAGCTGATTAAATGTTTCTAATTTTAATTTAAAGCAGTGAGTCATGAGACTTACAACATACCCCCATGGAGATAATTACAGTCCATCTCAGTCACATTTTCAGCCATTAAACACTCACAAAGTAAAGGCATCCTTCATGCAGTCTGAGAGCTGAGAGAGAGAGAGAGAGAGAGAGAGAGAGAGAGAGGGAGTGTGTGTGTTGTACACACACTAACTGAGAGCTTGAACTGTTTCTGCTGCTCATAAAGCTCTCACAGCTTTCAGCAGGTTAATTGATTCCCACTTCAGGATGACATCATTCAAATGAGCCTTTTAAAGCTGAAGGAAATGAGCTGCAGTCAATGGTTAGAGCAGAGCCCATTAAAGGCGGACTGGAAGGAATCCCTCTGATGTTGAATGAAATAACAGGTTATGGCACTGAGGAGACTGACCTTACCTCACCATCACACTGGGATACAACTATTCCCATTAAAGGAAAACCACAGAGGCTGACTAATGATCAACAGCACATGTGTGTCTCCTCCCAGTATAGAAACTAAAAAGCTAAATAAAGTTCTGTCAAATCCCAAATCCATGATTTAGGAAAAAGCTCTCAGCTCTTGAGCTAAGACTTTTTCTTGTGCTTTTCTAAAAGGTATTTTATTCTCTAACTGCACAGGAGAGTACAGACAAACACTCTTGCAAATACAGTGTTGCGTCTTTGTAAAGTCTTATTTCAGCCAACACACATCTGATGTCACTGATGAGAAACAGGCTAACTGTTTCTCTTGAAGCGTCCACCTGCAAACATATATAGGTCATATTGAGAGGCCAGTGCACTGTCCACACGTACAACTGTTCACTAACAAACTGGTTCAACCATGTTTTTGTAGATATAAGGCTACTGGAATGCTTTTGTTTAGAGGCATGTTCATTCTGAACCTCTGAACGTACTTACAGTAAATATACTTTGTTGGCAGAGATGCTGAGGAGGCAGAATTAATCAAAGTGACATTTGTCAAAGTGACATTTCCAGTTTGTACAATACCTAAAAGATCTATCGGACTTGTTTTGAGATGAGCATGGCTGTGCTGAATGGATCATTGGGTTCATGCTGGACAGATCTCTCTGCCACTTGTTTTAAACCTTGAAATCGTCAAAGTGAAACGTCAAAACAACATCAGTTTTTAGTTGCTCTTCACTAATTCCCAGACCTCAGTGCATGATTGGAACGATTCATACATCTTGTCTTCATGTAAGTTTCCTCAGTTAAAATAGCCTACATGTTGTGAAATTGATACATGAAGTCCAAGGGGCTGCATCAATGAATTACAAATTTTCCAGATAAAATATATGAAAGTCAGCAGGATTTATTTCCAACACATTCTCAAGTCATCACATGTTGCCACTTTGCAGTGGACTCCAGCATCTATATGTTACGCTCAAGGTATCCTTCTGCATCTGCTGTTTACATTCTGGGACTACACAAACACATGATGTGATTGCACTGCACATGGTTATGTTTCAGCAACATAAGCACATGGCAACAAACACCAGGACATCAACAAAAGCACACGCTGGTATGGATGATTAGGATTAGGGGTGGAAGGCACCTGGTAAGGTGTAGAAAAACACTGTCACATTCAGATGGGAAGCAAACACTGGACTCGCGGGTGAAAATCTGGGTTTTGGTGGCCCCATCCACATCCCTTCCGCTGCCCTATAGATGCCCATGTGCTCCTTATATTATGTCATTACTAGCAGCATTTCAATGTGAAGCCCCCCTGTGGCGTACCATGTGGACACGACCGGTTTGGTCTGGCTCGGTTCTCAAGTGACGCACCAATAATGTGCATGATGAATGTGTTTTCCTTTTCAGTGAAACATTGTTGGAGAGAACATACCTTTTCTGGACACAGAAGTTGTTCTGTGCTTCTGTTTTCTCCTCAGAAGGATCTGGCTCGGACCTTCCTCCTCCTCACAGCAGGTGAGGAAGACATGACCGCATGGGTAGCCCAGGTACTGGTGAGCATCGCAACCCTGTCCTTCGCTGCGCACCCGCAAACCAAGAGCACAGCAGCTGCAGCACACCTGCCCATCCAGACACAACAACAGAGCCTATTAGCAGTGTGTCACTAACTGCCCTCCACCAGCCCTGTTCTGTAACCAGGGTAGGGACACACACACAGCTAAACAGGCAAGCAGGCTAGTTGATCCTTGTGAACATACTGGATTTCAGCTGCTGCCTCAAGCTAAACCACATGTCACACAAAAAGAGCCAGACTTGCACCTTTTTTTTACTTTGCTGCTTCATCTCATGAACAGCTGGCTCCGGAGCCAAACCACTGGGTTTCCTCTTGGACAAGTGGGGAATGCTGGCTGACTCTGAGCAAAGACATGTTTCCTATCAATATGTAAGTATTCATATTATTTATGTTCGTATGTCTGAAGGATGTGCACAGACATGAGACATTTTGCATGTTCTTTTTTAATGTATTTAACATATTTGCCATTAAAAAAAACCCAAAAAACAACAACAACTGTCGAACCTTCAAAAGAGGCCTCATTGCTGGGATAGGTATCTGAACTTGAAATCTCACTCTGGTCAAACAGTGACAAAAACATCCATTGGAATGCAACAGTGCATTCCAATGGATGTTTTTTGTATAAAATACACAAGATGGCAAACTCAATTTTCACCATGTTAATGTGGCAGCTCCAAAGAGTTCACAGTACTCCACTACTGCCTCTGGTTCCAGCTACTGGTTGTCTTGAACTATTTGTGAGTAATAACTGCTTCACAAAACAGTTAACCTTTTATTCTAGAGGAAGACCTTACTACTTTTAATCAATTCAGTGTTATGTGTTTTAAGGAGAACCTGATCTCTTGAAAATGTGTGTGCCATCATTTCTTTCCAGTCATAACTCAACTATCTCCCTCTTGCTCTTCTCTACTCTCCTCCTGAGTACTATCTAACAAAAATGAAGAGGAAAACTCTGGTTGGGTGCCTGAACATTTGAAAACAAAAACAAACATTTACTTGTCATAGTGGTGAGACAGTGGTATACCTGGTAGAAGTCATCTGTGCACTGATCCTCCTCCACTCCACAGGTGTCCCCTCCTCTGGCTGAAGTCATACCTGATTCACACTTGCTCTCCTTTACAGAGCTCAGACAGCACTGTTTCTCTGCAACACTGACACACACAAATATGCATTCCCACACTATACTACTGAATGAAAAATTATGTTGTTGTTGTTGTTGTATGCACACAAAAAAGAAGAAGTCGATTTTATCTCAAAAGGTGAGGCCAAGATGGTAATCATGAATGAGCGCAGCCTTTAAATTCTTGACTTTTAAATAGCGTTCTCATTTGTCAGTGGGGTGCATGTGTTATCTGTGTCATTAGTAAAGGTGAGCATCTATTCCTCTGGATCTGTTGAGTACATTTTCTATCAATTATTTTTTTGTCTTATAGAATAATGAAACGTTCAACTCCTGTAAGATCCTATCACCTAGTTTAACTTGTAGCAATTTAACCCTTTATTGTGTTTTAACATTGTTGGCTGCGTCTTTATAATAAGTCTGTAGTTTTTGGATGGTTCTGGTAATCCATGGCTTCTGGTTGTGGAATGATTGAACTTTCCACACATCAGGACCTTGACGGCCGTAAGTATGAGTATGATTTATGGCCTTTAATTTAGTCATTTAATGTCAGCCAGAATGGGATTCTACATTGTTATTTTTACTCAGATGCATGCAAGTAGATTGGGCTGGAGAAAAAAAACATATTAGAAGGATCAAACATCCTGTTTTGGATTTTAAATTATCAAAATGGAAAACTCAACTTGATTGATTTTCGATTCAAAATTGTGAAACCTCTCCTAGCACCTCTTTAAAAAAGGCATTGTGGTTGTTTGGCTGTACCCACTGTTTCTTCCACCCAGTAAAATTTTATGAATGTTTTGTATATTTCCTCCTCAAAAGAAACTTCCTGAAATATTTGTTAAAGTAACATCACAATGTGAATTTTAGGACATTGTCATCTACCTGCATGTGGAGTGCTGGTCAGTGTTGAGCAGGGGCATGTGGTTGCAGTGATGGTTTTCTGAGGCCCATCTTTGGCCAGCAGCACAGCAGCTCTGCAGCAGGTCTTCAGCAGACATAGCTGGACCTGCAGCCCAGACACATGTGCAAATGCACACATCAGCACACACAAGACTGATGGAATAAAAACAGTTGAACAGTAAATCCTCTGTGCCTGCACTGAATGGAACCGACAGAAGCCTGAAGAGGGAAGTGAATACAGTCAGCAGTCAGACAGAAACATATGGTAGACTGCACCAGGCCTCAGAGGCGCCTTTAATAGTTCTACAGCTGACGACAGAGGAGCAGTCACGTTACCAGAATACAGCAGCACATTTTATGTCTGGATTTTTTTTACTTCAGTCTGGGGAAAAATGCAGTTTATTCTATAAATAGTTTTCATTGAATGTCATGGCAGTCCATAAATAAAGTTAAGAACAAGAAGCGTGACAGATTGACAAGTAGTCAGTAGTTGGGGCATGCAGGGTTTAGAAAATAAAAATCACATTCATTTTGAAACAATGTTGTATAACAGGCAGCAGGAGCACTGGGGCTTGGATAAACATAAAACTCTCCTGGATCACTCATCAGAGCAAAAGATGAACAACTGGAATAAAAAAATTATTTGGTTTTAGTCCACAGCTGCACTCACAGTCCTGTAAGGTCACAATGCTTTGTGCCGACATCAGCTAACATGCTCAGTCTAACAAAATTACTAATGATAATGAAATGATGCCAACGCAGAAGTACCAAAAGCTGCATTTCCTCTAATTCCCTTTCTTTGAGCAGTAACACTATCGTTATAAGCAGCGCTGCGACAGGTGTGGCTCTGCTGCTGCTCAGCTGCACAACATCCTAGAGAACAGGAGTCTTGCCTATTTTGTCTATGTAATGCCTGTGGTTTGAATAAAAAAAAAGTAAAACTGGTGTTATCATAATCACATAATCATAATCACATTGGTATTGCAACACCTTTTACAATAGTTTCAAGGTCTTCAGCAGACAAGAAATATATATATATATATATATATATATATATATATTTCTTATATATAAAAGAAATATATAAATATATAAACTCAACGCTTCTTCTTTCCATTTCAAAATAAAAGCCCTATGTTTCTTGTTTTTCTCATAATGTGGTCCACCTGCTCCCTCAGTCATTCAGTGAAAGATTGCCAAAGCAAACTTCCAGTAAAAGCTCTTCCTTAAAACCATCTCCACTTTGCAATTTTTGTTTCTATGTCTATCACTGTTGTTATATTTTATCTTATTGTTACCATTTATAGCTGTCCCCCCCTCCTCCCTCTCTCTTGCTGCTGCTGCTGCTGCTACTGCTGCTACCTGGCACTGCAGAGCACCAACAGCTCATCAGCTTCCCCATCACCTCCTCATCAGACCCACAGCCACATCACCCTGCTGCTTTCATCCACATATTAGCATGAAGGCTGCAGCACACGCACACATGCACGCACGCACACACACACACCCACACACACACACACACACACATACATAAACACCAAACTTCTCTCTGCTCCCTTTGAAAAAAAGCCTCTGACAAAGACCTTTTGTTTTTCAACTCAATAAACCTTTGTTGGCTTCTTTGCTGTACACATTTGCATATTCTTCATATTCACACTACCGTGAAATGAAGTTTGAATTCAAAACTCTGAAGACATGAACTTAATTTATGTCAACAAAATCAAAGTAAATACTGAAAGAATAGAATAACTCTAACTGTTTGGATGCATAAAAGCATCTAGTCACAGATGCACTTCTGTCTCACACACACACACACACACACACACACACACAGAGTTATTATAATTCATAGTGAATTCCTGATGAAATATAAAGCTTATTTCATGTAATTAAAAACAGTTCCACCAGAGAGTGCATCCACGGGTGTCAAACAAAGCCTTGTGATCAGATTAAGCTGTGTCATGTATTATTCCTTGATGTAATAGCCATTGTATTCACCTCCAAGTATAATATGTCTCAACTATGCTAATCCCACACTACACAATGTACATTCAGATAAAAAAAGAACCATTGCAAGGAATGCCTTCAATAGCTCTGCTTAGAGCTTCACTTACTTGTTAAAGTTATTATATTTCACTTGGCTGTATTCAGTTTCAGTTGCAGCTCCTTCAAAATTCAGTGCGCCATCATTTAAAGCAAAGGCTATCTTGCATAATTCATAAACACTGTCTTCAGAAAATAGTGTCAAGGTTAGAGAAGAGGACCCTTGAAAGTAAAAGCAACTTCTTATTACACCCCCAAACATTTGTGTTTCAAAAAAATCTTCTACAAAGCATGTCCTTGTCCAAAACCTATTTGAAAAAGACTTGAATGTCAGTCTATTTAATGAGTCTCAGTTCTGTCTGTAAGATCTGTCGCTAATCCCAACAAGAAGGTAATTAACATGCGTGTCCTGTCATT
The DNA here is from genome assembly GCF_008729295.1 of Plectropomus leopardus. Lineage (NCBI taxonomy): Eukaryota > Metazoa > Chordata > Actinopteri > Perciformes > Serranidae > Plectropomus > Plectropomus leopardus. The sequence continues at coordinate 912,828 of NC_056464.1, forward strand.
ATTATCAGCTCTAAGGACAGATGAATAAACAGGTCCGTTCCCATTCAAAAGTCATCATATGCTGCTGCTTTTGCAGTGCTTTCAGCTTAAGATCTCAACAACCAAAAGCCACCTTTCACGTTTGGAAGTTGTCAGCTGAGAACACAGCCAGACAGAACTGTTTGGGTTGTTATACGCCACCAGACAGAACCTGCCACATCTGCATTATACGCAGACAGGTAGCATCACTAGAGAAGGCGGCTGGATAGAACCTGTCGCATTCGCATGATGCGCTGCTGGACGGCGTCAGGAGACTTACATTCAGGAATCGAGTGTTCACTTTCCTTCTAAATGTGATGTTTTTTTTCCCACACTTTAACATCTGCCCTTTTGCCTAAACTTAGTGCTTTCATTGACGTCTGGGCGTTGGCTGCCATGTGCTGTTGTTGCTGCTTGTGCTTGTGTTGTTGACTTGGGATAAAAATATGTTGCAACCTCTAACAAACCCAGGACTTTGATGCTGGAGTCAGTTTTTCACTTCTTGTCTGAATTTGTGTTTTTTCTACACCTACCATGTGCCTATTTTGCTTAAACCTAACCATCCATGCCAGCATGTGCATTTGTTGACATCCCGACGTTGGCTGCCATGTGTTGTAGTCTAAACATAGTCATATGCAGGGTCATCCCACCATGTGCTTATGTTGACATCATTTTAGCATCAGGAGACACAGAAGGATACTTAGAGCATAATATGTAGATGTGCAGTCCACTGCAAAGTGGCAACATGTAAAGACTTGGATAAGAATGTGTTATAATAAACACAACATGAATAGATTGCTCACAACCAGGGGCGTCGTTGTGGGGGGAAAAGTGGGATTGACTACCCAGGGCCCCAGTGGGGAGGAGGGCCCTTAATGGGCCTGAAATAAAAAATTAATTTTTTATTTCCATTTTTTTCCCTCTCTAAGTTATAACTGCAGGTTAACTAAAATTGTCTGAATAAATAAACAAAATTCCTTTCTGGGATTTTCTTTCAGAATTCCTTCTGGAAAAAAATGTGTCTCTCTCAGAGGCCTCTCTCACCCCTACTAAATGTGCAAAATGGCTTAGTCCGCCCGGTGCCAGTCGACTGGATTGATCTGTCAGCAGTCAGTCAAGCGTGAGAGTGAGTGATGTTGCAGGTTGCAGCACCATGTCTCTCCCCAAAAAAACGAAGTCAGGGTATCAAAAAAGTAAAGAAAGAAAAGAGAAACAAACGAAGCAAGCTGAAGTTAAAAGAGCAACTTTTAACGACTTTCTTTCAAAAGAAAGTTGGGCACAACTTACACAGTTTAAGAATGGTTTAAGTTAATACCAGCAATTAAGGTTCAAGTCAGTCAGCCACAAGGAGTCTAGCTTGGATTATATTTGCATTTTATTTAAAAGTTCATTATATTCATAAATTACTCAGCATCATAGGTACAATCTCAAATGACATTATATTTATAGATATTACCTTGCGGTAAAGTCAGTCAACTTTGGAGCGATATTTAGCTAATTTCCCAGTGAGTTAGCCAACGGATTTATTACAATCTCTAGATTCATATGATATAACTGACTTCACTTTCTAGCTTTAAAAGCCTGCTAATGCCGTACAAACAAGGTATATTTAATTTCAAGTAAGATTATTTCCATTAGTGTTAAATAAGTAAACTAAGATAATTTTAGGGTCATAGCATCAAGTGTGGCTGAATCTGACTGAAAATTAACTGTAGTTTTTTTGAATTTTTTTTCACTTTGAGGGCTTAGATTATACAAAACAAGCCCTTGTTGTTCAACAAGTCACTTGGCTTCAAATAATCTTGTTTAAAGAGGTGGACAGTCTGAAGGGAAGTATTGTGCATGGTAGGCAGGTAAAAAGCATATGCACATAACTGCTATGTAAAGACAGTGAAATTTGGGAAATTGGTATTTTGAGTTCAGGTAAACATAAAGGCCTCTAGTGGTTGTCAATTGACTACTCCAAACCGACAGCAGGGATGTGATGTGTCTCTGTGTTTGTAAAAATAAATAGCAGATCTTGCTGAAAAAATATTAGATTAACTCAACAATTATCAGGGGTGTAAAACAAAGTTATAGTTATTTATTGCTTTTAATGGGTCATTGGGTAATGCAGGTGTGGTTATAACAATTGTGCAGGATTGGCTTGGGCCGTGGTGATGGGGCCCAATGAGATATGTTTTCATGGGGCCCAAAATTCCTGGCGATGCCTCTGCCCACAACATCTCCAAAGGTTTGGTTTTCATTGATCCTCTGAAAGTTTTCAGGTTTTTAGGCAGTAGAAACTTGATCCCATTCACAACTGTCTAGGTTCATTATTTTGCTGGAGGCAGGGTCATTTCCTTCTGTTATGTTATGTTCCAGGAGTGCCTATCAGAAGACAAACATGAGGTTCAGCCTGAGGGTCAGATGGAGCTTAACAGTTAGGAGTGGCCGACTAATTACCTGAGAAACAATGGAAACAGGCACATCTATTTATAGTTTTCACTTTTTGAGTCAACATGATTAATGAAAGAGCAGCTGCCTCTGCCCAAATGGGTCTGTTATGTAGCAGATAGTCCAAAACTAACAGACATCCGTCCACTTAAGCAGCTCCCATGGGGTTTGTGTGAACTGATTAGCCCGGCCTCACACTGCTCAGCCATCATTACTCTGTCTGGCCAAACACTGACCTGCCTCACACCACGCTGAGACACGTCAGACACATGTGCAGTGCCTAAGAATGTAAAACAAAATCCAGACACCAACTGCATCATGTGACACACTGCCACATTGGCCACTCATGTCTCTGGAATATGGAGAATTTTTCACACTGATGTCCAGAACTGACATCCAATTCCTGTTGACCAATGCTGATAAAATGCAGGTTCCTCTCTGATTAAAATGCACAAAACAGAGAGTCTGTAAAAACTGCATTGAAATGGTGCCATATTTGGAAATGCATTTACAGTATTTATCTAATCATCTACTAATATTGACATTAGTTCTTCATTTGAAGACACTAATGGTCTGTGGGCCACTTGGGACCCTATCACTGGAAAAATATGGCCCACGGCCAGAAGTTGACTACCACTGCTCTGCACTAATGGCTACACCTCAGGAGACCCACCTGTTAACTCTTTATAACCTGGATCAACATCAGTTTTTTCATAGGCATTCAGACGCCTTTGAAAGTATTTAAACATTTGAACGCTCAGCAAATTTGTTGGATTCCTTGGAAAAACAAGGGGAAAAGACAAAAGAACAACATGGAAAGAAATGTCCCACAAATTGCAAGAAATAAATAGAACTGAAAAAAAAAAGACAGGGAAAAGCTTATTTTCAGGTACTTTTCTTGTACATTTCATTAATCTCTTGACAATTTCTGGGTCATTTTATCGAAAGTTCCCACCTGCATTATTTCCATGTTTTGGAAAGAAATCAAACCAATTTGCTCAGGTTTCAAAGGGTTAAACTACCGCGTAGTTCTTCTGCATGATATGCACACAGGTAGGGTGGACAGGAAGAGCAATGGATGGATCAAACATCTCTTCAACCACGTGCAGCAGAATCCCACCATGTGCTTGTCCTAACATCATGGTAATGCCATCCCAAAATGTACAGCAGTTGCAGAAGGATTCCTGGAGTGTAATATGTAGACACAAAGGTCCACTGCAAAGTTGCAAAAGTGGCAATATGTGATGACTGGGCATAAGAATGTGTTTAAAATTCTGGTGGGAATGAACATCTTGCATAAAACATTTGCAATGGCAGCTAATTAATAAACAAGAAAAATGGATGTATTCATGGGTTATTATAACCCCATTAAGCCCAGGCACACAGCATGAAAAAACCTTGGCAAACAAACCAACTGGACCAAAACAAAGCAACTGTCTCCACAACATTTTTCTTTTTTAAAGAAAAAAAAACTTTATTTACTGTTGAATTACCTAGAACATGATGGATTTGTTTATTTGTGAGGTCAATGTGAATGAACTGATGAGGCCCTCAAGGCATTTATTTGGTGTTGTTTTTACCACATAATACAAGCAGGCCAGAGAGAGTAATGGCTCAGAACAATGGGAGGAAGCAGATTACACTGCCCTCACAAAGATACAAGCTTCTCTCGTCCACATAAACACAGTCATTTATAAATATGCTCTACAAATAAACCAGAGCGGACTTTCACTTCTTATCCACAACAGTATGAGGAGCCTGTCACCAACACTTCCCCCTCCAGCTGAGAAAACAGATTATTGACAGTTCACACAATACACTTAAAATTCCTCTAAATTTTTTTAAGCACTTTTTTAAGCACCTTAAAAATTTGCTGCTGCTACCGTGATGTCAACACAAGCACATGGTCGAATTACGTTGCACGTGGTTGTGTTTAGGCAACAACAGCACATGGCAACCAACGCTGGCACATCAATAAACACACCGTGGCAGGGATGGTTAGGGTTAGGGGAAGACAACATCACATTCAGATGGAAAGCAAACAACAGATTTCTGCATTAAAGTCCAGAAGTTGTTGGACCCATCCACCACCTCTGCCACCCACCCTTGCATTCCTCATACTATGTTGTTACCAGCAGCATTTGAACCGGACGCCGTCCTGCTGCATTTCTTGCAGACAAGGCAGGTGCTGTTTTGCTGTCCGCCGGCATATATAACACCGTAATCAGTTTTGTCCAGTTACATTCTCAGCTGATGCCCAGCAGCATTTCATGCAGGTATGAAAGGTGGATTTTGGCATCTCAATCTTACGCCAAAAGTACTGTCAAAGCGGCAGTATTTTACAAGTTCAGAATGAGAATGGGCTGATTTAAACATCTCAATATGACATATGCATAATTCTTCTGTTCCTTTCTTGTAGATGCATATGTAAAGAATCATTACAAAGCCAGCCTGCTGACTTTGACCAGCTTGTGCTGCAATGTCTCCAGGAAAGCTTGACACAAGTAAAGGAAATTATTTAAAACACAAACAGAGGAGGCGCTGCGGGTGCCGGTCCGGAGCAAAGCTGAGAGAGAGGAGAAGGAGATTTAAACCCTTGATCCCGTCCATCATCATGGGGAACGTGAGGTCGCTGGCAAATAAGATGGACGAGCTGTGTGCAATGATTCGGATCCAGAAGGAGTACCAAGAGAGCAGCTTTTTGTGCTTCATGGACACCTGGCTGCACTTCGACTTCTCAGACCACAGTGCATCCATACACAGCTTCAGGACGATACGGGCGGACAGGGATGTGACGCTTAGTGGTAAGAAGAGGGGAGGAGAGACTGAAGTGTATGTGAATGAAAGGTGGTGCAATTCTTTACATGTTACTGTTAAGGAATGTCTCTGCTCTCCAGACATTGAAATGTTAGCCGTGAGTATGTGCCCATATTATTTGCCACAAGAGTTCTCCTCTGCCATACTGCTGGCGAGCCAGCAGCATGTGACGTGATACGCACCTCTTCATCCTCTGCCGCTCTACCTGAGGTTTCTTCGTTCTTTTGCCTCGTTACAGGAGTTCTTTTTTGGGAGTTTTTCCTTAGGTGATGTGAGGGTCTATGGGGAGAGGGATGTCATATGCTGTAAAGCTCTGAGGCAAACTGTGTTTTGTGAATATGGGCTTTATGAAATTGGCTTTACTTGACACCACTGGTGCCAAGCTACTGACCAAACATCCCGAGGCTTTTGTGAAAATCAGTGGAGATTTTACTTATGTCAACCTGGACTCAGCTCTCCCAACTTTTTACAGTTTGTTGACTGCAGCACCCGTGAAAACAGAACCCTGGACCTTCTGGACGCTAATGCTAAGGACGCATACAGAGCCAGTGCCCTGCTCCCACTTGGCAGATCAGACCACATTCTGGTCTAGTTGACACCCCAGTATGTCCCTGCAGTTCAAAGACAGTCTGTTTCTACAAGGATGGCAAGAAGGTAGACTCAGGATGCCAATGAAGCACTGCAGAACTGCTCTGAATGTATATACTGGAATGTGCTCTGTGAACCACACGGGGAGCTGAATATGTTTTTTCGAGGTTCAGCACCCTGCTGGACCCTCCCACACAGGATCTGTCCTCTTCACACCCTCCTTAGGCACCTAATCAACCCCAGCCTTCCCCACGCCCACCCTGGATCATTATCCCCACACTTCAACTCATTATCCCCACACTTCAACTCCAACCTCTTCAGGGACCACAGCATCCCACATGACGGTGACAATTGGCCAGGTGAGTAGACAACTAAAGAGCCTTCACCAGAGCAAGGCTGCAGGCCCTGATGGCATCAGTCCCAGGGTCCTGAAGTCCTGCACACCCCAGCTTTCTGGAATCCTGCAACATATCTACAACCTGAATCTGTTGCAGGAAAAAGGTACATCATATATAGTACCGGTACCGAAGAAAGCCACCTCATCTGGTCTCAGTAACTTCAGACCTGTTGCCCTCAAGTCACATGTCACAAAGGTACTGGAGAGACTGGTCCTGGTCCATCTTTGACCACTGGTAAAACCTGCACTTGATCAACTTCAGTTTGCCCACCAGATCCATATAGGTGTGGATGATGCTGTCTACCTACTGCAGCATACCCTCTCTCACCTGGATTGTGAGGATCATGTTTTTTGATTTCTCTGGTGTCTTCAATACCATTCAACCAGACCTGTTGAGTGGGAAGCTGCTCAGGATGGGTGTCAGTTCATCCACTGTCTACTGGATCTCTGAATATCTGTCAGACAGGCCCCACTTTGTGCGTCTGAGGAGCTTCCTGTCTGATGTGGTGGTCAGTAACACAGAGGCACATCAGTGGACAGTTCTGTTCCATTCCTGTTCACTTTGTACACCTCCGATTTTCTGTACAATTCTGAATCTTGCCACTTGCAGAAGTTCTCTGATGACTCTGCGGTGGTTGGGTGTATCAGAGATGGGCAGGAGTCGGAGTACAGGCGGCTTGTGGATGACTTTGTGGATTGGTGGGGCAGGAATCATCTGCTCCTGAATGTTACAAAGATGTGAGATGGTGGTTGACTTCAGGAGGACCAGAACCACGATGACGCCAATCAAGATCCTGGTTGAGGAGGTTGGACTCATAGAGAACTACAAGTACTTAGGTGTCCATTTGAGCCACAGACTGGACTAGAGTACCCACACCGACACTGTGTACAATAGGGGGATGACCTTCAGTGTATGCAGCAAGATGTTGGAGATCTTCTGCCAGTCTGTGGTGGCAAGTGCCATCTATTGTGCTGTAGTCTGCTGGAGGAGCAGCATCAGTGCCAGGGACGCCAGCAGTTTGAACAAACTGATCCGCAAGGCTGGATCTGTCATTGGCCACAACCTCCACTCATTCCAGTCAGTGACAAACAGGCGGTCCCTGAACAAACTGCTGTCTATCAACAATCCATCCCATCCCCTTCATGACACTATTCAGAGACAGCGGAGCTCATTCTCCAACAGACTCCTTCAGCTCTGCTGTCACAAAGAGTACTGTTAACAATCAATTCTCCCATCTGCAATAAGACTTTTTAACAGCTCCCGTCTGTGTGGCAAGTGAACTCACGATCTGCACTGAAGTCACTTGCACATCCATCTTCACTTTTTGCACACTTATTTGCAAATTTCTTCTTTTTTTATTGCTCTTTTTAAACTTTTTGGCTTTTTGTTTGTTCTCTATACATACTGTACATATCTTTATTATAATTATTGTTATTTTATTTTATTTCATTTTATTCTATTCTATTCTATTCTATTCTATGTTAGGTCCCTTCCTTTGTAAATATAGATTTGCATTATTTTGCCTTTTTAACGAGTATTTCATTAAGTTGCTGCCTTCTTATTTGCTGCTGCAACAAAACAATTTCCCTCACGGGATCTATATAGTATTTCTATTCTATTCTATTCTATACTATATAACTAAATCGAGTGCTGATTACAACCTACTACATCCATCTATGGTGTTGCCTAACAGGACTACAAGTTAGTTACATATTTGACTGCTGCTGCATAATATCCTCAACGTGATGCAACTACTAATGAAGTCTGTTGATCATTTCTCGTCTGGTCAGTTATAGTTGACTTATGTAGGCTTTGAAAACTTACAATTTTAGTAACAATGGTTACATAACCTTTGAGATGAGCCACAGCCACTGCACAAAAAACAAAACAAATGCCCCCTTATCCCCTTAGCTTTTTAATGCAATGGGAACAATACGATCAGCATTTCCAACTGTGTCAACTGACTGCAGTACACAGGGGTTTTTATCACCTTCAGCTCCAATCAGCATTGACAGGAACACACCACCCGGGTGAACACACTAATTTCAGCTCCTTGAACGGCAGGATGTAATGATGTGCCATCACTCATTACCATCTGTCTACTCCTAAGCAGCACTAATACATCAATCCATATTTATATTCTGCACCGAGTTTGAAAAAGAGACTGAATAAGTAAGAGATATATATAGAGAAGTAACTACCATAAAGTTTTCATAGACCTCTGTTCCTGTATGGAGCCGGATCAAGGCCAAAAAGTTTCTTAATTTGAAGAAAAATAATAATAATAATAATAATAATAATAATAATAAATAATAATAATAATAATAATAATAATAAATAATAATTGAAAAAAATACAATTTGAAAGTTTTGATCTTGAATTATGAAAAAAAACCATTTTCCAAATAAAAAAAGAAGTGTAGGAAAAAGCTTATTCAATTTAAATATAACTTTTTTTTTTTTTTAATTCTGATATTCTTTTGAATAAACTATTTATTTCTAAACGTATATATTTAGGGCCCGAGCACCGAACAGGTGTGAGGACCCTATTGAAATCCAAGGAATTATTAGGGCCCAAGCATTGAATGGTGCGAGGACCCTCTTGAAACTGAAGGAATTATTAGGGCCCGAGCACGGAACGGTGCCGAAATAAAACAGCATTTTCATTAGATTGTCAGCTAAGTTTCTTGTACATTTTTTAAATTGAAGCAATCTTTTAATTAGCTAAATAAAAAAAACTATGGTCTGTACAGTGCCCCCTCAGCATTACACCCTTCCTTCCTCAGCGGCGAAACTACAATAGTATTTCCTACTTCCCCTTTGCCTCTTTTTTCAGCAATAACAGAGCTAGAAGCTTTGTTGTTGCCCTCAACAATTACTGCTCTTTCCGCAGAAAGGCTAATCTCCTGCACTGCCCAGTGTGCCCATGCAGCCTCCCACCACCACTCAGCCCTTTTCATGTCTGGCAGTCTCTCAGCCCCAGACACCCGTCAGCAGCACCCTGTCGTCAGCGCACCCAGGGCCTAGTTCCAGCTGCCTCAGGAGAAATGTTGACTGCTGTTTTTTCCAAAACATGAGACAGCAGGGTTGCTCCAACACAAAATCCTTCAAAACATTATTTCACCGTTTGATCAGAATGCAGCCTGACAGGGTCCACATCTGATTTAGCTTTTAATGTACAGATCTGGTGAAATGCTACCATGCCACCATGCTACTATGCTGATAGAATAATGTATAAACTCTAAAACTTTTCAACTGGAAGAAAGTAATGAGTAGTCTTGCATATATTGGGACATCTCCTCTCTGTCACACTTGATTATGCTCAATGCTGCCATGCTTCATCCGGCAGGGCCATTCAGGTAAAAATCCTGCAGCAGCAGCAGTCTGACCACACATGGCCCTGTAAGCAGAGTTTGAACAGACTATCCTCCCAGAAACAAAATGCAAGACATTTCTTCGAATCATCCTCTCACACCTGCCAGTCAGAGCCACCCCGCTATGGAAAGTTCTAGCCCCATGTCTATGAAAACATGGATGCTTCACACAGAAGATCTCTACAACAAGCACAGCCTCAAGATTAGTGTCAGCAATTTAGTATCTGACCAAATGTCACCCTTCTGGATATTGACAGTGATACTCAATGGCCCATGGGCCAAATCTGGCCCCCTAGCCATTTTCGAAATCACGATTAAAGTGAAGTGATTCAGGCTGCCAGCTGTTTTTGTACTTTAGTATCCATAAGGTGACAGAGCACATAAAACAGCATCAAAATAGAGCTTGTTTATCAAAAAAGAGCCAGTGGAGGATCCCCCACCCCTTGACAGAGGTCCTAGCTAAGCCCCCTAATGCCCTAAAATCCTTGAAATGTCCTAAAATCTTAGTAATGTCTTTAAAATCTCAGAAATGTCCTAAAATCTCAGAAATGTCCTAAAATCTTCCAAACATCCTTAAAACCTAGAAATTAGCTAGAATCCTTGAAAGGGCCTAAAATTCTAGAAATGTCCTAAAATCCTAGAAAAATCCAAAAATCCTAGAAAAATGTGTGTGGCTGCTGCAACTGTCCCCTTGTCTCCTGTCTTTTACAAAGTGGCTCACAAGCAAAGCAAGTTGAGTATCCCTGGCCAAAGACTTTTGACCATGAAATTCTGATCAGTACATTCTTAAGTGTGTTTGTACCAATATTCAGAAAACTCCCTCAAGGCCTTTTTGAGGTATCATGCTCATTAGAATGAGACTGACACAAGGTCACTGTGATCTTTGACCTTTGACCACCAGATTCTAATTAGTTCATTGTTGAGTCCAAGTAAATGTATTTGTCATATGTGAAAGGATTCCCTCCAGGTGTTCTTAAGATATGGCGTTCATGAGATGAGATGGATACAGATCGTACAGATCGTGTTGACCTCTGGCCACAGCTGTCTCTGATACAGCAGCATGAAAATGCGGAATGAGAATAATTTGTTCCTGCTAGAGCTGTGGCTCAGAGGTAGAGAGGTCATCCTCTAATTGGAAGGTGAGTGGTTCAATTCGATGTTGAAGTATCCTTGGGCAAGATACTGAACCCCAAATTGCTCCCAATGCTGTGTCATTGGAGTGTGCATGTGTATGAATGGTTACTGAGTAGTAGACGGCACCTTGTATGGTAGCCTCGGCCACTAGTATGTGAAAGGTGAATGTGACCTGTAGTGTGAAAGTGCTTTGAGTGGTCAAAAGACTAGAAAAGCACTATACAAGTGCAGTCTATTTACCATTTACTCAGTAACCATTCATATGCACTCATACTGCAATGATGCAGCAATTTGGGGTTCAGTTTCTTGCCCAAGGATACTTCGACATATTGCCTGGAGTAGCTTGGGATCTAACTGCTCATCTTCTGATTAGAGGACGACACGCTCTACCTCTGAGTCACAGCCGCCCCATAAGAAGGTGACTGCTGCGGAGGTTCCAGACACCAAAACATGCTTATTCACTGTCTTGCCAAGAGAAATGTGTTTAGTTTATCTTAGCATTGATGGGAGCAGGGCAAAAAGCCTCAAACCCCTAAAATGACATATGTCCTGCTGGTTTTACAAAATAGGTTTTATGGTTTTGGACAGAATTGTGTGGTGAATCTGTCTTTGTTACCAACAGCAGCCTGCAGTGACTTTGGGCAGCTTCCTGGAATCTGTCACAGTGTAGCTAAGTTTGGTGCCGTCACACATGTTTAGAGACCCAAACCAAACCTTGGCTCACTGATGAAATCTGGAAACTCACTGTAGTTTGACAGAAGTACCACCACACATTACACAAACAAGATGCAATGTGTTAATTCATGTTTTGACTTTAGATAGCACAAAGCTAGCTGCTTCCATTTGCTCACCGTCTTTCAAAATAAGCTAGGCCACTATGTCCTGCTCAGGCACATAACACACTGGCACCAGACTGGTTTTTTTACCTCTCACTCCTAGAGGAAATAGTTTAATTCTCTAAAATTACAAACCATTTTTTTCAGGCAGCTCTTGTGTACACCTGTGTTACATATTAGTAAGATTTTTTTCACTTGATATGCTTGTATTGGGCATATTCTTTAACATGCAATAAACAATTTTGGCCACTTGGGGGCAGCAGACAGAAGTTGTGAACAAAACATTAACGTATCAACACACTTTAAGTCGATGAGAACTTCTGTGTTTGAAGGTCAGTGTTCGGCCACAGCAAGCTACAAGGGAAATGTCTGTCTCTTTAGCTGTCTGCTGTTTGGTGCTCACCAGGTAGTGTACAGGGGGTTTTAGAGCTTTTCTGTAACAACAGAAATGACACAGCGATGAGAAGAGCGGTGACATTGAACCGACACTGCAAAGTTGCGGGCAGAAAGCTTAACATTGAGCTCAAACTAGGAAGCTCTGTAAAGGTGACGGGGAGCTTCTAATTGAGGAAATAATTCTTTGTAGATTCATCAGTATGAAGGAGCCCTTTCTAATTTTTTTTAAATTGTCATTCTATACATCGTCATAAATATTTATTAGAAACAGCCAGTTAGATAAATATTTGCTTCAGAATACCTCACTGCATTTTCTACTGCTATTCATTTACAACCCATATTGGTTTTTTGCCTGTGACTTTCCCCAGCTACTTGACTCCTTTCAAAATTAAAAACAGATTGAAATGAACGTTTTTGATTTCTTTCAAAAACAAGGGAGAAAGGCAAGTGAGCAACTAAAGAAAAAAATAACAAATTAGAAAGAAACTAGTAAAAAGTACAAAAATACCTACAAATTAGCAAATAAATAAAAATAATAATAATATACACTAGTTCTCTGAACAATTTTCCCAAACTTTTTGATGTAAATCTACTAATTTTGTAATGCAATTTTCTGAAAAATTGTGCATAGTTGCGCATTGCCTTTTGCCCCATGTTTTTGAAAGAAATCAAACCAATTTGCTCATAGTTGTGAAGGGCGTCTGAGAGCAGCAAGTGATGGTTTTAGGTTTCGATTTAGGTCAGGTTTTAAAGGGTTAATAATCAACATTCAAAAGCAGGATCTGCAACTTTCTCAGTTTCCCCCTGCCAACTGCCTACTTGTGCGCATCCAAAGACACAGCAAAGCTTACTGCTAACCTTCAGCTACAATTTTCAAGACGTCATGGCAAATGACAGAGAAACAGAAATAAAAAATCCCCCTTGTTTATCATAGTTTCTGCAAAGACTAAATAAGACCAAAGTCACCTATACAGTTATATGTACCACTAGTTTTATGACCCTTTAAAGATGATATGGGATAAGATTGTAGAGATACAGGATGTCTCGGTTTGATTCCCCCTTAAGTTCAGACTCTGCTTTAGCTTAAGCCTCAACTTCCAACTGTTCCACATGCTCTCCTCATAAAACTATGTTATTACAAGCAAGCGTGTTGCCTTGATTCTGTTCTGTTTCTCTAATTACCTCCACTCCTCCTCAAGAAGATACAAAGAATGTTTTTGTACTCCTGGCAGGTGCCATTGAAAGCAACTAGACTGGGGTCATGACACAATGAAGCTGCCTGAGCTCCTGACCCAGCTATTCCTCCACATAAAGAGATAAGGAAAATGACCCTGGAGACTGATGAGGGACCCTCTCTACATCATCATCCGCTTTATTTAGAGGACGTGCTCCTGCCAACGAGGCCCACAAGCAAAAACAGCAGTGACATTGACTGAGAACAAAGCAGGAGAGGCGCACTGAAAGGCGAGAGCTTTCACAGATCCACTTAAGATATGTAAAAGAAAGCCATCAAGCTGAGTTATATGCAAGAAATATACTGGGAAATGAGAATCAATATCATCCATTATTCACCATATCTCTGCCAGTTGCTTTAAAGGCTGACATCTGAAGAGACACTCTCTCCAACAGCTTTAAAAAAATCTGTCTCTGATTTTCCATCCAGAGTTCTGCTCCAGGCTGCTCAGTATCATTCCATGTTCAACTCAGATTTCACCCCGCTCTGCTAAAAGCGCTCACCGCTTGTTCAGTTTCCTTTTGAACATACTTTGTGAACTGCAGCGTTGAGGCTGCAGCAGCCAACACTGTAGTTACAGAGCAACCTGCAGCACATGCACACACACACACGTGTGAGCAAAACATCACCTAAACCATCTTAGAAGAGTGACAGATATTACAAAACTATAGTGCTGGTGACATCTCTACGATGTAAATCTACACCACACCCTCATCATGCACACTTGCTGACACCACTACAAAACACTTTTTCTGTTATCTGAACATTGTCCCATTAACTTGATAGGGAGCAATCTAATGTGTCATTTAGGTTTTGTGTTAACTTTGTGTTTAGATGGGTTAAAGTAACCAGACTGCCTGTGAACACACAAATGGTAAAATGCAGTCCAAATTCAGTCCTATTAGAATGGCCTCTTGTCCTCATAGCATCAGGTTTCTCAAAAAAGCGCATGCACACAAGCACTCACAGCACCCAAGCAGCCTGTTACATGCAGACTGATTACACCACACATCACATGTATGAGGGACCAGATGGAAGTTTTGAAAGTTTGAGAAAGTATGGTATGAAATTTATTTAGGAAGTAGAAAGGTTAGATTAACAACATGTTTTCTGGACAAAGGAGGCTGCAGCTGTTTCTGTATCTCTGTCTCAGAATGAGCTGTATGGAGCTCCGTGTCCACAAGTGTCACTGGCCAAGCCTGCTGGATGGCAGTGGAAGGTTTTTGAAATATGGCTCCACAATCAGATGTAGCTGACTGACTTCAGTCCCACAGATTGGGATCACACAATGCTACACAGCAAAAGGGGTGATGTATTCACTGCCTTAGTTAAGAGAACAACTGAGCTCATTCCTACTGTGAATAGGACACACACCATGGTTCAAGAAATAACGGCTGACATGGCTGAATTATCCGAGGCGCCGACTGAATTACTGTAGATATGATGTTGACCTGATGAAAGGTGCGACACCCTTGGTGATTCACCCAAAGTCTGATTCTGACCATGCATGAAACAATAGCCATTTGAATGCAAAGCACTCAAAAGTATTTGACCTATTTTTGATTCATTGTTACAGGCTGGAGTCATTTCTTCCCTGTCATGACTCTCCTGTGCAATCACCCATCATTCCTGTAAAGAAAATTCATAATACCGGCCAGCCATTGCAGTGACGTTTTATCTGGCATTTGCTAGCAGTTAATGCCTCTATTCATCCATGTGCGTTGTGAATTTTGAATTAACACACAATTTTGTAAGTGATTCCACACGAAGCCACACAATTTTTCATCACTAATTTGGTAAACGCGTTTTCAGTATTTCCGTGCGCCAAGATTCCCAGTACTGGTTCATGTTTTCTTTCAAAGATAACATCAACAACAAAGTTTAGCTTCACCTGTTTAGCTATGGGTTTCTGTAAAAATTCAGCAATTTAAAATGCAGGATTAAAAGAAAACCTGGAAAGCCTAACTTTGCCAGGTGGAAGTGCACATCTATGATATGTTTATGATTTAATGATCTGTTCACCATTAAAAAAGAGGCCTGCAAGGCAAATACATTAGAACTGTTGCAACACTTGGCAAATAATGGTCACAAAACTAGTTCAAGCAAATTGCAATGGGTTCAAAAAGTGACCTTTTGGAGGACATGTGGTCAACCTATTTCTAAATATAAAAAATAAATTAAAAAACGGTATGATGTCATACTGTAAACATTGGATTCCATGTTACTTAGACAGAGGCACCTCTCTCTCCCATGATTCATAGTTAAATCTCAGTGTGCACAACAAACTGACTTAAAAGCTCTTCACAGACTGACCCTCAGACTGCCTAAACCCGACCTACCTGTTACTCAGTTTGTTGACTTAAAGGACAGTGACATGACATCTTTTTGACACAAAATCATAGCCTGATGCTTTTATTTTTTTTTTTAACTAACTTTGATCCTGTTGCAGCGGGACTCCCTCTGTGTCTTTGAGCTGTAGCTGCAGCAGTAAAGCCTGTGGTTGTGTCTCATGTTGGGCCTGCTAGCCACTATTTAGCTCCCTGCCTTCATTTCTGTAGACAAATGTGATGCTTATCCTATGCTTATTTTTTATTTTTTTACAGGAAATGCTGCAGCTTATGCAGCTACTATGTATGGTTCAAGATTCCCTCCATGTTGTCTCGCTGAAACATGGACTTGTTCTATGTAATCCTTTGAAACCTGGGCAAATTGACTTGTTTTCTTTCAAAAACATGGGAAGAGGGCAATGAGCAACTTCATGACATAGAAGAAATTAGCATGAAATTAGTAAAAAGCGAAAGAAAATTACCTGAAAATTAGCAAAAACACAAAACAAAAACAGACAAAGACCCCAAACAAACAAAAACAAAAAATCGGAAAAGTTAAAAAAAAAATAGCTTAAAAATGTATAATATTATTATTATTGTAAAATAATTTTACAATATAATAATAATGATAATGATAATGTCAAATATACAGTTCTGAGAACATTTTCCCTAGTTTTTTAAAAACGTTTCATGCCAAGTTGTAATTTGCCTTTTTTTTCACATGCTTTTGAAAAAAATCAAAGGTCTCTATACTTCTGAAAGGTGTCTGAATGCAGCACAAGAAAAGACATGTTGCTCCAGGTTTCCAAGGGTTAAAGAGCTCAGATTAAATGTGTTGAGCGTGTGCGTCTCAATGTGATGACATTTTAGTGGCGAGCTTTACACACACAATAACAACACCTTCATAATCCAGCGCAATATAAAAACAACAATCAATCCTGTATTTATGAAGAGTCCAGTATTTGTTGGGATCTCAGAGAGGAAACTACTCCTTATATTTAAAACTGGACAGCGTAATGTTTTGGGCTGCAACTTATGATGTTTTTTCTTTTTTTCCACTAACCCCCCAAAAAACATCTTTTTATCTGAAATTAAAAGGTTATTTTTGACCTAAATTCTTCTTTCTGTCAGTCATGATTCTTGTCTCTTTTCAGATCAAAAGGTCACTACTGTGTCGTAATACTGAACTCAGTGTCTAAATAAACAAGCATGCTGAAATGTAATGGTTTTCCTATGCCTATTTTTGTTGCCTATTTTTTATTTTGATTTGATTTTTTTTTTTATTTTAGCATTCTGTTTTTACACACTCCTGTAATCATTATGAGTAACTTTTGTCCCAGTGATTTTTGGATGTGAAACTTTTAAACACAGATACACAAACAATGTCTAACTCTCTGTTATAGAGGGCTGCTCGTTAAGGGGTTTGCTAATAATTCAGTTCATGATATTTAACAGAATAAGTAAGCAATGCACAGTCGATGTCAACAGGCCTAAATTAATTAATGATCAGATAATTATTCCAGTCATTTTTCCAACATTTGCCAAACACTGGCCTGTTCCTGCTGTTCAGATGTATAGATTTGCTGCGTTTTTTTAATAAAAAGGTTAACTAAACATCTTTTGGTTTAGTAGTTTTGGATGAACAAAACAAGTAATTTAAAGATATCAGCTTGTGCTCTGGGAATGTATCACTTCTATCATATCACATATTTATGTTATATAGAGGACAATTTTCACACAATTGTTCCCTGCAGCCAGTTAGAAAAATGAAGGTACCCATTTCAAAAATCATGAACCAGAGAAAATCAGTAAATCTTCACATTTCAGACATTGGTATGCATTTACTATTTTTACTCAACTAATAACTTTAACATTTGGTGGGTTGTTAGAAAGTTGGCTTTTTTTGTTGGTTTTCAAATCAGCCAATAATTCCCACAATAATAATGCCTTTAATTTATGTCCCAAAAATCTTATTTATTTATTACTATTTTTGTGCTCACTCCATGTTTCTATGTATGTGCTGAACTTTGTATATCTGAACCCTCCCAAGGCTCCAACATCTGGAGCTGATATTGCCTCCTGCTGCACACACCTTTTAAAAGAGATGTCATCAGCTTCAAACATCTCAGCTATCCCACATCAAGTGCTAAGCTAGTTGGACCAAATGTTTATGAAGTAATTTATGACCATATGCTTCAGTCTTGCATCACTTTATATAACACACTTTGATTTAATCCATAGCGAGTTCATTTACTGTTTTAGAGTCCAGGAATACATGTCTTTCACTTTTCTGCTGTCTTTGAAGTAAACAGAAAAGCTCTGTGTGTCCAGGGTAGAATTGCCCCTGTAATGCATGACTGACAAGGTGTCACCTTTTGTTCAGCAGAAAATCCAAGAATCAGACATCACAGACTGTTTGATGGACACTGCATAAGATCTGGATACCAACAAATACAACACTGATAGTGAGATAGTTCCTATGGCAACATGATGCATACAATTTACTGCACTCTATTTGCCTGGCAACACACCGAAGCCAGAAACCATAACTGAATTTCAGGAATTTATTCAATTTACTGTCGATGTGTATAGGTTAACTAAAAACTATGTCACCACGGCTTTAATTGACAAAGCTTTAATTTGAAGGAGTACACTTATTTTAAGAAACAAAACACTGACTGGGAACAACTTAGGAGACACTCACGGCTACTGAGAATCAGTGGTGGTGCATGCCACAGGCGGTATGGGCGGCCGCCTAGGGCGCCATTCTGAGGGAGCGCTAAAATTACACCTAGAATAAAGTACAAGTGAGTCATCACAGCCTTGACACGCAATGCCACCTTTGATGAGTAACTCTGAAGTTAAAGTGGGGTCAAGTAGACGTCACAGGACAGTATGTTTGGATTAGGGCTGTGTCAAGCAATAAAAAGAATGAATCAACTAGATCAACTTTTGCGATGAAAGTATTTAAAACACTACATTTTTTCTCCTCTTTTCTGCGCCATAAAGCTGCTGGATTTTGAACACAAATGTGCTATTCAATGGCAGCTTGTAAGCTGTGTCAGAGGATGCTATCTGTAAAGCCTGTGATAGCCGCCTGTCCTCTACCACCCAAACTGCTCTGCAGTCCATTGAAATCCGTGTTGCAAGTGAGTTAGTTAGTCATTCACAGGTAGACTTAGTGTGCATCTGAAGGCCTGGTCGAGTGTGGCGTGACGAGGCTGGCTGCTAGCTCTAGCATCAGAGGCTGTGCTAGCTCAAACCTCCAGGTTCGTTGCTAAATGCTTTGCGCTGAGGTGATATTTCAGGCTTGAAGTACTCCGATGGTACGATAATTCATGTTACAAAGCTAATGTGGCCCAGTGATGCACTGGGTCAAAGCGCATCATGGAACACATGTTTATAAAGGCTTTGAGGCAGTTTTTTGAAGATGTCTATCATGTGAAAAGTTACCTTAAAGAGCAAGTGGATGATAAAATCATTGGATCTGTGCTTATTTAAAGGTAATGGCACAGATTTATTTGTTTCCTTGGCACAAAATAATACATAATGATACCTAGGGCACAGAATGTGAACGTGCTAAAACCACGACTGCCCAGGACTACAATATCTTGAGGTGTTGAAGGGTTTAAGGGCACCCTTGAAAATGGCTATACCAGATATTCCTTCGTCAACACTTTGGGGCTATGCTAACAGGGTTGGTACCGATGGATACCTCAGGTTGTCTAGTTTTACAAAATATCTGACTTCACACTAGCTTAAAAAATGAGCCCACACAGCTTCTTAAATATAGTAGTGTCTGCTTCAATTATTTTCGCCAAGGGAGGCCATTTGGGGAACCAGTAGTATCATGGCGGCCATGGCCCCCCTGGGTACCACTCCTTTATCTCCCCAACATCTCAGACAGAACAACAACAAAAAGCATCACATACACAGACTCTCACAGTAGCATGAACTCCTTCTCACTGATCACAATCCTCAAAACCCATAGAATTAAACAAGCTTGTATCATATAAACAACCTGATTCATAATGTGTTTTTTAAAAAATAGATACAATGGACTGAAATACCTGGAGTACAGGGCCTGGTGAAGAAGCAGAGGAGCAACCTTTTCACAGAGTGCATAGCAACAGATCAGTGAAATACCAACTAAAATAACAAATATAGCTTGTTTTTTTTTATTATGTGTTTTTACGCTTATATTATAGTAATATGTTTATAGTTATTATTTTTGTTAGTGAACATATCAGACTGAAATACTGACATTTGAACTTTTGGACCTCTGTGGGTGTTCATAAAAGCTGTCATGTGAGTGCAGCCAACAACTGGGGGTGCTGTCATCTAGGAGTCAAATATGGTTAAGATTAATTTCATCCGGTTTAACAATTGTATAAATGTGTTGACCATCTTTTTAAACATAACTCTTCAACATACTGTCCATTCAGTATCTACAGCTTCCAATTCTGGGAAAACACTAATATTTAAAAACAAAACAAACAAAAAAAAACTACCTACAGTTCCCTAGAGCAATGCCACAAAGCTTGGTACAAATCTGCACCACAGTTGTAGTTGTTTTGCTTTGGAAAGAAATAGGATCATAAAAAGGTATATCTACCAAATGTATCAAATATCTAGTACAACAGAAGTAGGTTACACCACATTATCCATGTTTAAAAAAAAAGTAAAGTCAGTTTATTTCAGAGCTGTTAGCTAAAATTCTATGAATTGGTTTTGGGTTGGCAATGAGATCTTTCAGTATTCAGAGAAGGTTGTCGATAAATACACAATAGGAAGCAATTGACCAAAACAAAACAAACAAAAAAAAATTAGAGGCATTATTATTAAACTAGGTTTTACTGAAGACCAGTGTAGCTATTACACATTTTTCTGTGAGACTGGGTTTTGAAGAAATAATGTCGCTATTTTGAAACAAAACCAAACCTGGTATATTTTTTTAAAACTGTTAAAGTAGGTTAATTCAATTACATTCTGAAATAGAATCACCATCTTACCTCCATCTGGTTTGATGGGCAAAACAAGGCGATCTTTCCCCTCCCCGTCTCTCTCCATCACCTGGTCTTCACTGTGAAGCGTTAACAGCCTCTGAGCTGGCTTTTGGCTGGGCTCACTCTCATTCAGAGTAACCATTTTTGGTGACTGGGTGGTGGTTATATAGTGGACTGTGGGGGTTGCTGGGTACTCAGGCCCTCTGGGTGAGCTGGTGCTTGGCTTGGTTTTGGTCTTTTCATAGCTGCTGGTTGGATCGCTGCCCTCTGACTCTGTATAGTGTCTCTCCTGTTGCACTGACTGTATCTTGTAGGAAACATTCCTCTCTTCAGGCCCAGTGACAGTATGAAATGTTACTATTTCCTCCTCCTCCACTATCTCTTTTTCATCTATCCGTCTTTCAGTGTCTGCAGCCACTGCGCCCTGTAATTTGTTTGGACCATTTGAACTGGCCTGGGTATGGACTGGGCTCTCTGGACCTTTCAGTATGTACAGTGGAAAATTCACTCTGTCTGATTGTCTCTGCTTATTGATTTGACTGTCCGTGCCCCTCACTGGATGACTAACAATCTGACTCCTCGAACCGCTGGGTGTCACACTATCTGGTGCATTTTGGTCATGTGTCTTCACCTCAGAGCTTCTCTGATGCAGAACTGCATTCTCTGGGCTCATATTTGGATCCTCTGGGTGTTTTGCACTCCCCAATCCTCGCTTCAGTGGAAACACAACACTTCCACTTCCTGAACTTGTGAGTGCATTAAATGGATTCTCCAAATCTCTCTGTGTTGTCGAATCAGTGAATGAGACACTCTGCACACTTGTTAGACCCTGTGAGGGCTGCGGAGAAGTAATGTCATCCTTGTGAATATGAGGCCTGATAGATCTCTGCTCTGCTCTCAGAGGACTTTCTGTCACTCCCTGTCTGTATGCAGGATGGTCATGAACTCCGTATCCTTCTCTCAGCTCCAGCCTGCTCTCTCTGTCAGAGCTCTGAAAGGCAGAGGTTCTGTCAGGTCTGTCGGTGCCTTGGGACACCAAGATGACTTTGTTGGAGGAGGGGGACTTTGTGGGGAAGACTAGAGATTGAGGGTAAATCTCTGAAAAGTCTTCAGGACTGTAATTATACCCCTCTGCCCCCTCCTTATCCAAAGGCAATGGTTTGAAGAGAGGAAGATTCCCACTGGGCAGGTGGTGATGCAGAGTGGAGAACTGATCCATGCGTCCTTGTTGGTCCAACCTGTAGGGGTTACTGTGGTGCCTGCTGGCTGTGTCCTTCCCTGCTGGTGCAGCTAACGGGGGTTTATAGACCTTAAGCGGGTCACAGTCAGGCACAGGGTAGCACATCAGCTTCCCTCCTTCATTTGGGCAGTGGCAGACCTGACAGGGGTCAATATGGATTGAGTGTCCGGCATTGTACTTTTGCTCGTCGTGGACACATCCGACACGTTCACACTGCATGCAACCATCACCATCAGGCTCTGACACCTCAATGCAGTTTTGTGCCACATCAGGACAGCTGATGAAGTGGCAGCTGATCCGGCCCCCTCCCGTGGGGCAGGAGCACTCTGTGCTGCCATAGTCAACAAAGTATGACTCTCCTTCTGCCAGTTTGCCATTCTTGAATCCAGCATTGATGCAATCATAGTATTGGTAACCCTCACATGTGCATCCTTTTCGCAGGCATGAAGCACAACAACTGCCACTCTCCAGCACTTCTTCGATGCAGTTATCCAGCTGGGGACAGTCTACACCGGTGCAGTCACGCTGGCACCGGCAGACACTCAGGTGGAGAAACAGCAACGCACACCTAAGCAGTGTCACCTTAGCTGTTAGACCAGCCATGGCAACAGGAGTGCACACAACAATCAAAGGAGGTTAGGTAATGTTCACTGCCTTCAGTTTATCCTCAAGGAGTCTGGCGTATTCTGCCCACGTGAACCATCTCACACTGTAAGAAATAGAGAGAGACAGACAGGCAGAAAAAGGCTCATTTCACAAAATGAAAGCAGACCAACACCTGACTCCATTGTTGAGATCAGGAGAGTCCAGTTTTTTAGCCTCCTAGTTGTCCTAACATTAACACTGCACTTGTAATTACCATCAGCTGCAATGCTGTGTGTTGAATCATTACTCAGGCTGTGATAATCAAACTTGTTTGCAATCAACCCTGAAGTGTAACTGCTAAACATAAAATGCTTTCGCTGTTGATTTTGATAGAAATTGATTACACTTTATGGAAAGTACATTCTCTCAAGTATTAAGTGAGGTAGAGTTTAAAGTACACTGTATTAAGTAGTCACATTTGACTAATGATTCTTGGTCTAAATTATGCATTTTAAAGAGCTGCAGTTTCAAACTCAAAGTGACTGCTTTCACACAGCTCCATTCTGCAGCACTAACCTGGTTCTTACTTATCAGATTGTTCCCAATTTGTTCACATCAATGATCAATCCTCCACGCATACTAAGGTCTGCTTCGGAGTTCCACAAGGTTCTGTGCTTGAACCAATCCTTTTTACTTTATATATGCTTCCTCTAGGTAACATTATTAGAAAACACTATAAATTTTCACTGATATGCTGACGATACGCAATTGTATATATCTATGAAACCAGATGAAAATGATCAGCTATCTAAACTAGTTAACATGTCTTAAGGACATAAAACCCTGTATGAGCCAAAATTTCTTGATCTTGAATTCAGACAAAACTGAAGTTATTGTTCTTGGCCCCAAACACCTCAGAAACTCCCTTTCTAACGATGCAATTTTCTCTAGATGGCATTACCTTGGCCTCTAGCACATCTGTAAGGAACCTCAGAGTTTTGTTTGATCAAGATTTATCTTTTGCTTCCCATATAAAACAAACTTCAAGGACTGCTTTATTTCACTTGCATAACCACAAAAATTAGACATATCCTATCCCTGACAGATGCTGAAAATTAGTACATGCATTTGTCACCTCTAGGCTGGATTACTGTAATTCTCTTTTATTCGGTTGCCCCAACAAATCACTTAGATCTCTCCAACTGGCGCAGAACACTGCTGCACGTGTTCTAACGGGAACCAAGAAAAGGGACTATATTTCTCCTGTTTTAGTTTCGTTGCAACCTGTAAAATCCAGGATTGAATTTAAAATCCTCCTCCTAACTTACAAAGCTCTAAATGGTCAGGCTCCATCCTGTCTGTCGCAGCTCATAGTTCCTTACCAACCCTCAAGATCACTGCGCTCTAAAAATGCAGGATTACTTGTGGTTCCCAAAGTTTCCAAATGTAGGTTAGGAACCAGAGCCTTCAGCTACCATGCTCCTCTCTTCCATCTTCCAGTTTCGGTCAGGGAGGCAGACACCGTTTCCACTTTTAAGGGTAGACTTAAGACCTTCCTCTTTGAGAAAGTTCATAATTAGGGCTGGCTCAGGTTGCCCGGACCAGCCCGTAGTTAGGCTGACATAGGTTTAACCTGCCGGGGGACTTTCTATATGGGTCATAGAGCAGTGGGACTAACACTGCTCCCTGACCTTTATATTTAAGCCATAATAGCTGATTAGTGACCCTAGTTTCGTTAGTGTGTATATTCAGTTGAAATCCCTGTCCGTGTGACGGGGAGGAGGGAGAGTTAGCAGAGCTTTCAGCCCGATCTGGCGGGGTGGTTTTGAGTCCGTTACGACCTGCCACTCTGGCTCTGCTTCCTCTCTCTTTCTTTCTTTTCTTTCTTTTGTATTACTGCTTTCTGGCATTCATATTTAAGTCGTAATTGCTGATCAGTAGCTCTAGGATCCTCCTTGAGTGCTTATCCTTTATACTGCTCACCACCTTGGGTCTGTTGAACTGCACTACGCTAATCCCACTGCCTCTCCGGAGCATTCCTGCTCCCTTGTTTCCTTGCTTTCCCAAATCCTGGCTGCAACCTTGGCTGTGCCTGATCATGGTGATATCTGTGCTGGCGCTGTGACCCTGCCTTTGGTTGCGCTCTTACTATGGCTGCACTGATACTGTACCCCCCGCTGGCCCTGATCGTGGTCTTGGTCCTGGTTGCGCCAATGCCGTGATCATGCCTTTGGACACCTTCCTATCAATATATGCATGAGACTCTTATCAACACCCACAATATCATCATAGAGTGCATTTGATAATTTCACACCTGTTGTTATTGTAATATGACATGTGTCTGTCTCCACTATTTTTCCTTGGGTGATGTGAGGGATGTTGTAACACTGTAAAGCCCTCTGAGGCAAACCATGTTTTGTGATAATGGGCACTATAAATAAAATTGACTTGACTGGACTTGCAGTCACTACATTAGTTCATTTCATTATGATGAAATGCAGAAATCAAAGCTAATTATTATTAGCAAAAATCATTAACTCTTGTTAAATTTGCAAAATATAATCAACAGAAGAATCACAGCCTCAAATTAGACACAAATCCCCTCTGCTCCACACTGTTGTTCTGAGTTTTCCAAAACCTACTTTTTATTCTCACTGATGCAACGTCTTTAAGCAGATCTAATAGATACAGACAATAAAGACACAGCATATTTTCCAATGGCATGGATGCTGACTAACCTGTAGGTCATCTCCAAAAGTAAACACACACACACACACATAAACATCAAAATCATACTTCTCTGTTCCTGGGCTGATATTCATGAAGTATCTACCACGTGCTGAATTCAACACTGTATTGTCACAAAAGCTGCTGTCTGCAGGCCGTTAATCTGCTCAACAAGAGCACATCATCATCTGTGATCTGCATCATGAGCTTCACATAAAAAACAAACAGAGAATGAGCGAATCCGCTTCAGAATAGTTTGCACATTTTACCCATAACAGCGTGTTACCTTTGCCATGCTTTTGCATGTAGCCATTAACACTTTGATACCTGAGCAAAGTGGCTTGATTTCTTTCTAAACATGGGAAGAAGGCACTGAGCAACAAAAGAAGAAAGAAATTAGTAAGTACAAGAAAATTACCTGAAAATTAGTTTAACAAAAGACCAGGCAAAAAAAGAAAAAAAAAGAAACAAGGACATACCCACAAAAAGGTGCTTAGAAATTAAAATTATGTAACATAATTTTTAAAATGTAATTGAAATCATTTTAAATATCGCTTTTCCCTTTACAGTTTTTGCTAGCTTTTAAAAAAATATATACAGTATATTTTCTAAATCTACAAATTTCCCAATTTGTTGAACATTTCTCAGCAAGTTGCTCATTGCCTTTTTCCTAAGTTTTTGAAATAATTCGCCTCAATGTGCTCAGGGCTCAAAGGTTTAAATACTTGTGAAAGGCATCTGAAAGCAGCCGAAGAAGTGATGTTGCTTCAGGTTTCAAGGGGTTAAAGCCTTCTCAAACCCTTTAATATTTATAGATATTTTAGGAGCTTCTCAAACCATTCTAACAAAAAAGCTGTTACTTTTATCCAAAGTTAGGCAGTTAGAGCCATGACAACCATGCAGTAAGGAGAGAAAGAGATGAGGAGTTGAAAAATTGGCATTTCTAGCTCTAAACTTTTAGAGCTGAAGCTTCTGTAACAGTATCCCTGAGGGGTGAACTGTACCCAGCTCTTCCCAAAGGTCTTCTGTCACCAAACTGAGCTTATTTCCAGCCTCAGAAGTGAGTTTTGTCAGTGAAAGTGACATGCAGCCCGACTGTTGTGGACATAATAAGAGCTGGCAAGGCAAAGCTGCAAAAGAATGCAAACTGAGACGCCTACACAGCCTGGTGTTTCCCAGAGTCCCGACGGATGGGGGATCCCTCGGTTTCCTCTTTCTGCATACACACACACACAGACAGACGGATAGACAAACAGACACACACACACACACACGCACACACTGTTAGCGCTCTCAGACAGATCCTACGCACCACTGCAGAAAGATTCACATCTGATTCAGGCAGATTTAAACATGCAATGACAATATTACAAAAGTCTGGAGTTCCCCTGCTGTTGTCGCGCACTGTCGCACTTTAATACAATTAGTAACATGACAAATTTGCGAGCCTTTAGATGAGTCCTGTGCGGTAGATTCGACCAAAGACACTAAACCCATAATGTATATCTTTCTATATACCTTACATCTGACAGACCAACCGAAACACTGATGGCTCAGTAACAGTCAACACGAAGTAAACCCCAAACCTGAAATCCTCAGTAAAACGTGTGTACTCGGTACCGACAAAGTCATAAGGTTTTTATCCCAGCAGGTCTGGATCAAACTCTATATTTTACGCAGGCTAATGGTGCCCCGACACAAAGCTGATGACGCCTTCATTGTCCACCTAGTGCAACAGTTAGCAGACACCGTGTGTGTTACCTTTGCGGCGCTGGGACTGATGGGCTGCCTGTCCT
Source organism: Plectropomus leopardus (assembly GCF_008729295.1). Taxonomy (NCBI): domain Eukaryota; kingdom Metazoa; phylum Chordata; class Actinopteri; order Perciformes; family Serranidae; genus Plectropomus; species Plectropomus leopardus. The sequence goes on from NC_056464.1 coordinate 939,739, forward strand.
CTGAGCGCATACACCGGGAGGCTCTGTGAGCCTCCGCGCTGCTAGGACCTTACAGGCAGGCGGAGGGGGAGGTCCGAAAAGTTTCCCCTCTGGAGGAGATTCCATCATGATCCATAATGAGGAGCAGACATGCAGAAGAATCAGGAGCATACAGGGGCGTTTCTAGGACTTGAGAAAATTGGGGACTTAGCCCTGACCTTAGAAGGGGAGTCCAGGGGATCCTTTTATAAACAAACTATATTGTGTTTCTTCTTATGCACTATTTACATTTTTTCTTTACTTTCTTGAGTATATTTGAATTGTGATGAGAGAAATATAAGTAGATGATGGTAATTAGTGTTCAGCAAAAATGTATAGACTAGAATTGGAAAGATAGTTAAACTTATGTATTTATACAAGTGTAACCAAGTTTTGTTTTTGTTTTTTTTTTTCTCCCAAGCACAAGTACAATCTGCATGACGGAATATCAGATCCAGGGCTTTTTAGGCTTTCTCTTATTTTTGAAAAATATGGCCTATATTTAAGGCCAGAGCAATTTATGAAACATTCTGGGCTGAAGTCTCAGACACAGTCTCTGGCGACATCTTTCTTACTGTTTATCAATAGTTATAGCATGAAAATACATTTATTTTTGTGAAGACATTAAACAAATACGATTTGTGTTAACAGCAAACTTTAGAGATGCTAGTTGGTTATTTTTCATCTTTTGACAAAGCTGAACTATCTATGTCCTAGCTCTAACTCTGTATATACATACATGAGTATCTATCTTCTCTCAGATCTATGTCTTGGCAAGAAAGTGAATACCTGTATTTTTCAAAAGGCAGAACCATTCCTTTGAAGAAATAGATGAGCATAAGTGGCTGTGGCACAGGAGGTACAGCAGGTCGTCCTCTAATACACATGTCTAAGTAGCACCTGTGCCATCGGTGTGTGATTGTGTTTGAAAGTTTAAAAACTGAGCAGCAGGTGGCACCTTGCACATAGCCTCAGCCACCAGCATATGAATGGGTGAATATGACTAGCAGTGTAAAATCCCTTTAAGCGGTGGAATGACAAGAAAAGTTCTACACAAGCGCAGATCCACAGAGAGTGGAGTCAGGGCCAGCTCTACCCAATTTGGTGCACTAGGTGCCCTAACCCTAACCCGCACCTCTGCACCCAATAATGACACATCACGTGCTCACACATAATTTAGGAACATGTCACTGTTTATTTATTTGTAATGTTAATATATATATTTTTTTCTAGACAGAAAACACTAAGTGAGGGTGCCAGTGGGCATAGAAAATTATTATTTTATTATTATATTCCCTCGAGGCTAAGGGGGACTGGCAGCATGGTGGCGCCCCTCCAGCAGATGGCGCCCGAGGCGACCACCTATATCGCCTATGCCAAGAGCCAGCCCTGAGTGGAGTGTAAGAAAAGTGTTGTTTTTTTTTTACGTGCCGATTTGTGTACATATGTTTGAATTCATCATTTTTAGCCATGTTTAGTGGTTGTTTAGAGGGGCTTCATGAATTTGTCCTAACATGGTACCTCCAATGGATAGGATAGCATAGGTGTGGTTTGAAATCAAATGTAGGATGCTTGATGTTTTAATGGACTCACTCATCATGCTGGGGCACAGTGATCGCATCAGCAGTCTGGACCCCTCCCAACAGCTCATATTAAGGTCCCAAGGAGTGGTGATGGCCTGGGGTGAGGTGGTGGTCTGTGCAGTGATAAACAGATCAGAACAGGCTCTGATGACTGATAAGACCACTGCCAGGGGAGTCGGCTTTCAACTAGAGATGGAAGATGAAGTAAAATAATGGAGACTCACATTCAGAGTGTTCAGGGCTGGGACAGTTGATGCTCAAACTTGCTTATAGGCCTACGTTCTGTTAATTTAACTTCTCCAATTGTGATTACAATATGATTCCCTGATGAGTTGTATTTATATTTGTGTATGTGTGCATGTGTGTGTGTAGAGAGAGATAAATATACCGTCATCTGATTATCACATAAATATTAAAACCGACAGCACCGCTGTCGTTATACTGCCGATTAGCTGCTGTTGCTAATAAACTGAGCTACTACGATTCGCCCAGTTGAAGTGGGATGTAGGGGATTTGTAGCTGGATCAGCTATCTCTCTCCTGGGGGGACTGGGAGTAAGGGGACAGAGTTTGAGGAAGACAATGAGGGAAATGTCAGATGAGGCAGTTAAACCCAGTCAGTGGATTTGGATTAGGAGGAACAGTAGTAGTTGTGGACCAGCAGGGGGATCCACTGAACAGACAACTCCTTGAGATCAGGTGGAGAGATCCAGCAGTCAGTCCTCTCAGGAGAAAATCCAGGAAGTGTAAGAGTATTTAGGAGTGGGAGTGGCCTGTTTGAGTCTCTTTGTGTGAGACATACTGCTTTCTCAGTAAGTGTGTTTGTTGATCCTATTCATCCCTATTTTCCTTAGCTTGAGTCCTGTATATGAGTTGTAGTATATTTGCAATTTGCAATTGTGATGCATGTGGCAGTGGGAATACAGACATTTAGCAGGTTTACCCGTGTTCAAAAAACCTGTGTGTACCCGCTAATTACAATTATTTAACAGACCCCATAGTTGTCTTGTTGTTGTTGTAGTTGTTTTTTTTTTTTTTTTTTTTTAAATATCTGCCTCTACCAAATGGTTGAGATTGCCATTCATGGTCATGGTAAAACTGATACAAATCCTGTACTGTTGTAATGCTGTAATTTATATATTTATGATTATGCAATTTGAAACATTGCCAGTAATACCTTTGTCATTTCCTGTAATTTTTTTTTCTTTCTGTTGCATGTCTGCCTGTCTGACTGAGGGATCCCTCCTCAGTCGCACTTCTTCTTTCATCGTGACAGGGTTTTTTGGGGGGGAGCTTTTCCTTAGTTTATGTAAGGGTCAAAGTACAGAGGGATGTTGTATGCTGTAATGCCCTCTGAGGCAAATTGTGATTTGTGATAATGAGCTTTATAAATAAAATTGACTAATGAATATCAAACTGATACTAACTTCTTTAATCAAACATATAATGGACTAACATTAGTCATTTTAAGTAATGACAACAGTGAATATTCATCCTTCATAAAGTTCATACAAATATTAAATTCATTATCTTAGCATCACTATGATGGGTCATGGGAGTTCACCCATCCTTCATGTGCTTTGTGGACTTGGAAAAGACTTGTAACTGTGCCCCCCAGGGAGTCCTGTGGAGGGTCCTGAGGGAATATGGGGTACTGTGGTTATAGCTACAAGCCATATGGTCCTTGGATGACAAAACCGAGAGCTGTATCTGCATACTCAGTGTAAAGTAAAACATGTTCTCAGCTGGTGTTGGCCTCCGCCAGGGTTGTCCCTTGTCACCAATCCTGTTTGTGGCATTTATGGACAGGATCTCAAGCCGCAGCTGGGGGACGGAAGGGGTCTAGTTGGGAACCTTAGAGTTGCATTCCTGCTTTTTGCAGATTGGGTGGTTCTGTTGGCTTCATCCCACTGTGACCCCCAGCATGCACTAGAGCGGTTTGCAGCCGAATGTGAAGCAGTCGGGATGAGAGTTCTCTGCTGGAAAATGATGGATTGCTTCCTCTGGGTGGAGAGAGAGCTGCTGCACCAAGCGAAGGAGTTCTGGTATCTCAGGGTCTGGTTTTCGTTGTTTATTTTAGTTTTTTAGTAATTTAATTAATAGGCAAAACATGGTTTGCCTCAGAGGGCTTTACAGTGTATGACATCCCTCTGCCCTTAGACCCTCACATCACCCAAGGTGTCTGCAGTGATGTGGAAGATGCGCTGGACTGTTGTGGTGAAGAAGGCAAAGCTTTCGATTTTTTTTCGTCTATATTTCGATCCTCACCTATGGTCATGTGCTCTGGGTAGGGACTGAAAGATTGAGATCGCAGATACAAGCAGTTGAAATGAGTTCCCTCCACAGGGTGTCTGGGCTCAGCCTTAGAGATAGGGTGAGAAGCTCAGACATCAGAGGGAGCTCGGTGTAGTGCCGCTGCTCCTCCTTGTCAAAAGGGGCCAGCTGAGGTGGTTCAGGCATCTGATCAGGATGCCTCCAGGGTGCCACCCGTCCAACTGGTAGATGGCCGAGGGATTGACCAAGATCACGCAGGAGGGGTTATATAGCCTTGGGGTCCCAAAGGAGGAGCTGGAAAGTGTTGCTGGGGAGAGAGACATCTGCTTAGCCTGCTGCCCCGTGACCTGGCCCTGGATAAGTGGATGACAATGGATGGATGGCATCGCTACTTTTACCATAAAAAGGCCAATCTAACTGTTTGGTTGAGCGTGGCTTTATCATACTTATTAAATTATTTCATTTTTTCAGCATGTATATGATGTATAACATTAAATGTGTCATTTAGCAACAATTACTCATCAGAAGATTTCTTAATGTCTTTTTTAAGACAATAGATTAGCTTCACTACCTTCACCAGGGACCATTTGGTAGAGCTTTTTTTTTTTTTTTTTTAATCACTTGACCCTTGGTAGATTTAGTTACATAAATCTGTTGAATAAGACCTCTGAAACTATAACTTTGATGAAAATCCCCCGCGCTGAGCCCTCATGTCTGCAGTATGGCTTCCTGTACGAGGTCATCTGAAAAGGCAGACTGTTTAAAGACACAGTGACATCTAGTGGATTATTTTAACATAACAGACCGAAACTGAATGGTATAGATAGCTGATAAGCTCATTAAGGTTGAGTTAAATTCAACACATTTTTCATTGAGATATAGTGACTCAAAATGTGCTCTGCCAAAGCAGGACTAAAGGGTTAATTTAATTTTTTCCCCAGTTTGACTTGTAATTTAGATTATATCACTGTCTTATCCAAAACAGGTTCAGAAAAGTGAAATCATGTTGTACAGATGTACTTAGATAATTGTAGATAATTGCCTTATATTATTTGAGCAGCTGGACTGACTGTTATCTCCCAAGTCAAATGTTCTGGCAGTACACAAGCTGTCATCATAACCATCAGCGGTCACTCATGGACGAGTGTGACTGTCCTTTAGCTGGATCTTTGTGGGTCTTTGGGTGGGTGATCCTAGACCCTGTAGTTTGGGCCTTTTTTGTTGATGCTTTTTCTATCATAACAGTGGACGGTATTGCTGTACAGTGCAGCACCTTCACAGACAAGTACTCTCCAGGTCTGATGGTTAGAGGACATGTTCTCTGTGGTGCTGAGGTCAATAGGATATTTTTTGATGTTTTCCTCAATGTTGTCTTTAGTTTCTTTTTACCACCTGGGACACAGCCAGTTCTGTGAAGCTGGGAGTAGAGAATTCTTTTTGGCAGGTGAGAGTCTGGCATGTAGATCACAGGGCCAATTCATCAGTTGGCAGTGATGGTGGGTAGCTTGGTCTCTGTAATGTGACTGAAATTAAGGTGCCTATCCTCCCAGCTCAGGGGTCGGCAACCAGAGTCCGGAGGCTTAGCTCCATGTGGCTTTGGAAAAAAAAATATGAAAATGAATAACTGTTATTGTTTTTTGTTATTGTTTTAGAATTTATCATCATTGTAAAACTAAAATGACTCTTGAAGTCTGCTATTTTAAAAATGTATAGCCAAATAAAAAAGTGTCAAATGTCAATGACTTTGATTAGTTGCAAGCCTGATGTCTGATGCAGGTGTGTTTTCGAACCTCAGCAGCACTGGTTGGTCCTCCAGACTGAAAGTGTCTAAGGAGAACTGAGAATTCAGCTGTGTTTGTGCGCAGATTTATGTGCTCTCGCCAAAAATGCTGCTGCTGCCTTTCCGGTATGTTTGATCTGCAACAAGTAATTAACAAGAGGAGTTCTTGAAAGGCATTTCCAGAACCAGCACACTGCATTTGCTGAGAAGTATCTGATGGGGGATGAGAGAAACAGTGATTTCAGAACTGTAGCAGAAAGCAGAGTAGAGGAAATGTACTTTTAAAAAACTGATTTTTCCAAACTCAACTGTTGCAAGTTTTGTGGCAGCTCAGGAGATCATAAGGCGCAGAAAGCCGTTCAAGGACGGGGAATACATGAAAGAATCATTCTTCAGAATATTAGAGCATCTCTTCCCAGACTGAGATTCAGAAAATGAAAGTCCATCTCTGCGAAGAAGTATGACTCTTTTGATAGTAGAGGTTATAGGTGACTGTCCCAGCATATTTTCTGAATCTGACACACCTCTTCTGTGAGCCTCTAGATACTTTAGGTGTCTGCTGTATGTGATCCATGTTTGGGCCAGCTCCCCTCTCCCCCAGGTCTGGGTCCAGAGGGGGGCCCTGGTTTCCCAATACCGAGTGAGATACTTTTGCTCCAAATTTTCTGTGTCATCAGGGTTGTTGTCTGGCCCCTCTTCTGGGACCACTTTGTTTTGGGAAACCCTACCAGAGGCTATTTACTCTGGTCAACACAGCTGGAACATGCAAACCACTCAACCACGTTCAGTTGGTGATTTGTGGAGGATCTTTAGATAATATCATTAAAAAAAAAATGAAGAAGAACAAGCGTAGCCCAGCTTCCATATTTTGTTTTATTTTTTTTACTGTAAATGCTGAACTTTTGCCACAAAAGAACACACAGAAGACAGGACAGGGCACCTAAAGATGCAGGTCCCTCATTATCGGGGCGGCTGTGGCTCAGAGGTAGAGTGGGTCGTCCTCTAATCGGAAGGTCAGCGGTTCGATCCTTGGGCAAGATACTGCTCCTGATGCTGCGTCATCAGAGTGTGAGTGTGTGTGACCTTGGCACCTTGTATGGTAGCCTCGGCCACCAGTGTGTGAATGTGTGTGTGAATGGGTGAATGTGACATGTAGTGTGAAAGCGCTTTGAGTGGTCAATAAGACTAGAAAAGCGCTATACAAGTATAATCCATTTACCATCATAAAACGCACATACAGACAATACACTACTTCCATCTACTGAGCAGTTCACACACAGGTCACCAATGTCCTGTTTGGCTAAAACTGAAATAATTATCATGCGAAAAAGTTGTGCATCCTGACTAACAACTTCACTAAGGTGCTTTTTAAATATAGGACCCTGTTGTAATTCTCTGGGTTAGTTAGTTGTATCATAATGCAATGTACAAATCCACTGATGTCTCAAATTTGGTTTGTCCTTGAATAACACTATTTAACTGTGGGAGGAAATAAAGTACAGTGAATCACCATGGTATTTATGTTGATATTCAATTTCTGGAATGTTCTTGATTCAGTCAGTGTGTTGCTGGCTAAAACTTTTCAGTGAATGCATGAAATTGCTTCCAGACTATACTCAGATGGTAATCGGTAATGAAAGTATAAATAGAATATTTTGGGAACATTTTTCTCATCCCCGGATGACTGGGAGACTAAAGGGTTTGGAAATATCTGTCTCTCTGAGAACATCTATGATATGTGCAGCATGTTGCAATTAACTTTTGGCACCAGCTCAACAGCAAAATCTTATTTCCTGCAGAATACAGGACTGTGGAGCACTGATCTGGAGTTAATGATACACAGGATACCTGGTCAAAGCATCAATACAGCCTTACTGATTTTTTTTGCCCACAGCGCAGAAACTTACTTCTGCACAAAGAAAAGATTGTTTCCTGTTGCCTGTTCCAAAGTCTGGAAGAGGAGTGACCTTCACACGGGCCTCAGTCTGACGGGGGATCTGAGGGATACAGCACAGTGATTTGCAGGAAGAGAGTAACCTCTGAAGTGAGAAGGGAAGAGGGTGGTTTCGCTCTCTGGAATCTCCATTAGCCCAGCACTGTAGGGGACTGAGTGGCCATGCCCCATAGCACTCTCATAGCGTCTCTTCATACTGGCTCAGCTAACTAAGGCCTTTAAAAAGCAAATGCAAAGCACATTGTCAGCAGACTGTTTTATAAGAATATGCGGTGAAATCGAGGCTTTTAAAGACTATGGTGAACCCTACCTAAACCTGATCCATGCTGGGTTGCATGTATGTGTGCCTCTGCACACATATTTCATCTCTTTGTGAGAAGGTCTGCACATGCCCCAGCATTAATGCCAAACCGTTATCTGGGCAGGTCAACCAAAGCCTAATGCCTTGATAACCTTTTATTGCTCTTAGGCTATTGTTTTGTACAGAATGACCGTAAACTTTCCAATTAGATTTATTCAAAACAGAGACTCATAAACCAAATCTGAAAATATCTAGCTGAATAAAACTTGCCAAAATGGGCAAACAATATTCATAATGCCTTGTCTGTGTTTGTTAGTTCCTGGCTGACCTGGGGGCTGCAACACGAAGCAAGTTCAACAGAGCCAGGCTCTCTGTGACTGAGCTGGCTCAACAAACCTTGCCGCCTCAGTCTGAGCTAACACGTACCATGAAGGTGGTTATCAGCTGTTTCTGTTAACTTCTGCTTTCTGCTTCAGGCTCTGAGCGCATTCACAGAAAATGAGTCAAATGACGCATTCAGTGCCTTAAAAATGATCAATCTCACGCTGCCTTCTTGTTTCATTCAAGGCAAGAGCTGGTAAAAAATGACATATAGTGTATGCACAAGTTACTATATGTGATCTATTTAGGCTTTTTTAATCATTACATTATTTCTGATGTGACAGCTGCTCATTCTACAGCTCTGAAACTTTAAACTTGATGTAGCCAATTTTCTATGAAAATGTGTGCGTAGCAGTCCCAGATCCCACGCTACTGAGTGAGCCAAAATCACATTTCATCCACTTCAATCTCCTGCAACAGACATTAGACAGAAGAAGACTTGGTAGAGGAACAGCTCCCGGTCCAAGTCAGGCCAGTCTCACCGTGATACCGACTCTTCTCCCTCTTGTCGTCCGGCACTTTCAGTTTCATTTCTCCCTTCCGGTCTGACTGGCTTGTTGGTGTATGCCATTGGTGGGGACACTCTCGTGGTCTGCTGCATTCGGTCGAAGCCCCACACAACTTTTCCCGATGCTGATAAATCATAGAGAAGTCATGCTTCAGCAGAAGGGGACATGGTGTTGAAAAACTGTTGTTAAGTGAGCCTTAGTCGCATCTTATCCACTTTTCTCTCCTTCCAGCGGACATTAGACAGAAGAAGGCTTGGTAGACGAACAGCTCTTGGTCCAGGTTGGGCTAGTCTCACTGTGATACCGGCTCTACTCCCCCCTCTTCATCTGGTGCTTTTGGTTTTGTTCTTCCCATCTGGTCTGACTCGCTGTTTGACACAGGCCACCGGTGGAAATCCTCTCGTGGTCTGCTGCACTCAGTCCAAAGCCCAAACAACCTCTCCTGATGCTGACAAGTGCTACTCTATCATAGAAAAGTCATGCCTCAGCAGAGGGGGCCATGGTATCAAGAAAATAGAAAAATATAGCGAAAAAGTAGCGAGGATTTGCAGAGCTACCAGCTGCTGCATCTACATGTGCTGCCATCGCCGTAGCAAAAAAAAATGGGGAGAGAAGAGATGACATGCAGCAAAGGGCCGAGGAATGAGACCCGCGGCTGTTGTGGTGAGGACATAGACTCTGTACATGGGGCGTCCGCTCTACCAACTGAGCTACTGGGCGCTCCAGGCTGGTGAACTGTTCATGTGAAAGCAAAAACAGTGTGAATAAAAGAAAACATTATTCTTGCTCAGATTTTCTGCATCACTGATAAATCGTAAGTTCCTATGTAAAAAAAAAAAACCTTTGTAATGCATACAGCGATACTGCAAATGCTCCCTGCCTTTTGGGTGTGGATTGTAAATACACTACTGTTTTCATTTTAGTTATATGAATTATGTATATAGTATATATGTATATATGCAAATCTCTTAAGTTACTTCATGAACTCTCTTGTTCCTTATTTTCCTTCACGAACACTGTGATCAACATCAGCTGGTTTATTGAAGGTTCCCCAAAAACAGCCAAAAGAAAATTGGGGATGCAGCGAATTCTATGTATTCTATTCTGATCTTATTATCTTATTATTAAGGGTCTTTTTGTCTTCTATGTGTTTTGATGTGAAGCACATGGTGCATGTAATTTCTTTCTTGTAAAGTACGTTGGGTTGCATTTCTTGTATGAAAGATGCTATACAAATTAAGTTTATTTTTACTATTATAATTATTATTATTACTTTTATTATAAAACAAAAGTAGAAAGAACAGTGTGCTTTTGCTTGTCTGTTTTTCTTCCATCGTGTTATTATAACAGATATTCAAATGAGCCCTGCAAATGTCATAAATACTAATACTTTGTGTTGTTGGTCATACTTTAGTCAGTTTGAAATGTATCAGCAGGTAAAAGTCATTTGAAAATCTTCAGAGAAGTCATGTCACAGTTGTCGAAGTGTATCTTGTAAATCAGTGATCAGAAAAAATATCTCTGAAGTGACAGTAGGAGTGAGATCCTTGTAGGTTTAATCTGAGGGTTCAGGCGAAGATAAGATTAATAAACAGCTTTTTAGGTCATGGTTTTGCGAGCTCATCAGAAAGTGAGGAGATGACCCGGCAAGGCGACAAAAATGAGCATCAGGCACACAACAGTTTGTGTTGATCATCTGAGTAAATTTTTGTTGTTGGACATAATTCAGTCCATCTAAATGTTGATACATTTTAATATTATTTAGTCATACATATTTTCAATTTGAGAATTTATCAGCAGCCAGGCACAAGTCATCTGAAAATCTGCAGGAACTCTAACATTTTTAGTTGCAGTCCAGCGCAGTACAAGAAGAAAAAAATCTAAGCATATTTTTGGGAAAATTGATGATCACAACAAAATAAAAGATAATTTTTGTTTGAAGTTAAAGTAGTCATCAGGTCTTGTGTTTAACCTCGCAGTTAAGGTCAATCACTTATCTGCACCGTAGTTGAAAAAACAAGCAGCCCATAAGGAGCTCCGTTGTAGTTAATGAGGTACCATTCAGGTCGCTGCCCTCAAAACAGTGATGACGACTCGCGCAGCTACAAACACTAACTTTAATGTTAGCAGAATAAACACAGCAATCAGTGTTATTACAGAAACAGAGTCAATAACAACAATAAGAAACACTTTATAATAAGGGTACAAATCATGTGCTTATGTAATGCTCAACTAATGCATGACTGATGATGAATTAATGCATGAATTATGCAGGATGTATCATGAATTCCTTTGGCTACCCATTAACAAATAATGAACTTATGACTTCATACATTAATTGAAATGTGACCAAATTAGGACAGTGTATTTGCTCAGTCTAAAAAAATAGCTCCATATGAGAATAGACTGAAGGGTATTTTTTATTAGATTTAAAACATAGTGAGGGTTTTGTTTATGTTTTATTGTATTTTGTTGTTAAAACCAGATTTTTGTAGAAAATAGAATCATCTGCCACATACCTGTTGACAAATTTGGACAGTCCACTGTCAAACATGTTGTTAGGTACAGAACTAACACTGTTTTGTGTTCTTTGAGGCATTCCCTGACCTCTATAATCTCCAAGTGTGTTTGTGTGGCACTGCCTGACCTCTATATAGTCATCAGCCTCTGATCAGCTGTACCTGAGGGTTGTCTACAAGAGTTTGAGCCAAGCCCCTCCTTCTCTCTCTCTCAACTAGCAGCCAGGATCAGAGACAATGGCTTCAGCCACCATTCCCTTTGTTTAAGACATAGTTTATCGTTAATTTGTAAAATTAAATAGATTTTTGTGACTGATTTGACGCCTCTGACTCCTTTATGTTTTTTCCCCTGAGCCAGAGTTGTAACAATGTTTAAGCTCAACTTCTGTTGAGCTTAAACATTGTGCCACATTGTGCCACAGGTCCACCCAGTAAACTGATATCTGAGTGTAAAAGACACATGAAGTTTTCAACATTCATCATCAAAATTGCTATTTGGCAATTCATAGAGAGGCTCTTATTTGAACTGAATGAAGCTGACATGTCTGAATCAGCGTTCATCTCTGTATTATTTTACAAAAACAACTTTGAGGCATTTTATGTCTGAGCTGCAGAGCTGTGTGATCATGTCTAATGTAGGGTTAGGGTGTAATGTAAAACTTTCACCTGAATTTTTACTTTAAAAAAAAGGATGTTTCTTTATGTCAGTGATTGATTTGTTGAATGCAACTATTCACACCTATTCAGCTAATCAGCTTCTGATTTCATGAAATATGCATAGGCTGCCAACAGGAGCTCGGCAGGGAGCTCTGGTTTCCAGGGGATATTGCTTGATACGGAGGAAGCATCCAGATTGTGTGTTCCTTCAAATAGCCTCCCTGTGTCTTCAGCTGTCTTAAGCAAAAACTTGGCATCACCTCTGTGTTTGTAAATGCTGCTCTGACATCAGTGATTTGAACCTCTCTGTTAACAAGAAGATGGATTCATGTCATCAGTTGATGAATGGACATACGCAGAGTGAACAACCTCAGCCTCTGTTGTAATCTCCCTTTGTGTTAATGGAAGTCAACACTGAGCCAATGGACACAGTCAGGCAACACCTGGAATACAGTCAGCAGTCAAAGTTTTCCCTCAGAAGAACAACACTTTTGCAATGTGTGCAACAGGTCATTGTGCCACAAGTACTCAGATTTTTACCACAAAATAAGAAAGATTAGTAAAAGTTTATTGCTGTTGGATGAGCTCAGAATGTCAGATCCTGTTTGCTTTGAAAAATTCAATGAAATCTGTACTTTACAGATGATACACATGGTCAGTGGTGGAAAGTCATAAAGTAATTATACTTTGCTACAATTCTTGTTTTTTTTTTGTCAAGTCTGAACTTCACTTGAGTTTTTATATTTCTGTTAACTTTTTGCTTAAAATCCATTGTAGTGGATGGTGAGGACAATTCTTGATAAGAACATATTCAAATGCCTACCCAAAACTGAAACTTCTTTTGGAGATTCCTTAGATGAACCTCGGGGTCAGCCAGTGGACCTAACTGCCTTGTTGAACTTACGACTCTTGTAAGCAGAACTAAATCACGACAGATTTTATTGTCCGACCAACAGTTTGAGTTAACTTTCGACTCATTTGGGGCAAGGAGCTGTCACCTGAGTTCCTGCAAAGACTCAAGGAGACATCAGGAGATCTATACATCATAGAAACCTCCAATGTATGTCTTTGTTGCACAATCAACACGTGACATACCCGCACATCACCAGACTATAAGAAAGGACCACATTAACTGATTTTCTTATTCAAAGTAAAACGTACTTTGAAATGTTGTGTGGAGGTGTCATACCTACAGAACTGGAACTTTGCTTACCTGCCGACTTTGAGGCCAAACTCACAAACACAAGCTGTGCCTGTGTGTGTGTGTGTGTGTGTGTGACCTTTTGTAACCCCCTGCCAGCAGCTTGCTACACACTGAGTGAAAAGGCTCTTAGTACAGACTTACATTTTGATATGCATCTCCTTTATCTGTAGCTTAATTATCCTTCCTTTACACTGTTATGTACAGATGCTATATTGTTTTGTAATCATGTGAATTGTGATTTTCTAATTATAGGTTTTGTTGATAGACCTTTGGTCATATTAAGTACTTTAATTCTTTGTTATTTTTTGATGCTAGTACTTGTATACCTTTACTCAAATATGAATTTAACAACTTTTAATTATATTCGAGTGTTTTGACACCCTAGTATTACACTTACTTACTTTAACACATATTCATTATGTTTGTTAAACGTGGTTAATGCTGTTTTACTTAGTTAATGATCTGCCAAAGAATTATTTGGTTTTCTCATAAGTGTTTGGTATCGATCAGCTGAGGAGAGCGTCATGGTTTCAAATAATGGAGATTTGAAGGCCCGTAGTGAACTTTATCAACACTTTAGGAAGAAATTAGATCTAGAAAGTTAAACAGTAGAAGTGATAGAAGGGAGGAGTGTATTTTTTTTTTTTAAACAGCCCATGCTACATGTTCTAAATGACAATTTCGAACCAGAGGACTTGCACGAGAGAATGAGACTGAGAATGAGAATGAGACGAAACATGATAAGCTGTCATCGTGATCTCATCTCAGCCACATGAGGTGTCAGAAGATGATCCAGCTGTTCATGGAGAGAGAGAGATGGAGGAATCAAACTCAAGCCGAGTTTGCAACATTCAAACCGACTGAGGACAGCCACCAGGTCTGGCCTCTTCTCTGATCAGGCCTCTTCTTTATCTTTACCTAATTATTCTTGAACTCATTCATTTGTAGTCTTTTAGGAGTAGTTCTGCTGTGTAATGAGTAGTTTAATAAAACTGTAATTTATAAAGACGCTTGATCTTGTGATGTGTGCATGTATAATGGCGAGTTCCTGTACACCTGGAAAAACAACTCTGTAGCAAATTTCAAATTATGACACTAGATTAATTTCTAAGGTAAAATGGGTTTTTAAACTCTAATTTTTAATGTAAACTTATTGTTCCTGATAGCCGAAGTTGAGTCCGATTACTCTACTTCATCTTAATACCAAATAATGTTTCTGAGTCATAATTTTGCATTATGAGTTATAGTTATGTATTTTGGTATTGATTTATTAATTAATTAATCATTTTAAATAATTGCAAATTAATTAATAAACCCCCTATTTAAACTGCTACACCACTTTAAGCATTTCAGTTACTAACTACAAAATAGATAAGAAATTAGGAGCAGAGGAGGGGGTGGATGGTTGAATGAAAGAATAAGAGGGAACGAAAATCTGGATTTTATTCTTTTAATCTAAGTTACTTTATAGACATTGTTTTTTCTCCAAACATTGATATTAAGCAGCATTTTGAAGGGGGTTTGTGTTACGAAGAAAAAAAACTTCAAAACACTAAGAATTCTCACCACTTGCTTTTCATTAACAGTATTTACTTGTACTTTTACCTTCAACACTCAAGTAGTTTTAATATGATGAAATTACTTTTGATACTTAAGTTCAATAATTATCAAATACTTTACTACTTTTACTTAAGTTCTATTTTAATATGTGACTTTATCCTTCTACCGAAGTCACTTTGTGGTATTTAACTCTGATATGGAGTAATATGGTTTAAGTACTTTATCCACCCCTTATATTACCTTTAACTGAAAGAAAAAAGCTGTGCCATTTTGGCACATTTGTAAAATTAAAATTAAAAACATACATTAAAACTAAAACATACATTTAATGGAGACAGTTTTACATCAGCCTTTGAGATCATGTTTCTGTGAAAAATGACATCCATTTTGGAGTTGCAAAAGGGAGCTGCCTCGGTCCACTACTGTTCTCACTATACATGCTGCCACTTGGTGACATCATTAGAGAGCACAATGTTTGTTTTCATAGTTATGTAGATGACACACAGTTGTACATCTCTGCTTAACCAAATGATGCTTGCAGCTATAAACTCTATCAATACCTGCTTGCTGGCAATAAATAAGTGGATGAGCAATAACTTCTTAAAGTTCAACGAGGACAAAACTGAGATCCTACGAGTCGGCCCTAAAACAAAAACAGAATTGCTTTTGAATAATCTGAGGATGTTGACTACCTGGATTAAATCTGAGGTCACAAATCACGGCATTATCCTTTAATCAGATTTGAGCTTTCAGTCCCACATTAACAAGGTGATGAAAATATCTTTCTTTCTCCTTAGAAACATAGCTAAAGTACAGCCATTTATAAATCAAAGACATGCACAAAAAAACGATTCATGCCAAACTCAAAAACAAAGCCAACTCGACTACTGTAAAGCTCTTTTTACTGGATTACTGAAAAATTCCACTGAGAGATTCAGTTGATCCAAAACTCTGCAGCTCGGCTAGTAACCAAAACCAAGGTGAAAGAAGAGAATGGGCAAGGACCAAGTTACATCATGAACTCTCTTGCTTCCTCCTTGCCTTCACGTCACTCACTAACCTAAGCAGGTCGGGCTGCATTTCTTGTATGAAAGATGCTATACAAATAAAGTTTATTATTGTTATTATTATTATTATTATTATTACTTTTATCATAAAGCAAAAGTAGGAAGAACAGTGTGATTTTGCTTGTCTGTTTTTCTTCCATCATGTCATTATAACAGATATTCAAATGAGCTCTGCAAATGTCAACCCAATCAGCAGTCTTATGTCGACAGTGCGCCATTGTTTCATGCAGCCTGGAGGCCAGTTGGAAAAGCTGTGATTGTGTAAAGGACACTGGAACTCTTCCTGTATGGACAGCAGATCCATAAGAACCAACCTGCAGTGCTAGAGACTGCCACAAAGAATCCTACAGGAACTACAAGCTCAGACTGAATATCTCTTCCTAAAGCTGCTTGTTGTTACTGTCAAGAGTCACATTATCAGACCAGTGATAATGTGACTCTTGTTGCATCTCTTTGCTCTAAGCAGCACATCATCAAGTCCCCAAAGAAGAATGTACTCATCATTTTGCGTATCTCTTTTCTCAGACTATTTGGGAAGGGATGGTATAAATTTTGGAGACTTGCAAAGAAACCGAATGAGCTAGATCGGTTCTGCTTGATGGCTCCCATCGGCCATTTGAGGTCTGTGAATGGCCTAATGATGTGTGCAACAAAAACATCATGTACACATATAAGGACTGTGAGTGGCAGTGGCCATTAGGCCTGACCATCTACAGACTTGATTGATTTGACAAAGATATGCTTTAATATAGCTTCTAGCACTGCTGCTTGACTGAAGCCACAAATAATTTTAAACTTCCTGCAGATTCTCAAATCATTTGCACCGGACTTGGTGCAATCACCAGAGGCAGGATACTGTGTAACTTAATTTGAATTGATCAGTGTTTGTCAAAACATGTCATTAAAAGTAACTGAGGGCCTTTGCTCACATCAAGATGTTCACACAACAGGCACACACAACAATTATTTCCATATAAACAGATGCAAGTCCAAACATACAAATTATATGAGTACTTTATTATTGAAATTATAATAATAGAATAATATGACTCATTCTGTGTGTGTGTGTTTGTGTGTGTGTGTGTGTGTGTGTGTGTCTCAACAAAAATACAATGCATTAATCAAATCAATGCATTAAAAAAGGTAAAAAGGCAGATGAAATATCTACATAACAAAAGGTAAAAACCTTGAACCTTTCTTGAGATCAAAAAAATACTTTTAACCACACACATTTGATCAGAGTCTTTCTGAACACTGTGACAAATCAATTGTGATGTGAAGATTGTTAAGGAAATTTGTTTCTGCACAATACAGTAGTCCATCCATCTACTTCTTTGCCCACACTAGGGGCATGTTGAAAACAAAGTACCACAGCCATGTCTGGAGGCTACATGTCCCCAAAGGCCATATCACAAGTGGGGCCAAAAGCCAAAATGACCCTCCTGAGAGAACGTAGTTGGTTGACTGACAGTCTTCAAAGAATCCATGGTGTTGTACTGAGATGTGCAGACGTATAGTGATGGTAGTAAGGATAAAAAACACCTGCAGTAAAAATTCTCCTGTCTCACCTTGGCACTCCGGCCAAGTGAATATGTGTTTTAGAGTGTGTGTCGAAAAAAATGTACAATTCCAACAGGTTTGGGAAAAGGGGGGTTGAGATAAGCACTTTGAAGTGTTCTGACATTTTCAGCCAGGTCTCAGTCAAAGGGGCAGCAGGTGAAACAGAGAGAGCCTCGATATAGTTCTCCTGATACGCCTCCCTCAGCTCCTTTTGGAAGACCAGACCAGTTTAAAAGTGAAATACCAACATGTTATCATCCCAACTCGTCACATGGTGCTGGCTGTCCAAGACCTTCTGCATCTACGTTTGACATTTTAGGTATCATTCTGCAGTCGACAAATGGTGAAGTCAACAAATGCACAGGGTGGGATGACACAGAACAGACCTAATGATAACACATGACAACCAACACGGACCATCACGATGGTTGGGATTAGGCAACAAGTTACAGATGTTGAGGTTTAAGCAAAAGAGGCCCATGAGAAGGTGTGAAAAAAACATCCACATGGGAAGCAAACTCTGGACCCCTGCATAGTCAAAAGCGGTTGTTTGTGGGATCCATCCACCTCCTCACCCACCCAATCTATAAGTGCACTCATGCTCCTTATACTATGATGTTACTGGTAGTGTCACTAACTGACGCTGTCCTTCAGCATTTCATGTGTACGCCAGTTTGTGTCAGGTGACGCCTCCTGTGTGTTGTATGGGAATGCACCAAGTGCCGCCCAGCCGTCCACCGGTGTATAATAACACTACCGGTTCTGTCTTAACGTGCGCTCATCTGATGCTGTCCTGCCACGTTCCAGGTGGATGTGGAAGGTTGTTTTTGGCATCACACTTGCACACGGAGAGCACTGACAGGTAATGCAAGTGATTTCACAATGCTTTTTTTTGTTTTTTCTTCAGACAGTCCTAAGATGGCACAGAGCTGATGGCACAGAACTGAAGCATTCATGCCTGGATGCCATGTAAGCCTGGGGCTTCCCTCATCTGCATTGGCTCAGCTGCCAGCAAATCTCTCTCTCTGTACAGGGAGGAACACATGCTACCACACAGAGTCCACCACAGATAATACTCCAAGATGTTCATTGCACACCTTTGACTGGTTAATGGTATCAAGACATGTGTAGAAGGAATCCAGTGAGATGGTACAGTATGTGCTAGATTTGAGTTGATCCAGAACCAAAAAATCAGGAAGCTGTGGATAAACATTTGGATAAGTGAGGCCTCTGATCAGAAAGTACATTCTCTTAACATCCAAAGTATGGAGCAAAAGAGATATTAAAGTCATTCTCACATTGTATGGGCCCTAAAGGTGGTGCCCAGAACTCGCTGTGGAAATGAGGGAACCTGGTAGCATGTTTTCAGGGTGCATGGTATCTGATTGTGGCCCCTGGGAGTGGAGGTTGCAGGCAGTCTGCAAGATTTCGAAGGAAATAGTTAACTCTATCTGTCTCAGCAGCTAACCAGTGTCTTGCAACTTCTTGCACTTTGAGCAGCAGAGTGCTTACTGTCTTCAGTTTTTAGTTGAAAACAGAAACATACAAGAAGTCTGCCAAGGCATTTCCTTTTTTATAGTGCATCATCCCTACAGAAATGCCTTATTTTGGATGACATCTCTGTCAGTATGACGACCACAGAGACACAGACCATCTGCAACACTTCATTGAAAACTTTGTAGATCTTTAACCACTTCTCTGTCTCTGCAATAGGAGAAGTCATGATGCATCAGGGAAGAGTTGTGGCACAAAGGAAAGCTCAGACACACAGGATGTGCTACAGAATAACAAAAGTGCTTGACGCATTCATTTTCAGAACACACATGCTTTCCCGCTTGGCCAAGCGGAGTGCTGCTACGGCGGTCGCAGAGGCGAAAACCAGGGCGTGGGAGGAGTTCGGTGAGGCCATGGAGAATGAGTTCCAGATGGCTTCGAAGAGGTTCTGGACCACCATCTGGCGTCTCAGGAGGGGGAAGCAGTGCTCTGTCAACACTGTGTATGGTGGGGACAGGGCGCTGCTGACCTCGACTCGGGATGTTATGGATCGGTGGAAGGAATACTTTGAAGACCTCCTCAATCCTACCAACACGTATTCTGGTGAGGAAGTAGGGCCTGGGGACTTGGGGGTGGGCTCTTCCATCTCTGGGGTTTAGGTTGCTGAGGTGGTCAAAAAATTCCTCGGTGGCAGGGCCCCGGGGGTGGATGAGGTCCGCCCGGAGTTCATTAGGGCCCTGGATGCTCTGGGACTGTCGTGGTTGACACGATTCTGCAACATTGCGTGGATATCGGGGGCAGTGCCTCTGGACTGGCAAACCAGGGTGGTGGTCCCTCTTTTTAAGAAGGGGAACCAGAGGGTGTGTTTCAACTACAGGGGGATCACACTCCTCAGCCTCCCTGGTAAGTTCTATTCGGGGGTACTAGAGAGGAAGGTCTGCCGGACAGTCGAACCTCAGATTCAGGAGGAGCAATGCGGTTTTTGCCCTGGTTGTGGAACTGTGGACCAGCTCTGGACCCTTGGCAGGGTCCTTGAGGGTGCATGGGAGTTTGCCCAACCAGTCCACATGTGCTTTGTGGACTTGGAGAAGGCATTCGACCGTGTCCCTCTGGGAGTCCTGTGGGGAGTTCTCCAGGAATATGGGGTTTCGGACCCCCTGATACAGGCCGTCCGTTCCCTGTTTGACCAGTGCCAGAGCTTGGTCCGCGTTGCCCGGCAGTAAGTCATTTCCGGTGAGGGTTGGACTCTGCCAGGGCTGCCCTTTGTCACCGATTCTGTTCATAACTTTTATGGACAGAATTTTCTAGGTGCAGCCAAGGTGTTGAGGGGGTCCGGTTTGGTGACCTCAGGATTGGGTCCCTGCTTTTTGCAGATGATGTGGTCCTATTGGCTTCATCAGGCCGTGACCTGATGCCTCTCTCTGATCAAGTTTTATGCCCTGGACTGGTTCCATGCTAGTTCCATGGAATTGACACTAATCTGCCTTATCTCAGTGGACATATTGTATGCACTTTATACATGTACAGGAGCATATCAGGCCGCACTGCTTTGGTGCATCATGTACCTTACGTGCTCTCAACATACAAAGGGATATATCGATAATAGAATAAATGATAAAAAGTAAATATCATGAAAGCCTATTCAAATTGCCAGAGGACCTAAATTCACACAGTTACAGCTGTGTTTAAGATGGCACTGAAGATGTCACTGGCATACTTTCATTACAAAAAAAAAAAAATCCATTCTACTTGTTCAAAGCCTCTTTGTGCAACAATTGGGCAAAAGCAACATAGGGTCTTACAGGGTAGAGGTTCAACGTTTTTTTGATTTCTTGACTTTATGTGCTGCTTATCTGCACATACAACACCTGGTGCTAGACTGACCACAGCTATTGTGCACCTGCAATGATTGAAATAGCTATACAAGTTTTACAGTTACTCTCACTTTTATTTTATTGCAGTGCCCCACTGTAACCAAAGACACCAAGCCTAGTGGGAGGGAGAGAAGACCACATGAATCAGAGATGTTACAGAGTTCTCACTGCAGCCACACAGAGTCTTAAGTAATTTTTCAAAAACAAAAACACTGAAAACAGACTTTAATGTTTACTGTCCCATTCACATTGCAAGTTTGACAGGATCCTCTCCACCCGATTCATATGCTGCTCTCAGGCAAAGGAAATAAAATGTTACTCTGTGACACAGTCTTCTGTTTTCTGTGGCCCATTTAACCAGTGTTATTTAGCAACTGCTTTTACTGTGTAGATAAATAAGTTCCAAATAACAAAACCTTGGTAAATACTGTAATTCAACTGAAAATCTAATTTCTTGTCCAGTGAAATTCTATTTATGAGACAATTATGTTATGCTACATTATATTATTTTGTTATGTAACACTGTAACAAAAAAAAACAACTAAACCTTATTGTGGCTGCACTAAATGTATTTTTTACTCACAAAAAACATCAACAAAAATGGGTTTGGTGAGTTTGTGTTCTGGTGACCTGAAAAAATAATGTTCATCTGAAGGTCTTTAAATAGAAAGCAGTTACCCTCTGACTATCAATATGTTACTACTCTACAGAAATGACAGGGTATAGTCAGTATATAGTCAAAACACAGCTGGTAATCTAACCACCCATAATAACTAACCATGTATTCAAACAGGTAACATGTGGGAGAGCTCTAAAATGTGACATTTAATTGCTGGAGGGGTCAGGAAGTTGGACACTCCACTTCAGAGCTCCCAGAGCCATGAAATCAAAGACAGCTATGTGGTACCCTGAAATATGGGCCATTTAAATCTCAATTTATATATATATATATATATATATATATATATATAATATATATATATATATATATATATTATAATAATAATAATAATAACAATTATTATTTATTATTATTATTATTATTATTATTGTTATAGAGAACATGTAAAAACAGAGTTTTACAATGTGCTTTGACAGAAACCTTTACAATGAATAACGGGAAATAATAACCAAAATGCTGCCGTCACCACAAGTAGCGCTCACTTAAGGGGATACTCACTCTGGTGGCACAAACCAGTAACTACAGTTCAATACAAGAAATTTAAAAGCATCACAAACGTGCGTTTGAATTTGTCCCTTCTCACATAAAATAACTTATGGGGGGGGGCATAAAATTGTAATAATTCATCATCATAAAGATAATTCAAAATCATAACGATCTCAACCAAAATGCCAGAGGATATAGATATTCACGTAAGGAACCCACAGACAAAAATTTAGAGCTGCGCAACTTTCCTGTGCAGAGATTTGCAAGACACACACATTTTACTGTACGTATGAGTGTAAATTACGCGCAAACGCATGAGCATCAAACTGTCCGCGTGTGTTCCTCTCCTTTATATGAGTTCACAATAAATATATACAGTTAAAAAAATCAGCTCTCAAAGTACTTTCCAGCTCGAGTTTCCACATATTACATGGTTATAATTTTTTTTTTAATTAATTCAGAACGCCCAAGCATATCTATCTATCTATCTATCTATCTATCTATCCATCCATCCATCCATCCGTCCATCTATCTATCTATCTATCTATCTATCTATCTATCTATCCATCTATCCATCTATCTATCTATCTCTGGTTTAGTTCCCTGGGCTTTATTTTAACACTGTTACTTTTACTTCCACATCACGTGACCGTTCTGATTAATTCCTTTACTAACTACTGATCACGTGTGGATAAGAGGTTGGAACTGTGGCAGAGAGAACCTGTCACAAAAGAGGCCCCACCCTTAAATATGCATAACGTAAGAAGTAATAAAATGTAAACAAGTATGGTCATGAGCTTTGGGTAGTAAAAGAGATTGTGAGATTGTGGGCCGAAGTGACCTTCCTCTGTAGGGTGTCTGGCCGCAACCTTAGAGATAGGGTGAGGAGCTGAGACATCGGGAAGGAGCTCTGAGTAGAGCTGCTGCTCAGTTGTGTTAAAAGGGGCCAGCTGAGGTGATTCTGATTAGGATGCCTCCTGGGTGCCTCCCATTATGCTGGGGAGAGGGACATCTGGAGTACTTTGGATGGATGGGTAATTTACAGAAAGAAAATCCTCCTTCTACAGCTGTCATGAATGCTGAAATGAGCTTTCGAGATCAAAATGTTTTTTTGTACCAGGCTGTAAACATGTTTATTTCTGCTGTAAAGTTGGCCATTTTAACATAGAGTGGTCTGTGTGGATTGACTCCAGCCTATAGTGGACTTTAGAAAAACTGCAGTTTTTGCACTTCCGCCTTGCCTTCATTTTCAGCCTCAGAGGTTGACTGTTGGACAGCCTCACTGTTCTGTACAAAAGTTCTGATCATAGAATGGGGACAGAGTAGTCTTGCCTCGAAACCACCTTGGGAGGAAGTAACAGCGCCATAATGATGTCTGTATAAACAGGAGACCAATCATGAGAGGCACTGGTTTGACATTTTGATGATGTGTTAAATGTCCAACCCACTATGGGAAATTAAAAGTAACTGTTAGCAGTTAGCAGCTAACTCAAGGAAGAACAGCAGCCGTAAATATCCGTAATTTGGGAAAACAATAAGATGTGGGAATTCCTGACCCTCTGAGCAGAGGACAAGAACAAAAACAGAGAGGGTAAATGATTGTGATTGACATGTTATGTCATTGTTTAGAAAAACTGCTCATGTGTATTTCATATTTCACACTAGATGCTGTCAAAAATCACACACTGGAGCGATATGATGGTTTTTTGGTTTGGTGTACAAAAATGCAAATGACACTTAAAGAATAGACTTCATAGCAACCCCAAAGCGTGATCTCAGTGTAGAAAAATTTTAGGTTAATATTGTGGCAATGCAATATAGTCCTATTATGTAACAAGAATAGCAAAAAGAATGCTAGTAGTATGCTGATGTCTTCTAACTAACTAGCTTGTTACATCAGTTTTTCTGATTTGTGAATGACATTTCCACATTTCCAACATATTCCCAACTTCTCAACAAATTTATTCAGTCCAACAAAAACAGAGTATTTGGAGGCAACAGGAAATTCACAGGACTTAAACAACTCTGCTGTGTCTTTGGTCCTGACTGACTGTGGTCGCAATTTTTCATGTTGCTTTTAGAGACTTCACTGACAACTTTGTCTGTCGTAAATGAATCAAAAAGCCTGGCTCCCATCCGAGACGCATCAGCAGGCAGATTAAATGACAGCCAGAACAGGACCTCTTTACCATCTGCACAGAAAGAGCAGCCGCTTCCCCAGAGAACACTTTTAATGGGTCAGGTAATCAACCTCAGAGTCTACAAAACCCTGCTGATTTTGGGACATATTATAACTTATTTTCTAGCGAAAAACATGCATAAAACCGTTTGGAAAGTGATTTAAAAAACTAGTGGTTTTTCCCTGATTCATGTCGTTGTGTTGGCTATAAGACAATAGCCAAAACAAATCAAGGAACTTTTTCATGGTCATGTACTGTTTTGTTTGGGTTTTTTTTCTTTTACTTACTCTTTGACATCTCTAACTTTCTTGTAACTTTTTAGAATTTCTTACTATTTTTTGGGTCAGTTTTTGTTTAGTTGCTCATTGCCTTCTTTCCATGTTTTTTTTTTTTTATAGAAATTAAGCCAGTTTTCTCAGATTCTAAAGGGTTTAACCACAAGAATTTGGCATTGAGCTTCTCATGTTATTCCCAGCAAATCCCCCACAATGTTGGAGTATTCTTAAGAGTAAATTATAAACTCTTTCACAACCAGTTAGTGTCGCTGCCAAAGAAAACTAGGCTTTACAGTTTCTCATGGCTTTTTATGCTTTGTTACAAAATCAACACATGCCTCACTCAACACAATTTCTGGGCACTGAAGGTCAGAACACTTTTCAACATCCGTTTCGAGGCAGACAGATGGCAAAAAATCCTGGGAATCTCTCAGACGGAACAGATTCACAGTTAACACTGTTAGATACAAAATGATCACCTTCACCTTCTGAAGTTTGTCTCGGTACAATGAGTCAACAGCTTGTCTGATAATTGTTTGGAATGCATTGAGGCAGAGGGCCACGTCTCTGCGGCTGTTGGAGGATTGAAGAATGAAAGCTCAGTCTGGAGCCATGTGTGGTCCTGGACCTCAAGGGGCCTACGCTGCGGCTCCTCGACTTCAACACACCTACATACATCTTGTCCAAGTTCATCCTTTATTTTGAGAAAATAAAGTTAGTAATGCATAAGAGTAACTGTGCACAAGAGGATTTTGTAAATGGGTTGAACTGCAGACAGTTGAGAAATCTTTTCGCTGTAGCTGTCTGTCCTTAATATTGTAACCTTGGAAAGCAGGCCATATCCTGTGCACCAGCACCAGTAATCACAGTAAGGGATCTAGGAATGTTTGGACATAATGGCTGATTTTTACAGAATGATCATCTGAGCCTAGAGAAAAACTCATTCTCCAGCTGTGAAACAGACTCCAAAAGCAGCTCTCTCTTTTCACTCTCTTTCAGTGTTCTACTTGCCACCTCCTGGATGCCTGCTAGATTATGTGTTCAGCAACATTAGACAGTGTAGGTTTAAGCAATATGACATGAGAGGGAGTGTCCATGTACTGAATATCAACATGACTGTGATTATGTATGTATACGACGGAATCACAGCCGTGGCATCTGCTGTCAATCACAGTGACAGCAGATGCCATGTGGTCACAGCTGTGTGTTGTGGGACACGGTCATACATGCAAAAGTGCAGGCGAATGACCATGCTGCCAAGGCAATATTCATGCTGAATGTGGACAGTGCTAGTTACGATGCATGATAACTTGATAGCTAATTTTAGCTAGCTTTTTTTTTTTTAAATCACTCATTAATTTAACTCAGAAACAGGTAGAAACCTCAATTAAAGTTTAGCCAAAAACCATAAACAAAAGATGAACAGTGAAATTTGTTTTGGGATGCTTTATCCATTTTCTTATGTTGCATGCCTGTTTCTGTCTGACTTACTGCAGCCAGCATCTCTGATGTGGAGCACTTAGTATTTTTCATGGCAAGTTTCAAACAATATCAGCTGGTTAGACACAGCAACAGTCACCGTCTCCTCCATACAAAGTCCTTTGCTTTTGGTTGGGGCTGTGACTATGTTGGTCAAAATTCAATATGAACTCCAAGAAAAGATGTGAATTAGCTTTGCCACCAGAAGCAAATCTATTATTTTTCTTTTAAATCCTTTGCTCACACTGAGTCAAGGTGGATGGAAGGGGAATATTTGCCAATGTTTATTTCATTCATGTGTATCTGTACCCATATTTTTGCAATCGCTTTGGCAAGTCACAATCAGTATGCTTTATAATGTGTTTTTTCTTCTGACTTTATTCAAACCCACTGGGAGTGACAAACAGAACCATAGAACCCCTCTTGCAACATGAATCTAACAAGGTGGGTGAAACAACTTAATATTTCCACTGTATTGCAGGGGAGAAATTGCATAATCAGTAAACAGTAATCAGTAAACAGTAAACAGTTCCACTGTGAGGTATTCCCTAAATTTGGGGAAAACAATGATGAAAAACTCCCCATCGGTCACCCCAGGAGCTCCGTCTGATAATAAATACCTCTGTGACTGGGCTCAGTGCTCACACACATCAGAGTGCTGCTAGTGCTGTGAGAGCTGCGAGAGCTGGGGGCCGTTGTGGAAAAAAAAGATTATCTTCATTTAGGCCAATTCAAGAGTCTCTCGATTCACTTTGAAGTGATATGCCTTCCAACACAGCTAAGGTAAGGGATTTAGAGGCAGCTGTTAACAAGATAGACTTAGACTCACGAATGGAGAACATAAGCTTGCTAACATACAATCAGAGAATGGGTCACTGAAACAGAAAATGGAACAGATTGAAGCTCACAGCCATAGGTTTAATACCTGTGTGCAGGGGCTACCTGAGGACTATGAGAAAGGAAATCCTACTGCTTTCATGAACTCCCTGAAATGCAAGATGTTTGGTGTCAATAAGGTGGGATCTCAACTCCTCATTAACATTGCTCACTGCACCGGTCCCCATCCTGAGAGTGGTGAGCTGCAGTGTATGATTACGCAGCTGTTTAGCTTAGAGACGAAGAGGCTCATCATCCGCTTGGCAGGAAACGCTGGCAACCTGATGTTTCAAGGCAAGATAATACATAAACCCTGACCTCACAGCCCATCTGGCCAAAAAAAGAGCTTTATTCAATGAGGTGCAGGTGTGTCTGCGGGAGGCAAATGTGAGGTATGGGTTGTTATTCCTATGCAAGCTGAATGTTACATTTGCCAACAATACCACTACCTTCACAGATCACAGGGAGGCCATGGTTTACTACAAACAGGTCATTAAACCAACTCTATAAGCCAGGTGACGTCAAATGGCGAAAATCTGGATCTGAGCAACAGCCTGCTATGTGGGCAGTACTCTGACTACATAAACTACTGTATATTTGACATTTTCAGAAACAAAATGTGACTAAATGTACCTTCTATCTTCTACATATATCAGGTTTGTATACTGTTGTATACTATGGAGTCGTGTCTTGCTAAATTTTATATTCCTTTTCAAGGAATTTGACAAGACCTAAAGCCTAAAGTATGGTAAAGGGTAATTTTTCCCACATTACAAAAACACAACAATATTTTGTATTATCACTGCCCTCTAGTGGTTTTCATAAGGACCAATTTTTGGTAAAAAAAAAAAAGTTCTAGTGGAAACTATTAGGCGGGTTTCCATTAACCCTCAAACTGCACAAACTGAAATTGCGAATATAAAATATGCCTAATTGAAAATTGACAATTTATAAAAAAAAAACTCTCATTTATCACAAAAAGATTTTTACACTCGCACAAGGTGGTATTTTTGCAATGGAAGCACTTTTTTGTCTTTTCTTGGTGACATGATGCTATGGCTATGTGCTCGTCAGTAGGAACTGGCTCCCTCGGGCATGATGCAGCAGGAGCTACAAGAGGTGTTAGTGCCGTGCATAACTCTTCAAAGGGTGAGCGGATCACCCAGAAGTTTTGAATCCACAATTCCTCTGTGAAATCATGGACTATCACCTCCCAGCAATCCCTCTTATGTGGCCGCTCCCATGTATAAGTTGCTCGCCTTTCCATAACACACCTACATGGCCTTGGATTGGAAATATTGACAGCTAGTGCAGTGGCTGCAATAGAAATAAATATCTAATCTTTTTAACAGCCATCACTATGCTTCTTTCAATGTTACTGCCAGTAAAGTCAGGACATCACTCAATGGAAATGCGGTCATTGCACACTTATGTTTTATCCACATTTCCAAAACATTGCTGCAGTTTTGTGTTAATCTGTAACGGAAACCCACCTATTGTCATTGAGATAATAAAAAGTAATGTGGACTGGCATATTTAATTTTATGTCATAAAACAAAATGTAACAGGTTCTACAACTTGTGACACAGACCTTATTTCAGACATCTAACCAAAAACACACAGAGTTTGAGGCAAGAGAGGAAACCAGAGGTGCTTAAATGCTAACAAATTTCTGGATTTAGGACTCATTCCTGGGGTTCTTTGTTCTGATGTTCTAAACACATTCCAGCAGCATGAGACTATAGAGTTCAAAGCATGGCTATTTCCATCTGGCTCTGGTTCCCCCAAACACTCCCCTGCTTAAGTGCCTCTTTATAATTTGGGTGGATGGAGAAATGTTTGCTGTTATGTTCCTCCTCCCAGGGCTGTCTCTAGGTCCATCCTCTAACTCCAGACTGATCCTCATAAGCTACTTGTGGTGTCAGTGCAAAAGCATTTGTGATAGCAGCATTTGAGAAATCTCACTGCAATCTCTGTGCTTTTAGTTGGTTTTATTTATCACATAATACAATTTCAGAGCTCCTCTGGCTATAGGTTATGATGGCAAATATTCCCTTTATATAAACACATCCTTCCTCAGAAAAAATTCATAGACAACAGGCTTCAGAGTCCAATGCAATCTGCAAGCTCAAAAATCCCAGAAATATTGTTAAAAGGAGCACAGCAGAGCATCATGTGGTGCAGTGGGCTCCTGCTGCACCATATGATGCTCTGTAAACATTGTCAATCTGTAGCATTGTCGGATGGAAAGACCAAGCAGCCACAAGCGAACAGGAACCAAGGATGTGGAGGCAGGTCTCATGGTCAGGGATAAAGGGCTGGTGTGTTTGATGGTAACTGGACGATGCAGGCAGGTCATAAGCAGGCAGGTTTGGCAACAGGATATCAGTCCACCTCCTAGAGAGTCTTGCATGAGTGGTGAAGAACAATCTAACAATGAGGGACTGTGAGGCTGAGGTATACTATGTGTTGGTTGAGAGTAATGTGGAACAGGTGAACTGAGTTTGACGAGTTGGGAATGAAAAGGGGCTGCACTGGCTGTCTCCTGTGATAGTAAACAGAACTTTGTGTGTAATAGCAGAGTTCCCTTTATTAATCCAGTCACAAACCTTAAAGCTCACATCATCACGATCTCCTGTGAAAGTCAAACATATGGGACTGAGCTCTCATTAATGTGCTGTAATGTTGTTTTTACAAGTGACTTGCTTATTGCGGACTGTTTCTACCCCACTTGGGTTAGTTTGTCTGGAGACATGAAAATATCCCAATCAGAGCAGCCAGAGAGCGAGCATTCAACAGTCTCCATCCAGCTCACTCCCAGAGCAGATCATCTGAGGTCAGACAGCGTCCAGGAGCCCAGCAGACAGCGAGGGAATCAGGTTTAATGAAGCTTACTGCAAGGTTACTTTGTCTCACCACCACAGTACATGGTCTGCATGAAATGATGTTGTCATGATGGGTTCCGTGTGTCTGTTCTGTCTGTGGGTAGACTAATTCTGAGAATACAATATCTCTGTAACAATCCAAGATAACTTCCCACATCCAGCCCTGGAGCTCCTACTTAATAACTTCAGTTCATATTAATACTGCCCATGTGTTATGCAAAGACAAGTTTGATGTTACTTATATATGCAGTAATTAATACATTGAATTACGAATGAGCTCATTTGAAGAATTGGTTTTGTGTCAAATATGGTGATTAAGGGAAAGCATTACGTGGCTAACACTCTAACACTAAAACTTTCATTTTAAGCTTATGACACATGTTCAAGAACATTCATTTTTGTGTTTCGTAAATTGGAAACGTAAGTAGTAAAAGTAAGTGTTTGAGCAAAATGACATTACTCATGCATAATAAAGCACTGACAGAAAATGAGAGCTGATCATTACCTTGCAAGTAAATGTGACTATATATATATATATATATAATATTTTTTTTTTTTTTA
Source organism: Plectropomus leopardus (assembly GCF_008729295.1). NCBI lineage: Eukaryota > Metazoa > Chordata > Actinopteri > Perciformes > Serranidae > Plectropomus > Plectropomus leopardus. Next base: position 969,897 of record NC_056464.1, read on the forward strand.
TGACTGATTTTTTTTTTTAGAAGCTGAACTGATGCTGCACGGCTTTGTTCAGAAAGTCGACTAGTTTGCGTCTCAGTTGGGAAATGTAAACAACATAAACATGCACAAAAGTCCAAGCCTTCACAGACATTGTCCTCCCACACAGCTGTTCCTTACTCTGCTTGATTACTCTAAATGTGTGTGGGCTTGTACAGACTGATTGGCATCCTACTGACTCTCCTGTTAGCTGTGTCCACACTTGCTCATTATTCATCATATAGTCAAAGATGATGTACAATACATTTACATTTTGTTTTGTATTCATTTCTAGTCACAGTGATTAAAGCCTATATAGCTGACTCGTGGTAAATGGATCTGCACTTGTATAGCAACTTTCTAGTCATTTACACATTTACACACTCTTTCCTACACTTGCAGCCGAGGCTAAGCAGTTGCTACTTAGTGGTTATTGTTTTTCTGTTTGTTTTTAAATATTCACACACATTGATGGAACAATCATCAGGAGCAATTTGGGGTTCAGTATCTTGCCCAAGGATACTTCACTGGTGTGTGGAGGAGCCATGGATCAAACCACCAACCTTCCAATTAGTTTACAACCTACTCTACCAGCTGAACCACAGCTGCCACAATGCAGCTTTACAAAGCTAAACCAAACTATTGAAAAAAATCAAAAATCTAACCTGGTGAGATGGTGAAAGAGGGCAAGTCACCAAAGGGATAACAACCCTGGGCATGGAAGTCTGAACCAAAATCCCTGACCATTCATTAAATATTTGTCCAGATATTTTAAAACAACAAATAACAAATACAATGGTGCCAGAGGAAAAGTGAGGGAATCTCCGAGCTCATTATGATACAGTTTGGAAATCATGTAAAACTATGTGCCTTATGCTACAATACAATGTATAAAGCAAGTGTGTACAGTGAGAATTAGTTTTACATGTATAATATTGTTTCTAAGTCGACATAATAAACAAGCCAACTTCATCTGGAAGTGGAGGGGATGTTGGATGGCATGACACCTAGGAAAGACACCTGCCGAGCTGCAGACCACTGTTCAACACCAACAAACAACGCTTTTGCACTTTGAGCTTATAAACATGGATATTTTTTTCCTGACCAGCCCCAGCTTTTGTCAGCATCTTTTGTGCCGTCAAAGTCACCATGCGTGTTTTCAGGCAAAACATGATTTTTTTTCCTAACTATGATGAAGTGAACGTGTACCTTACCCAAACCACACCAGCTCAACATTCTGACCTCATAGCTGAACTCCACATCCAACCTGCCAGATCATCTAAGAGCAGCAGACCAAACAACAGTTGGTTTTCACAACTGAGACATTTCTGCACAAATGCTCAGAAACAAAGCTCATCTGCATGCTTGTCGTCCTCACCAGGTTTTGACTTAACTATAGTCTGTCACTGAGACCAACTAGATAGGGAAAATGCTCACCTTTAATTGTGTCTGACAATTTAGAGAAGTGTTGTCTTCATGGATGTACCCTGTGTGACCAAAAAGACACATCTGTAACCCTGGATGGATATCTTACTTTTAAAAGTCAAACCAGTGTTGGTGTGCATGATTTAGAGGCCAGCTAAGACAATGTCCAGAAACTGGATGCATAAGGCAAACTAAATGACTTAGAGTGCTTTAATTGGATGCTTTCTTACTGAGTCACCAGAGAAAAAGCATTGGATCCTCATGACATCATGTGGGGCAGGGCTTTAGGAACACCCATATGGGACAAGCGGTACTCAATGGAAAATTCAGAGAAAGACTGAAGTACACAGTCAAGTCAAGTCAAGTCAATTTTTTTTTATAGAGCCCATTATCACAAAACATTGGTTTGCCTCAGAGGGCTTTATAGTGTACGACATCCCTCTGCCCGTAGACCCTCACATCACCCAAGGAAAAACTCCCGAGGATGATGAAGGATCCCTCTTCCAGGACGGACAGACGTGCAATAGATGTCGTAAATAACAAATAAATTCAATCATGGCAAAAAGGAAAGAGAAAGCGAGAGGGGAGGAGAGGGGGAGAGAGGCACAGCAATAATAGAAACAGATGCATGTCATATTACAATAATGATAGGTGTGTAGTGAGGTATAGCACCTGACAGTTGAGTAGCGCTTGTGAACGCACCTCCAGACTCCACTCCTCAGTAGCCACTCCCTTAATCACAGCCAGCCTATATAAGGGACGAGTGAGCACATGCTCCTTCTTTTTGGCTGCTGGTTCCTGTGTGTGGTGGCTGCTGTTTGCTGTACTGGTAGGTACGGGAGCCCTTTTCAGTTTAGTTGTCATGTTTTTATTTCTTCCCTGCACTTTTATCTAAAACCCCCCCTTTTTTTTCTCTCTGGTAGGCTGGAGGTAGCAGTGGTGTCTGAGCCTTCCTGCTGTAGTGGTCTGGTAATCCAGGTGGTTCACGTGATTTACTGCTGTTTTGCCCTCATTTTGCTTCTGTTTGGTTGTTTGGTTTCCTGTTTTGCTCTTTGTATTTTGCTCTTAGTTTTGCTTTTTTATTCTTATTTGCCTTTACATCCTATTGAGTGATTTCTTTGAATATATTAAAACTGGGTTGCTGTATTTGTTAATTTTGCTATTAGCATTTTTCTTTTAGTGAAGTGGAGCACCATTTTGTTGGGGAGGCTAGGCACCCCGGGTGAGGTTCCTACACATTGCACGTAAGTAAAGGCACCGGGACACGATTGCTGTTCTTGAGATTGCTGTGAGGATTGCTGTGTTTCACTGAGGTGAGTAGTGGTGGCACCTTTAGGCACTCCTCCATAGTAGTCTGCCTCCCACTGACGGCCTCTGCTCACTCTTTTATTTAGGTTATGTTGGGCTGAGTTTTTTTGATATTTTACCACATCTCTGGTTTTTAGATTGTATTTGTTAAGGCCTTTTTTTTTTTTTTTAGACGACCTTGTAATAAAAATATTTTTAATCCCTTTAATGTTGTTTTATTGATTCAGTTTATTTTGACTAGTTAATTTTTCCCTCTTCCTTTGCAGTTCCAGCCATGCCTGTTTATTTTGATTATCAATAAATATTTGATTTATTTGGAAAATACGTCTCTGTCCTGTTTCAGAAACGAAACTGTGTGCCTTACTGATCTTCCAAACTTTAATATTTTGAGGTATTTCCTGGGGCGCAATTCCTCAGGTGGCGTTGTCGGTTCTCCCCCTCACATTACCTAGTGAACACACGCCTCACCACGCCACAGGTGTGAAATCATCAATTGCACTCTATGATGATGTTGTGGGTGATGATAAGTCTCATGTGTATATTGATAGGGAGGTGTCCAAAGGCAAGATCATGGCATCGGCGCAACCAGGACCAGACCACGATCAGGGCGAGCGGGGGGTACAGTATCAGTGCAGCCACAGCACGAGCACAACCAAAGGCAGGGTCACAGCGCCAGCACAGATATCACCACGATCAGGCACAGCCAGGGTTGTGGCCAGGGTCCGGGAAAGCTAGGAAACAAGGGAGCAGGAATGCTCCGGAGAGGCAACGGGATTAGCGTAGTGCAGTTCATCAGACCCAGGCACCATAATCATGGGCCCCAGGTACAACCATGCCTTTGGTTGTACTCGCGCTGTGGCTGCACTGATACTGTACCCCCCACTTGCCCTGATCATGGTCTTGGTCCTGGTTGCACCGATGCCGTGATCATGCCTTTGGACAGCTCCCTATCAATATATACATGAGACTTATTAACTCCCACAATATCATCATAGAGTGCATTTGATAATTTCACACCTATTGTTATTGTAATATGACATGTGTCTGTCTCCACTATTGCTGTGCCTCTCTCCCTCCCTCTCTCTCCCCCTCTCCTGCCCTCTCTCTTTCTCTTTCCTTTTTGCCACATTGTATCTCACTTGTTATTTACTACATCTATTGCACGTCTGTCCGTCCTGGAAGAGGGATCCCTCATCATCCTCTGCCGCTCTTCCTGAGGTTTCTTCCTTTTTTTCCCGTTACAGGGGTTCTTCTTCAGGAGTTTTTCCTTGGGTGATGTGAGGGTCTAAGGGCAGAGGGATGTCGTACACTGTAAAGCCCTCTGAGGCAAACCATGTTTTGTGATAATGGGCTCTATAAATAAAATTGACTTGACTTGACTTGTGCTGCTCATGCTAAAAGTATAATATGTTTGAAAAACCCAAACTGATAATGCTGATGCTGGGTACTTCAGTCTTTCTCTGAATTTTCCATTGAGTACAGCTTGTCCCATATGGGTGTTCCTAAAGCCCTGCCCCACATGATGTCATGAGGATCCAACACTTTTTCTTTAGTGACTCAGTAAGAAAGCATCTAATTAAAGCCCTTGAAGTCATTTAGTTTTCCTGATGCATCCAGTTTCTGGACATTGTCTTAGCTGGCCTCTAAATCATACACACGAACACTGGTTTGACTTTTGAGAGTAAGATATCCATCCAGGGTTACAGATGTGTCTTTTTGGTGGCTCTATTACACGTCTGTCCGTCCTGGAAGAGGGGTCCCTCATCATCCTCTACCGCTCTTCCTGAGGTTTCTTCCTTTTTTTTTCTTCTCCCCATTACAGGGGTTCTTTTTCGGGAGTTTTTCCTTGGGTGATGTGAGGGTCTAAGGGCAGAGGGAAGTCGTACACTGTAAAGCTCTCTGAGGCAAACCATGTTTTATGTTAATGGGCTCTATAAATAAAATTGACTTGACTTGACTTTCTTTCTCTTGCCTAACATTACAAAAATTAGACATATCCTGTCTCAGTTGAGAGCACACATTTGTTACTTCTATGCTGGATTACTGTAACTCTCCATTATCAGGTTGCCCCAAAAAGTCCCTGAAGTCTCTCCAGCTGGTGCAGAATGCTGCTGCAGGTATACTAATGGGAACCAAGAAAAGGGATCATATTTCTCCTGTCTTAACGTCTTTGCACTGGCTTCCTGTGAAATCCAGAATTTAATTTAAAATCCTCCTCCTTACCTACAAAGAACTGAATGGTCAGGCTCCCACTTGTCTTTCACAGCTCATAGTTCCCTTTCAACCCTCAAGAGAGGAAGAAGATGGAGGATCAGCAGCAGAACAACATCAGTAGAGTCTGGAAGGGCCTCAAAACCATCTCTGGCCACAAGGAACCTGACTCCCAGGCTTTGGGGGACAGGAAGTGGGTGAACAATCGGAACCTATTTTTCAATAGGTTTGTTCAGCCATCCGCCCCTCCCCCTGCCCAGTCATACCAGCAGCTACCCCCACCATCTGCCTACCCCAACATCGATCCCCACCCTCACTTCCACCTCTACTCCCCTCCCTGCAACTTTCAGTTCAAAGTCACCCCCTGTTGCTCCTCCTGCAAAAAGCCTCAATCCCCCAGCCACACCTTTCAGCACCCAGCCCCCCGTCTGTCCCTATCAGCGATCCAGGTCAGTAGTGAGCACAGAAAGATCAAGGCGAGGAAGGCTGCAGGTCCAGATGGCATCAGCTCCAGGCTCCTGAAGTCCTGCGCAGACCAGCTGTGCAGGATAGTTAAGCACATCTTCAACCGAAGCCTGAAGCTAGGGAGAGTGCCGCTGCTGCAGAAGTTCCTGTTTGGTGCCGGTTCAGAAGATAAGGTCATCACACCATCACACCATGCAAAGGCTGGTCCTTGTCCATCTCCACCCCTGGGTCGGCTCATTGATGGACCCACTCCAGTTTGTCTACCAACCTGGCATCGCAGTGGATGACACAGTCATCTCCCTCCGTAATAGAGCTCTCTCTCACCTCGAAAAGCCTGGGAGCACTGTAAGAACCATGTTCTTTGATTTCTCCAGTGCTTTCAACACCATACAGCTTGTGCTTCTGAGGGACAAGCTGGAGCACACAGGGGTGGATCCCCACCTCGTATTCTGGATACTTGGCTACCTCACCAACCGACCACAGTACTTGAGGGCTCTGGACTGTGTGGCGGACATGTTGGTCTGCAGCACAGAGGCCCCCTAGGGAACCATCTTAGCTCCTTTTCTCTTCACCCTCTACACTGCAGACTTCATGTACAGCTCGACGAACTGTCACCTGCAAAAGTTCTCGAACGACTCTGCATTCGTTGGCCTCATCCCAGATAAGGATGACACAGAGTACAGAGAACTCACCAATAACTTGGTGGACTACTGCAAGCGAAACCACCTCCAGATTAATGCAGGGAAAACCAAGGAGCTGGTGGTGGATTTTTGCAGGCGCAGACACGCTTCCGTTGCAGCGGTGAACATCCAGGGAATGGACATTGAGATAGTGGACTCTTACAAGGAACTGGAAGTTCACCTGAACAATAAACTGGACTGGACTGATAACACCACTGCACTTTACAAGAAGGGCCAGTGCAGACTGTACCTGCTCAGGAGACTCAGGTGTTTCACAGTACAGGGGCCGCTCCCAAGGACTTTCTTTGACAATGTTGTGGCATCAGCCATTTTCTATGAAGTGGTCTGCTGGGGCAGCAGCATCACCACTGACGACAGGAAAAGGCTTGACAGACTGATACGGAAGACCAGCTCTGTCCTGGGATGCCCGCTTGACCCAGTGCAGGTAGTGGGAGAAAGGAGGATGATCACCAAGCTGTCATCCATGCTGGAGAATGACTCCCACCCCATGCATGTCAATCTGACTGCCCTGGAAAGCTCCTTCAGTGACAGACTGCTCCATCCAAAGTGTGTGACGGAGCGGTACCACAGGTCCTTCCTTCCTGTACAACCAGCACTGCTCCCAGTAGACCACACACAGTCACTCACACGCACACACACACCAACTGGACTTATACAAAAAGTGCTATTTCTCACAAGTGCAGTTATCCTCCATGTGCAATTGGTGTATATATTTGTTTGTACATATTTTTATATATGTCTAGGCTGTTGAGTTTTTGGCACCTTGTAACTGTATGTTACTAGTTTTGTTACCTTGTGTTTTTATTATACTATACATACAACTATTAAATATTTATTATATTTGAAATTATTTTTTTACTATTGTACTGTTCTTTATCCTGTAACTCATAGCTGCTGTAACAATGCAAATTTCCCCATTGTGGGACTAATAAAGGATCATCTTATCTTATCTTATCTCATCTTATATTATATATTATATTATGAGGACTGTGCTCTGAAGATGCAGGGGTACTTGTGTTTCCAAATCCAAAGTTCCAACGTCTCCAAATGTAGGATGGGAGCCAGAGCCTTCAGTTACCAAGCTCCTCTTTTATGGAACCATCTTCCAGTTTTGGTCAGGGAGGCAGACACCTTCTCCACTTTTAGGGGTAGAATTAAGACTTTCCTCTTCGATAAAGCTTTTAATTAGGGCTGGCTCAGGTTGCCTGGACCAGGACAGGGTCTTAGGGCAGAGGGATGTCATATGCTGTAAAGCCCTCTGAGCCAAACTGTGTTTTGTGATAATGGGCTTTATAAATAAAATGAATTCATGCAGAACTCCAGATCAAAGGCAAAAGCTACCCCTTTAAAACCCAAGCAGATGGGTTAAAACATGGGTAGAAAGCAATGAGCACCTAAACAAGACACAAACCAAAAAAAAAAAAAAATTTAAAAAAATAAAGTAACCAGAAAAAATGCAAAAAAAGAAAGAAAGGTAAAAACAAAAAAGAAAAAGACCCCATCAAAAAATATCTTGAAAAAGAAAAAAATATATGTATACACTTTGCTGAAACATATTTTTAAAATATTGTTAAATTAGCATGTAGTTTCCTGGACAACTTTCCCTAAACATTTTTAAATTGTTTTTTGAATAAACTTATTCTCAGGTCAGTTTCTTGTCACTTTTTATGCTTTTCTTGCAATTTGGACACTTCTTGACAACTTGCTTATTGCCTTTTTCCTCATGTTTTTGAAAACAAATTAATTTACTCAGGTTTCATGGGTTAAAAAGCTTTTGAAAGGTATCTTAACACAGCAAAAGAAAACTGATGTCGATCCAGGTTTCAAGGGCTTTCCAAACTCTTCTCCAGCACAACGGATAAATCTGATCTGTGAGGTCGACATTGCTCTCCGCGTTCCCCAACTGAGCTGCTCACAAGCCGACAGCATGTCACTGTTGACTCTGCAAGGTGTCAACATGTGCTTCCCTCCCACTGCAACTGCTGCTTGCCTTTAAAATGTTTCCTTGTAAAATTAAATTGTGGTGTCAGAACTTACTGAAGCCAAATGTAAACAGCAGCAGAAGAGCACACTGCCCATGAAAAGCTGGATGAAGTGGAGCATCAGGCCTCTGAACATTAGCATTATTTTAAGTTATTCTGTGGTTTGGGCCATCATTTCAATCAGTCATGATAACTTAGGAATTTTACTGTTTACCTTTCTCTCTTTCAGCTAAGCTGGGCTGACCAGAGGAATGTTTCAGCCTGATAATCACACTCAACTGCCATCTTGTTTCACTTCATTCCTCTCGAGTGATGTCCTGCCAACAGTTTCAGTTACCACAGAAGCTGTGGTATAAAGTTTCTATTTGACTTTGTTAGCTGGAACCCACAGGAGAGAAAGGCAAGGCAGAGACTATGTCACCTTAGACACTTGAGGAAATTCCAGTTGTCCCCTCAAACAATGAGGAATTTATACTCCTGCACCATCAAGAGCATCCTGAAGGGGAATACAGCCTGATGGTGAAACAGCACTGAAGAGCACCACAAGGGCCTTCATTCAGCTGAACACACCAGGTGCTGCTCAACAGATGCTGCAGAAATAAGGCCAAGAGAATCGTTAAAAATCCTAACCACCTGGTTAACTGCCTTTTCTCACTGTCAAAGTCAGAAAGAAGTGACCTGTTACAGCAGGCAGCACTAAGAGGCTCAGGAGGAGCTTCTACCTTCAGGACACAAGGATCCTAAATAAAGACCCTGCCTCAGACTGCCCAATCATACACATGTATTAATTACAGTTTACAGTAATTACAGTTTTATTTAATGCACAAACTGAAGGAAATGACAGGGTCACATTCCATTGGACTAGTGTCTTATCTGATTTTATGTGAAAAAAGAAATGGATTAAAGACAATTCACAAATGTGTACCATGATCCACAAATATCTCACTGCCCCTGTATTTTTATTATTTGTGTCATGTTAAGTCATAACCACAAAACGACAGAGCAACACAAGATTTTTCAAATGTAAATAGTTTCACCACAACAAATACATGTTAAGTCATACGTATACATGTGTGGTTCCATTTGTAAATGTGAAACATATTTGGAATGCTTCCTGTCAATTTGTTGGCCACCCCACATTTGTGACTTCTCTTCTATTTGTTTGTGGATTTTCCTCATGCGGCAGATCTGCATTAACAGATGTGAGGTGCGGTTTCCAAGGGAACACAGCTGTCAGGACTTTCATCATATGGTGGTGGTTTCATCTAAAGATGGGTGGTACAATCAAGGAGACAGAAAAGACACATTCAGTTCTGTCCTCTCTCTCTGTGTGTGTGTGTGTGTGTGTGTGTGTGTGTGTGTGTGTGTGTGTGTGTGTGTGTGTGTGTTAATGTATCACCACCTGCTGGCGTAGTTACTAACTGCACCTCACATCATCTGTGGATATTTTCCTACAGATCTGCAGTGAGAGGAAATGGACAAAACCCTCCAAATAGGTGGAACATCACACAAACTAACAGGAAGCAATCCACAAAAGTGAAATACCTGTTTCACATTTACAAATAAATCCACAAAAGCATAAATATAACTTATTTTGTTATTGCAATTCTGTAAAACCAACCTTTTATCAAAAATTAAAAGACATGTTCACTAGTAATTCAGGCATATTTGCAAATCACTCTGTATTTCTGTGGATTGGATTTTACAACAAACAAATAAAACAAACATTGTTTGTGGATGGTGAGATATTTGCTCGTTTGTGGATCGTCTTCTGTTGGATAAGACAATTAAAGTTAAATCAGAATGCCTACACTGCAGCAGCTGCCAGGAGCAGTGTTCCACAATGATCATAGTCATATGCAGATTTCAAAGTGATTTCTGTAAATTACAACAGTCTGAGCAACTGCACCACTCTTGCTCATGTTTGTTTTAATAATCCTCTGCCTGTTTTTTAAGACACACCTTGGCTGTTAGCCTGCTGTGTGGAAGATGTGAAAACAGTTTTTCTAATGTCAAAACTTTTAAAATTCACTGCGGTGGAAATCCTGCTGATATCATAGCCAAACAATGATGGCCAAAACTACAGAAATAAAAGCCAGGACCAGAATGTTGCTTTGCTCAATTAATCTGTCAATTTCAGTGGAGCTGTAAAGAAAGTTACCGTCTGATGCTCTCCATCAGCAGAAGGGGGGATTCAAATATTTCAGGTAGAAGTAAGCAAAAGGATGCACTAATACTTCAGTGTTTTAGAAATAATCTAATAGTTAACATACCACGCGCACACACACGCACACGCGCGCGCGCACACACACACACACACACACACACACACACACACACACACACACATTCCTGTACAGTATTCACCCGTCAGTATTCTGTTAGTGTTTGATGTAATCTTTAGTGTCTTTTGGAGACTGTGATTTTGTTCCGGTTGTTGCATTGATCATATTTTTAAGGATATATGTCGTCTCCTGGGCAACTCGGTGGTGTGGTGGTTAGCACTGATGCCTCACAGCAAGAGGGTTCGAATCCCCGGTTTGAATCCAGGTTGGGGTAAAGTTCGGCCTTGGGCGGGGGGGCCTCCTGTGCGTAGTTTGCCTATTTGGTGACTCTAAATTGCCATAGGTGTGCATGTGAGTGTGACTGGTTGTCTGTCTATATGTGTCACCCCTGCTATGGTCTGGCGACCTGTCCAGGATGTACCCCGCCTCTCGCCCAATGACAGCTGGGATACACTCCAGCCCACCCACGACCCTTACGAGGACAAGCGGTTACGGACGATGAATGAATGAATGAATGAATGAATGTTGTCTCCTTTCACACAGCTCTGTGTGTGTAAACATCATTAGGAGATCTCTGTATATCTCAATACAGGAGATCAATGTAAATGTCCCCGTGCAGGCCTGCTCATTCAACACATGCAGGACGTCTCAGTTTGTGACCTTTGCTATGGAGATGACGGGAACACAATCCAACAACAAAACTGACTTTTAGGAGTTTGGGAATGTTACTTTCACCATACATCAGTTAAAGTGCTCAGAGTCATGTGTTATAGGTTTTTAAATATCTTCAAGTTTAAAACACTATTGTACCTTCAGGAAAATCACATTGGACTCCCTGTAAACATTAACTGCAGAGATTCAGTGAATTTAAAGCAGTACGTATAAAAACTCATCAATGGCCAAACTTCACATAGGAACGTTGCTAACTCTAACAATTACATTATTAAATAACATAAAACAGAGATTTATACTGGAAGCGCTAAAAAAAAATGCTGATTAGTAATAAAGAAGACATTATCTCCTGTTAACATCCCCATCAGATCATGTTTGACAGTTAGAGTTCTCATGCACAGCGATCTGGTGTTTCACCTCGACAGTCAGTGACTGGGACAAAGGACAGTTATATCCGCCATGTATCATTGACTCGTAATATATTATCTTTCATTATTACATTTCCTGAGAAAAAAGGAATACCTCTCTTTAAAGCACATATGGACATATATCAAACAAAAAACATCATTCTCCAACTGATGAAAGTTAAAAACTCTTTTGTGGCATTTAAGAACCCCTGAAATGGGCTGTGTTCAGGAGAGTGCCATTGTTTCTGTACAATTATCCAGGACATTCCCTTTGAGTCAACTTAAATACTTAAGATGTAAGATTTTACCAAAGTTGTTATCTGGTTGTTGTATAAGTGCAATCAAACACTGGGTGTCCCCTGTCATGACTTTCAAATCAACACTTCTGCGTGTGACAAAAGTGAGCTTACAGTGATGCCACTGCTGCAACACAGTCACTGCACTATAAATTACCTCATGTCTCAGCTGTGAGGATGAATACGTCAGACAGCAGTGAATGTTGATCCAACACATCCAGAGCTGCTGCGCATCATGCTGGTCCCCAGTGAAGAGGAGCCCTTCCTCTCCACAGCCTCTGCCCCGATCAGGCCCTGCCGCTGCAGGTTCAGGATTGAGTCAGCGATGATGCGGGCCGTTTTCTTCTGGTACCCCCCTGAAGTCACCATGAGTATGGGGATGCCCCGTCGCCTTGCAGCCCTGAACACGATCTCATCTCTCTTCACAATGCCCTGGCAGAGACAGACGAGAGGACAGCTGCTGTCAGTCCATTCAGATTAATAAGAGACGTGTTTGAATGTTGTTGGCTGCTGGCTGAAGCTTCTACAGAGTCTACACTTTCTGCCTCACCTGAGGAGGGAGAGAGGCCTGGAGGCAGCCTGACTCTTCCCATATCTGACTACTCCAGTGTGGAGTGGCAAACTTCTCAGGATGACACATGAGAGGAAAGGGACACATCCTGTTTGTCCAGCCACTGAGAGTGGAAACAGCTTGTGTCTAATCTTGGGGTGATATGGCTTTTAAGTAACATTGCTGTATTTTTTGGCTGTATCCCCATGCGTGATGCACATCTCGATATTTTTAAATCTCTTCTAAACTACTGTAAACTACTAAAATAAAAAAGTATTACATTAACTGCAGTTAAAATACAATGTAAAATGAAGTAGCAACTGCCAAATACTACAATTAAAGAAACTAAAGTTATAATAAAGTTTAATAAAATACTGCTATATTGAAGTTAAAGTACAGCTGTAGTAAGGTTAAATTAAGTGTTTTTATGATTAAATTAGGGCTGTCAGCATCAAAATGCTAATCGGGATGCTTTTAAGGTCAATACAAAACGCGCTACTTTTTAAAATGTTTTTAATCTTGTTAATCTCTTACTGACATTCCAGTCTTTAAGAGGCTGTGCAAGGCTGAGTTTTACAGCTGTAGTGATCATACTGGTATCACATAAAACTGGATGTGAGGAATCCAGTCTTATCAACCATGTCATACTGACTTCTCTGGGAGAGACCCATATAACCCTCTAAAGTGAGGATAAACATTGCTCAGGGGGGCTTTGACCTCTGACCTCAAGATATCTGAATGAAAATGGGTTCTATGGGTACCCATGAGTCTCAGTTTAAAAGACATGCCCACTTTTTTCCCAATGCCATTTTTTTGCTGTCATTTGATTCCTAATCAAGACAATTTGGTAAGAATTACTTCAACTTGTCAATGTGAACTTCAAAAACAAGTGATTAAAGAATGTGATTTAAAAATTCTGATATTAATCGTGATTAAAAAATTATTTGTTTGACAATCCTAAATTAAATTAGTTAAAGTGGAACCCTTCCCGGGCAGGAGGTGTTGCTGTTAACCTAAGGCTTCCAGTCAACAGTTTGATGTTAGCATTAGCAAAAAGTTAAACTGTTACTGCAGCACCTTTAACCATGAAGATTCATTCAGTTAGAGCTGAAAACAGTCTAACAGCTCTCCAGTTCAAAGATTTGCTGGTCACTCTTGTGCCACAAAATGTGACTAAATAGTTGTGAATGGAGCTCTGAAGATGAAAACACACACGCCTCACCTGCTTACACTAACGTTAGTTCCATTCATTAAGTTAGACTGTTACTGCAGTGGCGTTAAACATGATGATTTATTCTCTGTAAGCTGGAAACAAACTAAAAGCTCTCCAGTTAAGATATTAATAGTATTTTCAAGTTGCAGTGGTGCTCCATGGTCACAAAATGTGACTTAATAGTCACTTTCTGGAGTTCTAAGAGAGCCCCACCTTTTGTGTGTTTGTCTGAGAGGGAAAGAACCACATGGGAGAGCAAGGGAACCAAAATGCCGAAGCGAGTTTCATGCAAACGACATTTTGTGATAGACATTTTATATCGCTTGTGAAACAAGGTATGATACATTGAGTATATTTGATATATTACCCAACCCTACTATAGTCATCAAAAAAGTACACTTCATTGCAGTTGCATCTGACTGCATTGACTAATTGCATTGGTACAGGTGTACCTAATATTGTGACCACTGTGACACTTCTTCCAGCTCTCCACTGACATTTTATTGTATGAAGTGTGACCAGCTGTTCCGTCACTGCAGGCTGATCAATGCTCATATGTGAAATGTCTTTACAATGAATGTCCAACTGAGCACGTGCAGTACCTGCGGTGATATGGAGAGTCCCCCGAGGGGGTCCCCATCCAAGATGTCTGTCCCCGCATTGTAGATGATGATGTCGGGTCGCACCTCATTCAGTGCTCCTTCAGAGTGGAGCTCTACTTTCTGCAGGTACTCGGAGTCCTCAGTGCCCCAGTCCAGCTCCACCTTCCTCTTTATGGCTCCTGAAGACACAGAGACATGGAGATGCTCTGGGTGTCCACTCTCACAGTCATCAGGGAGCTACAGAGCGCAACTGCCATCACTAACAGTCCATATGAAACCAGCAGCAGTTATCCACAGGCCTCATCTCGACGTATGATCCGTTCTGCCTCTGCTCCTGACATCATCTTTGTCCTCTTTTTGATTCAGATGTTCATTCATGCTGCGTATTTCCTGTTTGATTTTTCTCCTCATCTCTCACTTTCTGTCCTATTGCGTCTTCCCACGAACTCATACTGAGTGCCTCCCCCTGATAGGTTTGATTTGTCTCTGCCTTGTCCTGCTGTCCCTTCACCTCCCGCTCAGAATCTCCCTTTACAATCAGTCACTCCTACAAACAGCAGTACACTTCGGTTTATTATTAGCGTCTCTCCCTGTGATTTTTTGAGCAGGGTTCTCATTGCTGGTTTGGTTTTCCTGGACTTTAGTATTCCTGGTAACTTTCTTCTACCCGTCACCTGCCTGCCTCTGGACCCCCTGAGGTTCAAAGCCAGTTGATCAATAAATTGTGCACATTTCCTGCCTGCCTCCTTATCAGTCTGTCCTGTGCTTAGGTCCAAATCTACACGTTGAAGCTCTGACAAATCCTGCTGCAGTATTCAATGCAAAAGGATTTCTTCCCGCACCGGCAGTTTAAATGCTTACAAAACCAATTTCTGTTGAATTGATGAATTCTTATGAAATGTTCAGCTAGGTAATTTGGTTTCTCTATCTATAGAATACTCAGATATGTAAATATGTGGCTGTGCTTTCATTAATTTGAATGATTATTTCCAATAATTAATCCAGATGATGAAAAAGGTTAATTGGAGACAATTAATTAGGAGTTTCAAAATTTAAACAGAATTAAGCTGCAAGCAGGAAAGAACAATGCAATAGCATGTGAAACAGATTTTGTGGGAGTTTTTTTTAGTTCTAGTCCTGCTGGTTTTCTAAGAAGACTTGAAAGAAAAAGTGTCACAGTTGTAAGCTTTGGTACCTGAGTAAGTATGAGGAAATAAATGTGTTTTTTTTAGCTTAAACAAGCCAGTATGTGCATTACTTTCAGGGGTAGAGACAATTTTAAAATATCTTGAACTGAATGTGTTGCAGTGCAGAAGATGGCTGATGGATGGAGAGAATTTGAAGAGTGATGTTTTGTCCACAGAGCATTGCTAGAATTTGGGACAAATGGTACCATGTGGTTGCTGTCAGATCAGCTTTAATATATTAACAGATTAATTTGTGTAAATCTGTGATGATAGTGTTGCATGGACTCCTGCATGACAGATTCCCCGCTGAGAGCTAGCAGAGTGCTTGGGAGTGCAGAAGGAAATCACAGCATCATTCAAATGGCATTGTGTGACACCAAGGGCCTGAACTCATTAATCATATTGTCCATGTACATAAATTGTGTTAAAACAGTGTTTAAGGTAAACATAAAATGTCATATTACTTATACATGTCAAAAATCATGTGAAAGATTTGTAGCTTTTTCCCTGTTTTTTAAACTTTTTTTAATATCCATCCATTGGAATGGATGGTGGATCTGAGTGTCGCTGGAAAATCAAATACTGTTTTAACAGGGAAATACTGTAATGATTACATTTTATAATGATACATTTATGTTATAATGCATCTTTTTGACTGTGTTCACAAAATATACATTTCTGGAGGATTTTCACACACTGTTTCTACTTGAGAAATTGAGGATATTTTAAGTCACAATGACAAAAATGAGAAACAATATCTATGTAATGGGTTTTAAAATATCACTTTATGTATTGATATTAGTTAATTATTCATGAAAGTATAATAATCTCACATTATTTGGTGAAAAAAACAAAAGTCTGTTAAAACCATTTATTGTCATTTTAACTATCAGGCCATTTCTGCATAAGGATTCTCCATCCATTGGAGTGGACAGAACCAAAAACCCAATACAATAAAGTATACTCATTAAAAGGACATTTGCTTATGAGTGCATTTAGAGTAAAAGTCCATTATGACAATATTTTTTGTGTTTGGAAAATAATTTCTGAATGGATTAAGCTTATCAAAATTCTACGAAAAAGCAAGTTTGAGAAGAAAATTAATGGTGCTTTTACTCACTTTTGGCATATCCATCCCCAGGATAGATGTAACGATTATACACATCCATGATGAACACTCGCCTGTCGTCCAAGAAATCACGCTCATATCCATTTCCCTATAACAGAGCCAAACCACAACTCTGATAAAAAATGTAAAAATAATAAAGCACTTAGATGCTGTGTCTGCTTCTTTAAACATTGTCCAACACTGGCAAAAAGTGAATCAAGAAATTGTTTTTTCACCCATGATGATGACTCGTTTATGTGTAATACAAAGTAGGCAATAGCTGGCAGAGTACAGAGTAACGGAGTAATGGAGACACGCTGTGCAGACTCACAGAACCACATCAAGGATACATAGTGTTGTCGGCTGTAGGTATTAAATGTTAAAAATACTCCATCACTTTTAATTTTCCTGTCTCCATTTGTCATCGGTGCCATTTTGTCTGGCTGCTGTCAGGAGGAGACTGTCACTGTGCCAAGTCTACTGCTCCTGGATGAAAGGATGGATGTATGGGACAAGCAGGAGCATAATGCCCAAGTGACTGTATAAGGCCTGTTCATCATTTGAATAAAAACTACAACTCTGAAGATATTGAAAGAGCATTTCAACATTTTGGGAAATTTTCGCTAACACCTTCTATGAAGACCACATCTATTATGCATTATGAAAGTATTCATAGAGAATTATAATGCTTTCATAATGCTTTATGAATACACTTATAAACACACGTAATGCTTATTGATGCACTATATCAACAGTTAGAAAACATTATAGATGTGACTTAAAATGATTTATAACCCAGGATTTCCATCGCTTGCATGTGCGCTGCGTTACCACTCTGCTGCAGTTTTGCTCCGTGCTCCCTTATCCGTCAATTCCCACCGGTTGCGTTTTGAGTCTGGCACCTTGTAGCACTGCCGGATCAGATGGAGTGGCGAGACCGAGAAGTTCCCACGGTAATTACAGAATCACGCGCATTATTACTTACAGAAGAAGAAGTAATAACTCTATTCACTCCGTGGATTAATTATAGTGATGTGGATTCACTCCCATTACTCCCAATAAATTGTTCCACGCCATTTCCTTTCTATGCAGGTCCTTATAAAAGCATGTGTTGTGTCATATATAATTATAAACACCTCCCAAATTAGCTTCTCCTTGTAAGTGTTGCTGGTAGTGACCTCCGAAAACCTCTGACCTGTTAATACAGGCCTGGATCCACTCATTGTGACGATCTGTTGATGTAGTTAAGTGAAATACGATCAGACGCAAACATGGAGTGTTTTATTCTGAAAAGTAACCGGATGTTTTAATGTTGTATCGCTGTCTGATTTCTCGTCTGCTTTGTGTTAAATTCGGCCTGGCTGAAGTGCGGATGACTCGAAAAATAGGCTACTACACTGACTGTTGGATTGTTGGATGGCATCAGGCGGGTCCAAATGCAACGCACACAGGCAGCGTCACTTGAGAGTGCGGCTGGATGGAACCGGTCGCGTGCCTATAAATTGCTGAAGGACAGCGTCAGGTTATAACCCTGCCGGGAACCACAAAATACAAGGAGCTAAGTGCACTTATGGGGCAGATGGGTGCGGAGGTGGATGGGTCCCACAAACAACTGACTTTAATATGGGAGTCTGTTTCCTGTGTGGTTGTGCATTTATTTTACTTTTTTCAACTCCTTACCATGTGCCTCTTTTGCCTAAACCAGGGATCGGCAAACTTTACTATCAAAAGAGCCATTTCTGGCCCAAAACAACAACAAAAAAATCTGTCTGGAGCTGCACGTAACACAACGCATATAGTCAATATAGCCTATCAATACTATTAATGGGTCTACATGAGCATTCATCACTATGTTTTACCACTATTTATTATTTTTGTTACATTAACTTTGCAGTGTTGGTGGTAAAAATTAAAAGCTCTATCCATGCACTGTTATTATTATCTCTATGCACTAATAACTTCTCCACTTTCCTCTGAGACTTCTCCTATCTTGGATTTGGAATCCATAGCTAGTCAGGCTTTTTTGATCCAGGACCGCCCACCATTTTTGAAATTTGGCAAAATTTAGCAGAAAAGGCACCAAGGCCACAGAAATATGATGCATATTTTAGTTAATGAAATACATTTTCATATTCTGTGTACAGGCTACATGTTTTTGCAATTGAAAAATTGAATGAAAACTTTTAAAAAATAATCGCAATTCATTTCCATATAATTTTTAGTCAGAGACACAGGAGCCACTTGATAGGGGCTCAAGAGCCGCATGTGGCTCTAGAGCCTCAGGTTGCCTACCCCTGGCCTAAACTTAACCATAGTGACAGTCTGTGCTGCTGTGTAAACTTAAGGATCACGCTGCGTCATCCCACCATGTGCACTTCATCAAGGTAACGGCATCCTGGAGCACAAACAGCTGACGCAGAAGAATATCTAAAATGTCATGAGCAGACACAGAGGGTCACTGACATAGAGGCACCATGTGATGAGCTGGGCTTCAAACAGGCCTTTCTTTCGGTCCTTTAAAAAAATTGAACTTTTAAAACATTAATAACTACTCTAAGGGTTATATTTAAGAGTGGATGTCCATTAAATGTATTTGACACATAAAATTACCACGTGGGTGCCTAATCACACACTCACTGTATATACTGTTGACAACAGACAGCTAGCAATACGCCTTAGCAGCAGAGCTCCAGCCTGCTTGTTATAAACTAAACCTAAAATTGATCATTACTGTTTTGTTGTTGACTGGGTAAATAAGCAACACAGCTGTCTAGCCCATAATCTCAATTTATGTAAGGACACAAGCATTTTAAGTGCCATGTTTCAGGGTTGTAATTAGAATTTTACTGCATATCCCCAGTATTTCTCTCTGCCCAATTATCTTGCTGAGAGGGGTACTTCAGGCCCATCTCCATGCAGATTTGTTCTTTGTTCCTCGTGAATTATTTACTCAGCATATGTACTGATCCCCTGTCTGTGTCAGAAGGTAAAGATGCAGCATTACCAATGAGCCGTGGCTCAAAATGAATAAAGGTATGTTCCTGGAAAATAGCCATGGACCTCTGAAGCCTTGAGACATCATCATTAAATTGAAAACACTAAGTAAGACTAAAATATTATAATCAGAGCAAAAATGTTGAGTCATTGTTTTCTAAAGTGAGCTCAATACTCTAACAGTGACCAGATAAAAAAGCGGTCTATTTACTAACACTGCAGATGTATATCTGTATACATCTGCAGTATATATGCCCAACTGAACTTCTGCTGATTTTCAGATGATGCTGGACTGTCAGGACATTTGTTGAAGTGCTGAGGAAAGTGCTTTCTGCTGCTAAAATTGGAGTACTTGAGAAGACACTTTTAGATCTGCTAGAGTGCATTCATCCTGCAAGAGGAAGTCTTTATGAGAGGAAATGCTACAACTCCAATTCAACTAAGGTTTGGACACTGTGTAAAACTTAGATAAAAACAGAATGCAATGGTTTGTAAATCCTTTTTGACCTATATTCAATAGAAAACAGTCCAAAGACAAGATACTCAATGTCAAAATGGACAAACTTCATTGTTTTGTTTTAAATATACACTTATTCTGTATTTGAAGCTTGCAACAAATTCCAAAAAGGTGGGTCAGCACCTTTTCTTTTAACAACACTCATTTAGGAACTGAAGACATCCATTGTTGAAGTTTTCAAAGTAATTTTTTTCCCATTCTTGCTTGATATATGACTTTAGTTGCTTAACAGTCCAGGCTCTCTGTTGCTACATTTTGCTCTTCTTAACACGCCACACATGCTTAGTGGGAGTTAGGTCTGGACTGCAGCAGGTCAGTTTGGTAGCTGCACTTATTTTCTATGAAGGCATGCTGTTGGAACATGTGTAGAATGTGTCTTATTGTCTTGCTGGAAAAAACAGGTAAGAAAAGATGTTGTTTGGATGGTAGCATATGTTGCTTCAAAACCTATGTGTACCTCAGTATCATGGTGCCTTTACAGGTATGCAAGTTACCCATGATGCCATGGGCACTAACACCACCCCATACAATCACAGCTGCTGGTTTTGAAATTTGAGCTGGTAACAATCTGGATGGTCCTTTTCTTCATTAGCCTTGAGGACACAACGTCTGTGATTTCTAAAAAACATCTGAAATATGGACTGGTCACCGCACACTTTTCCACTTTGTGCCAGTCAGTCTCAGATGAGCTCGGGTCCAGAGAAGTCGGCCTTGTTTCTGGAAGTTGTTGATTTGACTCCAGCACCCCCCTGAGCACACGACCACGTTTGGTGTCATACCGTCTTCTTAAGGTAGGCAAATGTTTTTATTATTTCTCCTGCGCAGCACATGCTCACTTGTTTGGTCTTGGTCAGTCAGTCACAATAATATGTGCTGCTGTCAGGCCCGATTTCACTGTCTTAGTACTGAACACCACTGGCAGAGAATTTTGTTGTGTGTAGGGTTGTTGAAACAAAAGCCATGATGCAGCCTTCCTGAGGCAACTGCATGGTTAAATCAGCTAATCTAATTTTATGATTGATTATAGCCTGTCATTTAGTAAGTTATGTTACCTTTGTTCTGTCACAGATTTGGTTGTGCTATGCTTTGCCTCCGATGACAGCAAGAAGAGGACGTATCATTTCTATAATGTCGAGAGTTGCGTCTTGGACTTTTGTGTTGATTTAATTAATTAAGTTAGTGTTTTCGGACGCTTGCCGTCTGGTAAATGGCTTGTTAGTATGAATAGCTATTGTATATTCAGTTTTTGTATTTGACTATAAGTAGGCCTAAACTGTGCATCTGTCCCTCCCATTTTGTTAGTGTGTGAGAGATAGATTTGAATGAGAGAAAGACAGAGAGAGAGAGAAGTTCTACTCACTAATATTTTTGGATGGTTGGTTGCCGTGTATTCACTTCATTCTGTAACAAAAATTTTAAACTGTCACTAGCGCTAACTGTTACAAGCATATGATTATTCTTGTATTCAGTTTTAATTTGTTTAATCTGTAACTCTGCATCTGTTATATGATGCTGTGCACAGTGCATGCTAGTTCAAGTGCTGTTACCCAGCTGCGTGTCAATCTACAATAAATTGTCTTCTGATTAGGAAAAACACCTGCTGCATTTCATGTGTGAACTGTCTGCATTTTGGTGTTCATATTTGCTGTCTGTTGTAGTGTAAATGCATTTAATATGACGCCATTATATGATCCATCCGCTCCCCCAACTACCCACATCCCTGTTGTTACCTGGCTTTCACTTTGCCTGGTGTAGTCTGAACTTACATTTGTAGATGCAGTGATGAGCTGTGTTTACTGACAATGGTTTTCCAGAATGTTTTCCTTTATACAATAATGTTGGTTTCCAATGCAGTGCAGCCTGAGGGGTCAAAGGTCAAAGACAATCAATTGGTTTTCAGCCTTGTCCCTTGTGTGCAGTTATTTTTCTGGATTCTCTGAATCTTTTAATGATATGGAGTGTAGATGGTAAAATCCTATATTCTTTGCAACAGTGTGTTGGGAAAGGTTTTGCTCAAACTCTTTGACTGTTTGCCCACACAGTTTTTCACGAAGTGACCAACTTTGCCTGTGAACAAGTGACCCTCCTGAGATTGCCCCTGTCATGCCCAATAATAATACTCTTGTCTTTTACAAGTAAACCTGTTCACTTGTGGGAGGTTCCAAACAGGAGTTTTTTGTTTGTTTGTTTTTTACTATTCCACAACTTTCTCAGTCTCTTTTGTTGCCCTGTCCCAAGTTCTGAAACATGTTACAGACATCAAATTCAGAATAAGTGCATACTTTACAAAAAACAGTTATGTTAATCATTTGAACATGAAACATCTTGTCTCTGGCTATATTCAATTGGATAATGGTCAGAAAATGCACATGCACCAGGTGTGTCTACAACAACAGGATCCTGTTTTACTGTTGACAAACTTATCCAATTTTTTGTATCAGTCGCATGCTAAAACTCATCCCTATCTGTGGGAGGAGATGGTGGTGATGGATTGGACATACGGAGCAGTTACATCCTCTTATCAGCAGTCAATGTTGGATTCAGAACATGGCAATGATGTTTTTCCTAACCTTTATCATGGTTATTTAGAGCACACTTAGGGCAGAGACGGCACAGCAGAACATCAGTGAAACTTCAATGTTAATTCTGTGAAGTCTAAAAGTTTGCTTCATCTACAAAAAGCTGCTCCTCTTATCATTAGATCTGATCTAAATTGTGGGAGAGTTGGCATTACTGCAGATATCTGGGTGAAAGTCCAGTGTTATCCAAAGCTGTTCCACACTCTGTTGCTGTTTGCAACTGCATTTCTTTTGGGATACATTCTACTGAATATGGCAGTAAGCGCCAATTGATTGGTGGTGTGGTAAAAGGGGGGTTATCTTGTCATCGATGTCAGCCCCTAAGCAGCGATGAGCATTGACACAGAGAGAGGTAATGTTATCGGCTCACCTGATGAGCATCCAGATCGATGATGGTCGCCCTGGAGATGCCTTCCAATCTTTCAAACAGAAACTGTGAAATTAATGGAAAAATGTTTGCTTTCTCTCTGAAGATGGCACAGTACAACTTATTTCCAGGGGATTTCAAAGTAAAACGTTTACAATATCAAATAGTTTTGATATGAAATTACATTTAAGCTGAAAAACCGGTTAACCTGGTTAAGCTCTTTTGGTAAGAAGCAGTTGAAAGTCTTTCTTTCTTTTATTTCTCTTGAACATAACCTTTTTAATAGCTGCATCTAAACACTTTACTCCCTCTGTTTTTATACTGTGTGTCTACATCAATTCTCATTTGTAAAGCATAATGGTGTACCTTTATCAGCCGCAGGATACTGAACATTTACACAAAAAGCTGTAAAGCAAAACCAGTTAACATCAGCAGCAACTGTGGCCAGAGCACGATGAGTGAGACCAGCTCCCACAACAGTTTCAGTGCTTTCTGACTCAGCTCATCTGTGGCTCTTTGCCCGCAGGCCACTGGATTCAATTAAAGTCGTCACAATTTAAAAAACATCAGTACAGACAATCTCATGCACTGGACAAGTAGCGTGTGCATTTGAACTCCGCTCAGGCAGACTCAGGGTGCACTAACTGTAGCCAGATTAGTGTTTGAAGTTTTAACGTTTTCGCTAAAGTGCATGTGCTTGGGAAGTACCGAGCATACAACTGCATAAATACGGCTTGGATTATACTGCACCAGTTGGTTAACACATGTTTTGATATAGGTTTGCTGTTGTTAAGTGCAGAACCTTATTACTTCAGTTCATGAAGAATGTTTGCTTTTTGGATTGTCCATTCACTGTGGATGTATTCAAGGCAACACAAGGTAAGTACTTGATAAACAAATGGTCATTTTGCAAAAACTTCTTCAAAAATTTCAAAACTAACAATCTTGCAAATTGTGACCCTGGAAGATTCCTTGTCACTGCAAAATCTGATTCTGTGGCTAAAAACTCTGTTGACTTCTGACACATTGTTTTTATATGTAAGAGAGTGTAACATTTCAGTATTTAAAAGGTAGTTTCAAAGTATTCTAGTGTATGTAGGTATTAATCACTTAAGATGCAGCATCGATTATTATAAATGCATGGAAATGATTACACTTTACTTAAAACCAACAATGAAACCTCATGATGAAGCAGAAATTGTTATAAATGCATCAATATGTACCTCACTTTACTCAACACATACGATGATAACTTATGATACTACATGGGTTGTTGATTTGTATAGGTGAGTAAAGGTATTTATAATGCATTCTAACCCCCTCAGTCAACCTCTAGTTTATAATTAATCAAGAGCATCCATAAGACACTTGCCACTCATAAATCATTGTAAGTCACATCTGTATTGTTTTATGACAATTGATATAGTGCATCAGTAGTGTGTTTATGAGTGCAATTATAATGCTTTATGAATGCATTATAATCCACTATGAATACCTTGATAATGCATTTTAGAAGTGGTCTTCAAATTGTTATCAGATTAATTTACTGTATTGCCTATTTCTCTACTCAGATGTTTTCAGAAACATCTGAGTTTAGTTATTGTTAGGTAGGCAGTGCTTCAGTTGACTGTTTCCGACATGGCAGCCAGCTCACAGAATATAGTGACAGTGTCAGTAAATATGACACAAAGTTATTTACATAAGTTTCTGACTGCAGCTTCAATTAAATAAAACATGTAACTGAATATTAAGTCACGCTTCTCCTTACATGAGATGGGAACACTGGCTCTCATGAGTGCAATAAGCAAACATTACGTAAAACATCAGTCTTACCTTGATGGTCAGAGTGATGTCGGCATAGGCACAGAAGCCCCCTCCCCTGTCGCTGGAGCAGTGATGGAAGCCTCCTCCTAGGAAACAAAAAATCCACTGGCTCAATGTCACTGCACATCTGACAGGTCCATTATTCTAAACCACCAAACTCATTTCAAATGGTCTGTTATTGACTTTATTACAGCTTAGTGACAACAATGGCTGTATTGACATTAGAATGGGACGGTTCAATTGCTACTAAAATACTTGACGAGCCACCATGCACAGGGATAAAAAATCTATATATATATATATATACACACACACACACACACACACACATATATGTATACATATATGTATATACACATACACACACACACACACATATATATACATATACATACACACACACATATATATATATATATATATATATATATATATATATATATAAAGATTGTGAAGAGATTTTTCTCAACAAATTGAGATGATGACCATGAATACAGGTTAAAAGTTAGAGTCCCCTCTGCCCTGCTTTGCTCATGTTCATTAAACTACAGTGAAGTGAACATTGTAATGAAGGCCAGTGAGGCCATGGCTAAAATCTTATTACCATTTATTGCCTGGCCTTATAAAACCTCTACATCCTCATTGTGTTGAGACAAACAGTATGAAGATGTCAGGCACACCCGAATAGCCTTTATATCTTTATCAAAATCCTGTTTATTGATGCAGATCAATCTTTTTCCAATTCATCAGCAGATGGTGTGAAGCAGCTGAGTAAGCAGGAGCTACAGAGTCAAAGTCTGATCCAGCTTTTTTGTTCCCTGCTTGGTGCAAACCATGGCCAGAGGAATTAAGTCATATTAATCAAGAATGACTTTCCAAATAGTGAACAACCTTCTGTGGAAAGGTTTAACTGCTAAGATCTGGCTCTGAAATCGTCTATCTACCCAAAAGCGGTGGTGTACTGGTTAACAATGAAAAATTTTAACGTTTTAACGTCACATTTCTTAACGTGCTTTACAAAAAAGCCTTTTGGACAATTAAGGCCACCATAATGGGTGCTTTGCTAATTTGCATGCATTTATGAGAATTAGTAATATGAGTAGACTTTTTTGGATTTTGACCCAATGAACCCCAAATTTGGAAGACAACCTTGGAGGACTGACTGTCACAATCTTTTAATAAATGAGCGAGATCGATCAAAAAACATGGCTGCCACCAATAAAAAAGTTTGTGCAAAGAGCGGGTTTAGAAAGAAATATACCCGTTCAAGTTGTTTGATCAGATCCTGATCATAGGTGCATTTTGTAAGATCTGACCATAATTTTATTTTAAAACATTCAATAGATGAACTAACCCCATCAACAAAGTGTGAAGAAGTAACACTTTTGACATTATGTCCAAAATGCCTGTGTATTGTACTGCAGAGATATCCACCGCTAAGCAGCCAAAGACGGGCTGTCCCTCCTGTATTAATACATCCTGGCCTGTATTAATACATCCTAATGTGCCACATGAGAGGAGGAAGAAGTTGAGTTGGACAGTGTTATATTGAAGTGTGTGTAAATAGTGCCTCCCCTCTGTTAATGCATAGTGTCCCCCATGATGGTCATGGTCGTGGCTAAGTAATCCTTGCTACAGTTAACTGTTGATGTGTGTGTGTTTATAACAAGTCAAGAGCATCCTTGCTACTTAGAAATCATTCTAAGTCAAATCTATAACAGTTTATGATTAATGACATAGTGCATCAGTAAGCATTATAAATGCATTATAATTCACTATGAATGCCGTCATAATGCATTATAGATGTGGTCTTCACAGAAAGTGTTAGCCAACGACGGCTGTAAAATAAAATGACTGAAAGACCCCCATGGAACATATTTCAGGCAGCAATTATATTTTCAAAAAAATAAATTCAGCAAAACGTTGGAGAATACAAGCATATTGTGTAGGTTGGTCACTGACATGACAAACTCACTCACCAACATTTATAGCCCATCCTCGCTCCACAGCCAGTTTTTTCCTGCCTGTGGAAGACAAAAATATTTCAGTTCAATTTTCGATATCAGCATAGAAAGAGGAATCAAAATAGATCCTTTACAAGTGAAACAGAAAATCACAGGGTTTTTTTTGAAGAAAAAGACCTTTTTCAAATAAACAATCAAACTTATTAAGTGGCTTTTGCATTCACCATAAGTCTTAAGTAAGAACAGAACCTGTGCACACAAAAGAGCACTCTTACACACATTCTGTGTGAACATGATTGTGCAAAGTAATAAGGTATTGCATTTTCTTCAATTCCATAGGATTTATAGTATAATAATGGAATAATTTTCATTATTTTCAAAAAATACATTACAAGCTAAAGACAACACGAACACAATTAGCATCAGTAATGTTAATGAGAATCATGCCATATAATAATTTAGTGATTGATTACACTAGAAAATATTACAGGCAGTTTGGACGTGCAGGACAACAAGTGATAAAGATAAAACAGTGTTACGACTTAGTTATTAATAATTTACAAAAATATTGTGTAAAGTTGTTCAACCTTACTCTCTCTTCCCCTCTCTCAGTCTGTTTCCCCTCTCTGTCTCTAACTTCATCTCTAAATTTAGCAGTTTGCAAGTAAGGTGGTTAATGCTTATTTTTATCTACCCATGCATCTTTTTGCGTTTTTTATTTCTACTCAATCTGATGGCTTATTTGGCATTCACTTTCTGCAGAAGCAGCACCACTTCAGAACACGTTTTTTTTATGTTTGGAGTCCGGTGCTCTACCCTCTGCAGACATTTGTTTAGGCATTAATTCTCTCAACTTTTCTGTGCATGCACACGGCCCTGCAGTCTCATGCCTGTTTTTGGTGATTTTCAGGGTGTTGACTTATGCTAATAACAATGAACTGACATACGCTTCCAACTTAAGAGGACAACGGGATTCACCTTTATAAGAACACAGGTGGGAAATTCTGGGATTTAAAAACACATCATGAATTTGACATTTACTTTTCTTTGGACCTTCCTTAAGAACAAATTTAAGAAAAAATATAAAAAAAGATACTGGTAAATGAAGCCAAAACTCTTTATGAAAATTGAATAAAAAGGTGATTTGTTCAAATGCTGCTTTTCAACACAGGGCACAGATGTGGGGTCTCATTATTAAACTGTTGCCTATGCACAAATGGCTCCTGAAAAAGACATTAGCCACCTCCCACACAAAAGTTGTGAACTTTAAAGACAAACTTGACAGGAGAATGTGCACACTGACAGAGAAACTCTGACCCAGGGGAGCAAACATTTTAGAGACCCAGATGGTGAGGTGCTGAACTAAAACCAGATTGTAGCAACTGAATGTGAAGCGTCTATGATATAAGTCACCTACAACAACATTATTCCTGCTTCATCAGGTACCTGCTCTGCTTTGAGCTCTTCCCCACCAACAAGAAAATGACTCATCCTGGCACCACACGTACATACACCTCATCCATTCGATAACAATTGCTATAAGAGAATAATCTAGTTTCATTTGGCTATTACAGGAGACTACTGTCAATCAAAATAGCACAAGTTACACTGTTATGGGCTTACAATGTATCACTTGCCTGTTTTGTACCAATAGAGTGGTTGTACCATGGAAATGGAAATTTCATTAAATTCCTTGTATCAAACTTGTATGAGAAAGTTGGTCCATTTGTCTTTGTATGTTGTCTGGCTCAGGAGTTATGAAAATTAGCATGTTTCACCATAAGCATTGACATCAATTCAAGACAACCGCCAAATAAAACCCATGGGCCATTATTTGACCTTGGCAACAAGAAGAATCCCTAACCCTTTAGGAACAAAGAAAATTGGCGGGTTCTATTTCAAGAACATAAGAAGGAAATAAGCAACTCTGCAAGAAATGATCTAAAAAAATTAGAAATTAGTAAACATTACAGGAAACGTGCAAAAAATCAGCAAAAAAGACAAGTGAAAAAAACACACTAAAAACACACAAGAAAATTACCTTTTAAATGATATATATATATATATATATATATATATATATATATATATATATTTGTGTAACATAAATTTAAATGTATAAGCATAACAAACAGATATACAGTTCTTTTTACTTTTCCCTGATTTTTAAAAACTGTATTTTTAACAGATTTCTAGTATTTTTCTCTAGATTTACATTTCCTCTCTTCCGTATTTTCAAAAGTAATCACACCAATTTGCTCATGTTATGCAGGAAAGTAATATGAGCTGCAAAAGTGAAAGTTAATTTGAACTTGACCTTTCACCTTACTTTATTTGCATTCTTTTCAGTGCTGTGCCCACAATTTTTGTTGCTTCCTTGCCTTCTCTTGGATGCCTGCTGCTTATGGTCTGACACCTGGTTACTGCCTTTCTATAAAGTGCTGACATCACCTGCGTGCTGTGCCCAGGACCGTCCAGAAGACAGCAAAATAAGAAGAAAATAAGGAAGGTAGAGTCTCTGCAGGTAAACACACTGGCCCTCATTTAACAATCCGACGAGAAAAACAGCACAGATCCAAGTGCAGAAATCATCTCACGATAAGATTCATGTGATTCATGAAACATTCTTATCTCGCTGATCACAGCGTACAAATGAGAAGCTGTTGATAGATGCAGGTGCAGAAAACAACTGTCATTAACATTTCCCTCCCACAATATATTGTGGGTTCAGAGGCCTCGCTGCAAGACATTACAACATGCAGAGGAGAAATACAGCTAAGAGGAGGAACTTCTTTGAGCTGGAAACGGAAACACTGAAATCCCAGGTTCAGTTTATCAAACTGATTCTGTTTGCAGCCCGAAAAGTTTCATTTGTTGAAGTCTAAAAAAAATGCCGTGTGGAAAGAAATCAGTGCTGCAGTCAAAAGGGTTATAATGGACAATATTTAAATTATACATCCATTACATGTACCAATCTACAGCCTACATATATAATAATAATATTCTGTTATATATTATGTAATATTGATATTATTGGAATATTCATATTAAAGCTCTACATTGACATAGACTGAGGAGCATGTGGCTGCGCTTTCCAGCTGCAAAAAAAAAATTAAAAAATGAATCACCGAGACTACTACATTGTTGCAAGGTTCATTTTAAATAATAATTCACTGATACATTAAATATGAACATGCTTTTGCTTATCAGTGTTATAAAAAAAATATTTAGAGCTGGGCAGCAGTGGTGTTCAACCTGAGGTTAGTCTGCAGTCTGTGTTGTGACAGACAAAGCACGTCTATGTGCCGATTATACATTTATAAGTCATTAATGGCTGCAAATGATTAGATGTCAGTTAGAATATGGTCTAATAACAATTCTCCAACTCAGCCAGATTGTCTCCGCTGCACTGCAAGTCTGACTGACTCAAATGAGTGTACATGAGCTGAGAACTTATCGAAGCCTCCGCTCACATCCACACTGATAAATGTTTTCAGGGAGATTCTGCAGGATGTACCATTAATATAACCAGCTACAAACATTAAGAGACATGAATACATACCATTATTGTTCCTCCAGTCTGTGTCCGCAAAGGCCTCAACACTTTCCGCTGCACCAGGAAATTAGGCAGAAACAGGAGAGGAGGGATTTCTGTGATGGTTGCCACCACCAGAGACCACTGATGTGAAAAAGAGCACTGTTAGTCACAGTATACAGAGAGCTTTCCTGTGCTATGACTCCCCCTCCCTCAAACTAAAATTACTACCATAAGGTTGTATGCCATCAGTCAAGCAACACATGCAGTTTACATCCATGTCTGTGAAAACATGGATGCTTCACACACATCTTCCCCCTGGCAGCACAGGAGATCTCTACAGTCACCAGTTTACGGATCAGTGTCACCAGTTCAGTACCTGACTCTCTTCAGTACCTGACCTGTCTCCCCCTCTGTTTCTGAGATATGATGTTGAGTAATGGCCTGAAAAGTATTTTTGCATAAGATTATGATGTCACAGTGAAGCTGACCATTGACCTCTTGGTTATAAAATGTCAGAACTTCCTCATTATATCCTATTAGACATTTGTATGTAATTTTGTTTTAATTAGCAGGTATGGCCTAAAACATGTTTGAGGTGACAGGGACCTGGACCTTTAAACTTTGATCAAATTTTGATCAGTTCATTCTTGAGTCCAGTGGACATTTGTGCCAAATTTGAGGAAACTCTCTTCTTGAGATATCGAGATATCAAGAGAATGAGACGGATGCAAGGTCAGCGTATCCTTGACCTTTGACCACCAAAATCGAATAAGTTCATCATCTAGTGAATGTTTGCGCCAAATGATTCCGTCAATACATTCTTGAGATACTGTGTTCACAAGAATGAAACTACTGTTACTACAACTATCACAGTGACCTTGGCCTTGACCACCAAAATCTAATCAGTTCATTCTTGAGTCCAAGTAGACGATTGTGCTAAATTTGAAGAAATTACCTTAGGGTGCTTTTTAAAATATTGCATTCATAAGAATGGGATAGACAGGTGGAGGGACAGAAACCTAAAATAACATAATGCCTCGGGCCTCCTTGGAGGCATAACAAAACCACAGATTGACCTCTGCTGACTGAAAAGCATAATAAGCCAAACAGGAACTTAAAAAACACATATTATGTGTCAGTGTGTTCCCATCATGGTTTGGATATAAAATTGTACTAAAGCTGACTAAAGAAAGACATTAATGTTGCCAGTGAGCTCAGGCTTAAGCCTTGACTCTCATATGAGAACAGAACAGCACAGAAGAGAGTACATTAACAGCAGAGTACTGAGGTAGCGCTCATGAGCCCTCCAACATTTGCTGTGTGTGTAGCAGAGGCGAGAGAGAATAAACACAAAGTCCTTGAACATATGCTACTGTTATCAGCTGTAGTTTTCCTGCAGCAGACTCCTTTTTGAGAGATTTACAACCACATCTCAGAATGTTTGCATCACTGACTGGATGGCAAATTGACACACACAACTGAACTGCAGCTTTGAGATGAAATAGAGCTGTTAAAATTATTACTAAGCAGGTTTCCATTACAGATTTGTGCAAAACTTAAGTGTTTTTTCAAAATGTCAATAAAACACAATTGCAAGATGGTCACTGTATTTGTCTCCCTCATGTTTGCTTGGAGTTTGTGATAAATACTGATAAGTACTAGTTGCTGCCCTAATTTCTTTGCCTCGTTTAAGTCTTAAATCTTGGTCTATTCCTCTGTCCACACATACTGCATCATGTTATTTAGAATGTCATGTGACTCTGTTGTATATCATCTGACCTTTAAAGTGAAAAAAAGTATTTCCATTCAGTTCTGAAAAATGTTGCTTTTTCAAATCCTCTGAAATACCCCCTCATGTGAGCTTAAAAACTTTTTTTCAAAATTAACATGTTTCCATTAGGCTTATTTTTACATTCACAGTTTCAGTTTGTACAATATGAGGGTTGATGGAAACCCGCCTACTGACTCAAAGGACTCAAAGAGGTGCTGAATATTCTTGACATGACTGAGTTGAAAGCAGTATATGTCCCCTGTGGAATAATCCACAGCATGTTGATGAGAACTCTGTTCTGTTATGTCACCTCCTGCACTGCAGCATTAGGAGGACATTTTCAAATAGAGGAAACATTTAGCAGAAAAAATCCCGGACAATAAACTCTCCACTGATGCTGTTATTCATGTAAACAGTAACATTTGATTTTACTAACAAATTACTTTCATTTCTGATGGAGCCCTCAGCTCCACACTGCTGCAGAGTCATGCATGTTATACACAGAGGAGATGTAGAAGAAGTGAAGTAAAGAAGAGCTGTGGTGAACATGCTGCTGTAATGAGAGATGCACTACAGACAGCAGTGTTGAGGAAAAACACAGCTACCTTTAATCTGTTGAGATAGCGTTTAGAGTGAACCACCAGCAGATCCTCTTCAGTAGCCTCTTGGGCTTCCACGATGTTTCCATCAGTGATGAACTGCTCCTCTGACACAAAGACATCGTTTGATTAGAGTCAAATATGTCCAACATACTTGAGACTGGAAATATCATGTTGTTGTTACATGAAAAAAAAGTTGGAGATTTTATAAATATAAATAACCTAAGTTCTCTGTGTTCGTATAAACACCATATCCTGGACATGATCATAGCCAGGATAAGCCTCATAAACAGATTATTCATGTCTATAACTGCATTTATTTTGTGTACCAATAATTTATATTTTTATGATGATATTCAAAGTAATTCAGTAACTACTGCAATATCTTGATGTTGAGATTATGGTGCAAAACTTGAGCATGATATTGGCCATAAAAACCACACTAGTTAAAATTTGAAGAATCATCTACCCCTTCTTCAAGTATTGCAAAGACACACTTTAAAAATCCAAGGTTCTCCTTAGTCAGCAGATGCTCACTTCTTTATTTTGCACTCTTCTGAAACTTTGATTTTGTGGAGTCATTAAGCTGCATTTGGCACTTTCTATAACAAAGACAATCTGTGGTGCTGTGACAACAACTTTGTGTGAAGTGGTGCCAGTTAGCCACTGACAGTTTTCTCTTGGCCTTGAACTCTGTGCGGCCTCGACCGTACCGGCACACTCACACAGATAGTCTCCTCTAATTATCTGTGCTCCATTGCTCTGCCTTTCCCCTCTCATGCAGCTACATCTCACCTCCCACTCTTTCCTCTTTGTTCCCCACCTCTCTGATCCACTCTGAGTGATTTCACGTATGTCAGCTCTGGAAGACGTCATCCCCATCTGCTACGCTGTTCCTCTTACCTTTTAAGAAGTGAATGACTTTCCCCCACTTCCCTGCATCAAACGGGTGAAGCTTTTCCAGGCCCATGAAGGTGATGTTGTAGTCTGGGTGGTAAACAATGGGCAGACATGTTCGAGGGATGCTGCTGTACAATTCAGTGTGGTGAGAGCTAAAAAAAAAGTTTTAAAAAAATGCTGTTCAGTTCATCACAGCTGCATTATACTTACATGGAGTGACTTCTCCAGTGGCTTAACCCTTTGAAACCTGGATCAACATCAGTTTTCTTGCGCTGCATTCAGATGCCTTTCACAAGCATTTAAACCTTTGAAATGTGAGCACATCGGTTTAATTTTTTGGGGGGTCAGTCAGTCATTTTCTGTAACCGCTTGTCCTCGTAAGGGTCACGGGGGGGCTGGAGCCAATCCCAGCTGTCATCGGGCGTAAGGCGGGGTACAGACTATCACCAGACTATCGCAGGGCCGACACATATAGACAGACAACCACACACGCTCACAGTCACACCTAAGGGCAATTTAGAGTCACCAATCAACCTGAGCTGCATGTCTTTGGACTGTGGGAGGAAGCCGGAGACCCCCGAGAGAACCCACGCAGACACGGGGAGAACATGCAAACTCTGCACAGAAGGGCCCCTGCCCATGGACCGAACCCCGTTCCAACCGGGTTTTGACCAGGGACCCTCTCGCTGTGAAGCAACAGTGCTAACCACGACGCCACCGTGCCACCCGTCACAGTTACATGTAGGAATACAAAAAGACACATTATAGCTTTACTGGCAGCTAAAGCTAAACGTTGCATTTTATAAAAAATGTATTCACACTTTTTCAGCTTTGAATAAAACCTTATTTAATATTTTAATATTGAGCCCATTTTTTGGGGTGGAGAGAGAAGGGATGACAAGCACCAAAGGCACGAGGTTGGAATCGACCCAAAGCTTCTGCTGCGAGGACACAGCCTTAGTACATGAGGCTTTACCAACTGAGCTATTGGGCGCCCAATGCTCCTTTGATTTCTGTCAAAAACATTTTTAAAAAAACCTCAGCAACCTGGCATAAAATATCTCAGAAATTGCTAAAAACAGTGAAAATGATCTGAAAGTTAGCTGTAAAAGATTAAAATAATCATTAGAAAATTAACCATATCTAGGGAAAATATCAAGAAAACCATATTTATCTCTCCTTGCAACCCAGGAGGCTGTGGAAGGAAGAAAGCAGAGCAAAGCTGCTAGTTATGCTAGTTATTGTGAAGAAAAACTTCTGTGATTTGTAAACATCTGAAAATGTTGTACCTATCCTGCTGTCACGAATAAAAACAGTTGGGAAAAAAAAGTATATTTAAAACTACTATAATTATATATTTAAAATCAGGTTACAGAAAAAAAAATACATGTTTATTTTTATTTTTTTGTTAATTATTATTCCATCACTTCTTTCAGGTCATTTCCCCCATTTGTGTTTTACTTTTCTTTTTCTTTTTTGTACAAATTTCAGGTAATTTTCTGGTGGAACTTTTTTTTTGAGGATTTTTGGGCCATTACATATTCAGTTACTCATAGCCCTTTTCCATGATTTTGTGAGAAATCAAGCCAATTTGCTCTGGAGTGTCATGATTCTCAGAAGTGGCATGTTGTTTGTGTTGCTCACCTCTCTTTCCCTTCATTATCTTCTTTGTGAGACATGTTTTTCAGGCATTGCTTCTTTCATCTGTGGGCAAAAAAAAAAAATTACTGACAGACACATGAATTCACTGACCTGCAGGTCAAACTACTGTAAATGTTAACAGTAACATGAATAACATTTATTATTAATAATATTTTTGAAATGCTGTAATTTTCCAATGTGTAGCAAATACATTGTGCCCACGTTACTGCATAAGAATGGGGGATAATAATAAATTCTGTTGTACAAAAAGTAGTTCTGACCAAGAAATCTGATTGGTCCACAAGACTTTTTAGAATGTGTTCAAACATGCATTACAGCACACCTGCCTCAGTACTAGGACAATTACTCCCCTGTTTCCGAATAATAGCTCCAGAAGACATGCAATTATTACTGCAATTATACAAGTAGGAGGCAGCAGCACGTATATCATTGCCACTATTTTCATAACTAACTCTCATTAATGTAAATAAGGCTGAACAAATACAAATTAACAGCCACCTCACGAATGGTGTAAACTATAAACTAACATAAAGACGGCATTAATCAGCATAAACCACCATATTCTGCACAGATATGTACAAACACACAACAAAAAAGTGGCATTTGTGTGTATGACATGAAAACAGCACACTTATCTGCAAACTAAAAACCACTTAGTTGTGATCTAGGCAAGATGGTAAATATAGGGCTAAGTCATTGGGACGGCAGTGAAATGTGAAAGGCTAAACGCCATCAAGAA
This sequence comes from Plectropomus leopardus, assembly GCF_008729295.1. NCBI lineage: Eukaryota > Metazoa > Chordata > Actinopteri > Perciformes > Serranidae > Plectropomus > Plectropomus leopardus. The sequence goes on from NC_056464.1 coordinate 1,005,778, forward strand.
GCAGAATATTTCAGTAGATAACAAGATTTTAGGAATTTTGGAAATGATGATACCTCCATCTTTTTTCATTTATTGTGACTTTTGGGCTTTACCTTGCTCTCGAGTTATTGGAAATGTTTGTCATCCTCTGGCATCCCTTCATCTGTGCCGTGACACGGAGCTACTAGCTTAAAATACAGGTAAAGTTTGTGGGTGTAATTGCTAAATTTGGTCCGCCGATATCTTAGTTGTACCAAAACTGAGCAAGCTGAGCATTTCTGTGTTATTTAGTTTGGGAAACTCCACGATCTCTTGAAAGTAGACTATATGCACGAGTTGGCCAGCAGACTGAGGAGGGACTAGAAAATGTGTCTGTTGCTAGTTTGCTGCTAAGGTCAGACCTACTCGCTGGAGTAGTGAACCACATTTCATTTCATTTAGGATTCTACTGACATGACTCATTGTTTTCCAGGAATTAGTCAGACTTAGTGTGTTTCCATGGAAATGGAGATAACAGTCTCTAAAAGCTTTTTATTTTGAGAGCTGGTAATAGTTGTATAATCACAAATATTACACTCAAGGATGTGCTCAAACGTCATTTGAGCACTTCAGTGATGCTTGCGGACCTCGGCGCAACATGCACAAGCACCTCGGCCCTGACCGCATCACTGTTATGCTCAAATAATGTTTGAGCACACCACATGGGTGTATTATAGTGAAGTCGGCACACCCTCTCGTGTAATATTCATGGATGTACTATAAGGAAGTGATAATATTAGACTCGTTCGATCCTACCCAGTTCACCGGCGATCGAAAAGCAATGCATGCCAATTAGATTTGTGACCGACCCTAGCCCATGGAGTCCCTGCCCACACGGCTGTATCCAGATTTATAATAAATCCATGGCTTCATGCGCCACTGAGCAGCTCTCATAGCAATGAACTAGGCCCCGCCCCCACGGCTGTATCCAGATTTATAATAGATCCATGGCTCAGTGACGTATGAAGCAGAGAACAAACTCTTTTTCTGGGTTTGGAAAAGTGTAAAATACCTGGATCTACTGGCCCATAGAGCATGCGTAGTAGTGATTAATGACAGCCGAACGTGCCCGTGTGCGGCCGATTATACCCAAGCACTGACTCCGAAGTGAACAGCGCTCGTTCATGAGCATTCCTCTCGTAGTAGCTTAGCTTATTAGCAACAGCTGCTGACAGCGGTTTTAATATTTACGTGATAATCAGATAATGGTATATCTGTCTCTACACACACACACACACACACACACACACACACACACTCAAATATACATACAACTTATCAGGAAAACATATCGTAATCATGACCGGAGAAATTAAATTAACAGAATCAAAAAGTGTTGTGCCCACAAAAATGTAATAAAGGTGATACCTTGTAACATTGCCCCGTGTATTATTACTTAGCTCAACTTTACATTAATACTACCTTCAGTTCCGTGTAATAACTGTCACTAGTGCTCTGCGCTGCTTCCTGATAACCAGTTGTTTGAATACAGACCGTAGACTGTATATACAGTTTATGATACAGACACGGTATGACGTCCATATTACAGGCTTTACAGCCAACAGCATATGGATGTGTTGTAAAATGGTCAAAATGATGAATTATGATTTAAAAATATCCATTACTACAGCTGGCATGAAGTCTGTGTTGTGTCGGGGACTCCAAGAGTTACATGCGCGTGCAAGTGGTGGAGTCCCGCGTGTCACATGCGCGTTCATTTTATGTCTGGAGAAATATCTATATATTCAGAAAATGGCGCATTTTACGTCTTTAGGACTTAATATTTTTAATAATGCTATTAAAAATGCATTCTGAAAAGTCAACATTAAATTTAAAAAAAAAATATCCAGTGATTTAAGGAGGTCTCTTTCCCAATGTTAAGCAAATGGGGGAAAGTCTTTCTGGGCCGGTGTGCATCATGTGACGGTGCAATTCCTCTTTCAGCCACTATGTAAATTTTGCTTCAGAGCATGGCACACTTCCTGGGGGCCTGCCCTAGCCCAACCAGCCCAACTTTCCCTGACTTCATGCAAAAGAGGACGGCAATAATTTCACGATTTTGAGGTGGCCACAGATTGTAGAGCCAGTCTTCAGCAGTCGGCGGAAAGCAACTGTGTCACCTGGCTCTCAGCTGATTGGTTCAAATGACTCATTATTATGACATGTCAGATAAACTTTTTATTTTTGTTGAATTTCAGAGATTTGGAACTGATTTGTCTTATTTGAAGGTTTATCTTGTTAACAGAGTGCATGTTGTGACTTATGATAGTGTTTTGCAGTCACAAAGACTAAATAAATTCATCATAAACTATACAAAGTCTATTGTATAGTGTTTTAATTATTTTGAAGAAGGAAGGAAAAGAAGGATTAGTAGTCTAAGTCAGTAGTCTAGTCTAAGCATCAGTAGTCTAAGTGTGATGTGAGGATTCTGAAAATAACACGTTTACAGATGTGAGGCCCTGACCATGGGCTGTCTGACTGATCTGAGAGCTGTAATGATGGTTTTAATATATTGATGCAGTTTGAGGGTGACAGAACCTCTCAGCAGATTTATAAACAGCACAAAATGACATAATGCTGATATAAATAAGGAATTCATGTAAATGAAGGCTGAACCATGAACAGAAATCACAATTCTACTGTATAATATTTGAAATATTAACATTGTCTTTCATTACAATAACTGGAGACTGTAAACAGACTGATAAACAGATCTGATAAAATCTGAATGAAAAGGAATCCAATCTATGAGGATGTGGGAGCTTCGGTGACTTCTTGTACAGACTGGAGGATGCTGGAAAAGTCAGACAATTGTCCGACTTGTTTGCAGCTTTTTGTCACCGCCCCCCACCACCCTCACGTCCGCTGTCCAGGCGAGGCGCAGTTCAGCTTGAACCATGGATGTATTATAGTGAACGAACGAACCTATTGCTTAATTCAAGAGGCCAATTTCTCGCGCATGCGCAATGACGTATATATGTTTCAAAGACGCAACCGGACAAGGAAGCGTGTGAACCGACAAAAGCATACATAGACAGACACACACACACACACACAAACACACGCGCGCGCGCGCACACACACACATAGACATACACACACAGCTTCCAAACGTGTGTGCACGTGGCTCTGCTCAAGTTTATGTCAAAGACAAAAGCCACAGTGTGTGTGACACAGTATGGTTGATGGACGGACAGGGAGGTCTGGGAGGGTTTCAGCAGTCAACACAGTCCAGCAGCAGCCGATGGGACTCACCTGTCAGTGTATGAAGAATAACGCTGCTAAGCCAGCAGCTGCAGGAAGCTCTGAGAGTTTGTCCCTCAGGGTTTATTCTGGTTTATTGAAATTCCTGCTCACAGAGAGAAACCCTGTTTTTCCGGTGCCGTTTCTTGACAGGATTCTTTATCCGTCTAGCTTGCGAATTCGTGTTTACTAGGATGGAGAAGGTATGACCCGCCTCACTCTGCCTTTCATTGGCTTACACTGACATCGTTACCCTAACCACAACCAATCGCACTCCTCCTATTAGGACCTAACCAATACAACCAACGAAAGCAAACGAGTGCTTGCCAATAAGAAGGAGCGTAGGGCGGGTCATTCCCAAACCATCCTAGGAGAGCAAGGCTCGCGCCCTGCGCCAACTGCGCCGTCAGTGACGTTGTTAGTATGGACGTACATTTAAAGCAGAAGAGACATGAACTCCAGAGAGCTAAAACGGTCTTTTTTTTTTTTACACACGTTTGTCCTGTTGTTTAGTCATCATGTTGCAGATAATCCAGACTATGGAGCAGTGGCGTGTCCAGACTGTATTTACAGGGGTGGTCCAAGTGGGGCACTGATTTATGCAGGGCTGACATGAAGTATGAGCGATGCTGTGGGAACACACACAGGTAAGCAAAGCTTTTTAATTTACCATTTATAATGACAAATAACAGTCATTCATATTTTGAGCTTTACACATTTTTTTTGGGGGGGAAGTTTTTCCTTAGTGGATGTGAGAGTCTTAGGACAGATGGATGTCTTATGCTGTAAAGTCCTCTAAATATGACTTGACTGTATTTCTAGGAAGGAGGGAATGATCTTTAAGTTGTTTGCATACAACATCACTCTACTTTGGAAAATTGCAGATGGGGAGCAGGAGGTGATGTCTGCATGGAGAAGTGCTATAAAAATGTCAATTTTCTTGTGTTTACGGCTGTGCCAATGGTGCCAACCGGTCTAGTCAGGGAAAAAAAGGGGTGGGGTGGGGGTGGATATCTGGTGGTGACACCTAAAGGCAAGAAGTTTAGAAGACAGTGGGAAACGGCAGCAGACATGGATTAGGAACAAAGGAACACTTTGCACATCAGATAAGACAGGTGGTTTAGAGAGGGGGAGATTGACCAAAAAACTGCAAAAGGACTCCCGCACACTGTACTAGACCTTCATCAGGCAAACAATTTGTGTCAAATGAGAAGCGGTCTTAAAAAGGGGAGTGGCTGTAAGTCAGCAACCAATCACATTCCCCATGTGCAAAAAACAACCATTTTAAAATTTTACACACTGAAATATACAAGACAGAGTTGAAAACTCAAACACTGCGTATAATAACAATCATAAATGTGTCCCCAAAAATGCTTCCAGACAATGGGTACTTCAACGTTAAACCAAATCCTCAAAACAATATAAATGACAAAAAAAGTATTAAAAAAATAGTACATACTCGAAGATGCAGGTAGCATTAATAAATGAGCCAATAGGCATACATTTACACTGTAAGTTAAGAGCAAAATCAATCAATGAAAGAACCCCAATTATACAAACAACAAGGCAAGCAATTCAACAATATGTACATGTGTGAAATGACCAACATATTGATCTCTTTTTTTATTCAGACTGCTTAAATTAAATCAGATAGGTACCTATAATTAAATCCTACAGATAGCAGTAAAAAAAAATGTTCAACACATTTTTAACATTAGTGGAGGAATATAGCATAGCATACCTTGTATTAAAGTTATGGCCATTAGCAAAACGTGAAAATTGATGGTAAAGGGTATTCAGGAATTAAGACAGTAAAATATTTCTCATAAAATAAAGCAGAGGGAAAAAAAATGTTTGTGTGCATTCTAATGATGTTAGCTTCTCTAATGTAACTCAAAGCCAGTCATGCGACTATTTTGGGCATGCACCAAGAGGTTGTTTTTCACTTCCCACTTAAAAAGCTAATGCAAGGCACTGTACTGTTACGGTTAGAGGAATGAAGTTATGGGATAGTTTGCTACATTTCATAAGTATAGATGTTTTTGAAAAGAAATACCTGACTCAGAACACCAGCCCCTCAAATAGGATACAAGGATAGGATTTCATGCATGTTATCTGACTTTTATGATTATTAATGAGGAAATCTCCTTTTTATTTTCTCAGTTACTGTGCTGTTTTAAGTTGGATTTTAAATTATACATTTGTTTTATTTTATGATGTAGTGTTTACCCTCTTAGTGGCTACTGCGGATCTAGATAAATAAGTAAAAAATAAATAAAAATTTTTGGTGATTGCATTTCATTCATGCATTTTCTGTGACCACTCTTCCTCTTTCAGGTTGCATGGGGGCTGGAGCCATATCCAGCTAACACTGGGTGACAGTTTGGCTACGCCCTAGACAGGTTACCAGACTGTCACAGTGCTGAAACATCCAGTAAAAAGTCACCCATTAACCTGACCTGCATGCCCTTAGACTAGGAGAGCTCCTCTTCTGTGGAACCATCTTCCAGAGTCTGTATAAGGGGCAGACACCCTCTGTAGCCTACATTTAACATTTAGCTTAAGACTTTTCTCTTTCAAAGCCTTGGATCTCTGTAAATGAAAACTGAATGAAAGTCCCGAGATAGCTTTTGCTATAATTTGGGACGAGATAAATACAACTGACGTGACTCAACTTTGCACAGTTACAGCATTTTTTTCACACTATGTCAGAATGTGCACTGAGGATTTGACAAACACAATCCTTTTTACTTTCACTTCAGCAACACACTGAATGTTCCCACAGGGATCAATATAGTTTCATCTGATCTGATTTCAGTCTGTGCAATAGCTGCTGATAAAACTCCCCTGAATGTTGTGAATGTCTCTTTTGTAATAAAGCAATATGAATACACACACCATAGGTTTTAGCACTTTAGTGCAGTCAAAATGTCACCTTTACCTCCTGTGGGTTGGATGGCTCTGTAAACTGGCCTATTGGCAGCTAAAGGAGTCTATAAATAGCAAGATATGTAAATGCCTGTTAGGGGTAACAGAGATGGTGTATCGCTGAAGTGAGGAAAGCAGTGATCTCTCTGCTGGGCTGGCAGCCTCAGAGAACTCCAGAAAAACTCTGTGATATTCCTGAAATAACATATTTTTAGTGGTATATTTTTAGCTCATGTTCAGTCCCTATACTTTGTCTGAAAAATACTGCAAGTAGTTTATTTCTGTGGTATTAATATTTTAAGAAGCATTTGTTTTCATGAGCACATCCTGCCATAATTAAAAAACAGAGAACAAAAAGACACAAGGTAATAGCCATACAGAATTATCAAGTTACAGCCTATAGTACAAAAGAATATCATCAAAGACTCATGTTTCAAAGTAATCACATTGACTGCATACTTGAGGAGACTGTGTAACTGAGTGTTTTTAGTGCTAACATCGAATGAAAATGCTATTTTAGTGATCATTTATTTAGTCTATTTTAATCACATATGACAGACAATAGAAACATTTATGGCAGATGGAGCCAGAGTGATTGGATGACACGCTTAACCTCCATTCTGGTCTTGCGTAAGTTTCACTTTGAGTTGGGATTCTTAGTTAAACTTGCTGCAAAGTTTTGGTGCAACTGCAACCATTTTACAATGTTATATGGTATTGACAAAAAGTACAACTAATATTTGATTTAAGAGCATACATTTGCATAAATTTAGCCAAGCTGACAAAGAGGTGTCCAGACTGGTCAGCTCCTTTATTGTTAAAGAATGCATCAAAAAGCAATAAATCCACTACAATAATTAACGTATTTGTCTCTGAGCAGTTTGTCATTGATGTTATCAGGAAATATTGCAGCATTGTCCCCAGTCCATCTCCAGGGCCACTGTGGGAGCCCTTTCCTTCCTGAGACAGGCATTGTTATGAAGAAAGGTGCAGGCGACAGTGATGTCACAGGGCCTGGGGAGACCCGCAGGTGGTGAAGGCCCTGGAAACAGGACTGGAAAAAAAAGATAAATATATAAATATTCATCAAACCTCTAATAATATTATAAGCAGCAGTCTTCATAAACACAATATAAGAAAAAAAAGACTTTTAAATGAATGATGATAAAAAACAATAATAGTCACAATGTTGAAAATAATAACAGTAACTAACAAAATGCACCTGTGGTATTTTAATGTATGTTAATGAGACACACACACACACACACAAACTGGTTTGTATTGAGAGTGACTGAACATTTGAGGCTCCGGGATCAATCCAGCCAGGCTGTTCGCTGTTAGCCTGGTACGTATGTAAACTGGTCTTTTTTTTCACTTGGTTGGTTTATTGCTAAGAAGATTTTGTTTTTTATTAGTTTCTGTTTAGTGTGCTCTCCCCTTCCCGTGTTTATGTGCTCCCTTTGACTTATTGTCCTGCATCAGCCTCATTAGTCCTTCCCTTCTCCTCACTTTCTCCCAGCAAATCAGCTTGCTGCATGTTCCTCTGCCTCATCACCTTCCTCCCCTCAACTGAGCATGTTTGGCCTTTTTCTCCATCAGCACTTCATCTCCTCATCAGTTTAGTATTTATTTTAGTCCTGGTTTTCACTTGAGTCTTTGTTGGATTCTTGATTTTTGTTGTGTGATTCTCTGCTTGCTGTTTTGTTGTTGCAACCTGGAGTAAAGAATGAGTTCCTGTTGCCTGAATTCTTCTGCATCTAGGTCCACCTGCTCCACACCACAAGATACAAATACTGCATGATGAGCAGCGAATATGATGACCTCAACTTTACAACTTTTTAAATACTTGTGGTTTATGACCTTTTGAGTTGTGGTTGTCCTTCCACTCCACGTTTATTGAGTCACTTGCTGGTTGCTGCTTAGGAGTATGTTATCAACCTTTGTGTAGTAGTTGAGTACATTATGACCATTTTGTGTTGTGGTTGTTGCAGTCCACTTTTTTTTAGTGGGGTCATGAGTGTGTTACTGCTGTTGATTATTTACTGTAACAAATCAGTTGATAGTATGAGTTTTCTGTGTTGACTTCTGAAGGCTGGAGACACCTGTTGAAGCTTCAATCAGCTCACGTTTAATATGAGTAAAAGTATAAGTATACCATTTGAATTACAATTACAACGAACACGAGTACAATAAACAAGTACAACATAAATGAAGATGAGTACAAAGATGAACTAAAATGAAGACTACAAATGTCAAGTATGACAAAGACAAGCACTCGGGTCATCCCAGACAGAGACAAGACTAAACGCAGACTAACTGGCACAGAACAGAAAGCTGGCTGACACCGATCACATAGAAAGGCAGTATTTATACAATGCTGTGACGTAGATGGTAGGTATCAATTACTGGTATGTCAGACACTAGACTTCTTTTAAGGAATGAGGCGTGTATTTATGTTGCTAAATTTACTGGCACTGGTCCAGTTCAGGTATCCATGGTCAACTTTCAGACAGGATGCATCATAATAAAAATACAACATCAGTTGTGACCTTTTTTTTTTAATTTAGGACCCCACAGATCATTGGACCTTAGAGTGGTGGGTGTGGACTCCCAGTTCATCAGGTCAGTGTGTCTATACTACGTCCAGAAATACAACATCCAGAAAAGACATCTATACGATGTTCAGAAACGATATATATACGACATCCAGAAAAGACATCCATACAATGTCCTGTAGCCTGTATTGACCATATTTATATTGACTGTACAATCATAAGAAATAGACTGAATGATCATGTAGTGGATAATGAGGACAATTCTTGATAAGAAGATATTCAAATGCCTACCCAAAACTGAAACTTTCTTTAGAGATTCCTTAGATGAACCTCGGGGTCAGCCAATGGACCTAACTGCCTTGTTGAATTTACGACTGTTGTAAGCAAAACTACATTACAACAGATTTTATTGCCCGCCCGACAGTTTGAGTTAACTTACTACTCATTTGGGGCAAGGAGCTGTCAACTGAGCTCCTGCAAAGACTCAAGGAGACATCAGGAGATCTCTGCATCATAGAAACCGACAATTTACGTCTTTGTTGCACAACCAACACGTGACATACCCGCACATCACCAGACTGTAAGAAAGGACCACATTAACTGATTTTCGTCTTCAAAGTAAAACGTACTTTGAAATGTTGCGTGGAGGTGTCATACCTACACAACTGGAACTTTGGTTACCTGCCGACTTTGAGGCCAAACTTACAAACACAAGCTGTGCCTGTGTGTGTGTGGGGGGGGGGGTGACCTCTTAGTACAGACTTGCATTTTGATATGCATCTTCTTTATCTGTATCTTATATCCTTCCTTTACACTGTTGTGTACAGATGATATATTGTTTTGTAATCATGCATTTTGGGATTTTCTAATTATAGGCTTTGTTGATAGACCTTTGGTCATATTAAGTACTTTCATACTTTGTTATATTTTGATGCTAGTACTTGTATACCTTTATTCAAATAGAATCTTTAACAACCTTTAATCATATCAGTGTTTTGACACCGTAGTATTACACTTACTTATTTTAACACATATTCGTTATGTTTGTTTAACATGGTTAATACTGTTTTTCTTAGTTAATGATCTGCCAAATAATTATTTGGTTTTCTCATAAGTTTTTGGTATCGATCAGCGGAGGAGAGTGTCATGGTTTCAAATATTGAAGATTTGAAGGTGAAAAGTGAACTTCAACACTTTAGGAAGAAATTAGTGATAGAAGGGAGGAGCATATTTTTCCCGCTTTGATGGTCAAGCGCCATACCCCTTTTTGTCACAGGAGTTATAAGCCCAGTGAAGTTGAAGGGCTTGGGACTTTTGGCTCTTTTGGCTTTTGGCTAACAGAGTGTTGGGGGGTGTTACAGGTAACACTAACATTGAGGGATATTGTCTTTGCTGCCTACACCAAATTATATCAAGCCTGTGTATGCCTGGTCATAGATTACGCAGCAGGGGTGTGGGGATTTAAACAACTCACCAAAAGTGAGGTTGTTCACAAGAGAGCCATGAGATACTTTTTTGGTGTTCATAAATTTGCACCAACTCTGGCAGTTATGGGAGACATGGGATGGGAGCCCAATGTGGTACGTTGGAACATGTGTGTGATACATCTATGGAACAGAATATTGGGGATGAATACCAACAGAATTGCTGGGCAGGTCTTTGATAGGGATTTTATGTCAAATGGAGCATGGGCAAGGGATATCCATGATATCCTTCCGAGAGCTGGGTTTGAAGACTCCTTTCTTAATAAAGAGAAAGTAGAGACAGGTGTAGCGGAAGACATAATCTCTCAGCAAATACTGGAAAAATGGGCACTGGATATATGTTATAAGCCAAAACTCTGCACGTATTTTGAGACAGAACATCTTTACGGTTTAGAGAATTAATTTATGTATAATTTGTCAATGAAAAAGCGTTCTCTGTGTGCTCAACTTAGAGCGGGTATTCTTGGCCTCCATATTGAGACAGGTAGATATGTGGGCACAGCTGAGGAGGATAGGTTGTGTCGTCTATGTGATCTCCACAAAGTGGAAAATGAAATGCACTTTGTATTCTATTGCCCTTTCTATGACCCTATCAGGCAAAACCTTTTTAAGAAAATAGACAAAAACTTTGAATTTGTATGGCTAGAAGACTCTGAAAAGTTAAAATGACTCTTTACATATGAAACGTACAGTACTGTGCAAAAATCTTAGGCCACCATAGATTTTTTGTTTTAGAAAAGTTGTAATGGGGACATAATATATACATTTATTGCTTTGTCTCTTTATGAAGATACAAAGAATACAGAGAACATGTACAATGTTTTAAAATAGCAAAACAGTCAAAACAAAATGGCTTCTTCTGACTGAAGTCAATATTTAGTGTGAAGCATGGAATCATACAACCATAACAAAAGGCAGCTCAAACAATCAATACTGAGTTTTAGACATGTCTTGAAAGCTATTTGTTGTGAATACACCAGAAGATTAGTACTGTAAATCTCATATTGCCTGGCTAAGAGAGTTCAAGACATGCTAAGTGGAAATGGAGGTCACAGTAAATATTTGCAACTTTAGTCTGATGAGGTTGTTTTATTCTTATTAATATTTGCATTTTTAATACTGTATACTGGTTGTATTTTAGTAAAGAGACTACTGAGTAATAAATATGTATGGTCATTATAACCTTGCTAAAATAAAGTTCAAAGTGGCCCAAAGCTTTTGCACAGTACTGTATGCATTTGCTACTTTCTTGGAAAGGGCCTGGTTGATGAGGAGGAAGGCAATATATAACTGAGGAGATATGGTCTATTTGTGGCTGTTCAATGGGGCTGCTCAATTATAGCATGGGCTATGATCCCGACTAATCTGGCTGGTATATTCATATTGATTATAAATGTACATATGTGTGTATGTACATATATATGTGTATATGTATATGTGTGTGTGTACGTGTGTGCATATATATATGTGCACATTGCAGATGCATGTAAGTATGCACACATATACACATATAATAACTGATCTGTTGATATGGGTGTCAACAACCGGAAAAGTGAAGTGCTACCTTGGTTGCTGCGCTGTTTTAGTTGTTGACACCAGAATAATAATAGAGGTTAAAATGATAGAATATAAACAGATAAAATATTTCAATTCAAGTTAATTTGGCCAAACAGATCATTTTAGTTCTGTTATCGATTAATTCAATTGATTTGTGTGTAAATGCTAAAATTTAGAATTTCTTTTTGTTAAGATTCTGAAATGGACTGGAAGCCAGGATCTGAATGTACTTTGTGTGTTTATGGGGACGTGTGCGGGGGTCAGGGTGCTGCTGGGTGGCCGATCAGGGAGATAGGCTGTCCTCTGTCTCTCCATTAGTGCTGCTCAGGGTTTCACCAAGCACTACCCCGGTATTGATTTGCTTGTTGGTTGGTGTCATATAATCCCATATGGGATGGGTCACAGTAGTGGAATGACACAAAAATAAAATAATTCATTCATTCATTCATTCATTCATTCATTCATTCATTCATTCTATATGACGTTCAGAAAAGATCTTTATATGATGTCCAGGAAAGACATCAATATGACATACATCATATAGATGTCTTTCCCGGACATTTGTAAGAAATTTTGTATTACATTTGCAGTTAGCGACTGTTATTATATTTGTGGGACATTTTTTATTTTCGAGGGATTATTATTGTGTGTAGTGTTGGGTGCTCTGAGTGCTATTGTTCCAGGTTTTAATTCATTGGGATTAGTCTACATGCTGAGAATAAGTTGGTGTTTTTCTTTGGACTGTGTGCTTTGGATCTGTGTGCTTAGTTGGGTTTTACCTAACATACACCTTTGGTCAGTAGCATTCATTTCCTTAATGCTAAGTTTCAGTGAATAAATAGTATTTGTCTCAGTGAAATTTGTGTTATAGTTGTGCTGTGCTGAGTTTTAACAGTTTCAGTACTTGTGTATTTATTCATTGTTTTAAGTGTGTGGATTCTGCAGCTGGGTATGTGTTCTGTGCGGTTTTCCCTTTCCCTCTGAAAATCTGCCTGGGTGTATTGCATTGCCTAATGATAAGATGCACCTGGCTGGGGAAAGACTTTCTTAAAAGCTTCTGTGACAGCAGCACAGGAGAGAGGCCTCTGGTGTGGGGACTGCTGGTCTTGCTGCCTCTCAGCCCAGGATGTTAATTGTCTTGTTTACATGTTGTTTGTTACTTAATAACATTGATTTAATGGTTTTAAAGGTGTCTGTCTTATGTGGTTATTTTGGGTGTGTTCACTCCATAGGGCCATTTTAGGATGGGGCATAACAAATGGGGGCTAGTCCAGAATATACAGCCGTAACATCTGCAAAAACTCAAGACAAGATAGATGAGATTATTGATTTGGTGATGTAGAACAAACTTTTTCTACAGGTCACGCTTCATTTAGATGAATAATAGAATGAACATGACGAGCAATAGTTGATCTTATATCAATATATTAGTTTAATGAGAATATAAATTGGATCCGAGAACCTCTTGGCACAGCAGGAAGATGGACAAAGACAAACCAACAACTTGAAGAAACAGAACAATGATTCACCCTTATAAAGTTCATATAGCTGGGGGTAATGCAGAAAATCTCACTGATATTTCAAATAGTAAAGCAGATAAATGAATTGATTATATGAATGAACGAATTCATTAATTGAATAAATGAATGAATGAATGAATGAATTAATAAATAAATTAAACCTTTATTGCCCCTAAGGGACACCAACATCCACAATGGACAGCACATAAAAACATAAAACAAATGAGTAAAATACATTACTAAAAATATACAAATATATAACTTAAAACAGTCATGAAAAACAACCATTAAGGCATTGCATGCTACATGTAAGAAATGTCAAGTGACTACTTTAAAGTTCAATAAAGTGCAGCGCTCCAGTACATACTAAATTATGAAAGCTTGTTCAGCAGCTGAATGCTCCAATGTACAAATAAGGTGATACCTCTTTTTGCCCTCATCTTTGGCATCCTGTATATGTCCTGATGTCAAGAGTTCATACTCAGTCCAAAGAGGATGCTGTGGGTCTGCTATGATCTTGTTATGATATGGTGCTTGCTGTGCTTGGATCATTATGACTGACAATTGGGCTGTGTCTAAATCCTATAGGGGCCTCAGATTTTCAGACTGCTGGCTGGAAGACCCAGGAGGAACAGACTGCAATTTATTTCCACTCAAACAATGCCTCTCAGTTTTCCATCTGCTCCGGCTGCTCAGTAAACATCTCAATTTCAGAGCCAGGCATTGATCTCATGAAACGCTGCCTTCATGGTTTGCCTTGCCGCTCTGCCAGCCTTGTTTTAGTTCCTTTGGGTTCAAACCGACCTCACTCAGTATACTGATGACCAGGATAGGAGTGTGTGTACTGATTAGTATCATTTATCAGGCTGTAGGCGGCAAACTGAATCTCATGAAAAACACGTTTAAACAAGTAGACCTCAGTTAAATTCAGACTCATTGTTGAAAAGATCACAGGCCTTCAGCAGCCACAAATTACAGGAAAAAGCATATACAAAGGTATTATGTTTACTTTCTGATTTAATAAAAGACACTGGATTTTTTAATGTGATCATAGCATCATAAACATTATTTCAGATGCCTTAAGTTTGTATTTGTATCACAAGACTTTTTTCATAGCCCCACTGGGGAAGAGTAAAGTGTGAAATACAAAAAATAGCTACACAAAGAGCTGTAAAGGTTCCCTCAAATTGTATCATATCACCCTTAAAGCAGCCCATATGCATATTTTTACATCAATAGTTGGCCAAACGTCCATGCAATGCTACCACAGAGAACTATCACCTGACTTTGCAGTTCCCCTCACCACTATAGCCCACCCAAGCAGTGTTGCCAACTCACCGAATTTGTCTAGCTCAGACCCCCTTGGCGACTTAATTATATGTTATTATTAATTATATACAAGAATATGCTTCAAAAGTGGGATATGTTTATAGTACGGTGTAAGCATAGGTTCAAACAGCTAGTTGGCGCTGTTCATGTAGCATTGGAGTTACTAAAAGTTATGAGGAAGCCCAGGAGGGGGCAGCTGTGATGGACAGGTTTCAATAAACCGCCGTTAATTAGCAGTAAACCAGCTGTTACAGATGTTACAGAAGTTACAGGGATGTACAGTGAGACAAGGACACACTTGTCTGACACTAACAGCAGCCTGAGAGACACCGAAACACACTCACGCTATCTGATACGGGACTCGAGGTGACAGAGATCACGGCAGTGAGTGGACACACACTGAAGGGATGATCTGTCTGATCAAACTAACTCATTTGAACCACATAAAGTGTTGACACCACATAAAGTGTCAACAGTGTTAACAGAATCTGATTTCACTGAAAACACAGAGATAAATGTTCATGATACTAAGCATCTGCTCTGTGCATAACATGAAGGCCGAGCTAACACAAATTATCAAGCAGCGTGCAGGAAAATGTTTATGTGTTGCTAGGCAACAGCTGTAGCATTCAGCAATTGCGGAACTATTTGTGCCGGGGGAGCCAAAAAAATCATTAATTAAACAAACAAATAATATTCTGTTGTCGCGTGTTACTATTAACAAATAAAGACGCTTGTAGAACTGTTGTATAAAAGCAATATCACACTCAAGATCGTGTGTTGTGCTGTATATCATCACGGCTGTGATTCAGTCGCCTAAGATAATCACAGCCATGATGATATACGAGCACAACATCACTCCCTCTCGTGTGATATTGCGTAATTAATGCTAGACTTGGCTATATATGAGGCAGAGCCGAGTTCACTCGTCTCAGGCAGTTGTGATGAGGCTTGGACAAAACCTATTTATACCTTTAACTTACTGATATTTCACTGGGGTATACGGAATATGATGGGCAGTCTAAAAAAATAAACATTATAAAATCACAAAATGTCAAAAGATAAAATATCCTGAAACCTTTTTTGAATTAAACTGAAAAATACACTGTAAACTCTCTGAATTCAAGATTCTTGATTCAAACTTGACAGATACAAAATAAAACACACCAAAACTCTCTTACTTAGTCCTGTTAATTGTCTAGTTATTCCACCTTTCCAACCATCATAAACTCTGAAATGAACCTGAGTTTGATGTGAAAATACACTGTTTTTCCCTGTGTAGCAGTTTGTGTACTCTCTTTTGCACTGTGCGATTAACCAGGCACAGTCGTTCTCTCTTTGGCTTCGTTAGCTGTTTATTCACAGGCAGTTAACTGTGGACAGCTAATAAAACAGAATTGTATTAGATCTCACAGCATTCTTTGTAGTCATAAAAGCTCCCATTAAAGCATGGGGACAGCGAACAGCAGACTGGCAACAATAATTGGCAAATGAAACAACACAACGCTTTATAAACAAAATAAATAAATAAATATACCTGATGACAAAGAAACTTATTAGATCTAAAAAAAAAGCATCTAACATATCCCGTTCCGTGGTTCACGTTACAACCGGGCTCATGAGAGCCAAGTACAGCAAGGATGCCAACTAGCTGTTTGAACCTATGCTTACACTGTACTATAAACATATCCCACTTTTAAAACATATCCTACTTTCAATCTCACAATAATTAACGGATTTTGAACGGCTGTAAAGCGGAGTGATACATGCAGAGTTTAAAGTTAACAGTCCGAGTGATGTTGTACTCCTATCAGCGCTCATGGAATGCCTCTCGACCAATGAAATTGCTTGTTCAGAACTAACTGTTGTATTATGTTACATTAGCATTAGGATGGCTAATTCAATGTAACATCAGCAATCTCACAGAGGCATCTTTGTTCAAAAGTACTGTATTATCACCCTTGGTACAAGCCAGTTTCGTAACTATGGCTAGCATACATTCCCATTAGCGTCATTTGCGCAGTTCGCCCAAGGTTCATTCATTAGCTAATTCATAGCAACCTTGCTAATTCATGGCTAAGTAGCCATCTTACAGCCTAAATCCTGAGGATATTCTGTTAATATAATAAACTGCACAGCAAGTCTTTTTTGCTTGATATAATGAAACAGTCTCCAAGGTGTAGTGACTAAATGGTATGATGCCTTGCACTCAGGGGCTTCACCTATGATCAAACTTACAAACTGCAACTACTTATTCACCAAACCCTGAAATTTTATTTTGTCGTACCAAAGTAACACAAATGCTTAGGATATAGAAATACCTAATTACTGGAGTAAAACTGGAGTCTAATAATTTTACTTAATAAAATATGTAGTGGACAAAAAATATACATTTTAGTTTGGAAATGTAGTGAAGTAAAAGCACACATTTTATTGAGTAAATTTATTAATGGAGTATAATGGAGTGTTTCCACCAGCGTGTCACTTCAGTTCTTTTCAGTTTGGTAAGCAGTTTTTTGCATTTTCTATTTCTTTTTTTTTTTTTTTTAAGTTTTAGTTAATTAGCAGTAAACCAAGTTAAGTTTTTTAGTTTTTTGCATTTTCATTGTGAAAAGTTGTGGATGGTACCTTTAGTACCTTTGAAATAGTTCCAATTTGTTGGTCATCTCTCTGCTTGGGGTATCTTGCACACTGACCTGGTACTAAAAGGTGGCACAAGAAGCCCTGCAGTTTGTTGATTGGGCAGTAAATGATCAACAGTCTGTGCTCAGGCTGCTTTAACCATTGTTCATACAGTGAAAGGTCTTTTATACATGAGTAAACTAACTATAACTATAAAATGAAAAGATGTTTGGCAGCCTCTAGCAGCAGCTGTAGACTGAGAGAGAGAGAGGATGACATGCAGCAAAGGGCCATAGGTTGGAATAAGAACCTGTGGCCACTGCGGCAAAGACATAGCCTCTGTACATGGGGTGCTCATTCTACTAGGTGAGCTAGTGGGCATCTCAAACTGATGTATACGTAAAGGGGAAATGAACCTAATTTTTACATTTATAAATGTTTTTCTTATGCTCTAAGACAATCCAAAAAAAAGGTAAACATGAACAACTCTACCAAATCCAAAAACTAGAGCGATTGTCTTCTCTGTTTTCTGGCTGCCAGAGAGCATGAGTCAAACAAAAGATCATTTTGAAAAAATGCCAGACAAAGATCTCTGATCGAAATGTTGAAAAATTAAAATGTATTGGGAGCTTTTAGAGTGCGTATCTTTTGTTTGACTCTTGCCTTGGTTTGATTTTTTTGATCCTGCACCTGTAGAAGTCCTTTGGATGTACATGCACTTCACTCTGCTTTTCAACAGAGAGCTGCTCCTGTTCACAGATATGGATGGAACTTTCCTTGGCCATGGACATAAGATGTTGGAATTCTTAGTTTAGCCAATGTTCCCCTTTTAAGGGAATATCTTTTTTGGGGCACAGTAATGATTATTTAAAGATTACAATTCCATAAGGTTTTATCATGACTAAAACAAACTCAAAATGAAAAATAAGATACAAAAACTTGTATGAGGTTGAGATAAAATGAGATTTTATGACAGTGCTGGCTTATCAATATTTGTAAATTCATTTAAAACATTAAAAAATAAATAAAAATCATATATATGTGTGTGTGTGTGTGTGTGTGTGTGTGTGTGTGTGTGTTTTTTTCAGCTGACAGCATGCTGTTCAGCATGTCATATGGTCAAAGTCTTGGGGTTCAAATTCTGTGCCCAGCATGCTACAGTGCCTTGATGTAGCACTCAACGTGTGGGAGCCTTGATCACTGCCACTCAAAGCACAATGCTTTGGAGCCATCACAGGGAGTGGTGGGCCTACAGCATAGACATCAATGAGCTGTCACAGTGTGCACCCAACTCCTCTTATCCAGCTACACATCTGACAGCTGCTCCCATGTCAACAGAGTGCTCACAATTTTGACAGGAGTGTGTGGAATTGGACTACAATAAAAAGAGCCCCAAAAAGACAGCCAGTGGTTTGAATTTTTTGGCTGATGGTAGAGTAGCATGCATGGGTATCTGCATCTGCATGTGTGAGATGCATGTATATTCATACCTTTATGTTAGTATTCATTATTTAAAAATTTAACTCCCACCTCCAGCAGGATTTTAGTGCATCCCGGAGGAGGTTTGGGACATGGGACCCCAGTGAGCCATGTTCAAAGCCTCCATTGTGGAGGCGGCTGCTATAAGCTGTGGTGTAGGAGGAGTTCAGGGAGGCTATGGAGAAGGACTTTCGGTTGGTCGCAAAGAAGTTCTGGCAAACCATTAAATGTCTCAGGAGGGGAAAGCAGGGCTTGTCTCAAGCTGTGTTCAGCAGGGACTAATGTCAAGCAGTAGAGGGAACACTTTGAGGAACTCTTGAAACCAGCCATCCTCATGGAGGAGGCAGAGTCTCTAGACTCGTCGGAATCCTCATCCATATTCCTTGTAGAGGTCACTGAGGTAGTCAGAAAGCTCCTCAGTGGTAAGGGGCCAGGTCTGGATGAGATTCACTCTGAGATGCTGAAGGCTCTGGATATTTCTGGGCTTTCTTGGCTGGGTTGGCAGGATTGTTCCATGTTACAGATTCTGTTTGTCATCTGCCTTAACAGGATCTCAAGACACCGCTGACTGGGGCGTGGCTTTTTTGAAATCTCTTTGGTCTGTAATTATAGGGCTACCATATGCTGACTGGGTCGTATTTCTTATGAAGCATTTATACATCATATCCAGTTACTGGGCCATGTTATGTTTCCAGCTCATTCAAGCTCACAGCCTTTTTACCTTAACCTTAACATTGCTGAATCCTCTCAAATCCAGTCAAAGCACATTAATGATGAAAACTGTTAAAGCCAAAAGGTAGGCCTGCAATCCATGAGTCATTCTGCCATGTGCGTATATTGTGTATTTTATTTGGGGTGGCACGGTGGCTTTGTGGTTAGCACTGTTGCCTTCTGTGCGGAGTTTGCATGTTCTCCCCGTGTCCGGCTTCCTCCCACAGTCCCAGGTTAATTGGTGTCTCTAAATTGCCCTTAGGTGTATGGTTGTTTGTCTGTATGTGCGATGGTCTGGCGAACTGTCTGGCGAACTGTCCAGGGTGTACCCTGCCTTCCGCCCAATGACAGCTGGGATTGGCTCCACTGAGGATTTACAGAGCCACAGTGTGAGCTAAGACTGAGGCGGCTCCCAATAAAAGTCCCTCACTTTCCACTGTAGTGAGGTATTCATGTTGTTTGAAATAATACAGAAAATATCTAAGGTCTCTGCTAGCAAACCCCACCTCCATTCATTACTCACTGACCAGTTTGTGCTGGATCTTGCTGTGATTGATTGTGTTTATGTTTTAAGCCTGCTGTGTGACTGATGAAGTGAAATGTGTGTTTACTTTTTGTGTTCCCTCTATGCATGCTGCCATACTCTGCTGCACACAGAATGAGCTGTGCAGACAGAGCTGCAATAAACTAGAGTTTTAGAAGAATTCAAACTGTCTGTCCAACTGCACACACAAAAAGAAAAACATTGCACTTCCTCCTCTTTAACTGAAACACATTAGACAGCCCCTCTAGGTTTTTGGGTTGTTGCGATCACAACTACTCACGCATATTCAGCCAATCCCCTTGAAGTCTGTGCAACTTTGCAATTTGTCCAATTTAAACTTGACTCTATAAAAAGTGTGCAGCTATTGATTTGCTCAGTCCCTCTCTCTCTCTGTTTATCATGAGACTCCTGTTGTGGGACCTCAGCTTGCTGTATGGAGTCATATACCTCATTCCCACCGCAATTAGCGGGCGCACACAGGTTTTTTAAACACAGATAGACCCGCTACATGTGTCCTTTCCCATTGTCAGTACACAAGAGCTGTGCAAGTTGCCCTGCTCTTTTCCCCCTCTTTGCCTTAGTTGCGTTACGTTTGATGTCACAAACGCACCTGAAAACAGGGGTATTTGGAGAAAGTAGCAGTAAACAATAGGCACCATGGAGCCCAGTGTGGATGTATCAGTGGTTACTCCTCTTTAATACATGTTACTTATACACACTCGCTTTTAACTTTGGCACTGACTAATGTAGAATGATGTTCGAGCGCTGCTTGCAGGGAGACTGACGGAATTCATGGCTGAAATGGCAAGGAGTCGCAGAAATTACCGGCGGAGAAGACAAACTTTCCTTGCCTCTGTAGACGCCATTCTAAACGGTAATAATAATAATAATAATAATAATAATAATATAATATAATTAATAATAATGAATGAACTAAATTAGTATATTAATATTAATACGAGTTATAATAAATACAAACAATGATGATGTTGACAATAATAATAGTATCAGGTTCAAAGAAATAAAAGTAATTACAGTACAGTACAGTAATCAATAATAATAACTATAATAATAACAATAATGTTAATAACAACAAAAAGACATTTTTGGCTTTGTTTTTCTTTCCTTCCCTTAAATTAAGACCTGTCATTATTATTTTATCACCATCACCACTATCATTGTGTTTTAAAAGACATACTGTATGTAACTATAGACAATGTGCCAATAAAAGAGAAATACCATGTACATGTGTATGTATGTTTTCATGAGTAGGTGTGTGGACTATAATTGGTTCTCAGGCAACAAACAAAGGGGAAGAAAATAAAAAATGAAAAAAGGTAAAAAGAAAATTGTAGGTGACAAATAAATTAGGATTGTAAAAAGTTAATGAGAGGTAACCAGGTGAAGAGGGGTTCTATTGCGGTTTGTTGGGTGGAGTATAATAAATTTTACATAGAGATATGGTCCATAAGTAAGTTTTTTCATTGTGTAATGTTTGTGTTTTTTTATTTCCAGTTCATGAGGATTGTTTTCTTGCTGATAGTTAGGGCTGTGAGGAGCAGTTTATTGTTCAATCTGGTCAGGTTTGTATTTGATGGGTGTGCAGTGCCAGGTGGTGTGGATGTAGTTGTCCGATTTGTTTTGCATGCAGTTAGTACAAGTGTCTGGTGTGAATAGCATTTTAAACATGTTTTGCCCATTGTAGTGAGTTCTGTGGAGTATCTTGTATTAATTGGAGGTTTGTCTTTTTTGTCATGAGATAGATGCTTTGGCAGATTTCGTACCAGAAGTTGGCATTGGGAGCAATGGATAGGTCCTTTTCCCATTTGTTGTAGGCATGGATGTTAGTATTTTTATGATTACGCATCCTCCATAGTTAGTTCGAGACTCTATGTCTATCTCAAGTAAAGAGCTACCTATATATAGTAAAGTCTTTAAACCCTGTAAGTTATGCTTGACCATGGATACCTGAGCTGGACCAGTGCCACTAAATTTAGCAACACAAATATATGCCTGATTTCTCAAAAGAAGTCTTGTACCTGACATGTTAGTAACTGATACCTACCATCTACGTCACAGCATTGTATAAATGCTGCCTTTCCATGTGATCGGTGTCAGCCAGCTTTCTATGTTCTGTGTCAGTTAGTCTGCGTTTAGTCTCGTCTCTGTCTGGGATGACCCTAGTGCTTGTCTTTATCGTACTTGTCATTTGTAGTCTTCATTCTAGTTCATCTTTGTACTCATCTTCATTTATGGTACTCATGTTTGTTGTAATTGTATACTCATACTTTTGATCATATTAAACGTGTGCTGATTGAAGCTTCAACAGGTGTCTCCAGCCTTTGGAAGTCATGACAGAAAACTCATATCAATGGATAACAGTTTATCAGATTGTGAGATTATTCTATATATTTTGGAGAGCAGTTTTTTGGCTGAACATATGTTAATTAGTTCTGAGCTTGGTGGTGGGGAATCGAGGTTGGTGGCTGTGATGTTAAGAGTAGCTCAAATTGATGATTTAAGTTGTAGATATTCTAGAAATTGATTGCTCCTGATGCCATACTCCTAGGCCAGGTGGCGGAATGGAACCAGTTTGTTGTTCTAAAAAATGTGTCGTAAG
The DNA here is from genome assembly GCF_008729295.1 of Plectropomus leopardus. Classification (NCBI taxonomy): domain Eukaryota; kingdom Metazoa; phylum Chordata; class Actinopteri; order Perciformes; family Serranidae; genus Plectropomus; species Plectropomus leopardus. Next base: position 1,028,388 of record NC_056464.1, read on the forward strand.
TGTGTAATGTCGTAGAAATTCTCTGTTGCTGGTGAAGAATGAAACAGAGACTTCTGCCAAACGACAAGGTTTTTATTTTCTTTGCAAAAAAAAAAAGGTCAATCAACACATGAGCGGTCAGAATGAAGACCGCAAGCTTAGAAGATCTAAACATTTATACTTGAGGAACGCCCCCCTAAAAAAAAAAGGTGTGTTTTTTTGCTGCAAGGACTGGCACTGACCCCCTAGTGTGTTTTTCACACCTGGGGGATCCTGCAGGTTTGTGCATTTGGGTGGGGGGGGGGGTTAAGAGGTCTAGACATCTTTATATAAAACAAAAGGATCTGGTATCTTGATGAAAATGCAGGAGGTAGGGCATCTCAAGCAGCTGAAAACAAAGAAGTTGAAATTACTATTACAGTAATCCCTTTTTCTGACCATGTGCAGACATGAAGTGGTTTCTTGCTACTGAGGTAGTCAGGATTGTTCCAGATGGGGGTGAATCAAGAGGATGCAAGCACAGAGTTAGTTATTTGGTGAAATTTCCAAAAGATATTGTTAGTGTTTCAAAACAGGGATGGTGTTTGACTGCTGAATGGTAAATTTGAGATGGAAATGTTGCTACAACCTGTCTGGTCAGATTGGTGAGGGTGAGTCCATTTGAATTATGTATTGTAGCTGGTTTGCTAGACAGTAGCAATAAAAATTTGGGGGTTTTGTAGGGTTGTGAGTTTGAGATGTAAATCTTCAAAACCAAAAGTTTTCCCTTATTACAAATTCTTATACTGTTAGTTGACCTTAGGTCGAGGGTGATTATGAATTTCAGTTGCCAGAGACTTAATACATCTGGAACTACCTGTAGTATGTAATTTATAACAGAACTTTTCAAAATAAAAGTGTACATTAAATTGGCCAGGAAAAAAAATATGTCCAGTTACCAAATGAATCTAAAATATGCAATGCAACCTTCAAAGTAACACATCAAAAACAACATAAGAGTGAGAGTTGTTTATAGAAAGATGTACAAAAAGTCCACAAAAAAGTGTACTTTCATAAGCTGGTGCTAGGAAAAAATGAGTTTTGTTCATGCTGGCTGCATTTGTACTTGTACTTTGTACGGGGTGTGGTAGGACCCAGTTGCAACACAACCGAACAGGAGTGTAACTGGTAATGACCTTTATTTAATCTTTTGGCAGATTATAATAACAAAATCAATGCTCTTCCAGCACCAAGGAGAGCACCTGGCTGAATTTTTTTTTAAAAGTTTTGTCCATCAAAAGTCTTTTAGTTTTCTCCATCACAGTAACAACTTCAGGCAGGCTGGGCCCACACAGACAATGCACTTTCAGCACCACAGAAAGCACCTGGCGTTGAAACACAATATTAGAGCACAGTCTTAAAATCTAGCACCACACTGGCTCAGTGCTCACAATATTCTAATCTATGTTTTAGACAATGTTTATCTTACCTTAGATGTTCCGCTTGGCTTTATACTTTTTGCTTGAGCATGCAGCTTCTAATAAGGCCTTCTGCTTAAGTGCATAGCTGTAGAATTCCTTACAACTGCATTCAAAGTTGTCTTGACTTGAATTTCACTCTTGATAAGCTCCACAGAGCAGCGGTTCCTCTGGTCAGTCCAGGCTGCAGTCATGAGGGAAACAATCTCTTGACAGAAGCATTGGTTATGGGGATGCTGAAGAGAAAGGATGCAAAAGCAGTCAGATTTGGTGTCTTTGTGCTTTTAAGCAAGATCAACCACTTCTTCACAACAGGAGCTCTTCTCTCCACAATTTCCTGCTGGTGTGGCAGAGTCACACAGTACTCCTCATACAGTTCATCCATGTCCAGTTTCCCCCCTATCTGTAGGACCTCCACGGCATCACTGAGCTGAAAGAATATAAAGCTGCTCTTCAGCGCCAAGCATGCAACATTCTTCTGGTAGATTTTGTCTGTGAAGCCATACCATTTTTACAGGTAGTTGAGTGCAGTCTTGGAGAAGTTGGAAAAATCATGTTTGATTGTTGCTGCCTTTTGGTCAGGAAAATGTTGGAGAATAGCACTGGTCTCCATTCCAAAAAAGGAATCAATTTGTCGCTGTTGGAGCTTTGTCTTGGGAGTGAGCATTATGCCATATAGCTCACAGACGGTCCCATCCTGTCCCTCCAACAGTAGCACAACATCATGGAAGATATTCAGTATGTTATTGAGGAAAGCCAGGTAGGCCTGTAGCTCAAGGGGTATCTCCTCACCATCCTGATCCCTTTTGAACAGTGACAAGAAGTAGCTCTTGATAGCTGCCCAGCTGTCATGTAGCCTCTGGACAGCAGGCCACAGACTCAACCATCTTGTGGGTACATGTCTCCGTACAACACGATAATCTTCCTCAACAAAGGCAAACACTGCTTTCAATTCCTCTGTGCGCTGTGCAGACACTGAAAAGTGACTGAATATTTTGTTCACTACAGAGTCAATGTCAATGTTCAGCATGTCTCCAGCATGCTTTGCACAGTTGTGTACTATGTGGGCCATACAGTTTACCTTGATGAGGCCACTGTTGTCTGCCTTTAGCTTTTGGAATACAAAATTATTTTTCCCAAAGTTTATACTTGCATTATCAGCAGTGTAAGCTTAAATCATGTCCAGTTGCAGGCCATTTTCCTCTAACTTGCTTGTAATCTGGCGGTGTATGGTAGCAGCTGACTCATGGTTATCCTCATAAAAATCAAGGATCTTGCTTTTCAAACCTAGCTCTGGTGTCCAATATCTCAAAGACAGTGGGAAGAGTTTTGTAGTGCCATAAGATGCATCTGAAGCCACTGAAAAAAATGGTGTGTGGACTTTTTCACTTGGGAGTACTTGAATCACTGGCGTGTTTAATTCTCTCAAACAACTCTCCACAGAGGCAGGTGCAAGCACATCTGTAACTATGGATGCTGCCTTTGTATGAACACATGACATTTTCTTTGCAATCTCAGAGTCTGGAAACATGGTCGATATTAGATTACCACAGTCTTCTGACCTGTATGATAGGGACTGTTTCACAGCTGCTGTTACCTTATCTGCATTTGAATCTTGTTTGGGTTTTAGCAGGAAGGTATGCATACTAGACACAAAACTTTACCAGACTGGTCTTGCACTGGTTTCACCCAGGAATAGATAGTTTCCTCTGATTGGTGATGGATAAATATCTCTTTTTAAGCACCTTAAGTTTATTTATCACTTGCCGTGAGCTGCAGTCAATCCCCCTTTCTTTGAGCATTTTGTTGTAAGTCAGGTTTAAGGATAACTGATCCGTTTTGCTGTCAGTGTGAATATACCACGTTGGATGTTAACCATTGCTGCGAAGCTTCCGCCTAAGAAGCAAAATATGATGAGATCATGTTGTACTGTTTTAGCTTGTGTTTTAGCTGCGGCGATCAGCTGCATCAACCACAAATAGATTTTAATTCAATTTTTCAATAATTCAGCTTTATTGTCTGTCCAAAATGGTGGCAGAAATTCTCCTTTGACAGGCTCAATACCAAGCAGTTTGCATAAAAACTCAATTGAAACATCTTAAGAATGCACTTAAAAAAAAAAAATTAAATTAAATTAAAAGTCTCAAACTATTGTTGTAATTTCCACTTGTCCCTGCAAATTTATTGCAGAAAATGATTTTTAACTTGTGTCACAATTTTTAAAAGCAACCATATAATCAAGTATTTCAGGATGCAAGAATCACAACAGCTCACAAAATCATGGAGGGACTGGTTAGATTCAGCTGATTTGCCCACCTGAAAACTTTGGTCAGTGGTTACTGCTTCACCCATAGAGAGTAATAGGTCATACCTTAATTAGTAAGTACTCAGATCCTACACACAAGTAAAAGTAGAAAAGCAACAATTTAGACATACTCTTTATACTCTGAAGAGGACACAGCCACCAGAATCTGAGCAGACACCTCAACACTTTGCCATCAACTGAGTGCAAAAAGCAGTCTTAGTAGATGTGGTTTACATTATCCCCCTCTTATTCCCTTGCTGCAAATGCACAAGTGCAAATGGTTATGACTTGCTGCCATTTGGAGCCACAAATATGCAAAGTTAATATGTTGAGATGCCATGTTGCATTTCACTGGCGTTGAACTTCAAACAGTGAAATGCTGCAGAGCTTGTACCTTGTTAGTAATCTACACTCAAACAGCAGAGGAAGGTGACTGAGGCAGAGGAATGAAACTGAACAATTTGTGATTGAATATGAGGATGCAAGATGTCACAAAAGCTTCTAGAAACACTCTTTTCACCACACAGGCCTTCTACACAGACTTTCATTGATGCAGGCATGAGTACACAGGTTGCATAGGATACACACTGAGCCACAGGAGAGGACACTCGCTTAGAGAATTAGCCAACAAATCATTCTTAATTTCATTAAACATTTGTTTTAATTAGGAGAACGGGGGGCTTCCTAAACGATTTATTGCACGAGACCTGGCAATGCTGTTCTGTGTTTTCTTTGCCTACCTCCTGCCGCAATTGATTAGACCAGATTAAAGCATTTACTTTATTCCATCTGTGGCATGGTGAGGTGTGTGTTCACTAGGTAATGTGAGGGGGAGAACCGACAACGCCACATGAGGAATTACGCCCCAGGAAATACCTCAAAATATTAATGTTTGGAAGATCAGTAAGGCACACATATTCTTTCCTGAAACATGACAGAGACGTATTTTCCAAATAAATCAAATATTTATTGATAATCAAAATAAACAGGCAGGGCTGGAACTGCAAAGGAAGAGGCAAAAATTAACTAGTCAAAATAAACTGAATCAATAAAACATTAAAGGGATTAAAAATATTTTCATTACAAAGTCATCTAAAAAAAAAAAAAGGCCTTAACAAATACAATCAAAAAAACAGATGTGGTAAAATATCGCAAAAAAACTCAGCCCAACATAACCTAAATAAAAGAGTGAGCAGAGGCCGTCAGTGAGGAGGCAGACTACTATGGAGGGGTGCCTAAAGGTGCCACCACTACTCACCTCAGTGAAACACAGCAATCCTCACAACAATCTCAAGAACAACAATCGTGTCCCGGTGCCTTTACTTACATGCAATGTGTAGGAACCTCACCCGGGGTGCCGAGCCTCCCCAACAATATGGTGCTCCACTTCACTAAAAGAAAAATACTAACAACAAAATTAACAAATACAGCAAGCCAGTTGTTTTAATGTATTCAAAGAAATAACTCAATAGGATGCAAAAGCAAATAAGAGTAAGAAAGCAAAATTAAGAGCAAAATACAAAGAGCAAAACAGGAAACCAAACAACAAAACAAAAGCAAAACGAGGGCAAAACAGCAGTAAATCACATGAACCACCTGGATTACCAGACCACCGCAGCAGGAAGGCTCAGACACCACTGCTTTAAAATAAAAGTGCAGGGAAGAAATAAAACGTGACAACTAAACTGACAAGGGCTCCCATACCTACCAGTACAGCAAACAGCAGCCACCACACACAGGAACCAGCAGCCAAAAAGAAGGAGCATGTGCTCACTCATCCCTTATATAGGCTGGCTGTGATTAAGGGAGTGGCTACTGAAGAGTGGAGTCTGGAAGTGCGTTCACAAGCGCCACTCAACTGTCAGGTGCTATACCTCACTACACATCACACAATGATCATATATTGCTAATTTTTGTTTTCTCTTATGAAATGAATGTGCTACTTTTGCGTTTATTTTTATTTTTTTATTTTACCTTAATTTAACTGAATAAGGCTGTTATGTTCTTATGTACAATGACGACCTGTGCAAGAGGCAGCGACAGGAGACTTTGGAGGCTGCATTCGAAGGCCGATTACGTGAAACCGCTGGGCGAAGGCTGTCCCATTTGGTCCCAGTTCGAAGGCTCCTTCTTATGCAGCCCACAAATGTGGCCTTCTTTTCCCTCTTTTTGGAGGACACATCGCTACTATCCTTCGCAGCCTTCCATTTCCCAAGATTCCTTGTGCGCCTGCGATCTTCAAAAATAATTGTTTAAATGGCGGCACAGAGCAGAGATCGGAGCATTGATTTAACATAATGTGGGTTTTTACTCATTTGAAAATCTAACGCCAGATATGTTAAATTTAGAGGGAGATTAAAATCTCATAATTTCCTTCATAATACGTGACGTTAGTAATGCTAACACACCTAGCATACTAGCTATGGGAATGTAGAGCCAGCTCAGCGCTGTAGCCCTGCTCTGCCCACTGGGCAAGGCTGTACTGTCCGGAGATAAATCAGCTCATCCAACCATGCCAAAATGTCTTGGTAAGCTGAAGCATTAAGATTTCCCTTCAGTTGAACTAAGGGGCCTAGACTAACCCCAGAAAAACACTCCCATTGCATTATCTCTCCTCCACCAAACATTGCAGTTGGCACAATGCAGTCAGGCAGGTAACGTTTTCTTGGCATCCGCCAAACCCAGACTAGTCCATCAGACTGTCAGATAGATGTAGTGGACTGCCTTGGTGTGGTCTTTTCATTTTCCTCCTGGGAAAACTCCAGAGCTCAACTCTCTCTATACAAGTGGGCTGACACGTCAAGAGAGACTGTTTTATGAACCCAAAGAGTTTAACAGAGGGTTTTAAATTAACTTTATTGAGACTCACTGCGGACACATCTGCAAACAGGTTCTGTTCTTAAGCCACAAAAGAGTGTCAACACTTGATACTTTCCAGCTCAAGATGCCATGAGAGATGGGTGTTTTTTTTTAGGTCTCATCTAGTTCACAACAGGATATTAAGACATCCAAATGACCTCCTGGGGTCACTCAGACATGCAAGAACAGTTGTTCATCACCTTTCTTTGACACGAGGACTAAAGTTTGGTGTAGAGGACTAGAGATACATTCCACCAAGAATTTGAGCAGGGAAAACAAGATTAAATGATGATCCTCATTCTGAAATTTAATCCACTGTTTACCTGTCCCTCTCTCTCTCTCTCTCTCTCTCTCTCTCTCTCTCTCTCTCTCTTGCTCCCACTCTTCTTTCTTTCTTTCTGTCTCTCTTTGTCTGTCTCCCTTGCTGTCCCAATCCACACACACACACACACACACACACACACATTGATAAACAAAGAGATCTCCTTCACTCTCATGTCTCCCATTTCTTTATCATTTAATTTGAGTGAGTTTAATTCCCTTTCTGTGATGGACCCATACTGCCATCCAGTGGCCTTAGTCATCAATAATTTCGTAACCAACTTTATAATTATATCTTATTTTGCATTCATTTTATAATAAATGGTAATCCTATATCTAAGTAATTACCAAGTTCTTTATAATTCATTGGATAACTTTATATTACGTGTGATTACTTAACAAGATTAAACCAAGGATCTTCAAAGTAATGTGTTACATTATTAATTGCCTTTACATCTCTTTGCATGTTTTTGAAATTACTGTAATGTGATGAGATAGTGGTGATGAGATACGTGAATTTATACATAACGAGTCAAATCGCATAATTCGTCATAAAGTATGAGAAATAAATGTCTCCTAAATTACATTAGTTTCTCTAAAACTAAATGCCAGATGTGTGGTTGCTGGGCGCGGAGGTTCACTACCTCACCCCCCATTCGCACCCCAAAATTCATAGATTAAAACTTAGTGAGCTCTCAGCTCAGAGCTTCTTTCTACTTTTCCTTTTACTGCCGCAATTCTCGTGTATCCTTGTTGGCACCTTTTTTCTTTGTTCTTCAATTTTACAAGAAGGGCCGCAACTGCTCATCAGAGCTGTGCTTTAACTTTTTCTGAGACTTTTCCTTTTAAATCTCTTTGACACTTTTCTTAATACCAGTTTTTGGTTAGTAAAGACATTCTTGTATTTAATTCTGAGTAACTTCAAGATAATAATTTAAAATTACTTTGTTAGGCCAGCGGGTCTACAACTACTACTTCAAATTATTTTTGAGAGTTTGAATTGAAAAGGACATTGCGATCCGCCGTCAACTCTGCCACGGATCTAGAAGCAACACTTGCTCAAACTATCAGCATCTGTCGCCTACCCTTAAAGACTTCGTTTAAAGACTTTTACCGGTTCACCGAGGCGAACACCGACTCCATCTGCCCGGCTGCCGCACACCGACTCTACCTGCCTGGCCGCCGCACACTGACTCTACCTGCCCGGCCGCCGCCGCGTTTCAGTGGGTCACCTCACCTGGAAGACGTGTAGCAGCCCTCCACTGGGGCAAAGCAACGACCTGGATCTCCCCGGAGAAGTCTATTCAAGTCAGCAAAAGTCGTCAAATTAACATCTTCTAGTGATCAGAGTTGACATTGTATAGCGAAGTTTTAATGCCAAATTTCTAAATTTTAATTTACCGTTCTGCATGCATCCACGCTGTATACGGTCACATATTTCACCCACTATTATCCATAATTAATCATTTCCATCACCTGAATATACATTGCCTTAGATCCCCTTCATTTATTTAACTTCACGTAAATGCCATATTCCTTCCTCTATTTAGTTACAATTTTATTAAAATGAAAAGATTTCATTTATCGCCAGGTCGTTGTCTGTGGATATTATTTCATGAGAGAAACAAGATCCATGTATACAGGATAAACGGTACAGATTGTGAGATTGATTAAAGTGATGCTTTGAAATTTTTATAATTTAAAATGTATTTTTCTCCTTAATGGAGAATGGTGCTCCTTTTACTTTAACAAGTGCAAAATCCAAATTCTAACGTAGTTATTAATAACCGCTACATAATTGGTGCCCTGTGTGATGCATCAACATTTCTCTGGTGAATTAATGTAAATAGACAAACCTTGGCAGATAATGTAAAATTTTGTGATTTTTCTCAAAGTAAAGTCATGACACCTCATCATAATCTCTTTTAATTTTAAATGAATGTACTCTGTGTCTGCTGTCATAACTTTAAAAGCGCATTGCTTGACTTTCTTTGAGGTTTGTGTATGAGTGTTTAAGCCTTGACAGCCACAACTCTTGTGTGTGTATGACTTAGGCTGTCTGTTTAAAGAGTGAATTATAACAACGTGGACGCACAGTGTTATAAGAGAGCTCTGTATAACTATACCTACAGTAACTCTCCTGCCCAGAAGTGGCATTCATGTAGGCTACCTATAACTGGGTACGCCGAATTTAAAACAGTGGAAAAACGCTGTGCTGAGGCTTCTGGCTAGCTTTGTGCTAATTGTGATTTGCATGCAACCACGTGTTTGTGCGCTCAGATTTAAGGCCTTTTGGTGGGTGACGGTGACTGCGTGTTCCAGAAGCCGAATATCTTGCTCTGAGCTTGGGGATATTACGCTGCGCGTTCTGGCTAATTTTCCCTGCCTCAGCCCCTTGGCACTAGCACGTTGGCTTAGCTGCCTAACCGTTAGCAACTGCCAAATCGCTGGTAGTAGAGGCTTAGTCTGCTTGTTCTGAATGTCCCAGAGCGGACCTTCGTATGGTTTGTAGTTACTAACGTAGCTCAGACTCTTTTACCCTTGTGGTTAGAAAATCCAGTTTGTGAGCTGGTTGATTGTCCTAAAGCAGACCTTGTTCAAGTTTCCAGTTGCTGACGTGGCTCAGACTTTGTTAAAACCCATGTGGTTTAGTTGCCCAGTATTTGAACTTGCTGTTTCTCTCATAGCTGGCTGTGTTGACAAGTTCTTTGCTCAGTGTCCTGAGCGAAACTGAATGCTTCTCGCCTGAGCAGGTGAGGGCATTCTGGGAGTTGTCACAGTTGACGTAATCCTCCCCTGGATGCCACAGGGCAGGTTAGTTCTGTAAAGAGTAAACAGAACTGCAATTGCGACATCTGGTGGCCGATTTGGTTAAATGAAACTTGAGGAGTGATTATTCAAACTGTGCATGCATAACAGAATGTTGATGAATTATAAATAATTATAAACCGTATAAAGTAAATTTCAGATTTTAACCTTGCCACTCACTTATATTAGTGTACTAATCCTATGCTAATTCACTTTCCTCTTTCTTAATCTGAGCCTTAAAGTTATAACACTTTTGACTTTCAGTATTATTCTACATTATACCCTTTGTATATTCTCAAATATTGTGAATTGTCAATTAAGTCAAGTGTGTATTCCTCATTCACTTTTTTTTATTATGTATTTAATCTGATTTCTTCAACTTCATTTTTAATCTGTAACTGACCTATTTGATCTGTGCTGAACACTGTTCAGTTAATTATTTCAAGTCTATCAGTGATTTTAAGTTAAACGTCTCCCTGGTCATTAATATTAATAACAATAATTAATCATTTACTAATAATTAATTATTTAATTAATAATTTACATCCCCTGAATATACATTACCTTGGTTCCCTTTCATTCATTGAACCTTATCTATATGCCATATTCCTTCCTATATTTACTCACAATTTTATTAAATAAAAAGGTTTTATTTAACGCCAGGTCGTTGACTGTGGATATTATTTCAAGAGAGAAACAAAATCCATGTATACAAAATAAATGGTACAGATTGCGAGATTTATAGTTTAAAATGTATTTTTCTCTTATATGGAGAATGGTGCTCCTTTTACCTTAAATGGGGCATATTATGCTCATTCGGAGGCGACTCCTTCGGAGGTGCCTCCGAAGGAGTCGCCTCCGAAGGCCGCATTAACGGTTGTTAATTGGGACAGTCTAGCCTTCGGAGGATTTCCTGGTTGCGTCACCAGATGTTCCCGCCCTTACCCCCACGACAGTGGATTCCTGCCGTCAAGACTCGCCAGAGAGAGAGAGAGGGAGAGGGAGAGAAAAAGAGAGAGAGGCCGAGAGAGGGGGAGAGGGAGGAAGAGAGCGAGAGAGAGAGAGAGAGAGAGAGAGAGAGCGACTCCTTCGGGGGTGCCTCCGAAGGAGTCGCCTCCGTTTTATTTTTAAAATTTACTTTTTATTTAAATTTTGCTGGAGAAAGGAGGACAAGTGCCTCTGTCTGCGTCGGAAGCTGATTTTTCGCGCAGTAGAGCCTCCGTCAGCGGGCGGAGCACTCCGCTGCTGCGGGCCTAGCTCTCCTCTGCTGCGGGCTGCACAACGGGGCTGCTAGGTGGCTACGTGTTAGCATTACTAACGTCACATATTATGAATGAAATTATAATACGTGACGTATTATAATTTCGTGTCTCTCTAAGTTTAACATATCTGGCGTTTGATTTTCAAATGAGTAAAAACCCACATTAAGTTAAATCAACGCTCCGATCTCCGCTCTGTGCCGCCATTATTTTTGAAGATCCCGGGCGCGCAAGGAATCTTGGGAAATGGAAGGCCGCGAAGGATAGTAGCGATGTGTCCTCCAAACAGAGGGAAAAGAAGGCCGCATTTGTGGGCTGCGAAAGGAGGAGCCTTCGAATTGTGACCAAATGGGACAACCTTCGCGCAGCGCTGTGACGTAATTGGCCTTCGAATGAAGAAGAATGCAGACCCTGTCTGTATCCAGACTTAGTAATATTACAAAGCACCCCCTTTTATTATATTTTTGTGGGCACTACGCATTTTGATTCTGTTAATTTAATTTCTCCGGTCGTAATTACGATATGATTCCCTGATAAGCTGTATGTATATTTGTGTGTGTGTGTGTGTGTGTGTAGAGAGAGAGAGATGAGCATTCAATTTGGGTAACTTGTGTGAACAAGCCTGTGAGTCGGAGTCAATGCTCGGGTAAACTCAGCCCCACACGGCCACGTTCGGCTGCCGTTAATCACTCCTACGCATGCTCTATGGGCCAGTAGATCTGGGTATTTTACACTTTCCTAAACCTGGAAAAAGAGTTTTCTCTGCTCATGGATGTATTATAAGCAAGCCCCCAGGAAGTGCGCCACCCTCTGAAGCAAAATTTACATAGTGGCCAAAAGTGGAACTACAGCGTCACGTGATGCACACTGGCCCAGAAAGACTTTTCTCCATTTGTTAATATTGGGAAAGAGACCTCCTTAAATCACTGGATAAATTTTTTTGAGACATGTTGACTTTTCAGAGCGCATTTTTTTATAGCCATTATTAAAAACATTAAGTCCTAAAGACGTAAAATGCGCTATTTTGCGAATCAAGATTTGGAATTTGGTCTTTCTCCAGACAAAAAATGAATGCGCATCGGACCGGCGGGACTCTACCATGAGAGCACGTATGTAACTCTAAGAGTTTCTGACACAGCACAGGCTTCGTACCGGCTGTAGTAATGGATATTTTTGCTGTAATTCATCGTTTTTTAATCACAATTCATCATTTTTACCATTTTAAAACACATCCATACACTGTTGGCTGCAAAGCCTGTACTATGGTCGTCTTACCGTGTCTGTATCAGAGACCGTATATACAGTCTATGGTCTGTATTCAAACTACCGGTTATCAGTGAGCAGCGCGGAGCACTAGTGACAGTTACTGAAAGGTACTGAAGGTGGTATTTACTTAAAGTTGAGCTATTTAATAAAATGGGGCAATATTGCAAAGCACCACCTTTTATTGCCTTTTTATGGGCACAACACATTCCAATTCTGTTAATTTGATTTCTCTGGTCAAGATTACGATATGATTCCCTGATGAGTTGTATGTATATGTGTGTGTGTGTGTGTGTGTGTGTGTGTAGAGAGAGAGAGAGAGATAAATATACCACTATCTGATAATCACGTAAATATTAAAACCGACAGCGCTGTCGTTATACCGCCGATTAGCTGCTGTTGCTAATCAGCTAAGCTACTACGAGAGGTATGCATGTGCATGTGCATTGTGCACCGGCGCTGTTCGCTTCGAGCACTTGAGTCATCTGTGTGAGCGAGCCAGTGAGTCGGAGTCAGTGCTCGGGTACGCTCGGCCGCTTATAATCATGGATGTATTATAAGGAAGTCTGGATACAGCCGTGGGGGCGGGGCCTCATTCATTTCTATGAGAGCTGCTCAGTGGCGCATGAAGCAGAGAAAACTCTTTTTCCGGGTTTAGAAAAGTGTAAAATACCCGGATCTACTGGCCCATAGAGCATGCATAGAAGTGATTAACGGCAGCTGAATGCGGCCGTGTGGGGCCGAGTTTACCCGAGCATTGACTCTGACTCACAGGTTTGCTCACACAAGTTACCCGAATTGAGTGCTCAAAGCAAACAACGCTCGTTCACGAGCATTCCTCTGGTAGTAGCTTAGCTTATTAGCAACAGCAGCTAATCGGCGGTATAACGACATTGGTGCTGTTGGTTTTAATATTTACATGATAATCAGATAATGGTATATTCATCTCTCTCGCTCTCTCTACACAAACACACACACACACACAAATATACATACAAATTATCAGGGAATCATATCATAATCACGACCGGAGAAATTAAGTTAACAGAATCAAAATGTGTTCTGCCTACAAAAATATAATAAAAGGTGGTGCCTTGTAATATTGCCCCATGTATTATTACACCTCAGCAACCGCCATAGCTGCACTCCGCTTGGCCCCGTCTAATAAATGTCACTCGTGCACAAGAAAATCTCATAAAAATTAATTCATCTCCTGTCAAACAGCATCATAACAGGAGAATTAAATGCGGACTCTTGAACGTTAGATCCTTATCAACCAAAGCTCATTTAGTCACTGATTTAATATTGGATAACCAGACTGATTTATTATGCCTCACTGAGACCTGGCTTTGTCCTGATGAGTACGTTAGCCTGAATGAATCATTATCATAATTTCACAACTATCGTTATTGTAATATGACATGCATCTGTTTCTATTATTGCTGTGCCTCTCTCCCCCTCTCCTCCCCTCTCTCTTTCTCTTTCTTTTTTGCCATGATTGTATTTCATTTGTTATTTACGACATCTATTGCATGTCTGTCCGTCCTGGAAGAGGGATCTCTCATCATCCTCTACCGCTAGGTTTCTTCCTTTTTTTCCCCGTTACAGGGGTTCTTCTTCAGGAGTTTTTTCTTGGGTGATGTGAGGGTCTAAGGGCAGAGGGATGTCGTACACTGTAAAGTCCTCTGAGGCAAACCATGTTTTGTGATAATGGGCTCTATAAATAAAATTGACTTGACTTGACTTGACTTGACTTAAAAAAGTCTCTTGTTAAAGTTAAGTGTGTAAAAATGAGATGACAAAAGATTTGATGTTTTATATGGTTTATTTGAAATAATATGTACAGATTTATGAGTTACACATGTTAATTAATGTTCATGTTCACTTTTTTTGTGACATATACTGTATATTTAGCGTTGAATTTAGTTATTTAAAGCACTAATTAGGCTTTTGACTTTATTGTCAAGGCCAGGTTTTTTGTGTGAGTTGAAGATTTATAATCCCTGGATTCCTGTGGTCTGCAGTCCACTGGTCCTCCTTGGAATGCTGTAGCTAATTGCAGTCTGGCGAGCCATTCATTTGAATGCTTTTGTATTGTTGCTGATAACTGTCAAATTTGTTTGAAGACAGAGATGTTTTGATTTATTTTTATTTTTGATACATTAAGTTTCCTTTGTTTGTTTTTGTACTGTTTAAAAAGTGTTTAGCTTTAAACCGAGTCCTGGTTATAAAAAATATAGATTAACCTATTACATAAAATCTCTAAAGGATATCAAACATAGAATAAAATAGGAATACTTAAACTCATACTAAATATATCAAACAATAAAAATACTTAGATACACATCAAATAAATAAATTGTTTCGATGATTAAAACAAAATAAACCAAACAAAATTTGTGAAATAGCCATTCTAATAATATTAGCATATAAAAATAAATGGAACCGTGATTTCTCTAAACACAAACAAGATAAAAGTGGTTTAAAATAATATCTTGTGAAGGACTGTTTTGATTGTTTTGATATTGTCTGTGTTTCTGAAAGGGAAAAGAATATTATCTGTGAAAGCTAACAAAACACAACTGAAAAAGAATAGAAAATAAATGTTACAGGTTATTACCTTTCAAATGATCCTGAGTCTGTGTCCCTTCACTTGTGCCTCTTGGTGTCCATTTTCTCCTGAGCAAACCTAGAAATTCTGATGCGCTGGTCCAAATTTAGATTGAGGATTTTACATACATGGGCTCATTATCTACAGACTAAGGGGTTATAAACAGTTCAAGTATAAGTAATTGTTATTTAGAGTTAGATTATGCTTCAAAATGTAACGCTATCTTAATGCACCACATGTTTAGGTATATGTCATCCACAGCCCATTCAGTGATATGATAACAGCATCCGTTATTTAATATAAGACTAAAAGCCTAAGTGTCCTTCTTATGGGTTGTGTTGCGCTTTCTAACATGTGCTGTTAAATGTAGTGTCATAACCTATGCACTCCAATAGATGCTGTGGGCATACAGACATTTTAGGAGCATGCCATGTTATGATGGTAACAAAGTAACTTGCATCAAGGTTGACACACTTTTTCAGGCTCATTTCAACAACCAAACTGTCACTGATCTGGGCTCAACCATTTACCCACCATCAATGATCAGGCCCTTGCATGTGTTGTGAGTGAAATAATGTGTGTTATGGTTTGTATGCTGTCCTTTTCAAGGGTACAAGGTAAAAGGTAGATTTATTAGTCAGTTTTTTAAATATAGTTTTAAAAATTGAAATTAAAATGTGTTCCTAAATCCTGCTACATCTTTTGGAGTTGAAGGGGGCGTTGAGGATTCTGGCACCCTGGGAAAAGAAGCTGTTCTGTAGTCTGGTGGCACGGAAGCAAATACTTCTGTATCTCTGCCCAGATGGCAGCAGGGTAAACTACATTTTTCTATTTATTGTTGTATTATTATTATTATTACTACTGTAAAAAAATCTTGAATCAGTGTCATAAAAATCCTGGATATAAACAACTTCAGCCATATAGTTAACAAGATTAACAAAAAATTCTTTTTCCAGGGTAATGTGGGCAGGAGTGTGACACATCTTTTTGCGTAGCATTTTTTATTCAGAAGTAGTGTGATGTTGGGATTAAAGTGGACAATGACAACCTGTTTACTGCACCGTGTGGTGACCCATGGCCGAGGCCTCAGTCCCCAAAGTCTACAGGTAATTGTGACCTTGCAACTCCACAGGGTGGAGAGAAGCCCAGCCAGTCGGTCTCGATGGCCATGTCCACAGTGATTCCCCCTCTCAGGACATGTTGGTATCACACCTATGTCCCCCGCATCCTGGATGGGCTCAAGGATGTCCCCCGCTGTGAGGCCGATGTTGTGTAGCACTGCACAGGCAGTGTGACAGAGGGGACAAAGATGTGGTCAACCTCCAGAGCCTTGAAGAACAGCGATCTCCACTGAGCCTTCAACATGCCAGAGACCTGCTCTGTAATAGAAGGGGCCCTCACATGATGCTGCTCCCTCCCTTACAGTGGTTCTCTGTATGGGGTGATGATGGCCGTAGGTCTTCAGTGCAGGTGGAGCGAAAAACACCCTCAATGCAGGACCCTGCAGAGAGTGGAAAACCAGTGATCAATATATTTATGTTAATGTGATAGATGTTGATGTACTTAGAAGTTACTGTAGTCTTAGCTGGGGGAGGGGACAGAGCCTCTTTTTAGATCCTGCTGTTCTGCATTCTGGTGTCATGGACAGAGACTGGGGACCCCAGAAAGGTGTTGATGAAGAAGCCCTTCCCATCACACACAGCTGCAGCTGTATGGATGAGAATTGCTTTCTGTTGTGGTAATCCTGGCCCTCCGGTCTTAGAGGGGGTCTTTATGCGGACATGGCAGCCATCAGTTGCACCGACACACTTGGAAAATACTGGACTGTTGACCAGTGGTCAAATGCTTGGCAGACCTCATCCAGGGCTCCAGTGGTGGGCAGCCTGATGACCTCATGGCGAAGGGCTGTAATTGTCTCCACTCCAGTGTGCAGCAGTGTGCAGACAGTATACTTAGGGGCATTAGAGGCCTGGTACATACACTGTAGGACAACCATCGTGCCAGCCAGTAAATGGTGAGGAGTACATGCACCTTGTGTGATCAGCTTTGTGTGCTCTTTGATGGCAGACTCTTCAGTAAGGCCTCAATGGTCTGACGGCCCAGCCTGTAGTCAGGCATGAGGTCCTTCTGATCATCAAAGAACACAGCAGGGATTGGACTGTGGGGATTAAGCTGTGCATGTATTCCCCCCATTTCTGGCTCCATCTACAACAAAAAGGACTGTTAATTCCCACTCCTCTTCTCTTCATGGAATAACATGTGTCATTCATTTTAGTGTGGGTATGCAAGCATCTCCATATTGATTACTCTTTGATTTTAGTTCAATAAACTTGGATTTAATGAACATTCTTCTTAATTTGAATGTTGAATAACACAATTAACCTAGTTTTAATAATCTTTGATTATAAGAAATCTTACATTCAATTTATTTGTTGGTGCAACCAGTCAAGAGGCATTCCATTTGTGTGATGCTTACCTCCAATAAACAATGGATAGCAGTGCTTGGCCGGGAGTGCTCCTCTGCCTGTTGGAGCAGGTCCCAAACTGCTTTTGCACAGACTAACTGATTGGCAGGCATGACGCTTTTCCTTGTGGGGATTGAAACTATTGTCCACTATTATCTGACACTTTTACAGGCCTGGTACCTTACTTAACAGACTATGAGTTACAGTTGATGTGAACTCACCTCATTAGCCAAATCTGCTATCAGCTGCTGACTTGCTGAGTGACTAATTGACTTGAAAGGAATTTACATTATGTTTTTTTCGGTCTGTAAAAAATATACGACTTTGCTGTGAGTTGTATGTATCTGTTAAATTTTATGGCCTAAGTCTGACTTTCACATTCATTATATACATGCATAAACACATAATTAAGAGGCAGATAAGTCTATTTAAATATACTACCACAGGTAATTACAGCACAATATATCAACAATATCACAAACTATGATAAATGATTCATTTACAATGTGAATACACGTGAGTGTGTCTACACAGAGTCGGCAGGCTGTGGGGGGCATTGTTTGTGTTTGAGTATAACGGTGAAGTTCATGACAACCGCTGGCTGCTTTCTGCAGATCCAGCTGTGCATCCGTCATTGGAAATGGATGTCCCTTCTCATGATGCTTCAAAGAAAATAATGCCTCATGTCTCGTTTCCTCTCTCCTCTTGTGGTTTCCTTTCTTCTCTCCATGTATCCCTGGTGGGTGGTAATTAGACTCAGGAAAAAGATGCAAATGAGGGAAACATGGACGCATTTAAGAGACTTGGGATGTAGCCACAGATCATCTATACATACCCACGTCATTTTGATACATAGCTGGTTGAAAATTGGCAAAGTATCCCTTTAATAGCACAGGTGTGGCAAATCACACTATAACCCATCATATCTTTATTGTTTCACGTTTGACTAGAAAATACTTTTTCAAAATTAACAAACACATTTCGTGATGCTAACTGACATTTTTTATCTAAATGTGTACATTCATTTTCCTTGTTATTGACGACAACTATATTGCTCCCATATTGCTCCCATACATACTGATTTGGACATTACTACCAAAAATAGTGTACAGGGTTTAGTTATTCTTAGACCACCATTTGTTCCTTGTGCCTTGCGACAAACAGAGGAGGAATGTCTCCTGTGCTCAGTAAAATCAATGGGCAAGAGAGTGAAATGAGAGCTCAGACATGATGAACTGATGGCAGCTGTAGGCTGCTATGCATCCCCACTCTTAATTGATTGTATTGCTTTGTTTGGTGGTGGCTCACAGCTCATCAGAGGTCTAATGTCCTGTGCAGGGAGAGGCAGGCAGCAGGAGGTCAGGCTGGAGTGAGTAGCCTCTGCAGGAGACCAGCAACAGCACAGTAGACCACAAGCTGCGAGGTGACTGCATCATCACACCACCCTGCAACTATCATGACTGGAAGGGTTGTATGTATGACTGTAATGCTAATCACACTTTATGCTTCAACATGTCTTCTCTATGAATGAACAGAGGAAAGTAGGATAGCAACCATGTCTGCTAGTTTCTAAGCAACATAACCATATTTAACACATTACCAATAAAGGTCTGCCAGGAAATGATCATACTGCAATCAGAATTGAACATAGGGAGAGATTCAATCTCCTATGACATCAAACTTTAGAGGACTACATGCTGCTTTGGCTATTAGCTGTTCATGGTTCAGTTCCACACCATTAAACAACACAACACTATCTGCAAACCCAGAGTGAGACTCTGTTCCATGTTTAGGCTCTAGTAATGAATTTAGTGAACCTGTGTGTGTTTGTGTGTTACTATCAGCTGGGAATGTACTGCCAAATTACAACAACTCTCATTTCTGCTCTCCCCTGGAAGCTCAATGTTGACTTTCAATGTTTGACAAGCTTTATTGGATTACCGTAATCATGTTCCCGGATGTGTCTCTTAGAACACTGGTTTTTAAACTATGGTGCAAGCACAACTGCTGGTAAACAAGCTTCCTCTGTTGGAGGACAGAATCTCCAAAATATCTTGTTGGTGCAGCACAGCGTTGATTGAGGGCTAGACATTTTCAGGAAGAAGAAGGAGAAAGAGGAAGAAGATGGAACCATAAGAAGGGCAAGGCAAGGAGAGCTTATATATATGGCACATTTTGACAACAAGGCAACTTAAAGTGCTCTTCATAAAACATCATAAACATCGATGAAAAGAGTTGCAGCAGAGGAGCAGTTTTCTGTGAGTCTGTTCCATATATGTGGTGCATGAAGAGTAAGTGCTGCTTCTCCATGTTTGTCTTGATTCTGGGGACACAAAGCAGGCCTGTCCCAGAAGACCTGAGAGGTCTCAGTGATTCATAGTGTAGCAGAGCCAGTTTTTACTATTTAATGTGATACCCAGGGTTTCCTCTTAGCATTTATGGTGAAAGAGTCTCTACTTTGCCTTTTCTCACTATTGAGTCAGTATGTAGCGTGCAGATCAGGCCCTCTGTGGTGTCGCAGCCCGTTCTCATTGCAATGTCAGATACCATTGCTTTCACAATGCTTTGTTGTAAGATCCCAACACCTTGTATGATAGGCTGCTGGACAATCTCAGGTGAGAAGGCAGCTGGACAGAACCGGAGGCAGTTTTATTATATACAAGCGGATGGCTGGACAGAACCTGCTGCGTCTGCAGCAGGACAGCATCCACATGATATGCAGCAGGACAGTGTCAGGTTAAAACGCTGCCGGTAACAGTGTGATATAAGGAGCGTGAGGGTACCTTTAGGGTGGCCGGGAGGGTCGGTGGAGATGTGTAAGATGTGTTAATGTTAAATTTTTGTGATAAATGGACGGATGAAGTGTACCTTTATGTGTTGAGAAAATTCTGCTCCTTTTAGCTGAATAAACTCTTTCATAACCATCTTGGATCATATGGAAAATTCATCATCACAGAGGTGAAAACAGGTTTTCACCAGCTTTTTTTTTTTTTTTTTTTTTTTTTTAACAGATATGTGGTTCTACCAGGACAGCCAAAAATGTGATAGAACCGAATGCATCATCTCCCAGTTTTGGTTAGGGAGGCAGACACCATCTTCACTATTAAGGGTAGAATTAAGACTTTCCTCTCTGATAACGCTTATGATTAGGGCTGGCTCAGGCATGCCTTGGACCAGCCCCAAGTTAGGCTGACATAGGTTTAGTATGCCGGGGGACTTTCTATAATACACTGAGCTCCTTTCTCCTTCTCTCCCTCCCTCACTCTGCAAACGCTCATGTCTTTTTACTGCATTACACTTACTCAGCTTCTTCTCCAGAGCATTTGCACTCCCTCATTTCGTAGTATTCCTGGATTTTGGCTGTGCATGGATTGTGGTGATGGCTGTGCTCATGCTGTACCTCCGGCTCAGCCTTGGATCGTGGTCTTGGTTGTGCTGTTGCTGTGGTCCTGTCTGTGGCTGTGCCTGTGTTGTGGGCCTTGGTTGATGCCAACTTCTACTGTCATTATTATTAGTCATGCCTCCATGACCAATAATATACACAGGGCTGTTGTCAACACTTACGATATTTGCATGTACCATCACATGCTATCATAAATTGCATTTATGAATTTTATGTCTATCACTATTGTTATATATATAAGGTACAAGGTAGATTTATTGTCATTTTTCCTAAATGTGGTTTAAGAAGAAATTAAATTAAAGTTCACCCTAATTCCTGCTACATCTTTTTGGCATCGAAGGAGGAATTGAGGAGTCTCACAGCCTGGGGAAAGAAGCTGCTCTGTAGTCAGAATCTGAATATGGTTTTATTGCCAAGTACATTTACATATTCAAGGTATGTGACTTGGTGTTTTGGTGCAAAACAATTAACAGAAACGAGAGAATAAAAATAATGAATTTAAATAGAATAGAACATAGAACATAGAACAAGATAAAAAATATGGAAGCAATTTAAATATATAAAACTACAAAATAGAATATAAAGGACACAAAATGTATGTATAAAAGGTGCAATGGCAGGATTGTAGAGTTTTTTAGTGCAAATATCTTAAGTTTAAATAATTAAGTTGACCCAAAGTGTGCAGTGTGCAGAAATCCAGTCCAGTGTGCGTTAATGTAACGCATAAAAACTTATTTAGCCTAACATTAATCTGGGGTTGGATAAGAGCCTGTGTCATGTGGGCGGTGGGGGAGGGTCGGAATATTTTTTATGATGGTGACAGCAGAGGGGAAGAAACTGTTCTTGAGTCTTAAGGTTTTGGTCCTGATGGACCGCAATCTCTTGCCAATGGTGATGGTCTCAAAAAGTCCATGTCTGGGGTGAGAGGGGTCAGCCAAAATTCTACCGCCACGCCTCAGGGTCCTGGAGGTGTATAGGTCATGGAGAGATGGCAGGTGGCAGCCAATCACCCTCTCTGCAGCGCGGATAATACTAGTGTGGTGGTGGTTTGGCAGTTGATACTTCTGTATCTTTTTCCAGATGGTAGCAGGGTGAACAGACTGTGACTGGGGTGGCTGCTGCCTTTCAGTATCCTTTGGGCTCTGTGCAGACACCTCACTTCACCAAGGTCACCGATGCTCTGTAGATGGGAACCAGTGATGTTCTGGGCAGTTTTAATCACCTGCTGTAGAGCCCTCCTGTCCTGGGCGGGCCGTGTTTGGAATTGAAGTTGATCCTAAATCTTTTTGGTGTCAAAGAAGGAGTTGAGGAGTCTCACAGCCTGGGTAAAGAAGCTGCTCTGTAGTCTGGTGGTTCAGCAGCGGACACTTCTGTATCTTTTTCCAGATGGCAGCAGGGTGAACAGACTGTGGCTGGGGTGGCTGCTGTCTTTCAGTATCCTATGGGCTCTGTGCAGACACTTCACTTCACCAAGGTCACTGATCAGTTTAAATCACCTGTTGTAGAGCCTTCCTGTCCTGGGCCGTACACAAACTATGCCATTTTGTGATGGTTGTTCTGGAATGTAGCCTTCCTAAGTTTCCGTAGGAAGTAGAGCCTTTTCTGTGCTTTTTTAACCTGGGTGGTGATGTGGGATGACTAAGATAGGTTCTCAGTGATAGTAATTCCAAGGAACCTATAGCTGTTCACCTACTCCACCTTAGCTCCACTGATGTAGACAGGGGTGTGTGTCTTTGCCTTCTTCTTTCTAAAATCAATAATCAGCTCCTTGGTTTTACTGACGTTGAGCAATAGGTTGTTCTCGCGCCACTCTGCAAGATTGTTGATTTCCTCCCGGTATGAACTCTCATCGTTGTTTGTAATTCGACCAGTGATGGTGGTGTCATCCGCATACTTCACAATAGAGTTCTCCTGATGTCTGGGAGTGCAGTCATGAGTGTACCGTGTGAAAAGGAGGAGGCAGAGCACATAGCCCTGGGGGGCTCCGGTGTTGAGCACTGTTATGTTATTGTTACCATTATTGCTTTGCATCTCTCCCCCTCTCTCCCTCTCTCTTCTCTTTCCTGTATGTCATTACTGTAATAGAATTTCTTTTTCACAACATCTATTGCATGTCTGTCTGTCCTGGAAGAGGGATCTCTCCTCAGTTGCTCTTCCTGAGGTTTCTACCATTTTTTTGGGGAGAGTTTTTCCTTAATCGATGTAGGGGTCTAAGGACAGAGGGATGTCCTATGTGACAGGACCAAACTATGAGTAGAACCCAAATGCACGACTCACGAGACAAAAGTACTACTACTAGTCGTAGTAGTAGCAAAATGATTAATTAAGAAAAGTGCAACAAAAATACTCTCACACAGAGGCAAAAACTAAAAATCACTCGACAGAGGAAGCAAAACTTATCAAAAACAGAAAATCACTTGAATGAGGAAATAATTACTTTCACTAGTGTCATGGTCTGCGGTCTGTCTACACTGCAAAAACTGCCGATCTAACCAAGTGTAATAATCTTATATTTAGATTAAAAAAATCTAGTTAGTCTTGTTTTAAGTATAAATGGATTAGCTAGTGCTGACTAGGAAAGATCATTTGACTTAATTCAAGTAAATGTCACTTGCCTGGTCTTGTTAAGCATCTTTGTCTTTTTCTGAGTTATTTTTAACTAGATACAGGAGACAAGTCTGGAAACATCCACTTCAGGTCTATAGAAACCTTATTTTAAGCACTAGTATGTCCAACTAAGTTTAAATAAATTGCTTGAAATTAGTGTTTTTGATCTTATATCTTATATCTTAAATTTGCTTACTGCACTGGCAGCCAAATTTGCTTCTTTTAAGTGCAAGTATGCTTAAATCTAGGGTGTTTGGCCTTAAATTTGACAGGCCATTTTTGCAGTGTAGTGTTTTATTTTCTCCCTCATGTCTTGTCTTCCTGTTTTATTTTGGTATCACTTACCTCTGTCTTTGTTCCAGGTTCCTGTCTGCCCTGCCCCCTCCTTGTCGGTGTGCACCTGATCCCTGATTGTGTTTCCCGCACCTGTTTCTCATCACGCCCCATTAGTCCTGCATATATTCCCCTTTTGTGTTTTGTCTCGTCGCCAGTTCGTTGATCCTCCTCATCCACATTACAGCTTTGGTCCGCAGCCTCGTCAGTAGCTTTTTGTGTTTGAACCTTGCTTGTTTTTTGACCTTGCTTTTTTGCCTCTTGCTCTGGACTCCTCTGCTGGGAATAAACCTTGTTTCACTGCTCTTACCTGGTTTGAGTTTTGCATTTGGGTCCTACCTTCCTGCGCCACAGTTCATGACAACTAGAGAACAAAGATCTATCAAAGTAACAAACAAAACATGGTACTTGACCTGACTCTGAAGCCGAAGCATACAATAAACAAAACTTGACTGGACAAGAGATCTGGGCATGGAAATTGCGCTGGTTGACTGACTTGAAAGACAAGACAAACTGGCACAGGACAAAGGGAGACGCCAACTATATATATACAAGGTAAGGGGGACCAGGTGGAGACAATCAGGGCGGGGCCAACAATCACACTGGTGGGAAAACACACAAAGGGAGAAAGCAAGTCACCTGAAACAAGAGGAGAGTTAGAATTTCAAAACAAAACAGGAGGTCACGAGACAACATAGACACAAGACGAAAAACAAATCAACATACAACATCAGCATAGTGTCATTCCTGGACATGACACTATGCTGTAAAGCCCTCTAAGGCAAATTGTGGTTTGTGATTATGTGCTTTATAAATAAAAAGTAAAATTGAAAATGAATTGAACTGATGCAACACACATATTAATTCTACAGGGATATTCACCCAGAAACATCAGATAGAATAATAAACACTGACAAGGAACATTTTGCTGCACAATGACTACTTTTACATTCAGTACTTTAAGTAGGCTGCATTTTGCTGATAATACTTACAAAGTTACTTTTAGTTTGGTACAACTTTGAATGCAGGATTTTTACCTGTACCCGTATTTTCAAAATTTGGTATTAGTGGTATTTTTAATGCTGTAAAGGATCTAAATACTTCCTCCACCATTGCCTTTTTATCGAGCAATGTTACTCGTGGCTAACACTACAGCTCATTGCACTGGTGATGCTGTCAGTCCCTCCTCAATGTATCATCACAGACATTCTTCTTCTTCAGTAAGCATGAAATTCTTTTAACATGTATGGCAACAACTGTCAACTGCTGACATTTGTCTTCTGTTTTTACCATAAAAGTTTACAAGCACACAATGACAAGGTTTCTGAGACCATTCTGATGACGTAAGCTCAACATTCTGTTTGACTCTCTGTATCAGTCTGGAGTCTCTGCTGCCCCAAACACTTCCCAGAAATTACTATCAGCAGAAGAACATAACAGCATAAGACCCAGCACATAGCTCATTAAACAGCTTCATGCTCATGTGTTTTGAATTTGTTTTGGCTCATACAGGCTGTGCTATGTGATGTAATAAAATAGTTGATTCCCCAAAGAACGGCTGATGTGGCACATCACTTTAAATGTTGCCGTTGCAAAGAATTGTGGGACCCCTTTCTTTTTGTAAAGGATGGTCCAGTGTATCCTCTACTAAAGGAGATTATAAAGGAAGCACTGAAACACCTTTCCTTAATTATAGGAGAATTCAAACAGCTCTTATCATGGCAGCTGCTTAGGACACCCTACCAGGGTATAATTAGCCCAGGACAATACAGCTCCCAGGATCACAGGGACACACAAACCCCTCCACCATGTTAAGGCGGCCATTCACAGACGGGATATTATATTATGTTATGTTATATTATATTTGGAGAGAGGAGGGATGGAGGGAGAAAGAGAGAACGGGACAGAGAGAGAGTGTGTGTGTGTGTGTGTGTGTGTGGGGGGGGGGGGGGGTCCTTGATCAGCTGCTGGTGGATGAAGTGTTCTACTGTATCTGTTGTTGGCAGAAGCAGTCTGCCAGAAATTGCAGGTTGAGGCAGCAGCTGCAGGTTGCTGGCAGAGGCTGTAGGTGGAGGTTTGGTTGCAGCAGTCTGACAGAATCTGCAGGCGGAGGCAGCAGCTGCAGGTTGCTGGCAGAGGCTATGGGTAGAGGTTTGGTCACAGCAGTCTTCAAGAATCTGCGGGTGGAGGCGGTGGCTGCAGGTTGCTGGCAGAGGCTGTGGGTGGCAAAGTTTAAACCTGAGGGTGGCTGTTAAGAGGCTTTTGTGGAGGTTGGAGCAGGAGAAAAGAAGCTGCAGGTCAGGTATTTCCACATTCATAAGCACAAATTCCTCTCATTTATGAAGTCATACAAGCTCCTGCATTGTCAACAGCACAGTTTAGCAAATATTTCAAAATAAAATGCCTTGTGTCAACAACTGATTGGATTCTGTCAACAGAGACATTGTCAGAGGGCTTTTATTTTGAAATAGAAGCAGGGAAGTAAAACAAATACAAACATACAATACATTTGTATTTCCTCCTTTCTGTGACATATAAAGACACTAAAGCTGTAATAAAGGGTTGTACAGAGTCAATATAATTATCAAAACACAATTTTCACTGTCTATTTCTGCTGACAACATGGGGATAAAATGGTGAGTCACTGTTTCTCAAGATGTGATGCCTCTGATAAGCAGAGACGCATCTGACAAGCGCTGCTTCCAAGTCCATTGTGAACCTGGCATATCAGGCCAGATTCACAATGGACAAACTTTCCTGGTCCTGTTTCAAAATAAAAAGCCCTTTGACAACTTATCTGTTGACAGAATCCTGTCAGTTGTTGACACAAGGCATTTTATTTTGAAATATTTGCAAGATTGTGCTGGTGACAATGCAGGAGCTTGCATGACTTCATAAACAAGTGGAATTTGGCTGACAAATGTGGAAATGCAGAACTCATAGCAGCAGGCAGCAGTATCACAGCAACAATGCTGCAAGTGTGAACACCACAAGCATGAAACACACTGCTATTTGGCGTGGTTGCCATCACGCACTGCACATGCAGCCAGCATGAAATTGGTGTTTAAAGACAAATACATCAGATAAGCTGCAAGAGGACAATGTTCCTGTTTGTTAAAAGGATTATAGAGAATCAGTTTTTGTTATTTTCACAACTGCCTACAAACAGAATTTAAAGGTCCCATAATATGTTAATATTCATGCTCGTATTTGTATTCAGGGTTTCTACAACAACAACTTTACATGCTTTATTGTTCAAAAAATAAATTATTTTTGGCATACTGCCTGAATATATCTGTATTTACCCTCTGTCTAAAATGCCCCATATAAGTCCCTGCAAGCAATTGCTTTTAATTTACAGCCAATCTCCAACAGTAAAATACTGTATTCTTGTAAAACAGTTTGTTGTTGTAGTTAGCAATGCATCGTGGGTTGCTCCACTTGAAGCAACAGGACGGAGGCCCTTAACAGTATGCTGCTGCTTTAAATGACAGGACACTACAGTATTTTTTGTAAATGGCGTTGAGAGAATTTGGTTTACAGTTTGATTTAAATTTCGTCTTGTAATTCCAACATTAGGCTTGTGCTTTATTTTTGTCTCAGTTAATTTTCTTTTTGAAAAATAGACAGAAATAATATGCCATCAACTCAACATTTTTGTCATGTCATGTCATGTCAGTTTTTCCTGAGGAGGACACACAACTCGGAGGACATGTGCTACACATTTTTTTTTTTTTTAATAATTATTTTATTTTGATTTTCAAACAACAAAAAACGATTGATACACGATACATAATTATAATAAAAATATCCAAAACAAGAAGACAAACAAACGAAAGAACAGACAAAAACCCAGACACAAACAAAACCAAACAAAAACAATTGCACAAAAACAATAAATAAATACACAAAACAAAATTATAACAGACTCACCGTGAAAACTAACAAGCTCAACCTCCTAATTTCATGTCCTTTATCATTACATTAATCTCTATCTTTCCTCTTGAACAGTTAACTCCTAGTCCCTTATTTTAAGCCGTCCCTTATTTTAAGCCATGCTATTTATTTATCCTACTGGATAAATTAAATATAACAACAGCACAAATAATTCATATCCAAACCGTGGGAGGAGCAAAATTACTATGTTAGATCAACATCTTTGTTAAACATATAACTCTATGAACTCAACACTTGTAATACATTTCCCCATATGTTTTCAAATTGAATCACTTTGTTTTTTTCAGTGGCTATAAGCTTTTCCATGTTCAAATAAAAAGACAGTTCTTTTTTCCAGTGACTAAGAGAGGGAGGATATATAAATTTCCAATGTTGTAGAATAAGTTTCTTTAATATCAAAGATGAGAAAAGAATGATCCATTTTTGTGTGGAAAATGCATATTATTATTAGAAACATCTTGCAAAATACACAGTGATGGGTTGAAATGAAGCTTCGTACTAAGAGCCTCAGATAGCCAATTCTCTATTTCCAACCAAATCTTCTGAATTTATAACATTCCCAGAACGCATGAACCAGAGAGTCTGGGGTTCCACATTTTAAGCAGTTATTTGAGACTTTTCCATCATACTTATGCATTTTATCCCTGGTACAATATATTCTATACATTATTTTATACTGAATCAGGCGTAAATTTTCATTGACTGTAATATCTCTTGTTATATATCCAACATTGTTCCCACTTGGAATTTATATCCTCCCTTCCTAAATCCTGGTTCCATAAACAAGTTCTAGATTTCAACAAATTATCAACCAAATATGACTTCTGCAAAATTTTATAGACTTTGCCTGTTAAGCTGTGACATGTTTCAGAATTGAATATAAGTTTTTCTAGTTCACTATGTTGTCCTGAAAATTCTAAGTCAAAACTTTGGAAAAGGCTCCTCAACTGCATGTACCTGAAAAATTCCCCATTAGAATGATCATATCTGCTTTTAAAGTCAGTCCAGGAAATGAATTTGTTACCATTCATTAAATTTTCAACTGTTTCAATACCTCTTTCTTGCCATGTAGACCAATTTAACACTTTATTCTGGAGAGTTATCCAAGGGTTATTCCACAATAAAGTTTGCTTCGGCAGTGTTATAGATTCCCCCTTAAAAGACTCTTCATTTTTCTCCATGATGCTGCTAGATTTCTAACCATAAAATTGGCAGAGGTATTTTTTTCAATTTTGGAAAACAAATATGAAAACAGGTTTTGAGGACTGACCTGAGCATTTTCAACCTGAATCCATTGTTCTTCATCCGTATGTTTAACAATATGGTGTAGGTATAGTGCCTGATTTGCAAGGTAATACAATTCTAAATCTGGGAGGTTAAATCCTCCCATACTTTTTGATATATGTAAAACTTTTCTCTGTATTCTTGGAGTTTTCTTTTCCCAGATGAATTCTGAAATAAAAGAATATGCTTTTTTAAAGAAAATTTTGGTGGGGTTACAGGGACTGTAGAAAAAAGAAAAAGAAATTTTGGAAGCCACATCATTTTAAATAAATTAATTCTTCCAGTGATATTTAACGGTAGATTTGACCATTTATTCATTTCAGATTGCATGCTGTTAAGTAGTGGAATATAATTATCGTTGTAAATCTGTTTCTTACTAGTAGTATTAATTTTACTTAATAGTTTAAGTACTTAATTAGTACTTAATTTTAGATGTCCATTTAAATGCCTGCGTATTTACTGTATTTTTGGATTTTCCTATTACCATTACTTCTGTTTTTCCTAAATTAATTTTATACCCTGAAACCATTGAATATTCATTAAATATTGTAAGCAAAGGTTGAATAGATTCATCTAAATTATTTAAGTACATCAAAAGATCATCAGCAAATAAATTCAGTTTGTATTGTTCTTCTCCTATAGTGATACCGGTGATTTGCTGATCTTGTCTAATTCTCTCTGCCAGAGGTTCCATTGCTAAAGCAAAGAGAAGTGGGGACAGAGGACAATCTTGTCTTGCACCTCTCTCCAAAGTAAATTCCTCTGAAAAAAACTGTTGGTAAAAATTCTAGCTTTAGGGAATTTATACGCAAGTCTCACAAAATTAAGGAATTCCCCTGGGAAATTAAATTTTTCCAAAACTCTAAAAAGAAAAGGCCACTCGAGGCGGTCAAACGCTTTTTCAGCGTCCACTGCCATAACAGTCAAATTTAAATTGTGTTTTTTAGCATGCTGAATGATACCAAAACAAGTTCTTGTATTTGTCTGCAGACGCCTGTTTTTAATGAAACCTGTTTGGTTTTTATGTATCAAGTCTGGTAGAATCTTTGAAAGTCTATTGCTCATGAGTTTAGTTAATATCTTATTATCACAGTTGATTAAACTAATGGGTCTGTAGTCAGCAGGTGATTCCCCAGATTTTCCTGGTTTCAGTATAACAGAGATAATTGCTTGATACATAGATTAAGGCAGTGCCTGATTTTCTAACATATGTCTGGTCATTTGAATAAATATTGGAGCCAGTTTACTACAGAATGTCGAATAAAATTCAATTGGAAAACCATCCATGCCTGGTGCTTTTTTTAGTAAAAATGTTTTAATTGTTTGTAATATTTCAGCTTTGGTAATCTCTGAACTTAAAATTTCCCTTTTATCCTCTGAGAGTTGTTTTAAATGGATTCTATCTAAGAAGGAATTTGGATCGCTTAAATTGCCTTGTTCAGATTTGTACAGCATTTCATAGAACGATTTAAAAGTACTATTGATAAGTTTATTGTTTCTAATAAGTGCATCTGACTCGTTGTCTCTGAGAATTATTGTTGGTCTAGACTGTATTCTCTTTACAAGTGATGCTAAATGTTTACCCGATTTATTTGCCATTAAATAAAATGCTTTATTTGAATTAAAATCTATAGTTATTGGCTCTTTTTGAAAGTAAAAGTTCATACTCTTGTTTTGCTTTGGTCAATTTGTCCCCCAGTCCTAAAGACTTTTTATGACATGATTCCAATGTCTTTATTTCTCTTTCTTTGTCTTTAATTTGGGAATCTAAATCATTTTTCTTCTTTGACGAAAATGAAATTATCATTCCTCTCATGTAGGCTTTAAATGTGTCCCAGATTATATCAGGGGATGGTGTATCCTGTTGTCCATTATTTACATTTGTGTTGATAAAGCTATCAATGTTTTCATTAACATATTTCACAAACTCTGCATCGAGTAAATGTGCTCTGTTCATTTTCCATATGTGATTACTCTTTTTATTTTCCATCGGCACAATTAGACAGGATACAGGGGAATGGTCTGAGATAACAATTTCATGAATCTTTGAACTCAATACATTTTCTAAAGCCGTTTTTGAAATAAAAATATAATCAATCCTTGAATAACTGTTTTTACACTTGGAATAGTATGTGTAATCCTTTGTTGTTGGAAATAATATTCTCCATGTATCTTCCAATCTATTTGTCAATAAAAAATCTTTCAGTTTTTTTGGAGGGTCTCTGAAGCCCCCTTTTTTATGACTCTGTCAAGCTTATCAAAAGTATTGTTGAAATTGCCTCCCACAATTATAGTCCCTGTCTCATAAGTGTCTAGGATATTTTGAATTTTGTCCAGAAAAACTAAATTTGCTCCCGGGGGTATATATAATGAAATTTAATGTGAACCTCTCCCCATATAAATTACAAACCAACACCAGAAATCGACCCTCTTGGTCTTTATGGACTGCTGTTAGGGAAAAAGGTATCCTTTTGTGAATCAGAATGCCCACCCCTCTGCTGTTACTGCAGTAGGTGGTATCATAAGCCTCCCCTACCCAGTCACTCTTTAGATACTCAATTTACCCCTTTTTAAAATGAAGTTCTTGAAGAAAAACTACATCTGTGGAAAGACCCTTTAAATGAGCCAAAACCTTGTGTTTTTTTACCCCATTATGTAAACCATGCACATTCCAAGTAATGCACTGGATTTTATTCATTGATTCAGGCGATAGCCTTCCAACTCAGTAACTCATCATGGTGAGGTTCATAAACAGAAATACATTTTACCCTACCTATGTATATAGTTGAGCTAACATCATACGATAAACAAACATAAAACAAAACGAAAAAAAAAAACTACTTTAAGGCGCATTGCCTTTAAAGGGTTTAGAAGCTCCTCTTCTTCCTTCATTGTGCCCAAACCTGCGTCTCCTATCAAAATGTGGAGGGAGGAATGTTCATGGAATTTTCATCTGCAATCCCCAACCCGCCCTCATCTGGATTCTTAATATCTTAACATCACATGGTATTATTATATTAATATCTCATATCCCCTAACATAGACACATAAACATTCTTACACATTGCTGGGAATGGAAACTCAAAAGTCCACATGACTCCATCCCATAAGAACTGAAAGAAGATTATAAACAAAATTTAGACGAAAAACTCCTCTGTGCTTCTTAAGATAACCAGTCCAAACTTTCCCCGCAGTTTTCACAACGTGCCTTTAGTTATAGTTCATCTTGGGGGAGGGGGGGGGGGGGGTATTCTCTCCAATATGAAACATAGTGAACTCATAATGCAAAAGTTACTCAAAGTCAGATTTCAGTTACTGCTGCTTACGGAACATTTTATCCCTCTTGCTTGACTGCGGCTCACTGCACGCTAACCATGGCACATGCGCTATTACGCAACGCACAAAGGCTGGAGTACCTGAGCTCTCGCTGTTTATGATGATTTTGAGCTTGGCCTGAGCTTCTGCTGCGCTTGTAAACTGAAGCTTTTGCCTTCCTTTCCATACCCATAGAGTTGCCGGGAACCGTAGTTGGGATTTAATCCCACATTTCACTAGCAAGGACCACACCTCAATCAGAATTAATTTTAACAATTTATTGACGTGAATGTAGATTTGGTATAAACATTGATGTTGGATTATTGGAATGGATGGTTGAGTGCGGTGTGGGGAAGCTTCGGTGGGAATCCGCCGTGGCTCCCGGGCACGACAGATCCCCTAGGACCCTACGGACAGAAGGAGGAAAAGGAAAGAGATTGAGGGAGGGAGGGGTGCAGAATAATGAGAACGAAAGGGGGAGATCGGGTTAGGAGGATATTTAAGCCGGAAGAGGCGCGGTTGAGGTGCGGTAGAGGTGTGGTCCTGCTCCTGAAACTCTGCTATAAAGCTTCACTTCACTAGCAAGGCACACCTCAATCGGAATTAATTTTAACAATTTATCGACGTGAATGTAGATTTGGTATAAACATTGATGTTGGATTATTGGAATGGATGGTTGAGTGCGGTGTGGGGGGGAAGCTTCGGTGGGAATCCGCCGTGGCTCCCGGGCACGACAGATCCCCAAAAGCGTGCATTATATGAGAGAGGAAAAAAGCCGATTTGAGATCTCTTAGGTCGGAACGGACGTAACGGTGGGAGGACCATCTGCCCATGATCTGAATAAAGTGTTCCGGTATACCGCTGCGGGAAGCCGAGGTGGCAGCTCCGATTCTGAAAGAATGTCCGGAGTAATTCATGGGAGAGATGCCTGACAATGACGGGACCTGACGGAAGTGTTGGTGGAACCAGAAGCGGGTAACCACCTGGCCGGATTCAGATGCAAGCAGAGGGTCATCTTGGGATTTGTTTTGTGATGTCTGGAAATGTAAGTAATTGGAGAGCATAAGGAAGGGGTTTAGCACTAGGAATTGGAAATGTCAACTGATTGAATGTTAAAGTAGAAGACGGGAGTGGGTTGGCTAGATTAGTTGGTTTTGGTTCTTTTTAAAAATAACTATGGTGTCGTTAGAGAAAAAAGGTCCGAGAGGCAGGCGTGCCGACGTGGATCGTATCGAAGGGTCGAAGCAGTGAATTCTGAGCATCTGAGGAAACGGAAGAAGGCGAGAATGAACATTGCCTCTTGAGTTTGGTTGATGTGAGGTATGCTATATCTGGAGCGGATGGTGTGGATACAGCGTGACACAGCAGATCCGTGGTTAATGGGAGTCTACAAGGATTTTGGGCTGGTTCTTAGCGTGAGAGGCCTCTGAGCAGTGAGGTGATCTGGGGATGACCATGAGCTGGCCATGACTACCGGTTAGGAGTTTAGAGAGATGAACGAAATGCAGCTGAGGTAGACTTTGATTGTCTGGGTTTTAATTTCCCAAGACAGAATGGGCGTGGGTGATGAAGCAGGTTAAGGTGATGAGATCAAATCAAATGAAGGAAAAGTGTGATAGTGATAGTGATAGTGAAGTGAAAGTTGTGGAAACAATTCCAAGCCGACCGATATGGAGAGAGAGTTGTAGGGGACGGGCCATTGATGATGGTGTTCTGAGATTCCAGATCAGGGGCATGAAAGCTGGGTTTAGATGTTGAAAGACGAGGTCGAATATGGAGGAACCGGAGTCGGGTGTGCGTCTACATGAGGAGCCAAGCTTCTGAACTTCTTTATTTATGATGTCAAACTACTGCGAAATTGTCTAAGTAGATGAGGACAGATAGGCGACTCCATTCACGGCCCCATAACGTGGTGGCGACGATGATGGGGTAGATCTCAAAGAGAGCAGATAAAGTGACCTGGCAGTCTCCTTCCAACTCTTGGGGCCATTTGCCTACGAACCAACTTTCATCGTAAAAAAAAAAACCCAAAACCGGCAGACGGAGCCGCGTCATCGAAAAAGTTGACGTCCTGAGGATGAGACAGGTGATCGTCATAAAGAAGGAGCCAGCATGCAAAAAGCTGGAGACAGAGCCAGAACCAGAGCTCGGCGTGGCTGGGCGCAACGAGAGAGACGGAGGCCATGAGCGACGGGACGGAAGAAGCGACAGGCAATGAGAGAGGATGAGAAAGGAAACCCCCCCCCGGGGAACAATGCGATGCAGGCTTCGAGGGTAAGCAGTAGAGGGCACTGGCAGCCCGGTGCCAAAAGCCCCAAGGAGAGTGAACCGTTGCAGTAGCCGATGTCGTACGTCTGGGGGCCCCCGACATCTCGGTGCCAGATGCCCCAAGGAGAGCAAACTGTCGAAGTCACTGGACGTAGAACTGGGGGCAGCAGCACCCCGGTGCCAGATGCCCCAGCAAGAGCTAAGTGGTACGGTTGCCAGGCGTGCACGGCCGGGGGCAATGGCATCCCAATGGCAGACTCCCCAGCAAAAGCGAACCGCTGCACCGGCAGCCCAGTGCCAGATGCCTCAAGAAGAGAGAAAAGGTGCAGTAGGCGAGGTCGGACGGCCAGGGGCACTGCATCTGGTGCCAGAAGCTCCAACGAGAGCGAACTGTCGAAGTCACTGTGAACGTACAACTGGGGGCAGCGGCATCCCGGTGCCAGATGCCCTAGCGAGAGCGAAGTGGTGCGGCTGCCAAGCGTGTACAGCCAGGGGCAATGGCATCCCAATGCCGGACTCCCCAGCAAAGCAATCCGCTGCAGGCATCGATGTTAAGCAGTAGAGGGCACTGGCGGCCCGATGCCAGTGCCTTCTACTACAGGGTCAGCATCTCGGTGCCAGATGAGCCAACATGAGTGGGCCACTCAAATGGAGGTGGGAGAGCAGTCGAGGGCGCGGGCATCCTGGTGCCGAGGTTGCAGGGTGATGCAAGCTGGTGGGAGTGGGAGGGCGCCGGCAACATCGCTGGCAACCTCGGGCAAACCTGATGACCGTGGCTGACGGGACCTAGGAGAAATGGCCGCCGGAGACGTGGTGCAGTCAAGAATCTGGGTACGAAGATCGGAGGGAACCGGAGATGGACAAAGACGAAAGCGCCAGGAGGGCGGAAGGGAGGATCGGCTGTGGCCAGGGTGAAAGTAGGCAACGGCTGCCGCGACAGAAAACGATTGGAAAGGAGACCAGAACCGTGGACGAAACGACATGGTGCACAGGATGAGAGGGAAAATTTGGTGGCAGCCCGGTGCCAACAACCCCGGCCGGGTTGGGGGGCAAGGCGGGAGTCTCAACCAAGGCCGGCTGCTGCGGGTCGTGCAGAGGCACGGTGAGGGGCACTGACAACCCGGTGCCAGGCGACCGCAGTATAGTACGGTTCAACATGAGCGGGCTGCTCAAATTGAGGAGGGAGAACAGTCAAGGCAACACAGCGTCGAGAATCCCAGGTCAGGTGAGCTGGCGGGAGTGGGAGGGCGCCACGACACATCAGACGCCTCAGGCAAACCTGACCTCCGCGGCCGGTGGGACCGAGGTAAAGCGACTTTTTCTTTTTTTTTTTTTTTTTTTTTTTTGTTTTCGGGTTATTCCTTGGGTGATGTGAGGGTCTAAGGGCAGAGGGATGTCGTAAACTGTACAGCCCACTGAGGTGAACCATGTTTTGTGATAATGGGCTCAACGAATAAAACTGACTTGACTAGACTTGACTCGACTCGCCCGAGGCAGCATGTCCCCGCTTCCTATTCGGCACAGGCCGCCGGAAGTGGTTGAAGACGAACCGGCCCTTTAACCGAGGTGCTGACGTTATGGCGCACGACGGGAGCCGCCGCCATGACGTCACCCGGAAGAGCGCCGATGTTGACAGAGCAGCACTCAGATGTCAGGATATCAAAAAGCTTGTTGTCAGTTCTGCGAAATGGTATTCCCCGGTCTGCAAAGGCGGCCGGCAATCGGGGACCCTCGCTGGAGCGTGGTGACGCCGCGCTCCACACACGCGCTCCAGCGCTCGTCGCTCGATATCAGGCTGC
The DNA here is from genome assembly GCF_008729295.1 of Plectropomus leopardus. Taxonomy (NCBI): domain Eukaryota; kingdom Metazoa; phylum Chordata; class Actinopteri; order Perciformes; family Serranidae; genus Plectropomus; species Plectropomus leopardus. The sequence goes on from NC_056464.1 coordinate 1,064,681, forward strand.
TGAGCCGGCAGAGTCGAGACAACGGCGGGAGGCCGCCGCCATCCTCCCTGCGATGGAGTAGGAGAACCGCAGCGGCGCAGGGCTGCACGGGGGCGACCGCGTCCTCCTCTTTCCGCTGAGGGTGGCGGACCAGGAGATGCAGAGGAACCATCGGCCGAGCCGTACATCTGGATGGTGAGCAGAGAGGAGCCGGGTGGAACATGGACCATGGAGGCAACCGAGGGGCCGGCGGCCGGTTGCACTGCCGAAGTCGGCGTCTCCGGCACGGATGCTACAGAGAAGTTGTCGGCGTCGGACCCTGAGGACGCCTGCACGGCCAGGCGATGGAGACGGGGGACCCTGAGGGCCATTGTCACGGCTTGACGAAGGTCGAAGGTCGTCATCCGATGGGGACAGAGAGACAGAATCCATAATAGGGGCGAGTGAGCGAACCGCAGCCGACTGAGAGCGAAACACTACGTGGTGTGTCAGTACGCGCTCGTGCAGAATAACGAGAACGAAAGGGGGAGATCGGGCTTAGGAGGATATTTAAGCCGGAAGAGGCGCGGTTGAGGAGGTGCGGTAGAGGTGTGGTCCTGCTCCTGAAACTCTGCTATAAAGCTTCACTTCTCCAACTCCTGACGAATGGGGAGATATTCCCTGCGCTTCCTCCTCAGATTTGTGGAGAGATCCTGCACAAAGCGGATGGTCTGGTCTTGGATCCTGACTTCTTTTTCACCTTGTGCTTTTAGTATGTTAATTTTGGTCTGGTGGTTCCATACTTTAAAGATGATCATACGTGGATATTTGGCCTTGCTTTGCTTGATGCCGATCCGATGACAGAGCTCCAAATCTTCTGAAGTTATTTTCACATCCAACTCACTGGATAGCAGATCGACCAGATAGTCCGTTAAATTTATCTCCCTCCTCGCCTTCTGGCAAATTAAGAATCCGGATATTGTTTCTTCTCATTCTGTGTTCTTGTGCATCTAACTGATCCTCCAATTGCTCAATTTGTTTTTCCAGAGAGCGTATTCTTGTTTCATGTGAATCAATACGCACACCTTGATTGTGCACATCGGTGACAATAGATTCAATTTTCTTGTCAAGTGACTCCACTTTAGCTTCCACTGATTTTACTTTATGTTCCACCGAAACCAGCGTTGCCAGGATTTTCTCTATATTACGTTGAATGTCATTCAGCTGATCGTCACCGTCTTTGGCGTCTCCCTGCTGTTCTTTGTCTCGGGTCTTTGGCCGCATGGTTTCTAATTGTCCGTTTCCCGCAGCTTGGGATCTCTCCAAACTTTGAGATTTTTTAATCCAGAGACATATCAATTTAACACTGCCTTTTATCCACAGAAAAACTTTCTGGATTTTTTTTAAGTAGCAGTTTTAGACACTCCTTTCCTGGAGCTACTCGCACCCCATGCGTTCAGTCCCGCGCATGCGCCTCACATGTGCTATACATAAACAACACCTGGTTCATCAAGATTGATGGGTCTCTTGCATCTACAAATTAGACAGTAATTAGAGTTTTTTTGTTTCTTTGTTTTGGGTTTGTTTGTTTTTTTGCCAGTGTCTTGTTCATATTGCTAAGAGTGTTTGATATCACAATGATGCTCAACAAGCTGTTTAGCTGGTTTTAATATGACATTCACCAGTGAGGGAGAGATTTGAGTTGCTCCATTGATTAGCCTATTTACAAGCATGTTGTTGATTTATTTTGGTAACATTGAAATAATGGTCTGCATCTGAGGAAGGACATTCTGGTTAACTGTAATTTAGCACAAAGAGGCTGGCATCAGCAGAGGGAGGCAACACTAAAATAGAGCATTAGCCTCCTTGAATATTTTAACATCTGGTTAGCACAGAAATGTTAACAGTATGGATACTGTAAAATAACGGTAAATTGTCCTGTCAGCATGCAATTTCTCAGCAGAAATTGCATGCTGACAGGTTGTGGAAAAGGTTGTGAAAAACTTTTTCTGGAGTAATCTGACGTTTCTGTTTTGTGATGAAAAAAAGATGTACCAAATGTATAACAACCATGGCATCCTCCATGTATCTGCGCACTTTGCACACGTGCGCCCTGTGAATAAAGTTTTATTTAATTAACATGTGAAACACCTGAGATCAGTTGTAATGTAGAAATGTTGCCTGCACACCTGACTGCATCTTCCCCAAAGTGCCTGATAGAGGTTTCCTGTCAACAAGGCCTAATTGTGTGCCTTGATTTGCAAATATTTGAGCCATTTGGGCTCACTGCAACCTCAACGGGGCTTACTGTATTATTAACTGTACATAGAATATTTCCTATTTATATTTTATGTCAGAGTTGCCAACATCTAAGTACGCTGACTTTTTGTCTCTTTTATTTTGCTCCAGAACACAATTTTAAATGTAATTTATTTATATATTTATAATGCATTTCCTATAATTGTTAAGTTTTACCATCACTGAGCATTGTGTGTTGGTTCACTGCAACTGTGTGTATTTATTTTATTCTTCTTTTTCAAGTTTGTTAAATACTTGCAGTCATCACACGTTCAACAGCTCATTCATTAGACCTATTTACAAGAACAACAGGATCAATGAGGATCTAACGTCAGGAACAGTCAGAGGTTTCTATATATCAGCCTGTTTTGCGACTAAAAACATTGGGAACACAGCAGTTGTCTCCAGGATGAGTCCAGCTACATCACAGCTGTCATACATTTTTTATTATATAATACAAATAAAGCACATTTTCCCAGAAACTTTTAATGGTGTTGCCTAAATACAAAGTGAGAGTGGAACCGCACCATTCAAGATGTGTGTTTTGGCAGACATAACATTAAAAAAAATTGACCTACAATTTAATAAATATTTTAATAGAGATAATATAATACTGTATGTCCCTTATATTTTGAATCATATGCCAAACCCACGAACCATTTCCTGAATCAGTCACGTGGTACGGCTGGCTCCCGAGGATTCAAACATCCCCACATACGTCATTCATACAAGCCTCAATACGCGCTTCACGAAAATCTTCATGAATTACTCACACGCTTCAAACAGGCCCCAGGAAGTGTGCCATTCTTTGAAGCAAAATTTACATAGTGGCCGAAAGTGGAACTACAGCGTCACGTGACGCACACTGGCCCAGAAATACTTTTCCCCATTTGCTTAACATTGGGAAAGAGACGTTCTTAAATCACATCAGACGTTGACTTTTTTACGCATTTTTTAATAGCCATTATTAAAAACATTAAGTCCTAAAGACATAAAATGCGCCATTTTTCTAATCAAGATTTGGAATTCGGTATTTCTCCAGACCGTATATACAGTCTACGGTCTGTATTTAAACTACCGGTTATCAGTGAGCAGCGCGGAGCACTAGTGACAGTTACTAAAACGTACTGAACATAGTATTAACTTAAAGTTGAGCTGTGTATTAATACATGGGGTAATATTACAAGGCACCACCTTTTATTATATTTTTGTGGGCACAACACATTTTGATTCTGTTGATTTGATTTCTCCGGTCGTGATTACGATATGATTCCCTGATAAGTTGTATGTATATTTTGTGTGTGTGTGTGTGTGTTTGTAGAGAGAGAGAGAGATGAATATACCATTAAATGAATATCACGTAAATATTAAAACCGACAGCACCGCTGTCATTATAACACCAATTAGTGGCTGTTGCTAATAAGCTACGCTACTATGAGAGGAATGCTCATGAACAAGTGCTGTTCGCTTCGAGCACTCAACTCGCGTAACTTGTGTGAGCGAGCCAGTGAGTCGGTATGGAGAACAAAAAATGACTGAATGAATGAATATAAATAAATAAATAAATGTATAAATAAATAATTAAATACACGAATAAATGAAAAACCAAGGGCATTTTGGTAATAAAAAAGTCTATTTCTGTATTTTTACATTTATTTATTTATACATATATTTATTTATTCTTTTATTTCTACATTTATTTATTTCTACATTTATTTATTTATTTATGTATTTCCACATTTATGTATTTATTTATTTCCATATTTATTTATTTATATTTATTTCCATATTTATTTATTTATTTCTACATTTATTTATTTCTGTGTCAGTGTCACACAGAAATGTAAATATGCTAATTAGGTGGGCAGGCCTACGTCAGTCGATGTGATTGGATCGGATCTACTAGTGCTGCCTTGATTTGGCTGGCTCTCACATTAGCCTTTAGTTTGCTATTAGCAATGGATAGTTTTGTGCGGGCTATTGCTGCTGATTTAAGAGCATTAGCAGACAGTTTCGATAACAGTGAACCTACCGACTATCTTCAGTTTCGTTTCGTGAGATTACTCGAAGATTTAGCTCAACTCTCAGCTGATGGGGACGTAGAAGTTGACTAGTAGATCCGATCCTATCACATCGACTGACGTTGGCCTGCCCACCTAATTAGCATATTTACATTTCTGTGTGACACTGACACAGAAATAAATAAATGTAGAAATAAATAAATAAATATGGAAATAAATAAAATAAATAAATATGGAAATAAATAAATAAATAAATGTGGAAATACATAAATAAATAAATAAATGTAGAAATAAATAAATAAATAAATGTAGAAATAAAAGAATAAATAAATATATGTAAAAAATACAGAAATAGCCTTTTTTATTACCAAAATGCCCTTGGTTTTTCATTTAATTCGTGTATTTAATTATTTATTTATACATTTATTTATTTATTTATACTTATGTCATTTTTTGTTCTCCATAGAAGTCGGAGTCAACACTCGGCCACACTTGGCTGCGTTCGGCTGTCGTTAATAACTACTACGCATGCTCTATGGGCCAGTAGATCCGGGTATTTTACACTTTTCTAAACCTGGAAAAAGAGTTTCCTGTGCTTCATGTGCCACTGAGCAGCTCTCAAAAGAATGAATAAATAAATAAATGTATAAATAAATAATTAAATACACAAATGCCCCACTGAGCAGCTCTCAAAAGAATGAATGAGGTCCCGCCCCCACGGCTGTATCCAGATTTATAATAGATCCATGGCTTCGAAGCCTACACGGAAGGACACATCACTAGTTATCAGAGTTACTGTTGAACCATGTGGTGGATTTTTTATTTTACTTGCGCTCCACTTTTATTTAGTTTCTGCTATATTCCCTTGTTACTAGGTGCAAGTGTGGAAAATGCGCTAAGATGCCCAGTGAAGTGGAAAAGGAATATTAAAGGTAAAGTTGCTGATTAAATGTTTTCTCTGCTGTTGACAAACAACTATTACTGTTTTTCTGCACCGCCGCTGATTATCATGCAGGAGTGCAATGAACGCCTGCTAAAGTAGACTGATTTGTAAGAATATGTAAGCTACATTTACAGAGAAAAGTGTAATTTTACAGACTCCTGGTTTGCAATATTGTCACTTGAGTATCACAATTCTGTTATATAAACTACAGCAGATTACTTATTACTTGAGAATGTTTGTTATAAAGACAGTATTATCTTTTTCACACTGTCTTATTGGAATTTCTATAGAATTATCTATAATAGAAAGTATTCTGAAATTCTTTCTGAACACTGTAAACCTCGTACAAATTATATTTATTTTAAGAGGAAATTAATATCTGGAAGATCAGAGAACATGAATTTGTTTATTCCCAACGGTATAATTGCCACTCCTATTACACAAAATAGTTAAATATTATTATGTTCATTCTTGACTAAATCTGTTCATTTCAAAAATTGCTTTTCTTTTTTCCACACTAGGTTGTATGAAGAATGAATCAACAGGGGAGGGGAGGGAGTGGCCTGAACATGGAGCAGTGTGCCCATATTACAGACGTCCTTCTCAGTGTTACAAGAGACTGAGGAACATTTAGAAAAAGCGGAACAAAAGACTAGCGTTCACAGGCAGCCATAACTGCCCACAGGGATTTCTCCCACATATGCTTATCTCAGTATCTGAAACTTTGGCATTCGTTAACATGGCCATCCAACACAGGATTAATAGGTTGCAAAAGCAGGAAAAGCATAATATGACTCCTTTAAATAAATAATTTCCAAAGTAAATTGATGCAGAGGACCCCAGGAACCCCTGCCTAATAAATATCCACCTTCATTATACGTTCTCACCTCATAATTATACCAAATGATACGATGAAGTAGAAGAAAAGTCAAAAAGCACGAGCAGAGCAAGAACAGGAGGGCAAAATAACTCAGTAAGCCATGGTGGTATGAAAGGAAGATATCATATAAATGCACACACACGCACACACACAGTGAAGTGCTGTTGGCAGAGCAGGCAGGGACGGTTCTCTAAGACATTATGGCAGTCCCAAAACCTTGTACAGATGAGTTAGAAGAGAGCCTGGGCACATACAGCACTACAACACATGTACCGGCTCCACCTAGTGATTGCTGACTGATGACTTAAGTTCTTTCAAATCATCTGCCCCGAAGTCTGGGTCAAGTCCCAAGTCATGAATCAGGTTGGATCCATGGATCTATTATAAATCTGGATACAGCCATGGGGCCAGAGCCTCATTCATTCCTATGAGAGCTGCTCAGTGGCGCATGAAGCAGAGAAAGCTCTTTTCCCGGGTTTAGAAAAGTGTAAAATACCCTGAACTTCTGGCCCACAGAGCATGTGTAGAAGATATTAACGACAGCCGAACGCAGCCAAGTGTACCCGAGCACTGACTCTAACTCACTGGCTCGCTCACACAAATGACCCGAGTGCCTGAAGCGAACAGCACACGTTCACAAGCATTCCTCTCGTAGTGGCTTAGCTTATTAGCAACAGCAGGTAATCAGCGGTTAATATTTATATGATAACCAGATAATGGTATATCTATCTCTCTATACATTAACATACACATGCATACACAGATATAAATACACTTTATCAGGGAATCATATCATAATCACAACCGGAGAAATCAAATTAACACAAAAATATAATAAAAGGTGGTATCTTGTAATGTTGCCCTGTGCATTATTACACAGCTCAACTTTAACTCTATTCGGAAGGTTGGCTTTGATCCCCGGATCTTCCAGGCAACATGTCAAAGTATCCTTGGGCAAGATACTGGACCCCAAATTGCTCCTGATTCTGCTTCATCGGAGTGTGAGTGTGTGTATGAATTATGATTCGAAAATATCCATTACTACGGCCGGCACGAAGCCTGTGCTGTGTCAGGGACTCCAAGAGTTACATGCGTGTTTACGTGGTAGAGTCCCGCGGGTCCTATGCGCGTTCATTTTATGTCTGGAGAAATACTATATTATGAATCTTTATACGGAAAATAGCCCATTTTGCGTTTTTAGGACTTAATGTTTTTAATAATAGCTATAAAAAAATGCATTCTGAAAAGTTAACATTTCTCAAAAAAAATTATCCAGTGATATAAGGAGGTCTCTTTCCCAATGTTAAGCAAATGGGGAAAAGTCTTTCTGGGCCAGTGTGCATCACATGATGCTGTAATTCCACTTTCAGCCACTATGTAAATTTTGCTTCAGAGCGTGGCGCACTTCCTGGGGCCCTGGTTGGATCACATAATGGAACTTTTTGACCCAAACAGCTGACTGGCAGTTTGATACACTTCACAGCTCAGCTGGGTTATACCATTATATGGTTGAGAATATGTAGTGCCAAAGGGCTGTGCGATGGCGAGGTAAAGCACTAAAAATACTCTGAATACAGGGTCCACTTAAGCTGATACTGATTATTTTAGGTAGGCCTTTCTTAAAGTGGTTGAAATACATTTTTTTTGTCCACTCTATACAGCAGTGTGATGCTGAGCTGTCTGTTTCTGCAAACAAGCAGCTAACCGACCAGCTCGAGTCAGATTTAAGTCAGCCCATGTGACTTGACTCCCCCATCTCTGCTAGGCACTCATCCTATGTCCCTGACACATTCAAATCTGAGAGGACATGTAAACTTATTGCTGACGCATTCACAGGGCGCACCCTGTTCTCTCTGATCATGGTAAATCATGAAAAAAGAACCTGTGTTGACATCTGAGGAACTGTAGCGTTGTGTGACTTTCTGGAAGTATTTTTCTTGTCACAGATATATCTGAGAGGGAACCTTGTGTTTTCGATGTTATTGGCATCCTGACCATGATGTATCGTGGGGGTGACAGAAGCTCAGTCTATAGGGTCTTAGCTTGGGAACTGGACAGTTGCCAGTTCAAGTCCCCGATGGACCAAGTATGGAATATGGACTAGTAACATTTAAAAGACAATAGAGTGAAAAAATGGAATTTCCCATCGGAGATCAATAAAGCATGATTTCCTCTTCTGTCCTCTCTTTATTGCAGTGCTCTGCAAACATGACACCTGCCCAACAACCTGCTTGCCCATCCTTAGCTGTCTGAAGCTCTGTGCGCCACGGCCGAGGGGTCTGTAACACTACAGTGGGAGGTCAGAGGGGATCATTAATAGACAATAAACTTACACCAATCAGCCAAAACATTAAAACAATGAAACTGATCATGTTACAATGCAGTGTTCTGCTGGGAGGTTTGGACCTTTCAGGTTTATACCTCTGCGTTGTTTTTCAGGAACAGGGGATAAAACATCAGCTGATGGGGAGGATATTAAATCCCAACTAGCCATTTCAGGTCAGAAAAAATCATCTAAGAGCTGTAAAAACTTCTGAAAGCACCATAAGAGAAATAAAAGAGCCTCTTCTTCGGCAGCATCTTTGTTGCTTCAGTGGGGGAAGAAAGCAACCCACTAAGGTTTTGTAAAAAGGCCATCCCTGCCTCTTAAAGCATGAGGAAAGATAGTATCTTACAGCAGTCAAATTGAATCACAAGCTGTGAGCTGCCAACAATAACAGACCCTCCCATGTGTGTTTTCCAATTCACAACTCGGCCCGGGTTTTACTTTATTGACATCTGTGGTGGAATATGAGGTGAACACCACAGCCACTTCAGCTTGTCTCTCTCTCTCAGCTCATGGAACATGTGGGACGGAGCATTACAGCTGCTGCTGTCACTGTTACTGTAGCAACCTTTGATTTGCTGGCTTTTTGAAAGATGAGACTCAAAGTCTCACATAAAGCTGAAGAATCAATGTGAGTCAAAGCTCTAGAAAACACTCTGTATCAGCTAGAAACTGCACACCGCTAATAACTCAGTGTGTGCTTTATCCGTACAGCAACACTGTAAGGCAGAGCTACTGCATCATGACAGACAAAAAAACTGCCTTTGAGAAGGGCTGGTCAACTGTATTGTTCAGGGGCCACACCTTAAAGTCTGCGTAAAGTGATAATTAAAATGTATTCTGAGTTTGTCACATCACAGAAAGATGTGTTATTAAAAAAAATTAAATGACAAAAAAAATTGCCAAGTATGTAAAAGAAGGTCTCAAAATCATGAAAAAATGCACAGTATTCTCTGACCTGAAACGCTGGAGGCGTGTCTGCTGGGGGAGCGAAGGCCACACCCAAATGCGGGACTATCAAGCCCTCAGGAAGTGCGCCACCCTCTGAAGCAAAATTTACATAGTGGCCGAAAGTGGAACTACAGCGTCACTTAATGCACACTGGCCCAGAAAGACTTTTCTCCATTTGTTAACATTGGAAAAGAGACCTCCTTAAATCACTGGCTAATTTTTTTTGAGACATGTTGACTTTTCAGAACGCATTTTTTATAGCCATTATTAAAAACATTAAGTCCTAAAGACATAAAATGTGCTATTTTCCAAATCAAGATTTGGAATTCGGACATTTCTCCAGACATAAAATGAACACGCATCGGACCCGCGGGACTCTACCGCGTGAACGCACATGTAACTCTAAGAGTTTCTGACACAGCACAGGTTTCGTACCGGCTGTAGTAATGGATATTTTTGCTGTAATTCATCATTTTTTAATCACAATTCATCATTTTTACCATTTTACAACACATCCATACACTGTTGGCTGTAAAGCTGTAATATGGACGTCTTACCGTGTCTGTATCAGAGACTGTATATACAGTCTACGGTCTGTATTCAAACTACCGGTTATCAGTGAGCAGCGCGGAGCACTAGTGACAGTTACTGAAAGGTACTGAACATAGTATTTTTAAAAGTTGAGCTGTATAATAAAACACGGGGCAATATTACAAGCATCACCTTTTATTACCTCTTTTTGGGCATAACACATTCCGAGTCTGTTAATTTGATTTCTCCGGTCATGATTACGATATGATTCCCTGATGAGTTGTATGTATATGTGTGTGTGTGTGTGTGTAGAGAGAGAGAGAGAGAGAGATAAATATACCATTATCTGATCACGTAAATATTAAAACCGACAGCGCTGTCGTTATACCGCCGATTAGCTGCTGTTGCTAATAAGCTAAGCTACTACTACGCTTCGAGCACTCGGGTCATCTGTGTGAGCGAGCCAGTGAGTCGAAGTCAATGCTTGGGTACACTGGGCCGCGTTCGGCTGCCGTTAATCACTTCCACGCATGCTCTATGCGCCAGTAGATCCGGGTATTTTACACTTTCCTAAACCTGGAAAAAGAGTTTTCTCTGCTTCATGCGCCACTGAGCAGCTCTCATAAATGAGGCCCCACCCCCACGGCTGTATCCAGACCATAGTCCATGGGGACTATGCTAATGATGCTTCTCATTTTTATACTGCTACATTGTCAGGGGCGGGGTGATGCTAAGAATAGCTCCAGTGCATCATCAAGCTACAGTTTTAGGCCCTGCCAAAGATCTTAAAACAGGAAAATGGTGAAAAAACAGTCAACCGTCTAATGCCACAATTCAGTACTATATAGTAAAGGGTCTTTGTAACATATTTTCAACAATCAGTTTCCAACATTTATTATGTGTTTTGAAAAAAATTTCTGAATTCACTTTACACTGACTTTAAGAAAGGTATAGGTCCAGACATTTCTCTGAGCAAGCTACAACATGCCACCATATTTTCATCATCATTTTGGCTACAAAAGTAGCCAAAAATACAAGAAGACAATCTGTAACTTCAGATGTTTTTTTTTGCAACACAAGATGAAATATCGCCCCAAAAGGAAACACATATTTTAAATCAATTTATCCCATGACACATCATAATTTGATCATCTCTGACATATCTTAAAGGCATACTGTGCAAGATTTGTCAGAAAGCAGGTTCCCATCAGATTTGCGCAAAACTTGAGTTATTTTTTCAAAATGTAGATAAAACGCAGTTGCGAGGTGATTGCGTTTCCACTGAGTGATGTTCTGCAACTTCTCCTCTGGTGATAACATTCCAAGAAGCATGGTGATGGATGTTCAAAACATTAGCAGCTTTATTTCTATTGCAGCCACCACACTAGCCGTCATTATTTCCAATCCAAGGCCAAGCAGGCATGTAATGGAGCAATAATGGAAAGACATGCCCCTTAACTCGTGGGAGCAGCCACATATGAGGGATTTCTGAGAGGTGATAGTCCATGATTTCACAGAGGAATTGTAGTTTCAAAACTTCCAGGCGATTCGCTCAACTTTGGAAGAGTTACGTGATGCAATACCACCTCTTGTAATGACAAGCACATAGCCATAGCATCATGTGACCTAGAAAAGACAAAAAAAGTTTTTCCATTGCTGTTTTGTGAAATAGGGCTTTTTCGAATCGCCTGAAATACCACCTCATGGGAGCGTGAAAACTTTATTGCAGGAAGTTGGAGTTTTTTTTTTTTTAATTGACGTGTTTCCATTAGGCATATTTTATATTTGTAATTTCAGTTTGCACAGTTTGAGGGTTAATGGAAACCCTGCATGCTTACTGTTTGGAAACACACCATCCAAACATGGCCCCTCCCCCTCAGCTCAACACTAACAGGGTGACTGTGGTAAAGCCAGCTACAGAAGGAGGCACCAACAAAAACAAGGTACATGGTAAAAGGTGTATATGTTTGTCATTGACAAAGCATGCATTCAGAGAAATCCAGTGTTATTGTCTTCTTTGGTTCACAACAATTATGTTTTGAATCACAAATAAAACACCTTTACCTCTGCACAGCACTGCAGGAAGCTGCCGCACTGCTGAATTATGTGTAAATTCAGACAAAGAACATCCTCCATGCTGTCGACATGGCTTCTCTTGCGTGTGCGTGCTTGTGTGCATGTGTGCGTGAGTGCATGCATGTGGCTAAACCTTGCCCTCATTAAAATAGACACACAGACCTGCACTTCACATCCAAAAAGCAGAGGAGAGAGATGGAGACAACCTACTTTTAATGTTTGGAAATCTTTTGGAGTTGCCACACTTTGTTGTTTCTGCTGTGAGATTATAGGCTGCTGTTTAAATTTCACTTCGATGAGTATTTGACTTTCTGTTGTCCTATTAAGAGAACATTCCCTCTGGTAATTACTATCACTGTTTCACTTCATTTCATATAAAGTTATTGATGTCTTTTTTAATAACAGCCCCGCCTCTTTCACATTGTAACGAGGTGTGTATGAACCCAGATGCAGTACGCCAAAACTCAAGTTGAGTTGGTAATAACTTTTATTTATACCAACACAAATGAAAATCAGCTCACAGATATTCAGTTCGTTCTTCAGGTGTTCAGCCCAAACAATGTCTCTGGGAATCCCACGAAGTGAAGACACGAAGCAGGAACCTACTGTGGCTGGAGAGCAGGAAACCCCGTAGCTCGACGAGCCGACAACACGTGTGGGAATGTTGTCGGGGATTACGCTGAATCGTGGTCGGGGACAGGCAGAGGATCCGTAGCCGGGAATACAGTCCGAAATAATCACGGTACCGTTGAGGGGCAGGCAGGAGGATCGTCGTGGTCGAGCGGTGAGGTCTTTGCCAGAGGAGCCGTCAGATTTCCGGAACGCCGAGTCGGAACACGTGGTCGGGGACAGAAGGCAGGTAGGTACACGGGGAAGCAGACGGAGAGAGCTGGTTGAGAACAGGCAGGGTCGGCAACAGGAAATCAGGCAGAGAAACGTTGGAGAGTCATGCATAATCGCAGAGGAACAATCTGGCAGTGAGTGAACGTGTTGGTGTGTCTTAAGTACTGGGCTGATTGATGATGAGCTGCAGCTGTGGGAGAGAGCAGGCTGCAGCAGTGGGCGTGGCTGGCAGGTAGAGCAGGTCAGAGTGAGGTGAGTGGAAAAATACTGGCAGTGAAGGGGAGGAGGAGAATGCAGGAACCATGACACACATGACCACACTCATGGCTGAAGGGAAAAACCTGGAACTGATAAGCAGCCTCATGACAGCAGTCATCTAGATGGTCCGTGTCAGGGTGAGTGAAGCATGATATTTCAAACATATCAAGGTACAAGGTAGATTTATTGTTGTTTTTTCGTAAACATTGTTTGGAATTGAAGTTGATCCTAAATCTTTTTGGTGTCAAAGAAGGAGTTGAGGAGTCTCACAGCCTGGGTAAAGAAGCTGCTCTGTAGTCTGGTGGTTCAGCAGCGGACACTTCTGTATCTTTTTCCAGATGGCAGCAGGGTGAACAGACTGTGACTGGGGTGGCTGCTGCCTTTCAGTATCCTTTGGGCTCTGTGCAGAGACCTCACTTCACCAAGGTCACTGATGCTCTGTAGATGGGAACCAGTGATGTTCTGGGCAGTTTTAATCACCTGCTGTAGAGCCCTCCTGTCCTGGGCGGGCCGTGTTTGGAATTGAAGTTGATCCTAAATCTTTTTGGCGTCAAAGAAGGAGTTGAGGAGTCTCACAGCCTGGGTAAAGAAGCTGCTCTGTAGTCTGGTGGTTCAGCAGCGGACACTTCTGTATCTTTTTCCAGATGGCAGCAGGGTGAACAGACTGTGGCTGGGGTGGCTGCTGTCTTTCAGTATCCTATGGGCTCTGTGCAGACACCTCACTTCACCAAGGTCACTGATCAGTTTAAATCACCTGTTGTAGAGCCTTCCTGTCCTGGGCCGTACACAAACTATGCCATTTTGTGATGGTAGGAAGTAGAGCCTTTTCTGTGCTTTTTTAACCTGGGTGATGATGCGTGAAGTCCAAGACAGGTTCTCAGTTGTAGTAACTCCAAGGATCCTATAGCTGTTCACCTGCTCCACCTCAGCTACACTGATGTAGACAGGGGTGTGTGTCTTTGCCACCTTCTTTCAAAAATCAACAATCAGCTCCTTTGTTTTACTGACGTTGAGCAGTAGGTTGTTCTCTGTGCACCACTCTGCAAGATTGTTGATTTCCTGATTTTCAATGATGGTGGTCTCCTGTTCTCCTGATGTCTGGGAGTGCAGTCATGGGTGTACAGCATGAACAGAAGGGGGCTGAGCACACAGCCCTGGGGGGGGGCTCTGGTGTTGAGCAGTAATGTAGAGGAGGTGTGACGGCCAATCCAAACTCTCTGGGGTCTGCATGTAAGGAAGTTCAGTGTCCAGTTGCAGAGTGTTGCACTGAAGCCCAGAGTGTTATGTTTTCCTATCAGCTTCATGGGAGAGACTGTGTTGAATGCTGAGCTGAAGTCAACAAACAGTATCCTCTCAAAGCACTTCATCAGGATGGGGGTAGGAGCCACAGGGCAGTAGTCATTAAGACTAGATATAGCAGACTTTTTAGGTATGATGAAGGCTGTCTTGAGGCAGGAGGGAACAGTCTCTTATGAGAGTGAGATGTTAAAAATGTCAGTTATAACAAGCTGATCAGCACAAGTTTTTAGTAAATGTCCAGTAATGTTGTTGGGGCCTCATGCTTCTTATACTACATCGGCAGTGTTATCATCTGACGCCTTCCTTCAGTCCTTCAGCGTTTCATATGCATCCCACCTGTTCCATCGGCCACATTTTCAAGTGACACTGCCCCTGCGCATGTAATGTGGATGCGCTTTGTGCCGTCCACCAGCATATATTAACAACACCACCGGTTCTATCTGGTTACACTCTCAGGTGACACCGTCCAGGATGTAAAAAAATGGCTTTTGGGCGTCACAATCGTATGGTGAAAGCACTGACAGAGTGGACATAGCTGATGAGTTTGGTATGAGAATGGCCTGGCTTTTCTTCAATAAAAAAAAGTCTACTGATACTGCAGGGAGGGGCCTGTTGCATAGCTGAGCCAATCAGGATTCAAGATTTAAGCTGGCACCTGTTTTCATTTTTCAGTTTCCTTTCACATACAATTTTTGCCTCTTTTGCCTTTGCCAGGACAAAAAGAGGTCTCACACAGACAAAACTGGCTTGTGAGGGTTTTTTTTGTGTGTGTAAGTGTAAGAGGGTTTTTTGTGTGTGAGAGGGTTTCTTGTATGTGTGAGAGGTTTTTTAGTGTGTGTGTGTGTAGCGGTTTAAAAAGGGAATTAATTAATTAATTAATTAGCAATTAATTTAAATTATTAATTAATAAATCAATACCAAAATACATAACTGTAACTCATAATACAAAATTATGAATCAGAAACATATGAATTGGTATAAAGATGTAGCAGAGTAATGTGGACTCATCTTCGAAAATCAGGAACAATACATTTACATTAAAAATTAGAGATTAAAAATCTCAGAGCACCACCCATTAAAATAGTCTAGTCTCATAATTTGAAGGTTGCTACAGAGTTCTTTTTCCAAGTGTACAGTGACTCAACATTATACACACACACCACAAGATCAAGTGTCTTTATAAATGAAAGGTTTATTAAACTACTCACTACACAGCAAAACTACTCCTAAAAGACTACAAATGAATGAGTTTAAGAATAACTAGGAATAAAGGATGAAACAGTGAATACAGCAAAAACACAAAGTGAATAAAATGACTAAATGAACAACAAACTAATGAATGAAACAACAATAAAAATGAGGGGATGAAAACCAGTAAGGAACTTCATAAGATGTGACATCTTGGCTCGATCAGGTGCACTGAAATAGTGCAAGATTATCAAGCAGATGAAAAGTTAAGATTAAAGAAAAGTCAATGTCAAGCATCGATCAACAGCAGAGAGGCAACCTATCCCATAAAACATAGAAGGAAAAGATAAAGAGGAGGCCTGATCAGAGAATAAGCCATAATTGTATTAATGGGAGATCCTAACCTCGGTCTAACTGTAACAGGGTCAGTTATACACTAGCAATGTGTGTATTTTAAATGTATTATTGTCATAATTACACAAAAACTGTGTATGTGTAAGTTTGTTTTATTTATGTTTGGTTTTAGTTAATACCTGACCGTTTAATCTTCCGGGTCGGTAAGTGGAACCTTTGTTCCAGGTTGTACCCCTACGGGCACATTATGGTGTAACGCCGCCTTTATAAGTAGCGTTTTCGCGCCAATTTGCTTTCCTTTTGTCACCGATCTCCGTGGGAGAGGTAAGCGAATTCGCAGTCCGAGGAAATGTCTTCCTTAACATGTGCTAATTACATTTTCAAGTTCACTGGCTAGCTTGAACACATTGCGAGACACTTACTTTGCACTGAAACATATGTTTGTGTTGTTTGATTCGTGTAGGGGCATGTTTTGTGGTAATTGACCAGAGGATTTGTGTGTTTTACGCTGTTTCGTCAGGTATGTTATGTTCTTTTTTTTAATTATTTAATCTATAATTTGTGTGGCCCTTTTGTCACCGATCTCCGTGGGAGAGGGGCATGTTTTGTGGTAATTGACCGGAGGATTTGTGTGTTTTACGCTGTTTCGTCAGGAGCCATTAAAGAATAAATGGAGACTGCCTCCAAAAAGATCGACGTATGAGTCTTTTCTTCAACACAACGCAGAGTCAGACATGCCGGTCACACTTGGTGCAGTAACCACCGATTACACTGGTGCTGTGAAGACCCGTTGCACCACCGGTTACATAACACTATGTTTCCCTATCATTTAAGAGCATCGGCCCCATAAAAGCACAGAAAGATCATTTCACCTTCCTCAGAAGTCTCAATGTCAGGGAAAAAGCTTCACTCTGGAAAGCTGCTGATTGGCCTTTGTGAGGACACTGGACGGGCAGCTCAGTTATGCTCGTGCAGTTCCGGTGGCTGGCCTCGGTCAGTTTGAACGTTGTGAATTCGGCTTGAGTTTGATTCCTCCATCTCTCTCTCTCTCTCCATGAACAGCTAGATCATCTTCTGACACCTCATGTGGCTGAGATGAGATCATGATGACAGCTTATCAGGCTTTGTTACATTCAAAGTCTCTTGGTCTCACAGTCTGTCACGTGCCAAGTCCTCTGGTTCGAAATCGTCATTTAGAACACGTGTCGCACAGGCTGTTTCAAAAGTTCTCTCTTTCAAGGTAGATAAACAGCAGCTCACAGCATCTCAGGGCTGCAGAACAAGCAGGCACCCCTGAGCAAAAGCTCACAAAGGTAAAAGTGCAAAACCCAAAAAGCCAAAAAAAGCCAAAGTTTTTTGACTTCACTGGGGTTATAACTCCTGTGACAAAGGGGTGTGGTGCTTGACTGTCAAAGCAGGAACAATACACTCCTCCCTTTTATCACTCCAACTGTTTTAACTATCTAATTTCTTCCTAAAGTGTTGATAAAGTTCACTACGGGCCTTCAAATCTTCAATATTTGAAATCATGACGCTCTCCTCTGTTGATCGATACCAAACACTTATGAGAAAACCAAATAATTCTTTGGCAGATTATTAACTAAGTAAAACAGTATTAACCACGTTTAACAAACATAAAGAATATGTGTTAAAGTAAGTAAGTGTAATACTACGGTGTCAAAACATGAAAACATGATTGATATGATTGAAGGTTCTTACAGATCCTATTTGAGTAAAGGTATACAAGTACTAGCATCAAGATATAACAAAGTATACAAGTAATTAATATGACCAAAGGTCTATCAACAAAATCTATAATTAGAAAATCACAATTCACATGATTACAAAACAATATAGCATCTGTACATAACAGTGTAAAGGAAGGATAATTAAGCTACAGATAAAGGAGATGCATATCAAAATGTAAGTCTGTACTAAGAGTCTTTCCATTCAGTGTGTAGCACACTGCTGGCAGGGGGTTACAAAAGGTCACACCCCTCCACACACACACAGGCACAGCTTGTGTTTGTGAGTTTGGCCTCAAAGTCGGCAGGTAAGCAAAGTTCCAGTTCTGAAGTTATGAGATCACCACACAACATTTCTAAGTATGTTTTACTTTGAACACAAAAATCAGTTGATGTGGTCCTCTCTTACAGTCTGGAGATGGAGTGCTGGTATGTCACGTGTTGGTTGCACAACAAAAGCATAAATTGTCAGTTTCTATGATGTATAGATCTCCTGATGTCTCCTTGAGTCTTTGCAGGAGCTCAGTTGACAGCTCCTTGCCCAAAATGAGTCGTAAGTTAACTCAAAGTGTCAGTCGGGTAGCTGTTGTAATTTAGTTCTGCTTACCAGAGTCACAAGTTAAACAGGTCAGTTGGTTCCATCAGGTGTGGCCTCTAGCTCACTTGCTGGAGTGTGCGCCCCACATGCTGTGGCTATGCAGCGGTGTGGGTTCGATTCCAGCCTGTGGCCCTTTCTGCATGTCATACCCCTCTCTCTCCCACATTTTCTGTCATGCTACAACTGTCCTATCATTAAAGGGAAAAGTCCCCAAAAAATAATCTTTAAAAAAAAAAAAAAATTAGGTCCATTAGCTGACCCTGAGGGTCATCCAAGGAATCTCCAAGGGGAGTTTTTTGTTTAGGTATTTGAACATCTTCTTATTAAGAGTTGTCCTCACCATCCACTACATGTGTGAAAGGCAATTTTTTTGTGTCAGAGCCGTTTTGGTGTGTATGAGAGCTTGTGTTTATGCGTGTGTGTGTGTGTGTAAGTTGCACTTCAGTGTACTCTTAAAAAGTACATTAAATCATATTACTACACTCACAGTTTGCAATAAGAGTTTGAATTTTTTGCTGGCAAATATCTGAACTCATGAAAGCTGGGATGCTTTGTTTTGAAGTGCCACCATAGGTAATATTCCTATACAACCAGGCACACTCATTGTAGAGCACACATATTGGCATGCCCTCAGTAATCTGTCCATATTTCTCAGACCAGTTGCTGTTGAACTGACTGGTTGTCTGGCCCATGCTAGCTAGCTGGTTACCAGCCTGCAACAACAGTGGCATACCAAGGTCAGAGTGGGCTTTTGTCAGTAAAAAGGTATGTTGTAACTGTGGGTTACTGTACAGCACAGAGTGCTGCAGTTTGAAGGATGTGTTGTGGCAAAATGTTCACTCTTCATATGTGATTTTTTTGGCTTTAAATGATAAACAGTAAACAGGACTAATCTGTGGGCTGATCTGGCCTGATCAAAAAGCTTGAGTTGGCCCGCTGATGCCTGCCATAGAGTCTAAATATAATATATTCAAAAAGGGGAAAAATCTCCCTTTTCTATAACTCACTTTGCCTCCACTCTCTTCCATGCTTTGAAGCAAAGGATAACATAATCTTTTCAGTGAATTATGCACATTATTTTTTTTTTTAATTTTCTCCTCTGCAATGGGGTGCAATGCATTCAGGTGGTTGGCAGTAGGACTGAGCCTGCTGTACAGTGTCTGTGGTGAAAAACAGGAGCAAACCTCCTGCTGCCTTTAGCTTTTAGAGTCCTACATTCACCAGATGGGATTAGAATAATTCTGTGTCTTAATGCAGGGCACATCACCTCATATCATTGTTTCACAAGTCAGATTTTCAGCTAGAAAATTGATTCTAAGTTGTCAAACATCAGCAGCCCCATCACTGCTGACTGTATGTGTTGTGAACACAGCAAACCACTAGAGGGCAATCACTGTGTGAGAGAGGCATGTAGCGGCTCCATGATGGGAGTGTGAGGGATGATGACAGTCTTCATATGTGGTCAGCCTCTCCACTGATTTTTCTCTATATGTGAACACATCCCAATGGACACAGAGAGAGCACAGGAACCTACAGTTTGAAGTTAACAGCAACTCAAACACAGTGAGAAGGACAGAATTCTTCCCTCTGTCTCACTGAAACTGAAGTGTCATCTGTGTCATAGGCAATTTTCTCAATCATACAGTCGATACAGCCACCCCTCAGTAACACTGAAACATTTCAGTGTCTCAGTGCTGCCCAGTGAAGCTGGAGTGCTGTAGTGGCAGTGGGCTTAATCAATATGTGCCCAAGTAGTCTGAGGTTTCATCTGCTGAATGGATGCGTCATGTTATTATCCTAACAGACTGCCCCGCAGATAGCTTGTGATACACCATAATGTCAGCTACACTTAATATAAAATATATGTAGATCACAGTGTGAGCAATGTGTCAGTGAGTGAAATCCAGCACATGCCCTGCTCTGTCTGTGGACTGAGAGAAAAAAATGTGATCTTCTCTGAATGTGTTTATTCTGGGTTTATTCTGCGAACAGATGAAGCTGATGGTTTTTATTTGAAAGGTCACAACAGCAAAGACTCCATTTATTTATGTATTTTACAAAAACTGTCCTTTAATGCAGAAACGCAAAATTGTTTAAAGGAAGCACACTGCTGGAGGTTGTTTTACTTTACCAAAATCTAAAACCATATACGTCCAACAGACAATAATGTACCACACAATGCAAGAATGAAATCAAAATAATATATTTTTAAAAAATTGCTAAAAGAGCATTTCTTAAAAAGAAACTTTGCTAATTTAGTACCTTTTGGTATGTTACTGTTTCCTGTACATTCTATTGTATGTGAAATTATATTTATCTGTGAGAGCATGATGGATTCAGTCTGAGATGGTCTATTTTCTTTGTGTTATGTTAACTATGTCAACTGTTATTGTCCTATTTCTGTGTATTTTGATGAATATTTTGATATGTTATGTTAGTGTATTGTGTTGTGTTTTAAGAATGTGTATTTTTGTTTTGTCACCATGTAACTATGTGGACCCCAAGAAAAATGGCTGCTGCAATGCAAAAGCTATGCTTAATAAAACAAACAAACTACATTCGAGCCATGATAGGATGTATGAAAGTACAGTAAGTAACATTGCCCGGGGACTTTTGTTGGTAAATATGGGAATGTGCACTCCTTAAGACAATATCTAATGCCAGGATACAGTTTGGAGGCTGGATTCTGCTTTACGATGTGATTTTGAGTTCTTGTGTTGGAAACAGGCTCCCTGTGTCTTAATTTAGTCAAAGCCCTTAACCTTCATTACATCAGTCACTATTACAGCTGCACTAATCAATATTCTTATGTTAATGGGTCAAATGAGTATGTAATGTGGACGGGGTCACTCAGCTCCATAGATCTGATCATTGTTTTGGTTTTACAGCTTTCACCTTAACTGTCAGTGGTTCTGCTCCATTTCAGTGCACAGCGCACCACTTAACAGGAAAAGGTGAGGGCTGAAAATGGAGTGTAATCTGCCAGCCAGCAGCAACAACCATGGAACTGTCAGCTGACAAAACAAACAGTGGTGTCGGCCTGCAGGGCAAAAGCCATGGCAGCTTTCCTGGATGACAATTGCCTGCAACAACAGTGATGTTCACTATGTGATTTAATGTCAGCCTGAATGACATCATCAATTGTCCCTTGACTTGATAGTGTTTGTATGGGCCATGTGGTCGACGTAAGCGGGCTCTGGTCACTGAAATTTAGCAGTGGATTCAGCCTGTCTGCCGGCTGAGATAACTATCAAATAGTGGCTGACTCCGCCCACTCTGTGCACCGCAGGCTTACGCCGGCGTGCTCATGGTGCAGACCCAGTCTCTCTGCTCTGATCAACCTTGTTTCCAACAGCAACAGGCAGCTGAGTGTGCGCAACAGCAGGCCTGCTTCTTTATGTTTTTATGTCAAGCTAAAGGGTAGAACAAGTGTGTTGCGGGGGAAAATCCCCCTGGATCACTGGGGGGGATCCTCCCCAATGAATTATTTTTTCTTTTTTGCAAACCAGCTCTATTTTAATGCTTTTTTATGCACTCTGGCACCTTATTTACACCAAAGTACATGTCTTAATCATTTTAACAATCAAATGTGTGCCTCAAAACCCTTGTTTACTCTCTAGATTAGCCATAAATTGTGATGTTAAAAGTGCTAGTAGTTGTTAGTAATTAGTATGAGAATTGAGTAGAAACAGAATACTTCACAACTGCTCACATAAAACATTTATTGACTTGTGTTAAAAAGCAGTTAAAAATATGGTAACCCTTTGAAACCTGGACAAATTGGCATTATATGCAAACACTGGAAGAAGGCACAACCAAAATATCATGAAATGACCAATCAATTTGCAAGACTTTTTTTTTTTTTTAAAGAAAATTACCTGAAAATTAGCAAAATAAAAAAACAAGAAAAAACAACTACAAAAACACAACGACAAAAAAAAAGGAAAGTAGGAAAAACAACAACAAGAAAATGGCATGAAAAACTGCATAATATTATAAGTCTGTAAAATAATTTTAAGGGTACAATTAGGATAACTATGAAGAAGGTTCTCTGGATATTATTGTCTTTCTCCCCACGATTTTGAAAGAAATCAAACCAATGTGCTCAAGGTTCAGAGGTTGAAATACTGGTGAAAGGCATCTGAGTGCAGCACAGGAATGTCTTAAAAAGGGTTAAACCCAGCCATGCTTGATGGGCTGTTCACAGCTTCATCAAACTATAAAGAATCGTTTAGGTTTTCAGAATGACTTCACCCGATATAGTTTGAAGTTTTAAAAGTAGAACTCTTTTTGGTATGACCCATCTCTGCATGGTATCTGTGTGCAGGTTGGTCGGGCAGGCCAGGAGGTTAGGAACACACACAGCTGAAAGCGGCATGGCAATGGAGGTGAGTGTGCACCTGTGATTTGGCGCATTCCATCTACCTGTTGAGTCGGTGTGTGTATTTTCCACAACACACGCACTCATACACACAGACAGACACACACACACACGTATACACGTGCGCGCGTGCGTGTGATAGTGTGTGTCAGAGAGAGACCCTCCAGCCCTGAAAGAGTTAAACGCTTTCCATTTACGGAGCAGAGGACTGGAGGTTAGTTCGGTTGTAGCGGCGCAGAACTCGTGGAGGCGGGAGGACAGCAGCGCATTAAAACCCGCCAACTACCCAGTAAAGCTGCCACTGCTGCACGCAGATCAGTCATGTCGGAGCGGAGGAGGGTCTGTGGATGTGACCGCGCGCAGTTTCACTACTGCTGAGCGTGTGTGCGCGACGGACTGGGTTGCTTTTCTGGTTGTGTGGATATCGCCTCGATGGACGGGCAACGGGGCTTTTATGAAATGGAGAACCCGACAGAGAACCCCAGCAAGGCGGCGGAGTATCTTCAAGAGCTGAATAAAATCATCGAGACCCAGCAGGGGCTGCTGGAGAAGCAGAGGGTCCGGATCGAAGAGCTGGAGCTCCAGGTGACGGATCTGTGCAAGGAAAACGTGTGTCTGAAAGACCAGCACCAGCGGCACCTGGCCACCTGCAGACTCCAGCAGGGCACACATTCCGCCCTGGTAGCCATCAAGGAGAATGTCATGCAAGAAAAGTAAGTGTTTATTTGTGCCACATGGTGTGCGTGTGTGTATGTGTGTGAGAGTTTGTGAGTGAGAGAGAGTGAGCAGGGCCCTGTCAAAGTTGATGGTCCCACTTTGTGTCACCTTAATGTTTAGTCCAGGGCTGGATAGGTTTGTGTGTATGCATGTGTGTGTGATCTCTCTCAGCTGGAACCACGCGACCAAATCAAAAGCACACTTCTCCCCCACTTTGTCATGGAGACATTTTCTTTAATTATTCGTGTCATGTCTGCATATTGAGTATTATTTCAGGCACACACAGGCTTTGCACGTTTGGCGCGCGTGTTGCGTAATATGGATCCCGTTAGTAGCACTCTGGAGTCTATGTAAAACCACCAATCTGCTCTTTTATGAAGTGTATTATATAGCATCAGCACAAGTCCAGAGCAGTGGGTGTGACTGTATTTTCAAGAGGATATCACCGCTGTGGCGACAGAAAAATAACAAATTAAGGCATCTTTGGTCTTGCTGGTTGCTGAGGCAACAGCAAAAAGATATTTCCGGGAGACATAATGCTGTGATGTAAAATTAATGTGTAAAGCAGAGTTTACTGACTTAATTTCCTCGTGCACGACCCCTGAATTTGAAACGTCAGTTGCTTTGGCGAGATGCCCGGTGCTATCACAACTGATTCACAAATGTTCCATTTTGGGTTCATTATCTCATAAATGGAAGTATTCGTGCAGGCTCTTGTCATTTTAGTAAGAAAATGTAGTTATGGTTTACTGCATGTATATGGATCATTCTGAAGCTATTCAATCATTTGGGTTCCTCACTGTGGGACTGTAATGTTTTCCTTGTGAGGAGGCAGAATGCTTTAAAGCAGCTTTACACATTCTCAGGTCACCACTGGCACAGATAGATAGACAGGTAGATGTTGCATATACTACAAACAGACACACAGAAAGTAATGGAAGGCAGAGTGAGACAAAAATCAATGTTGCGATGTATTGTGAGACTTCCTCTTGTTACACGTTATCGATAAACTGGTGCCAAATATCACTATTTTCATTAAAACATACACACAGGCACTCTAAACAACCCCCACATATAGCCTTTCAATATTTTCAATAATCAGTCATCTCTTCGTATTTCTGCTTGGTGGCGCTTATCAAATGGATGAGGGTAAAATCCTCAGTATGCATCAGACGATTCTGCCTCGCCTACTGTTTCCCACAATGCATTGCGCAGACAGCACAACTGTTTCTGTTGTGTCACCAGTGCATGGATGTATTATAAGGAAGTCTGGATACAGCCGTGGGGGCGGGGCCTCATTCATTCCTATGAGAGCTGCTCAGTGGCGCATGAAGCAGAGAAAACTCTTTTTCCGGGTTTAGAAAAGTGTAAAATACCCGGATCTACTGGCCCATAGAGCATGCGTGGAAGTGATTAATGGCAGCCGAACGCGGCCGAGTGTACCCGAGCATTTACTTCGACTCACTGGCTCGCTCACACAGATGTGCTCGAAGCGAACAGCGCTAGTGCACGAGCATTCCTCTTGTAGTAGCTTAGCTTATTAGCAACATCAGCTAATCGGCGGTATAACGACAGCACTGTCGGTTTTAATGTTTACGTGATTATCAAATGATGGTATATTTATCTCTCTCTCTCTCTCTCTCTACACACATAAATATACATACAACTCATCAGGGAATCATATCGTAATCACGACCGGAAAAATCAAATTAACAGAATCGGAACGTGTCGTGCTCATAAAAAGGTAATAAAAGGTGGTGCTTGTAATATTGCCCCATGTTTTATTACACAGCTCAACTTTTAAAAATACTATGTTCAGTGCCTTTCAGTAACTGTCACGAGTGCTCTCACTGCTCACTAATAACCGGTAGTTTGAATACAGACCGTAGACTGTATATACGGTCTCTGATACAGACACGGTAAGACGACCATAGTACAGGCTTTACAGCCAACAGCGTATGGATGTGTTGTAAACTGGTAAAAGCAAAAATATCCATTACTAGGGCCGGTACGAAGCCTGTGTTGTGTCAGAAACTCTTAGAGTTACATGCGCGCTCTCACGGTAGAGTCCCGCGGGTCCGATGCGCATTCATTTTATGTCTGGAGAAAGACCGAATTCCAAATCTTGATTCGGAAAATAGCGCATTTTACGTTTTTAGGACTTAATTTTTTAAATAATTGCTATAAAAAAATGCGCTCTGAAAAGTCAACATGTCTCAAAAAAATTATCCAGTGATTTAAGGAGGTCTCTTTCCCAATGTTAAGTCTTTCTGGGCCAGTGTGCATCACGTGACACTGTAGTTCCACTTTTGGCCACTATGTAAATTTTGCTTCAGAGGGTGGTGCACTTCCTGAGAACTTGCACCAGTGGCTCGAGCCCAGCCATCACACAGCTGGGCAGACCTAACGCCCAACTGGATGGGGTCCTTGGCTTGCTCTAGTGTTACACTTTATTAATTAGGCCTTGTCAAAAACATATTTTTATCTTTTATGGTCATTTACATGACTGTTATCAGGTAAACTACATACCAATGTATGCTAATAGGAGTACAATTATACAGGAGACATGAGCGATTTTTTCTTTATTTTCTAAATATTATTTCTTTGACTTGTCATGCCTTCATTATAGTGCAGTTAGAGAGTGACAGAAAAGGGGGAACGAAAACAGGAATGACACACTGCTAATGACTGCAAGCCGTAATTGAAACCCGGGCCACTGCTAAAATAGCTATTCACATGGAGGGCGTGCGCTCTCACTAAGAGAGCTAAGCTAGAGGCCACTTCAAGAAAAGAATTGTCACCGGCAAACGAGCCTAGGCTTTCACATGAACAGCATACAGTCAGAAAGTTTAAAAGGGACAGGAATGCGGCAATAATGCAAACGTAACAGCGGCACATCAGGTCACTTCCAGTCATTACAAAGTTATTCATTTCACAGGTAAGTCTTCATCACCATCATCTATACATATCACTTGTTTACTCTATTTCAAACCGTAAATGGATTCTTTATGGTAGCGGTTTTGCTATTGTTTGCTTCTGCTTTCAAAAACCGGAAGCCAGCCATGCCTGGCGCAGCCTACTGCAGAATTGATCGAACTGAACATCCATACTGCATACTGCTGTAGAATGCAGTATGTAGTATGTAGTGGATACTGCGTACTGACTGCAACTGTAGTATGCAGTACGCCCTTCTGGACACAGCCCAAGTCTGCCTGGGCCACACTGCCCACAAGGGCAGTGAGTATGCGTCGCAGAAACTGTTGTTTTTTATTTAGGCGCCCCTGTTTCCCGATTAGAGCAGCCACACTGCATGAACAGAGCTGCTCAGCTGCAGCACATCTGGGGAAAGGAGACTCCCCAATTTAACCACACAGCGGTTTTCAGCATAAACAGAAAGTGAACATAGAGTTTTAATGGTCATACTTACTTAATTGCTTTCACTATAGTTTCTGTTCTCTCCTGTTTTGTTTAAAAATAAAAGCCCTTTGACAATGTCTCTGTCAACAGAATCCCATTAGTTAATAACACAAGGATTTTTATTGTGAAATGTTTGCAGACCGTGTTGTTGACAATATAGTACCTTGTAGGGCTCCATACTTAAGTGCAGTATTTGTTTTTAATTGTGGAAATACAGCAGTTAGAGCGGCAGGCAGTTCTGCAGCAGCATCATGGCAACTCCACAACTGCCGTGCTTCTTGGGAGTTTGGCCTTTTGCCAGTTTATGATTCTGACATAGGAATGATGCCACACGTCATGGACAAGCGGCAGTCAGTGCCTGTAAGAGTCACTATGCTCACACTGTGCACCTTGTTGTTTCATCTTAGTTCTCCAGTTCTGTAAAACCAATACTTCAATACAGTAAATAAATACAGAATTACTGCTTTTTGTCTTTTGAGGGGTATTTTTTCTTCTCTTGTGATGTATCATAGACGAATTGTCTATTGTCTAATAGAATGAGTATCTTAGGACTGCAATATCTTGATCGCATTGTTATTGTAGGCCAAGTGTTGTCATAGTATTGTATCGTTAGTTACCCTGTGACTCCAACACATTAGAAAACACAGCAATGAAATGATATTCTGTCACTGAAGAAGAGTATGTGCTAATGGAAGAGGTGAGAATGTAATGTGGTTAAAAAAAAAAGTAATTACAAAGCCAAAACAGTACAACAATAATGCTTATTATGGGTAAATATAAAATGAAATATAATATATAATGAAATATAGTCTTACATGGCCTAATTAAAAATGGAAACTTTGCAGGTTTAATAATTATTGTGGAATGTATACAAATACAAGGTACATTTATGAACAAACAAACGGAAATGCTAGTTGTGCAAAATGCTAATTAGCCAGTGAGTGAGTGACAGTCCAGCAGGCTGATAACAGAAAGAGGTGAGCATTCAGTCAGTTTCTCCCCCCATTGCAGGAGGAGTTGAACAGCTGTAAGGCCTGCGGGACAAAGCGCTTCCACAGTCTGTGTGTGTTGAGCCGACAACAGACCAACACAGCAGGATCCTCTCGTTCAGTCCTTTGTTGGGTTCTGATAAACATATTGCTCGTCTTTGCTGTGATGACCTGTCCTGGGCTCACCCCACCTTCACCCAGTGTCAGTGGGCATAGGCTCCAGCCTACCTGCCGCCCCAGACTGGATCAGCAGTTATGGGTTTATGGATGGGTATTGCTGGTTTGAGACACTGTGAATTTGTTTTGTGTTAAAGTGAAGCTGCCATCACACCATGTAGAAGTATCTGGGTAAAACTGCAGTGTGTGTATCACAGTGTATTGATCAGCCCTGATACAGGTCCAGAAGGAACTGACAGACATTCTCTGGTTATAGCTTCTTTGAGTGACATCACCTTCCTTGTGCTGCTTTCAGGTGCCTTATACACAAACTTTGAACCCTTGAGAAAATTGGTGCAATTTCTTTCAAAAACACGGAGAAAAGGCAATGAGCAACCTGACAAAAATTGTTCCACACATTGCAAGAAATTAGTAGATTTAGCACATTATGTTAAGCAAATAAGCCAGGGAAAAATGTCAAAGGAAAAAAGAAATAAGGTGGGGAAAAACTATATAATTATCATAATCACATATTTAAAATTATGTTACATACCTATATAGAATGTTGTAGAAAAAAATAGAATATAAAGCACTTTAACTTTTTTGTTTTTTTTTTACTTTCTTTTTCTTATTGTTTGTATTTTCGGGTTATTTTCCTGTACTCTTTTTTCTTGTACCTTTTTTGCTTATTTTTGGGTCATTTCTTATTTGGTTGCTCATTGCCTTTTTTTTTTGTTTAGAAAAAATCAAGCCAATTTGCCCAGGTTTCAAAGGGTTAATCAGATGATCTGTGTCTTTTCTCAGTTTTATGTTGATGTCCCTTGAAGGTCTTGGGGTTTTAATGATGTGGTTAGATGTTATTATTAACTTCAAACATTATTTGGGGCTATGGAGATTTTTGATGAGCATTTTTCAGTATTTTCTGATATTTTATTGACTAAACACATGCAGCTTTAATCACACATCTCTGTGTGTCCTGATCCAGGACCAAATACTGCATATCTGGGTCCTGTAAAGTTATCACCCACATTCGGTCACAACTTTGTGATGAGAAGACTGCCAAGTCTACAAACTTACTGGACTGTATGGAAATCTATGAACTGTGACAAAATGACTTCAGGTGGCTGAAAAGTAACACAAAACATGATTTATTCAGACAGAAATAGGTCTTTCTATCGAAGTCAATACAAACAATGAAAAATCAATGATGGTGGCCACCAGCAGCAATACTAAGCACTCAGCTGCTGAGCAGGCCACCAGTTGGTGAGCGAGCAAGGAGTCCTGCGCCGTCTTTCATTTTGCTCTGTATTGATTTTAGTGGAAAAGACCATTTTTATTACTATACATTTAGTTTGTTTAACTTTTCAACTGCCTGACATTGTTTTTCTACTGTCCAATAAGTTCATATTTTCAATATTCTTCCCATAATATGTTTCATGACTTGACTTGACTTTTCCATGCACTGCCTGAGCCATAGCTCCCTTCACTCCCTCCATCTTCTTCCTGTCTGTCTGCCTCTCTGAGTATGAAATTACATCATTTCAGTAAACGATTAGCTCTACAGTTACTTTGATGATCCAAACACAAGTAGTGACGACACCAGTGACGCTGGAGTTGCTGCTGAAGACACTGCCTTCACAAAATGTATTTTTGCTCAGCAAAGCTGCATCCACAGCGCTTACCTGCCTCTATTTATTTGTGCCAGGTGCAATACTGTAAGTCCTTTTTACCCTATGACATCATTATCATATTTGCTCACTCATCATTTGTCCAGGGCTATAAATAGTTATCAGTGCGGAGCAGAGGCTGGGAGCTCGTCTCTCTGGATTTTCTGTCCTACTGCGACCCTTAAACGCCTGAGAGGCAAAGTACACAGATCTGTGTTTGAATTTCCCTGACATGGTTCATCTCTGTGGTTAAAGATCAAGCAAATCATTTTAGCTGAAGGCACTTTCTCCACACACACACACACACACACACACACACACACACACACACACACACAGCTGAGAGGGAGTCCTGTCCCCTGTGTTCTGTCAACAGTTGGGCCACGTCAGCTGTTCTTTTTGTGTTCACCGCTGTCAGCACACAGTCCTGGCCTTGACTGCAGGGCCGGTGGGGGAGCTCCGTTCATATCAGGCCCTCTGACACACACAGACATACACACACATTAAAATGTTAGTCTGTCACCACCCAGCAAGACAGGTCACCCTGTTACTCCAGGTAATCAGTGAAGTGAGTGAGAGAAGGCGGCGGAGTGAGAGCATGTTGCTCACAGAGCACTGTGCTTTATGAGCTAATCCACTGTGGTAGGCTGCTATTCTGTGTTTACTCTGTGCTTTATTTGGCTGTTAAAGTTCACAACTCACACAAACTGACATAGCTCTTATCAAGGTCAGACTGTGTATGTGTGTGTGTAGATATATGGCATATGGCATGTAACCGTGGAAGATGAAATATTCTGTTGGCAGCTTGGTTTGGAAACATTTGCTTTGTTGCTGTTCAGGATTGCTGAGTTGAATGTTATAATGCAAATCAGCCAATGTGTTATAAGAAGACTGGGGTGAAGGAAATCAAATTGCACCATTGTATGTTTGTTGGCTTGGCTGGCTTATTGGGCCTAGGGCAAAGGTTTGGATTTGGGACCCCTGTTTGACTCCCCCCACCTCCTCCTGTGGGTACCTGTATGTACCTTTTTATCTCCACACTGTAAACAGCAGACTATATATTCCTGTTTCCAACAAGCAGTGCGGTGCGGTTCAGTTTACTTCATATTGTTACAGATTTTTTCATTTGCATTACAAGAAGTTATTGATGGTATCAATGGAACTGTTCCCTACCACTCCCATTTTAGGTCACCCCTCTGCTTGTGCTACCGAGCACACGGTGGAGCTAGAAACACTGCAGCCTGTTGATTGGTCAGTGGAGAATCAACACTTTGTGCTGAGGGCTGAGCTGTGGCTGCTTTAACCACTATTCATAACATGACAAGTTTTTATATATTAGTGAACTATAACCATAAATTGAGAGGATGTTTTCAGCCTCTAACAGCAGCTGTTGATTTAAAAAAATCATATAATTCACTGGGCCGAGCATTTTTAATGTGTCAGTTCAATGAAATACACTTTTAGTAATGAATATATCTTCAAGCATTTAAAAATATATACGTATATTAATTTTGACCGGATTGTATTTCCTCACTTGAAGAAAATAAATGTGTCAGAGAATCATACTGGTGAACACTGGAAACACTAAACCTCCATAGCACAAGGGACTCAAAGTACAAACCTGCTATTATTAAATAACTCATCAAGAGAGACTCTCACTGGAAGATGGACAAATACCCTAAACAATTCCTACAGTGTGTTTTGGTCACACAAATATGAGTGAATGACATTAAGCAAAACAACATAAGTCCTATTGGGGTTGGGATTTGTGATTTAATCATTCTGTAGCCACACACCATGGATTATCAGAACCATCCAGAAACATGGACATTTATAAAGCAGCAGCCAACAATGTTAGAAGCTGCAAAAAGGACTAAATCACAGATGACACATTAAAAAAGCTGATGGGATCACATTTCACTGGACTGTAGGGCTGCAGCTATCGAATATTTTAGTAATCGAGTATTCTACTGAAAATTCCATCGATTAATCGAGTAATCGGATAAAACATATTTTTGTTTAGTTAAAGAGCAATTATAAATATACATGGGACAATAAGACATTTCACCTAACAATGAACCATTGGTTTCCTTTTTTAACTACCCAGTTAGCTTTATTATGTTTTTATTTTCCACCCTCATCACTCTGCAGCGCTGTGTTTTTACAGATTAAATAAAGCCTGTATGAAAGGCACGTTAGCCACGCATCGACAGTAGTCATAATTAATAGAAACCTGGCCCTCCGCAGGGCTAACGTTATGTTAGCAAGGTACAGTAACGTTAATCTCATTAATTAGCGCTACGTTAACTTCATTTTGCCTTGTCTCCGGTGACGGTCCTCCGCTCTCGGAGTAAACAGGGGGCCTTCGGTGGAGATGCTGCAGCATTGAAGACGTACTGTTGTGGTACGCAAGCGCTGTCTTACAGTGAATACACGCAGCAGTGTTCGCCTTGGTGTCCAGCTTGAAATGCTCCCACACTTTTAACATTTTCTGCCTTTTCTTTGTGCCTTTCGCTTTCGTCGCCTTCTTTGTCGTTACCTGTACATCCGTGGTTAAAACCAAACATATCCGCCGCCTCTTTTTTATTCCTTTACGTGCGTGACGTCAGCGCGTTGTGCCGCATTAAAAGTAGTCGGGGCGAAATACCATGCTTTGAGCTGGCAAAATTAAACGATTCCTCGAGGCAGAGAAAATTCCTCGATCATTTTTTGTAATCGAGTTACTCGAATTATTCGAGGAATCGTTTCAGCCCTACTGGACTGCTTCCTGCTTTGATTCTGCATGACCCTCTGGTTTAGGAAATCATTGATACGCACCAAAAACTGCTCCAATGGATGTGCTCTGTGGCTGATAGGACAAGGCAGCTTTACCTTTTAGCAATGTATGTTTTTTTAGCCTTTTTACTTTTTTTGTCAACCCTAATTTGACCCTGTGAGTGTTTCAGACCACCTTTTTCCTGTGATACCCTGCAGAACATCAAACGAGCAGTGAGCTTTACTGAGCATATATAGTATCTGCTGTGGGGCATTACGTCTCACTGATAAACTGAACTTTACAGCTCCATCATATTAGACAAATTTAAAAAAAACGACATAGACTGAACAAACCACCATCAGCATGTCATTCAGCCATTTGTTTTTATTACTATTTATTACTGGACTCAAACTTTCATCAGTTGACCCTTTGAAACCTGAGTAAAGTGGCTTGATTTCTTTGAAAAACCTGGGCGGAGGACAAAAAACATCTTAACCACAAATGACCAAAAAATTGTAAGAAATCAGTAAAAAGTTATAAGAAAATTACTTCAAAAGTAAAAAACAAACAAACAAACAACAAAACCGAAACAAGAAAATAACCCCAAAAAAGCACCAAAAAATTAAATACATAATTAAGATCTGGCAACTTTTTGATCATATCTAATGATCCTCCCCAGCTACTTTCCAGAGCATTTTCTTGTCAAGTTTATACATATACATTAGGGATCGACCGGATTTTTCAGGGCCGATACCGATACCGATTATTAATAACCAAGCGAAACCGATAGCCGATATGTATAACCGATATTTATTTGCAGTAAAAATGAAAATTTTGGTGTCAAAATTTACAGAAACACACCTGGGATTAGAATGAATGCAGTATACTGTTTGTTTACACTGAAAAAAATGGCCTTAACTTTTTGTAAAATAACATGAACACATAATTAACATAATAACATGAACACATAATCTTAATTGAAATGCCTATTAAAACAAAAAGTGCAGGGGCCTTCTAGTAGCTGGGGTTGGCTGTGTGAAATACTGCCATACTGTACTTTTCACCTGCTTCTTTGATCCATCCATCTGTAATGAGGATTTAGAGAAAGAGAGACAAAAAAAAGAGTGAGAATTAAAAAAGAGAAAATATATATTCATTTA
The DNA here is from genome assembly GCF_008729295.1 of Plectropomus leopardus. Taxonomy (NCBI): domain Eukaryota; kingdom Metazoa; phylum Chordata; class Actinopteri; order Perciformes; family Serranidae; genus Plectropomus; species Plectropomus leopardus. Next base: position 1,098,192 of record NC_056464.1, read on the forward strand.
TTAGAGCAAAACTGTCTGTTAAACTTCCACTACACTACATAATATTCTTAATGATAGCCTACATTAATAACATTTAATTAATGATGTCTTATGTGCTCCCCCTCTCAGGTAGGATACATCTGATCCAGCCTGATTAAGACCAAACAATAAAGAGGGCGGCCAGAACCTTGGATCACTACATTCATTTTATAGATATAATAGTTACTTTTCAGATTAAAATTTTACATAAAACAGCATGAGTAAATAAAGACACCACTTTCAGTGCTCACCAGAGTTTTTCACTTATAGTTCCTTATTTATTATTATATTTATTTATTTAGAGAAATGAATTCATATTCAGAATCTCAGAACATTAAATGTACAAACTCGACGTGTGCTCTCTGCTTGACTCATTGAAATGGCCCATCATTTCCCTGGACTTTACGAGTGACCGGCAAAAAGACGAATATTTAACATCTATTCTGTGTGATCATTGTGTAGTGACAGCATGAGCGCTGAGGGAGAGGCGACTATAAACAAACAAGGACACGTTACCGTGTGGTGTTAAACTTATAGGCTATAATCGCCTCGGGTGTTGTTTATTGACAAACCAGGAGCCGCCCCACGGGCTGAGACACGTTAGGAGATTAATTATTCCCACAAAGTAATGATAACCGTAAGTGTCTCCTATTATTATTGTGCGTCTGGCCCCAGCTCTAAAGCGGCTGGTCGTGTCAATTATAATGTAGCGGTGAGCCATCATTAAAAGTTTAATCTCAACAGCCAAACTGCAGGTTTTCCTCCCTTATACTTCCTACAGCCTACCTATGTCATATTTTTATTTAATTAAGCAAGGGACTTCAGGTCATCTTCACTCACATCTTTTTTTTTTTTTTGTCGTGAGTGATGCTAGTCCTATCTTGCAAAGTCGTATGCTTGATGTGACTAGACAAGTAGGTTGGTGAAATGTCGACTCTGGGCCTGCATGTTATCACTAATATTGATCAAGGTTGTGGTATTTTTAAAATCATCCTAAAGGGCTTTGAAACTTCGACTGACACTGCCTTACCTTTTCTGCTGGATCAGCCACCGAAGCAGTCCTCTGTTTCTCCTCTGTGTCTGTGGCACTGCATGTAGAGGCTTCAGTGTTGATTGATTGGCTGTCACCGGCTCACTTGTTCCAAGTAGCCAATCAGTGAGGGATGTGGGCGGGACATTGTTACACAACCAAGAGAGTGGTGACTTCAGACAGAGACGGCTGCATCAGAGCCGAAGGAGCGCATTTTAAAATACATTAATTAATTTTATCGGTTATCGGTGAAAAAAACGGCCGATGCCGATGATCGCAAAAATGCCGAATATCGGACGATATTATCGGCCAAGCCGATAATTGGTCGATCCCTAATATACATACATATATATGTGTGTGTGTAATTAGTGTGTGTGTATGTGTGTAATTTTGCAGTTTTGCAGTGTGTAATTTTGCAGAACATTTCGTGCCAGGTTGCTCATTATGTTTTACCTGTGTTTTTGAAAGAATTAAATCTAAATTTTCGTTTGTGTTTGTGCAGGAAAGAGCTGCTCACTGAATCAAGAGTCAAAAAGTGAATGGTGCTAGAGGGTATATGAAAAATGGTCGGTCGTATGACAAAGTTTGGACTTCATGAGTCAGCACATATGGCACAGTTGCTGTGGGCAAGCTTTGGAATATGTTCTGTTTGTGATGCATTTAGAGCCAAAGCAGAAGTCCATTTCACACAGAGAGCGCAGTAGGATCGGAAGCCTGAGGGGACCTTCACAGGCTGCCATGTGAACACAGAATGTGAAAAGAATTAGTCAACTTTTAAAATACAGATTAAAATAAAATATTCAAAGAGGCTACTGCTATGATATATGATTCTGTCAGTGATTATTCCCACGATGCAACATTCTGTTGTATGTTCTACTGTATGTTGCTTGCAGCTCTTGTATTTTAAATATCTTATGTGGTTGTTAGAAAGTCACTTAAAACTGCACATCAGAGGGTGAAGCTGGTGGTTAGGCACTGGAAAGCAGATTCAAATAAGAAGTGGTGTATTGCCAAATCCAAAGTGATGACATAAACAACACAAACTCTGTAGCTGCTTTGAATCATCATGCATTTGAAGATGAATCAAATTCCTGTTCTTGTTTATGCATCTCCTTTGAGTTTATCACACTCTCAAATGTATCAAACGTTTTTTGTGATACTGCTTTGGATTTGCCCCTAGCTGTGAGATCATGATATGAGGTTTAAAAGTTGATTAATCTTCAAACAGAAAATAGTTTTGCCACTTAAAATGCCTTCATTGTGGGTTTAAATGTCAATCTGATATAATTTCCAATTAAAAATGTATTTTATTCTTTAATGATAATAACTAAGCTGCGTTATGTCACAAGTTCTTGTAGCAAGTGTTGAACCTCCACATGCTATGAGTCAGCATTTACTTCCATTTCTCTTTCCTGTATATACTGTATTTTGAAATGTCAGTATTTTATTGTATGGTAGACCATGTGACATACACAGAACAACAGGGTTTGTCATGTGTGATGATGAATAGTTGTTAGCAGTTAGCAGTTTATTTATTGTGCCCAGCTGCAGTGGTCAGAGTTTGTTTGAGTTTACATAAAGACAACATCAAGCCTTCCAAAAAAAGTCCTTCCTACAGCACATCATCCAACCACAGGCATTCTTAAGTCCTGTATTCATATCATTATATTATTACGCTGCAAAACATGAAATGGACCACCTTTTCCATTTTTCCTAAACAAAAATAACATAAAGAGTTAATTTTTATGCCTCTGTGCTGGTTATAGCTTTGGCCGGAGACATTATGTTATTGGGTTGTGTTCCGTCTGTCCATCCATCTGTCCCATTCTCATGAATGCAATTTCTCAAGAATGTCATGTGCGAAACGTCCACTTGGACTCCTAGATGAACTAATTGGATTTTGGTGGTCATAGGTTAAAGGTAAAGGTCTCTGTGACCTTGTCTGTGTCATTCTTGCAAACACAAAATCTCAAGAACACCTCCGTGACTTTTCAAATTAAACACAAACATTCACTTGGATTCAAGTATGACCTGATTATATTTAAGCATCAAAAGGTTAAAGGTCACTGTGACGTTGTATCTGTCTTATTCCTGTCAAAGCAATATCTGAAGATGGCCTTAAGGGAGTTTCCTCAAATTTGGCACACATTTCTTCTTGGTTTCACAAATAAACTGATTAGAATGGGAAAAATGGAAGTTTGATGTTCTTTTTTTTTTTTAAAAAGAACCTTTTTCTCCCCCGGGATGGTTTGTTTGTTCTCTGACTCTGATTTTTGATTGAAAGAATTACCTAATTACCCGAGTTAACTGTTAATAACCTGCTGACTGCAGGATAAAGCTGCAGCTTTTTTTTGCCATTTTTTATCTCTGCTTTTTCCAGTTGTATTGCACTGCCTCACCTCAGCCAGCTCTAGAGACCTCTCATTCCAGTAATCCTTTTTATTGTTGTATTGCTGCCTTTGACAGCACTTTAGCACCAAAAAACACTTTTCACTCCAGTCGGCATATTTCCCTCATGGCTGTCATCAACGATCTGTTATAGTGTTGTGAGCTTGTTATAATGTCATTTAAATAGTATTTTACATGATGTGGCTGACTTTAGTCCTGACTGACTCTGTGCTGAGATAGAGATGAAACTCAGACTCCTCTTCATGCTCTCTGTTTAAAGTTGAATTGCACAGTGTGTCTGTCATTGTTCATAGATTTTACCAATATTTTCTTAATTATTCGCACTACTGATAACCTGTCAGAAAACAGTGAAACATGCTGATGATGTCAGTGCTGATAATTTCATTTCACAATCACCCATCCAAAACCCAAAGATGTTCCATTTACTTTCTGTCACTACATGACAGAGTCAAGAGAAGCCGAAACCGGAGAATACTTGGTGTTTTTGCTTCGGAAATGTAGAGTGAATTGATTATAGTTATGGCTGATTAATGATGATGATTGATGAACATTTTTGAGGACTTTGCATAGCATTCAGTGTGAGCTCTTGTGTTGGAGCAGGACTTCTGGATGTGCAGGGAGATTAAAACATGACGTATGAGGTAATGCAACATGCAAGATTGCTAAAACTGTACAGTATCTTCACAGCTCAATGTGGCATTTGAATATGTAATGGTTGAAAATTTGCCACCACACTGAGGAAATATTATTAGGGAATATTTTTTTCTTTTTATTTAATAACCCAATCAGTCAATGCTTTACCTTTCATTCATTATCCAGGTGCACTGGGGTTTATAACCATGTGAGGAACTGTAAGCATGCAACCAATGTAAATAGCTATTAGTAACAGCATATATTAACCATACTTACAAAACACAATGACGTCAATGACATTTTAAATGTATTTAAAATTACTGTATTCAATTGTGAAACTGTGTCTCCATTGGCATGCATCACATTGCAAATGCTGTAAATAGAGGGCAGGCAGACTACACTGTCTTGAGCAAAGTAGAGCTCCCAAAAGTTCGGCTCCAAAGGCTCAGGCCCGACCCTACATGAAGCTGCACAGTTTTGGTCCTGAGCTTGATTAAAAACCTAAATTTGTACTGTAAAAGAAATATATCACATATTATTATTTTTTCAACATTAAAACAGTCATCACAAGCTAAGGGTCATGTGCATGAACAGTCACTCCACTGCATGTTAAGCACATCTCTCCTACAGCTGGGGAGGCACCCCCTCATCTCTCTCGATTTAGTCTCAATGTATGTATGCCTACCATAAGGAACATCACATCAAGTGGTTTGAAGTTCAACCCTCTTATTCATATATCTGTGGCAGACCATGCTCCAAATTTTGAAGTAAAAAAAAGGAAAGTATGTGATTTGGATCAAATTAAATCTTAACGTGATGAAGCTGATGATGTTACTTTGCAGTGTGTGTAGTTTTACCTTTTAAGGTAATAACTGCATCCATTTTTCTGTCCTTCATCATGGCCTCTGACATCTGTCAGTCAGCTTTCATCCATCTGCGGTTCAGTGGATGTGGAAGTGATGCATCCTCTGTGGGATTGTGGGCCAGAAGTGCAAGAAAAGTATGCTTACATAGTGCAAAATGGGACCAAATACATAACAGCATCGTCTATTTCTGGCAAACTGCATTTGACATACTTTGGCAAGAGTGCATTCTGAATTGCATATATTATTGTATACTTTTAGTTGTAACTGTTAACACATTCTCATCCCAAATTGTCACATATTACTGCTTTGCAGTGGACTTTCGCGTCTACATATTACACTATAAGGGTCCTTCAGCATGTGCTGTTGACATTCGGCGATGGCGCTACCATGATGTCAGCACAAGCACATGATGGGATGATGCTGCACGTGGTTATGTTTACATAACACAAGCACATGGCAACCAAAACCAACCCTGGACATTAAAAAAAAAAAAGCCATCACATTTAGACGGGAAGGAAACACCGAACTCCCACATGAAAGTCTGTGGTTTCTTGGACACATCCATCACCCCTTCTACCTGCCCTACAGGGATTTTCGTGCTCCTTATATTACATTGTTACCAGCAGCATTTTAACATCACACCCTCCAGCGGCATATCATGTGGATGCAAAAGGCGGCCTTTGGTATTTGGCTTTTACAACAAAAGCCACGGAACAGTGGCAGCCTTTGACAACAACAGAATGAGAAAGGGCGGAAACTACAGCTCTCCTGATAAAGCTGAATTGTTGCATACAGTCTGCCCACTTAGCACACACTAGATCTTTAAAACAGTGGACCATAAACTTTGATCTTCTAGCTCATCTGTCTGTTACCATGGAGATGTTGTATATTTGCAAGTTTAACTTTAAAGTTATTCTGCATACATTGCAGATTCTAACATTTAATATTCACAACAGTGATACTACATATGCATTTCTCTGTCATTAACTCTTTTCATTTTTTGTTGATGGTATTCTTTATGATTTTTTTGTTCAGTTAAACAAATGATTTTCCTATTATTACCATTTGACTGGTCATCAGTCGCTTTAGTGCACTGTCGTTGCCATTGTGGCTTCTGAGAGCTGTCAATCAGCTGTCAACAAGCTGTCAACTGTCTGCAGTCATTAGTCAATGTGACATATCTTCTACTGCACAGAGGATTGTAGGTCAAAGGAGTCAGAACAGCATGTTGGCTTGCATTCTGCAAAATGCGACCAGATGCAACATCCTGGTGTTTTTGGCATACTACAGGATGCTATCTGTAACCATGCTAAAAACCCACAACATGTCTTTAGGCAACTCTGAAATGCTGTCTCCAGGGCAACCAGAGGTTTTAGCAAGAACATGTATAAATGGCCTCACAGCGTGATGATGTGCTTGTGTCCTGTTTTAGCATATTAGTTCCATTTTAATGTCTGAAATGTTGCACTTTAAAGCTTTTTTGCCTTTATAGTTTATTTAGCACAGCTGTTCACTTGCTCACTTATTTATTGCTAGCCGTTAGTGTACATTGTGTAGAACAGGATTGGTAATCACCTGGATTGAAGGGATCAAACTCTGCTCCCCCATAGCACTGTCCATTTGAGAGCAGATGAAAACATTTCTCTTCATGATCTTACCCGGTTTATAAATGGAGGCCATCTGTCATTCAGCTGAAGCTATTTTGCTGCCAGCTGCAGTATCTGGAGCATCTTTTGTACGAACTTGACTGCCATTCATCAATTATACTATAGTGGACCTAATGTCTGTGGAACAAACTGAAGTTGCAGCTTCATGTAACACCTTGTCAGTTATCAGTGAGGCAGTCGTGGGCCAGTGTACATGCAAGTTATGCAAAAATTCACAGGTGTGCCAGTGACAGGAGTGTCACCAGCAGGTATTCACTTTGGTTTGGGGAAAGGTGTCAAGTATTTGAAAATCAAAAGGCCCTAGTCTAAGTGAATTTATGAATCAAATCCAAGTAATTTTAACTTTATGAAGTTTAGTCTAGGAGACCACTGCAAAATTATCAGTTTATCTGCTTTCATTATTAACAAGTAAGTCTTTCAATCATACATTTCTGTTTTATTTTATAAACTTCTGTCAACAATTTTCCTATCTTGTCAATAAGAGTGATTACAGCATTGAGACCTCAAGTAATGAAAAAAAGAAGTTAATATAATTTTTTATTTATATTAATGTTTTAAATAAAAAAAGAGTTCAGAAATCAATATTAGGTGGGATCTGATTTGTGATCACAGCTTCATGCATGTCCCCCACCAGTCTTTTACATTAGTGCTGGGTGACTTATTGGGTGAGGGGTTAATTTTTATTGATATTGATACCATTATTGAGATTATTTTCATATTCTGATTTAATTATTCACTCTGAAAAATCTTAGCATAAGTAGTTTTAATAATATGAGGTGATTACAGCCCAGGACGTTTAACAGTTTGTAACTCCATCTTTACTATCCATTTTATATTGCTGGGAAAACTAATTTCTCACCCAAACAACTATATTATTGAAGTTTCTCACCAAAAACAACATTTTCTTGATGGCACATTGTGTGTGTTGATGGAACACTTCATGATGACATTTTATTTACCTTTGTCTAATAATCATTTCACTGAGCTGCCCAACACATCATAATTAAACCTTATGGAACCTTGTTTATTTAACTAGCTCTTATCATGCTGATTTCAACATTGGATTACTATTTTTGACTGTCAAGACTTGAAGTTTAGGTGTTTGCAGGTGTCAGCAGCAGATAAGAAGATAAAAAGATTTGTGCTTGTGTACATCCACCTTCCTCTTGATCACATTCCAGAGATTTTCAGTGGGGCTCAGGTCTGGAGATTGGACTGTCCATGACACTGTCTTTATCTGGTGGGCCTTTATCTTTGACACCTTGTGTGGCATCAAGCATTTTCCTGCTGAAAGGAAAGTTAGGGAACATTGTCTGAGCAGAAGGAAGCATGTTTACTTGACCTTGATGCCTTTTCAGGTGGATTGATTCATGTGTCCCTTATAGAAACACATTTGCCTGCTTCCACCCTTATTAAAGCAGCTGCACATCATCACTGATCATCCAAATGTCATGGTGAGTGTGAGACACAGTGACTCCCAGGCCTCTCCAGGTCTCTATCTAACCATTAGATGGCCATGTATTGGTCAGAGCTGAAAATTAGACTCATCAGAAAGGACGTCCTCTACAGTCCAATCCTTTTCCAAACTTCAGTCTGACTCTTCTTTGCTTTTCCCAGATGAAGGACTTTTTTTCTATCTTTGCATGACCTCTCTTTTTATCTCTTTTGGTGCGGTCCATTTTTCTTTTACTCTGTTGCAACTGGACCAGTTGCAACAGAGTAGTGATGACCACAGCAGTTTTTATACTTTTTCTTGTTAAATAAGTTTGGTTCAGATGATCACCTAATTAGAGCCTCATTACGTCAAATAAATGAGATATACTCATGTTGGAATGGAATGCTGATTTGAGTGCTGATTTAAGAGAAATTTGAAGTGGTCTCTTAATGCTTTTTCAGAGCCGTATATCCAAGTCATGTTACTTTATTCCACGGCTCTGCTACAGGGGATATGTTATCACTGAACGATCAAAGACATGATATTTGGCCTTGAAATGTCTCGATATTTGGCCTTGAAATGTCTCTTTGCTGTGTCTGAGTCATATGTTTTTGGTGACATTCTGTCTGAATGCGGTTTGCTGTGTCTGAGTCATATGTTTTTGGTGACATTCTGTCTGAATGCGGTTTGATGTGTAGATGTCTGTGATGTGTAGGTGTGAGGCACAGCGATAAGCCATTGTCATCTGCTGCTAGTACAGTTCCAGCAGCTGTAAGCACAATCAATACAGTACTGCTCGATTTACTGTGTGTTGACATAGTCAGAATAAGCTCTCTCTCCATATATTAGAGCATACGTGTGTGTGAAAATATATATATATGTATATATATATATATATATATATATATATATACACGTGTGTGTGTTTTATTGTGTTCATTTGCTTTTATTCTTTAATTTTCTTAAATTGATTAATTCAGTTTTTTAACTGCTGTTTGAGGTCTGCCAGCTCTATCACTTTTATTCCATTAGTGCTATAAGCTTGTGACCTTTTGTATACACATTTTGTTCTTGCCTCTTAGTTACACCGTTTTATTCCTTTCTCTTTTTGGCATGTTTGTTTATGTTTATTTTATTGTTCCCTGAGTTCCTACAAAACACTTTGAAAATAACTGTTTTTTAAAAGTTCCTATATAAATAAAGTATATATATAATATATATATATATATATATATATATATATATATATATCTTACAGGCAGATCTTACATTTTTATTTCATATAAATAAAAATGTTTTTTTTTGCATTACTTGAGGTCTCAAAACAGGTCTTACAGGCAGCTGGGAAACACTTAACTGAGTATGTAAGACACATTAAAAGTAGAGAGGAGGACATACGCACATGATAAACACAATAAATGAGGAAAAGCTATTGAGGCTTTTCACAGATATATGCTGATTTCTTCCCCCCTGTCTTCCCCTTCTGCACATCTCCTGTGAGAAAAAATAAGCTATCTTTGTTTGCCAGTGTTTTTGAACTCTGACTAAATGGAATCAGAGCAGCTGTCATCTTTCAGCAGAACCAACTTTTCCTTTGAACAAGCTGTTTTATGATCATCACTTGGCACATTTCTGTCCTGTCTGTTGACTCTCTGTCTCACATCACCACCACACCTCAGCTGTCACTCTGCCAGATGCCTGCAATCATTGTAGGGCTTCAAGATTAATCGCATTACACACACACTTTGACAGTAATTCTGACACTCTTGCACAGACAGGAGCGTAACATCAAATCAAACACTCCTAATTTCTCACCAAAGTTGCATCAGCAAATGACAAGCCTGCATCTCTACTTTCTTTCTGTGGCACTCAGCCTCATATCCACAACAGTCCTACTGCTGATGTACATCTGAATAAAGGAACTAGTTTCATTTTTTAAGTAATACTATTCCCTTTAACAGCTGGCCACTTTAGTTTGTAACAAATGAGGAGCATTTGTTGGGGGCTTTTTTGAGTGGCAGATTAATTCACATTTGTTGCTCTACAGCAACAGAATGGTCCATGTGGGATTGAGTGAAAATGAACTACAGTATATTTGTATTGATAGTAATGAAGGGATGTATGAATATGGTAATGATCACCAGTGGATCACAGTGTCATTCATGTGTTTTAATAGATAATAGTTATAGTTATTTGTAGTTTTTTGACACTAACAGAAATACATGCTTAAACATGGCTGCCTAAGAAAATACACACCCCAAGACTCTGCTAAAGTTGTTGCCCACTACAACAGCACACAATCACAGCATGAGTGACTCTGCACTACTCCAACAACGTGCTTTCCCAAGGTTTGAAAACCGATTGAAAAAGATTCACAATAAAGTCTCAGCTAACACTAAAGCTATCTCAAAGTTAAAACAGGCCACAAGGACCTCATAACGCATGTGGCTCAAGCCGGGGAAACTGTTCTGGAAAAGTGCGACGGCAGGAAAACTACCACAAGGCATGAGGACTGGTCGGACAGTTACAATATATGGATCGTATATCTGCAGAAGATTTCAAAGAAGAGAAGCCCTTGCATCAATATTATCATCCCTACCACGGTGGTACCCTGGTATTTCCAAGAAGAAATTCAAGGTTGAGAGCACACCAGATTGGTTCAGAAGGCAAATCAAGAAGATGACTCCCCATGATCATAGGCCTACCCATAAGGCTTGGACAATATGTAATATTTCATACTGTCATACTTTCCTGAAATCTCACTGGGTTGTATGGTATATGACGATATATGTGTGAGGAGCTAACACTGTAAAATCCCCACAGTCTCTCTCTGACTGCTGGCCACTGGCTGTTAACAGTCCTGTAACTTCTCCCTCTACCACTAGGTGTTATGGTGGCTTTCAGCTCAGCCGTCTGTTCCACCAGCAAGGACCAGAGGCTGAGCTCTGGTGGTGCATGCTGTGCACTACATACAATGAGTTTCAGAGAAAGAGGAGTGCCTGTATTTATGACGGCATTAAAACATACCTTTAGGATTTCTATATACCCTGGTATGAAACAGTGATACTGCTTAAGCCTAATACCTAACATGGTTGCAGGCAAGGAACTTGGCTTTACTGTGGATTATAGCAATTCCACCACTAAACAATAACAGGAATATGCCCAGGTTATGGAAAGAGCCAGAAAACAAGGCTTCAGACCCACTTAGAGGTCAAGGAACAGCAACCAGACTGAGGAACTGTAGACAGGATTGTGTATGATATCACAAGCATTGTGATGTTGCAGTTTGTGTGTGGCCTTACCTGTTCAACTTTATTTAGATGGTTTCATGGTCTTTGGTTTTGTTGTAATTAATTTTCTGTTTGTCTTGTGTTACTTCCTGCTTTTGTCTGTTTCCTGCCTGTTTTCTGACACACCTGCCTTCTATCAGTCTTGTTAGTGCTTCCCTGATCCCAGAATCCTTCCCTGCTCACCTGTTCTTTACTAGTCATGTTTGCTCCACCCTTGTGTTCTCCACCAGACCCGTGTTGTTAGCCATTCCCTGTGTTTTCCTTCTTTTTGCCCATGCCTGCCTACTCTAGCTGTGTCTAGTTCTTGTGATTAGTTCTCAGTGTATATATATTTTGGCCTTTAGTTGATCTGTATTCATGGTGTCTTTTCCTGGTCCTTTGCCCGCCTGTGTTGATCTCTTGTGTCCTCCGTTGAATACTTCCCTGGCTCCATCCCTGTGTTCTTCATGCCATCCCGGTTTGTTCTCAGTTTAGTTTTTGGTTCTTTTTTCTTTTGTACTTTGAGTTATGCCTGTCTGTTTTGGAGGGGTTTTGCCAGCTGCTTTAAAGCTCAATCTTTGCGAAAACCACCTGCGTGCCTACTGTTTTACATTTGGGTCCTCATATGAACTGATATGCCTATCTCAACCTCAAAACCATGATGATGATAGGTCAGTATAGTTTTAGTGGGTTTGGTAGGTAGGCGCGAGATCTTTCTGTTCCTATATATACCAGTTAAGTTGCAGTTGCCACTGTAAGGCGACATGTAAGGTAACACAGTTGGACAACAGGCAGCAGCAGGAAAACCCATGTCAGCCAGCTGCTGACAGCTTGCTTTTCTGTCAGATGGAATGGTTTTAGACGAAAGTGTCTGTCTTCAAATGTGCCTCATAAAAGCAAATGTGTCACACATAATTTATATTTTTGAAGTGGTGATCAGATACTTTTTATCCATCCCATAGTGCAGAATATCTAAAGGTCAAGTGCAAATGAGTTCTGTGAAGACTGAAGAATACCTGCAGGTCCACTCACAGAGCTACTGTTAAATCTTTCTCTGAGATGTCAGGGGGCTTTCATCTTGACATTTTCAATCAGTGTGTTTTGGAGCCTTGGTCTAATGGCGATTTGAAAATAATTTGTCTTTGGTTAAATTCTGATTTACCTGCTTTAGGAAAGCAAGCAGTAACTTTCAGGGGTGAAAAGTGAAGACAACATGGAAGTGTCAAAAACTGCATTTCCTCTGATGGCTTCTTGGAATCTGGCTCCAAAACAGAGTCAATCCCCATAGACCCCCATCTTAAAATGCCCAGCTTTACAGCAGAAATATACTGTTTACAGCCTGGTGCAAAAACAGTTTTGGTCTCTATAACTAATTTCAACATTTATGACAACTGTATATGTGGTGAATTTTTAAATAACTCACCTGTTTACATTTGATTAAGGTTTAAAGTTACACATCACCAAGGGTGGGCCATTTTGAGTGACAAATATGGTCACTTCTGACTCCAAGAAGACAAAATACCAATGACCAAACGCAGAGCTTGTGGCTTTAAATCGGGAGTCCACAAACCAATATGTGACATCATGCTAGCTACGGCCATTATTCATACAGTCTGTGGAAGCAAGTTACCATATCTACAGGTCTCTAAGCCCTGCCAGTGCATTTTAGATGATATTAATCATCAGTCTGGTCCGTCAAATCTTTTCATGGATGAGTAATGGTCGTACACTGTAAAGCCCTCTGAGGCAAACCATGTTTTGTAATAATGGGCTCTATAAATAAAATTGACTTGACTTGACTTGACTTGACTTGACTTGACTTGACTTGCCTTGACTTGACTTGACTTGACTTGACCAAAAAAAAACTGTCCGTCACTAACATTTGAAATGCTTTTCTTTGTTTATCCTACTCCTTTTATTTCACTTTATTCTGATTATCACAAATGTGTATCCCAACCGCACATATGCAGATGTGTTTTTTTTAAATTTTATACTTTGTTTGTTTGCTGTTGTGATCATAATTTCAATTATTACCTGCTTATGCCATTATTATGAGTCATGCCTCCACTATCAATATACGCATGAGACTCTCATCAACACCTACAATATTTGTATGTAAAATCACATGCTATCTGATAATGGGCTTTATAAGTAAAATTGACTTGACTTGACTTATGAAAAAGTAAAAGCTTTGCAAATGTTCATAGCTCAAATGTTCCAAATATTTGTGATATCTACACGGTTTGTGCTTCAGGCTAAAAGCATTCTTGAGGCCATGGAGCTGATATATAGTGATAAGAAAGAGAGATAAGTTTAACCATTTCATTTCACATCATCCATTAGACTGAAAAGTAGAGCAGCTCTGGAGGTAAAGATTTTCTACTCAGCTTATAGTAAGCACCTGTGGATTTTGGTACAGGGTGGCTCAAGTGATACCAGCTCCCTTATTTCTGTTGGCATTAAACACAAATATATCATTTTAGATAGAAGACTCAATATTGACCCTCTGGGTACAAAACTGCAAATACTTTAGAGTGTAATGCTTGTTAAGTTCATGTGAGCTACAGGCCAGTATTTATAATTGCTTCTGTTTTTCATGTTTATATCATGATATTCTAGTAAAAAGCTGTTGTCATGATAAATAGAGATCTGACCAGCCAATGCCGATGTGAAATTAATAATTTAATATTTAAGGCAGAGCAACATGTGATAATTTTGAGGTGAATATGTTATTGATTGAGTATTTATGAATATGTTCTTACACAAGAATTTTCCAGATATTCACCTTTTCATTTTACTTTTCCCTGTTGCTTATTTCTCTGCATGTAAAAAGAGAATGCAAGTCCCTGATGACAATGTTAAAATTTTGGTGTTTAACAGGGGTTGCTTGTCATATTTGAATGTTAGCATACTAACATTTGCTATGACATATATATTGTATCACGACAGGCGATGTTGAAAGAGAAGATGCACCCTCCAGTTTCAAATTTAAGTGTGGCGGCATTTGAGCTTCCACAAGTCAGAAAGGCGAGAAGATAGTAGAAAACACAAAAACAGTCTGCTAGTATTAACAGAGGGTGTTGAACTACACAAATAGTACAACTAACAGGATGCAGCATGAGAGCCGGCATCACAATTAGGAACTCCAGTCAGCCAAACCTAAGCACTTTCCTCCTTATTGACAACTACATGGCCAAACCACACTAACAAGCAGCAATCCCGCTCGCCCAAACAGGTACAAGAGCCAAAGAGAGAGCCCAACTTATCACTCACAAGTGGGAAATGGCCAACTTAGTTCTTCAAACTCGCCCTCTCTGCTTTCCCCTCTAGCTAAAACAAACCTTTCCACAGCAGCCACCTCTGTCCCAATTGAAAGGTTTTTTTTAACAGCAGGGGACATTGTGAAATGCATTCATTTCATAGTTTGTTTTGCATTTATACCCATCCATCCATCCATTTTCTTCCACTTATCGGGTCGGGTCATGGGGGCAGCAGCCTAAGCAGGGAAACCCAGACTTCCCGCTCCCCGGCCACTTCGTCCAGCTCTTCCAGGGGGATCCCGAGGTGTTTCCAGGCCAGCTGAGAGACATAGTCTCTCCAGCGTGTCCTGGGTCTTCCGTGGGTTCTCCTACAGGTGCATTTATACCCTACCTCAGAAATAATAAGGTTTTTATAACATTTCACATAGAAAAGATGAGAAAATGCAGTATTTTTTAAATAATTTTCGTTTTAAATAATTAATAGAATATTTTCAGTCATAATTTTCTGTAATCTCATTTTGTATTTTAAAAAAAATCGTTAGAGGGGCACCTGGTGACTCAGTTGGTAGAGCAGGTGCCCCATGTACAGAGGCTGTGTCCTCACTGAAGCGGCCACGGGTTTGAGTCCGGCTTCGGCCCTTTGCTTCATGTCATCCCCTCTCTCTCTCCCCCTTTCATGCTATATCTGTCTTATCAAAGAAAGGCATTGAAAAAGCCCCAAAAATATATCTTAAAAAAAAATCATGAGAAAATTGTGTCATAAACCCAGTATCATGAATCGTATTGAATCGTGAGTTGAGTGAATCGCTACATTCCTAGCCATTATGGAACCTGTGGACAATTCCATATAGGGCCTAGTTTTAAAACCATTTACCACCCATATAGACCCAACATACAAATGTTTGGGTGGAGATATGAGGAACTTGGTAGACGGTCTAAATCTGTGGACAAATGTCTGAATGGTTTTAACTTTTTGATCAGGTTATCATAGAGGTAAAAGAAATGGTATCAGGTAAAGATAAACAGATGCTTATTCAAGTGAGGGTGACACACAGGCCTCAAATCCACATGCATGGATACCTAATGCATTTTCCTGTTTCACTGCTGCCATGCTGTTGTCCTGAACTCAGTTTACATGTCTTTGTATGACCATGCACTCCACATTATATTTGTATAATGTTTGGGACCACATCCATTATGAGTCATTGTTTGGCCTCAAGACGCAGCGTGTGGTAGTTAGGCTAATAGGGAAAGCTTCTCTGCAAACTAATTAGGCAGAATACTGACCTGCTCTCGCCCTGTATGAATGTGATAGCCATCTATAGCAGTGAAATATGCAGGCAGCCAGCTAAACATTTCAAGCACTCTCCGCAGGTCCAAGGACTCTCTTATTGATTAAATATCCCTGGTTTGTCTTTTTCTCTTCCAAGACTGATAGAATTATCTGAAATAGATCAAGCAGCATCTTTTTTTTTTAACAAAGTCGAGCTATGCGGGGAGGCATTTATAGCCTTTTCCAGAAATCCTTCAGTCGAATGCTAAATAGCAACTGTCGACAGAATGCTTGTTTTCATCTTTTAAAGACTTATAATTGGCACCTTCCACATCAGTCAGTGATGAAGGCTTTATCACAGCAAACATTTGCAGCTTAAACTTCACCTATTTGCTTGCTTCCAGGATCCTGTCTTTGCCAGCTGTACCCTTACCCCCCCAAGTATCAAGAGCCCAGATTTCTTTTCACACTTCTTTGTAGGTGAAGAGGTCTTGAATACGTTCTTCGGATAATGAAAGCCATGTATCGGCAGCAAGCTCCTTGCGGTTTTCTGTGGTGGATGAACGCTATTGGTTTTTTCATTGGCTTTCCAGATCGCTGTGACTCATCTCCTCTTTGCTGTTCGGCTGTCTTACTTCCAATTAAATCTAAGTGATGAAAAGCTGTGGTTAATACCTGTGACCAAAATAGTCACACTTTAATTTACAATAAATCTATACATGGAAATGATGTACAGTGCCTATCATAAGTATTCACCCCCTTTGATGTTTTACCCTTTTATTGCTTTCATAAATCAATCATGGTCAATAAAATTTAGCTTTTTTAACACAAAAATTTATTGGAAAAAACTCTTTAATGTCAAAGTGAAAACAGATTTCTATAAAGTAATATTAATGAAAGAAAATTATATAAATGAAAATAATTGTTTGCATAATTATTCACCCCCTTCAAGTCAGTATTTAGTAGATACACCTTTGGCTGCAATCACAGCAGTGAGTCTGTGTGGATAGGTCTCAATCAGTCTTGCACATTTGCCCACTGCATTTTGCTCCATTCTTCTTTGCAAAACTGCTCAAGCTCTGTCAGGTTGCGCTGGCATCGGGCATGAACAGCCCTTTTCAAGTCCAGCCACAAATTCTCTATAGGATTGAGGTCTGGGCTTTGACTCGGCCACTCCAGAACATTTACCTGGTTCTTTTTTAACCATTCCTGTGTAGCTTTTGCAGTATGTTTTGGATCATTGTCTTGCTGGAAAATAAATCTTCTCCCAAGTCGTAGTTCTCTTGAAGACTGAAAAAGATTGTCCCCCAGGATTTCAGTGTATTTTGCAGCATTCATTCTGCCCTCTATCTTTACAAGCCTTCCAGGTCCAGTTGCTGAGAAACATCCCCACAGCATGATGCTGCCACCACCATGCTTCACAGTGGGGATGGTGTGTTTTTGGTGATGTGCAGTGTTTGGTTTCCGCCAAACATGACGTCTTGTCTGATGGCCAAAAAGCTCAATTTTGGTCTCATCAGACCAAAGAATCTTCTTCCACTTGACCATGGAGTCTTCCACGTGCTTTTTGGCAAACTCTAGTCGAGATCTAATATGACTTTTCTTAACAGTGGCTTTCTCATTGCCACTCTCCCATAAAGCTTTGACCGGTGAAGAACCCGGGCAGCAGTTGCTACATGCACAGTCTCTCCCATCTCAGCAGCTGAAGCTTGTGTAACTCCTTCAGAGTAGTTGTAGGGGTCTTGGTGGCTTCTCTCACTAGTCTCCTACTTGCACGGTCACTCAGTTTACGAGGGCGGCCTGATCTAGGCAGATTCAACAAGTGCCATATTCCTTCCATTTCTTGATAATTGATTTCACTGAACTCCGGGGGATGTTCAGTGCCTTGGAATTGTACTTCTCAATAACCCTTTCCCTGAGTTGCTTAGAGAGTTCTTCTGTCTTCATGGTGTAATGGTAGCCAGGAATACTGATCAACCACTCTCTGGACCCTTCAGACACAGGTGTTTTACCAACTCAATCACTTGAAACACACCCACACCACTCAGGTGATCTTCATTTCACTAATTGTGAGACTATTGGCAACAATTTAATGGACCTCTATTGAATTAGACCATTAAATTAAAAAGGGGGTCAATAATTATGCAAACAATTATTTTTATTTATATAATTTTCTTTCATTAACATTACTTTATAGAAATCTGTTTTCACTTTGACATTAAAGAGTTTTTTCCAATGTTGTGTTAAGAGAGCCAAATTTTATTGACCATGATTGATTTATGAAAGCAATAAAAGGGTAAAACATCAAAGGAGGTGAATACTTATGATAGGCACTGTATATACGCATGGTAAAGATAGAAACTGACTGGGCTATGTCATGTAGGTGTTTATCATTATATATGAAATGCCCACTGTAAATGATGTATCCGATTATTAAAGTTACCTTTCTGTATTGACAGTAAGATGTGTTTCCAAGAAGGCTTAGGTGTCATATAATATTTCTTACCTTCATACCTTCTTGAAATTATACCGTGGTATACAGTATATGATGGTGTATGTGTGTGGCACTAACCACCTCTGGACTGCAAGTATGTGACTTACTTTCAGCTTTTTAGACCAATAAATACACAATTGAATCCCACAAAATGATAAGAAAAGTAATATTCTCACTCCCATTTTTCTGATTAAACAGAGAATACAACTGTATTCAACTTTCTCTCTGTTATAGAAGACTTACGAGGCCTCGTTAACTCATCATAAAACACACTTGAATTAAAATGGACAGAAACAAAATAAAACTCTCCCAAACTGCCTTGGTTACTCTTGCTAGTAGTCTAGTTAGTAAGTGCACTGTTCCAACAATCACCAGCTTTGATTTGGCTGAAATAAATCCTTAATTCACGGAATGAATGTCTCTCTATGTTGCTGTTTGACAGCTGTCTACAGTCCTGTAACTTCTCCCTCCACCACTAGGTGTAGCTGTGTCTTCCAGCTCAGAGACTGAGCTCTGGTGATGCATGCTGTGCGCTATAAGGAGTCTAATAAAAGAGGAGTACTAGAAATACCTTGGAGATTTGTAAATACCCTGGTATACCCGTAATACTGTAATAATACCCAAAGCTGTTTCCAAGGCATGATATTGTGGTTGCAGTATCTTTCTTTTGATATTTATATTCAGTTTCTTGAATCATTATGTGACCTGCAGTAGGTGTGGATTCCAGGTGGCTGTATAAAAGTGAGCTATTGTAACCCGTGTCTGGATCCAAAGACGGTCTCTGTAGTTGGGTGTGAATGTTCTCCTTGAGCATTTTCTGCCCAGCTGTGGACTCTTGGTGGATGACCTTTGATTGGGTTATGAGTGGTTTTGATCTGTTCACAGAAAGCTGATGTTCACTGTTGGTATTAATTCAGTCTTTTGCCCAGGATCCTTGTTATTTCACCACCCCAGTTTTTTCTGTCTGGGGACTCCTGTGTTTTTTTGTCTTTAGCTTGAGTCTTCCATTGTGAAATGGCTTTTGTCATGTTCTGACTCCTTGTGACTTGAAGACTCTTGTGAGATGCTCTGACAGGACAGAGTCCCGAGGTAGACACACTGGAAAGATTCTGGTGGTCCCTAATTAGTAAGCAGTGTCCGTCCTGGTCTTAAGGAGATTGGGTTCTTATTACCCATTCCTTGTAAGCGCTGGTCTCCACCTCCCTCTGTTTAACCTTCTCCTCACTGATGACATATAAGTATGTCTTAAAATGCTTTTAAGTGGACCTTTTAACCTGGATCAGTTTGTTTAAGATCAAGTCAAGAAAGAATTTGAATACTCAAAAACAGCCTTGACTAATTTTTTCAATGTGAGTTATGTGGAATCATTAAGTTGATCAAAATGATTATACCTAACTGACCTTGTTAAGCAGCTTGGGTATGGGCCATGAAATGACCATTCTACGTTGAATACATTTTCTTTGTAATTTCTCCAGTAGATTTCTCTGTGTTCATCTTAACCTGAATGAGAAACACACAGGGAGATAGAAAGATCCTAAATTAGGGAATAGTACAACACTGATTTAAGCATATTGCTGCATGGTGGTGAGGTTGTTAGCACTGTCGCCTCATAGCAAGAGGGCCCTGGTTAAAAAACATTTTTTCCGAATTGGCATAAATACCAAAGCGTACACAAAGTGAAAACTCACTTCTGTGTACCAGGACTGAATTCCCATTGGTTTGAACTTCTCTCAGGATCCCTCCTCAGCTGGGTAGTTTCAGCTACAAGGATGAGCTGCATGAGTGACGGCCTGTTTAAGCTGAAGGTCAAGGAGCAATGCAATCAAAGCTCGTCCCTGGAGGCTGTCCAATGACGGGCCTGAGTCAAGGACTGGTGGAATCCAGGTAAAAGCTAGCCTCCCAACATCCTGTACATTTCCCACACTACTAGTTGTGCCATTGTGTAATTAGCCTTTTATTAATGAGTATCATTTAGTTTTAAGAGGTCAGACTGGTGTCGTTGTCATGGGGTTATGCTCACTGTGCTATCAGGGCGATCTGACAGCCTGAGATAGCAGGATTATAGAGCCTATATTGCTTGTCCTCTATGCATTTAAGGCAAAACAGAAATGTGTCCAGTCCTGTGGTGATGACATTAAGACCTAATTTAAATTTAATCAGTTAGTTTAGGGTGAGTCAATTCAGTTCTCTGCTCTCTTGTTAATCACTTGCCTGCAACAACCAGTGTATGGTTATTACTGTAACCTAAGGGCCTATGTCCACAGTGCCGGCGTCTTTTTCAATTTTTCCAAGTGAAAAGTGAGCATATGTGGCTGCATGCAGCTGCCTAGAGAAAAAGTATTGTTTCCAGCATCTTTTTTCAGAGTGCTCCAAAAAGTTGTATTTTCTTTGTCAGTTTCACCATGCCACCATGCCCCAACATACACCACCATGTCCTAAACCGCACCAGAGATCAACCCTCTCCACAGCAGTTCCAAAAGCATCATATGAAGATAGCTGCCAATTTTCTGATCAGTCAGCATTTTTTTCAGCTGCGATTGTTAAAAGTCATATGGTTTGTTTGTGTTGTTGTTTGTAGTGTTAATTTGTCAAGCAAATAATAGTAGTGCAGTAAAAAGTATAACAATCCCCTCTGATTTGCATTGGAATGTAAGTAGAAAGATACATCAGATCAAAACACTCAATTATAGAAAAAGTTCCTCAAATGTCCACTCAGGTGCAGTACCTGATTAAATGTACTTCGTTACGTACCACCACTGGTCAGCAGAGGGATGCACAATAACTGAAATTAAAAGAATATAGTTCTTTTGGCGATTTGAAATGACTCAACAGCCATTCATCTGTCTAATCAAACACATCTGTGTGATCCCTTAAAACACATCTCTGTGTGAGGCCTGGAGGGCAAAACATGTGATACATGAACCAATGTGACCACTGCACGCCCTTTGTATCTGGTGATTTCTCACATAACGTCTCTCTTGTTGCCATCTTATCCTCTCTTTCGAGCCTGTAGATTTGTAGGTTTCCACATGCAGCAGACATGAAGCAACATAAACATTTCGTTGGAGTTGTGTGTCTGGCACAATATTTATGCTGGCATCTGCCTTTCCAGCAGCTCAGTGCAACTCTGTTCACCAGCTGAAGCTAACTTTGTCTGCTGCTTCAGTTCTGGGACAGATAGCATAAAATGGGGCAGCAAACATGCAAGTTACAAGCCATAAAACTAAAACAACATTTGATAATTGATTGTGCAGCATTAACCCTCTGCAGTCCATAATAAACCTATACTTGTGTGCTCTGTCGTTCATTCTGTCATCCTATCTAATCTATAATCCCAGCAGTATTGTAAATGATCTTGTGAAATTGTGTCAGGGATGTTTGTGTAACAAAACAAGACTGTAAAGACACGAGTATTTACTTTGTACTTTATAACTGTGCTAAATCACTGCTAATGTCAACGTGCAGAGCATGCATATCTTTTATATCAGAGCCACAGCCAGACTGCCAAAGGATATCCGCGGACAATGTGGAGGAAATGAAAGAACACAAAGGCATTTCCTATAATCTCTTGTCATGTTGTGACGTCAGGATATAGATGAGTATTAGTCAATCCTCAGCCTTTCTGTTGCTCCGCGCTCACACTGCACCACAGGCTGACTCCAGTCTGACCTGCAGTGAACTTCTAAGTCCTGGCCACTGCTCTAGATTTAGGCACTGGCTGTCAGAGAGAGAGATTATGGCAGCACCTACGGCTACAGTTGCATAATACTGTATGGATGCTGTTATTATACTAAGGCAAGCTCAGGAATTACAATTTGCTTTTCATTCCTGCACATTTTTTTAGCTTGCTTACAGTATGCCTTTTCTTCAATGGAATCAACATTGTTTATTGAAATGGTGCATCAGTATATATTCAGATCCATTCTGAAAAGACCACACATAGATCTGCAGTAAATGAGTCAACACTCATACTGAAAAAAGAGTCAAAGCTGCACTAATCCATCCATGGATTAAATGACTGTATGGAATACAAAGGTAAAACATGCAGTGATTAACCCATAGAAAGTTCCCTCAGCTTGACTTTGTCTTTTTGCTGGTCGTTTTGGTCTGACAGCTGCTCTCATCCCCCTCAGTTTATCAACCCTGGCAGGGGTTGGCAGCTAGCCACTAAGCCTAGTGAAACATTTAGCAGCTAAAGAGTCATATATATATTTTATTCTAAGAGCTGGTCAAACCAAAGACCAAATCAGAGCTACTGAGAGCTGGGAGAGGCATCATTGAAGACAGTCTTTGGGTGGACAGAAACATGACTCCAAATGATGAGATAAAATGCTCATTGGCCTCTGCTTGATGTGTAAGTAGTAGGGATGTCCTGATAATTTTTTTTTTTTGCCCCCAATCCTGATCCAAGTCATTAACCCTTTGAAACCTGGATCAACATCAGGTTTCTTGTGTTGCATTCAGATGCCTTTCATAAGTATTTAAACCTTTGAACCCTTAGCACAATGGTTTGGTTTCATTTTAAAACATGGGAAAAAAGGCAACGAGCAGCTTGACAAGAAGTAAGTAGATTTTGATTTTTTTTTTTTTTAAGCTAGGGAAACATGTCCAGAGAACTATGGGCAAGAACCACAAAGAATGGACGTGCCCACTAATAGCACCATGATTTGTGCAGTTAGCACTGGCAGTCTGCCCCGTTTTAGCTCCCTATCCAAAAAACAATTTGCACTAATTATATGCCGGTGCTAACACGTCCCCAGCGTTCGGCAACATATGTGAATGTTTTCTATATGTTTTCCCAGAATATTAGGCTTTTCTCTATGTTTTGGAACAAAGATTGGTTCATAATAAAAAATTGCAGAGAGCACAAAGTTTTGCTGAAAGTGTCAGTTTAGTTTGTTGCCCACAGTTGGCTGTGTGTTGTAGCTGGCTGCAGCAACTCACAGCAGCTGACTCTACATGTGACTCCAAAATCAGACATTGATCGTGCGCTTTTACACATGGTGCCGAGGTTGCTTCATGAAAATGATTGACCAGGATTTGATGGTAATGAATGTACCGTATTCTGCTTCACATCCATACAAGTCGGCTGTTACACACGGATCCCAGGTTTCTATGCTGACAATGTTTGTAATAATGCAGCAGGATGGATTCTGAGCTCCATCAGAACTATTTCATTTCAAAATCCGATTTAAGCACACAACCCACTTGATTTCCCCCTCTGACCATAGATTTGGCCCATAATATCCCTCAATATCCTAAGAGAGAGAAATGCATCTATTTAATACATGGGTCTCAATGGTGTTAAATAGCACCACTAAAAATACCTGCGGCAATTAGCGCTAGTCTGTGAATTATTTGCAACGGGACCTATTTTGTATAGGAACGGGGGAATTTTGCACTATATATTTTAATTAGGGATGCCCAATAAGGGGACTTGACGTCATACCGATAATTACGATAATACAATTTTTGGTCGATAAATAGAACCAATGATAATGCATAAATTGCTATGATTTTGCCCGTTTTGCCCATGGTTTCCTTTCACCAGTACTACACACACTGCATTATGCTGCGTGTCAAACTGCTGCGCCTGCTAGATCAGTCCAAAACATGTCATCGCAGTCAGCAGCAGGGTTTCCCCCATTGTTTCTTTTTCTTTTTTTTAACTTTTTTCCTGCCATTGACAAGACTCTCCGTCAGTCTGTGTTTTCACTGTAGCGTAGGGGACACTGTTACGAATGTTGTGCAATAAAACAGCATTTCCACATCCAAAAACAAACTAACAAGACCATCTAAGGTCCCAGGGTGACGGGAAGAGAGGACTACTAACATGTCGACTTTATTGCTATTTAGCAGCTTTTTGGACCCGCTCAGCGGCGTTGTTTTTTAAAAAAAAGGCTACAGGAGAAACATTTAGCGACTTCTTTAGATTATCAGGGAACAAGGAGGAAATATACTGTCATTTATTACCATGCTTGCTGCTTAGAGTATCCGCTGAACACCAGTGTAAGTGGGCGTCAGGCCAGCGTCTCCCCCTTCCCTTCTTCTGCTCCGTGTGTGTGTGACGGGGACATGATGAAAGTACACGATACACGCAGTGTGAGTTCAGTTGTAGTGAGCTCGGTTATGTTGAAAGAATAAACTGATATCTGATGTTTGATTCCTTCCAACTCCTGACAGGCAGAACAACATGTAAATATGCAGGCCTACTTTGGGGACTGCTCTGTAGCTGTGGTGCTTCCTGACATTTTGGGGAATGTTCCACTCTATAGTTCCACTATAACTCAAACGGAATATTATTTTTGACATTTGAAAATAAGAGGGAAAAAATGCACAAAAAATATAAAAATTAAATTGATTTGCTCTTGAAAATGACTTTGACTTTATTTTCCCAGCTTTTTGTCTGAAATGCTTTTTTTTATTAAAATGCACAAATTAAATTCATCTGTACTCACTACATTTCAGCCTTTCATACCCTCAGTAATGAAAAACAAACAGAAAAAAACGATTGGTTATCTGTAATTTATCGGCCACGAGAAGCTGGAAATAATCAGTTTATCGGTATCAGTTGAAATAACCATTATTGTGCTTCACTGATTTGAATATTTCCTAAATTACATACATGCAAATGAGACAGGCGCAGCCAGGATGCTGTCTGTTTGGCAGTGCAGTTTGCTTGCATTTCACCCTTTGCGCGTGCTCTGTAAATTGTACACTGTCTTTTTCTTTCTATTGCACAGGCTTTGCAGACACAAAAACAACACAATCCTTTTGTGGATATGGCCCTATATTTCTAATTATCATAATGATATTCTTCAAAGTTATTAAAATCAATCCAATATGCAGCCTTTAGTTGACAACAGTAAGTAAATGAAAGCTCTACAGTGAATTAGCCTATTGTTATTATTTTTTATTTATTTATTTTACAAAATAAGGAATAAATTGACAAGCCCTCCCTTTAATCTTTTTGGCCTGTCTTGTGTGGGGGGGTTCCTGTCCCTTTCAGAGTGTATACTTAGTTTTTGTTGCTTCTGTGCAGCCTGTGTCTGACTTACCTGAATGAACTGTGCTCCCTTGAGTGTTTATTTTTGTCCTCCTCACATCTTTTGGGTGGGTTATGCTTCAATAATACATAAACCATGTTGGCTTTTTGCTTGCGGAGCTTGCATACTTGCAGTGGTGTGGTGAGTGAGGTTGCAGTAAACTCTGCACTGCTGTCTGTCTCCCCTCGGAGCAGTGCGGAGAAACACCAGGCTCTGTAGTTGAAGGCTAAATGTGAGACTTTTACACACTATGCTGAAATAAAACAAGTGTTCATAACTTTGGGAAATAACTTTGATAAACAGTGTTATGAAGGCAGGACTTAGCCATAGCTCTTGCACACACATATGAAGCCTAACAGAGGGGAGCAATAGAGACAGCTGAGTGGAGGAAAGATGACAAAGATTATGCTCTGTGTTGCTGTGTATTAAAGTAAAACACCCGTGTGACAGCTGATAAACAATGGATCTGACTGCCCTTTAAGCTAAATATTCCTGATCCCGATTAGTCAAAAAAAAAAGCCTCAATTGGCCCTGAGACAAATGTTTGAGATTGAATTGCACCACAGTAACTTAAAGGTGGAAAAAAACCCCAGCAAATACTCCTTTAAGACATTTGAAAAAGCACACTGATGGAAAAATGCGCCTCAACAAAACTTACAGATTTCAAACGACAGTCCTGTGTTACACAGAGCAGCGGCTATAACTCACTATGGCACATCTCTAGAATTGTGTGATTGGCATGTGTGTGGCAGAGAAATATAGATAACTTTGGGAGAGGAAAATCTTCAGCCAACTGTTCAAATATTGAAACAACACAGACAGTCAGGCTGTCTTGTGTAGACACAAAGATAAGAGCAAGAGCATGACTCCTGTCTTGAGCCTGCTTTGGACCTGTGTACCTGCTGAAAGCTGCTGTATGAAGCAGGGAGATGAAATCTTTAAATACTCAGTCCATCATAAAGAGCAACATCCCTCCTGCTCCTCATATGTCTGCTTCACTGTCTGTAGCTATCGAGGAACCACATACACACACTCACTGTGTGGACTGCTGGATGTTCACATCACTTTGAAATATGTGAAGGTATATTTTGATACATATATGATACATATTTTGATGAATAAATGTGTATCCATAAACTATAATGCACCTGGAAAACCCAACACATTCTCATCCCAAGTCATCACTTTGGAGTGGATTTCTGTGTCCACATATTACGCTCTAGGTATCATCCTGTGTCCGCTGTTGCCATTCCGAGATGCCGCTACTGTGATGTCACTAGAAGCACATGGTGGGATTGTACTGCATGTGGTTATGTTTAGGCACCAAAAGCACATGGCATCTAATGCCGGGACGTCAACAAACACACATGCTGGAACAGGTGGTTAGGATAAAGCAAAAAAAGTTCATGGTAAGGTGCACTAAAAGAAACTGGTGTAGTTAAAAAAAACCCCATTACAATCAAGTCGAAGTTTTATCAAGCAAAACCGAACTTTAACATAAAAGATCCTCATCCAGAACCCCCCCCCATAGGCACCCTAGTGCTCCGTATATTGTGTCGTCAGCAGCAGTATTTCAACCTGACATTGTTCTGTAGTGCTCAGTTGATGCCTTCCATTATATCATGGTATATGATAGTATATCATGTGGATGCAAAAGGTGACTTTTGCGGTTGGGATGCCAAAAGCACTATCAAAGCGGCAGTATTTAAAGGCCTCAGAATGAGAACGGGATGGGAAAACCTCCTATTTTGGTACTTTTGGTTATTATCATCACATTTTGACCCTGCTTTGTCTCTTAATTAAAATGGTGGGATGCCTGTATTTGTTCCACTGACATTGACTTTTTACTTCTCTCATTGGATCCTGGGTGAACACAGTGTGGCTGTAAGACTCCAATCTGCAGGGCAGCCATGAGCTGAATAAAAGTGATAAAAGTGCTGCTCAGTTAATGATCTCTGGGCTCTACTCAGAGGCTACTGTGCCTTTCTTCTGCTTCCCTTTCTTTGCTGCAAGCTGTGTGTTTGCACATGTGTGCATGCGTGTGTGTGTGCGTGTGTTTGTGTGTGTGGGCATGCCAGAGAACACATATACACTGAACCAGCTGCCCCCTGCCTATGATTGATAATGTGCCTCATTATTTGTGCCATTTCATCTGAGGCTTCCAGGGAAAGCTTCATGCTGGGACTGTCTGTCTGCTTGGAATACCTGCTAATGATGGAGCACAACCCCCCCCTTCCTCCAGTGCTGGGCAGCCACACAGCACAGTCCCAGCAACCTTGGCTTTGGAGGCGGCACATTGGCACACACATTTACTTGAACACAAAACCTAAAACACAAAAGCAGCTTCATTCACTGGGGTCCTTTTAAAACCACTGTCATTTTTTCTGATTTATTCTAGTCCAGCCTGTCATGCAACATATACATGATTACTCATCCATAATTCATTCATAAAGTACACGTTGATTGTCATAAGGCACCCCTGTACAACTTTTAGAAACTAACCTTACCAAAAGGACGCCAGACAGTCGGGAGTAGGCAAGCTTGCCAGGAGCTGCGATCATGAGAGCGCTATTAACATACGAAAAATAGATCCATCACTTTCAGACACTGAAACATCAGTCCTTCCATGTGTCCTTTATGTTGCCATAGATGCAGCCAAAAGATGACACTAGAGGTTGGAGTCAAAAGTTTAACACAAGAACAAATGGGGTGACAGTGGAGGAAATTATAATTATGCACCTTTAAATGGAGCCGTTATTGTAGGCCGTGGAGGTCTGTGCAGCCACTATATACATCCTAACGTGGACAGAGAATTCTTTCCACGTATATCTCTTTATATCAGTGATTCGTTCCATTCCGCCATTACTTGAATTTCTTCTTCATCTCCCACAGTCATATCTCACTCAAATTATGCTACATTCTCCGGTGTTACTGCTCTGCTTCTTCCCTATGTGTAGGCTTCCAGAAAATGTGCACAAATACAGATGAATGAACACGGAGAACGAGCAGAAGGCTCCATATCCATATTTAACATTGAGCATATATGAGGTCAAATTCCTCACTTGCAGATCAAATCAAATCAAACTTTTTTATAGAGCAATTTTCATGCATTTAATGTAGCACAAAGTGCTTCACAAGTTCAAAACATAAAACAGCATCTAAACATATAAACCAACCCCCCCTTCCCAGGCCCACCCACCCCGACCCACAGAACACATACAGAAAGAAGACATTAAAAAAGCACAGAACAGAATGGCTTTGGATAAGAAACATGGCTGAGCACAGAGGACTAAAATGAGGAAACGCCATCATAGAGGGCCATTTCCAAATCTGAAATCTGAACATACAGTTTAACAACCTAAGAATCTTAACTCATTGAGTGCTAGCCCTATTATATAAAGGAAAGTGGCTTGTGCCAGCTTTTCTGGCCATTTTTCAAGACCCAGAGAATATTTTATACAAAGACTCTGAATAGCTCAAAACACAGAATAGCTCAAATGAAAGAATAAACTCTCTTTTTCATCATGTTTGCACCTTGTTCCATTCTTGATTTATCTGAAGTTGAAAAGAGGCTAGTTTCATCAAAAATACCACTTTTTTTCTAGAAAGCTGAGAAAATGCATTTTTGTGAAAGGGAGTCTGTCAAGCAAACCAATGATTTGAATGTTATAATTTTGCCTTCAATGACATAAAAGACATCTGAAAATTGTATAACAAATGCGTGTAAATATGAAAAGTACAGCACAATGCAACAAATCATGGCCCCAGTTCAGAGAGAGAAAACCCACAAAATAGAGCTGGAGTACTATTCCATTAATCCTACCTGCAGTATTCGGGCGACCAGGCCTGCTTTGAACACTCTAATTTTTTCAAAGTAAACACTTCGGACCTCGCGGGACACTCAGTCAAGAGCATGGGGGGTGGGGGGGAGGGGGGGGGGGGTCCATGAGAGTTTCTTTCAGCGTCCGCTGGCGAAACTGGCCACTTAACCCTCTCCATTTTTTGGGGGGCATTTTATGCCGATATTGAATTGATGTAGCTTTGTTGCTGTAGTTTCGAATAACTCAGCTCTCCGATCCCGGCTACTCCACTTCATGCTTTGATCTACCGTCTCTGTATTTGCTTGGGAGAGAAATGGGCAGACTCTGGCAATATTTTTTGAGATGGTAAAATGCCGTTTTTGTTATGTTTTAAATGTGTGGAATAAAACCAAGCTCAGAGTCAAAGATGACGCCCAGGTTTTTTACTTGTTGTGATGAGTTTAAAAACAATGTCTGTAGTTTTGTTTTAAGTTTCTCTCTCTGAGTTTCAGGACCATTAATTAAAACTAAAGCTTCAGCTTAAGACTAAACCAGTTTTGTCCTGGTTGAGCTGCAAGAAGTTCTCTGCCATCCATGACCTGATGTCTAAAATGCAGTGAAAAAGGGCATCTCGTGGTCCTGTGTCATCAGGAGACAAAGAGATATATAGCTGTATCATCAGCATAACTGTGAAAGTTGATGCCATGCCTCCTGATGACGTTCCTAAGTGGGAGCATGTAGAGATTAAAAAGTGTGGGGCCCAAAATTGAACCTTAGGGCACACCACAGTTTATTTGATAGTTCTTCGAGGAGCAGGTATCCATACTTACAAAAAATTCTCCATCTGTGAGATAGGAGAAAACCAGTTAAAATCAGTACCAAGTGGTCTGCAAAGTTCTCACAAAGGGAGTCTGTTGACATCCTGCTGGACTTATTAAAATCAGGGTTAATAAGGTAATTGATGGTAGAGAGGAGGATTTTTGGATTGTGTTTATGGTCTGTGATGAGTTTAGAGAAGTGAGCCTTTCTGGAATTTTTGACTGCATTATTGTAAATTTTTAGTTGCTCACAGAGGATTTGGTAATTTATTGTCAGTTTGTTTTTTCTCCATTTCCTTTCTGCTGTCTTGCAGTTTCTTTTTAATTGTTTTATTTTTTCATTTCTCCATGGGGGTATAGGATTTCTTTTCACCTTCCTTTTTTTTCCGTGGGGCGACGGATTCCAGAGTCGACTTTAATTTGCTGTTTAAATTCTCAACAAAAAAAACACGAGGAAGGTAAAATGTCAACAGGAATGTCATGTAAAACCTTAATAAAATTTGCAGCCACTTAAGAAGTAAGATAGTGTTTCCTCACAGTTTGCTCCAAAGCTTCCCGCTGAATAAAACCAGTGATGTTAAAAAAGACACAGAAATGGTCAGACAATGCCAAGTCAACAACAGAGGACACAGTGATGGACAGGCTGGGGGTTATGACAAGATCCAGAGTGTGTCCTCTGTTGTGAGTGGGTTCAGTGATGTGTTGAATAAAATCCATGCAGTTAAGCAGGTTTAAAAACTCTGAGGCAATGGGGTCTGACCGATTATCAATGTGTAAGTTAAAATCACCAGAGATAATGATTATATTGTGAGAGATATGAATAATTGAAAGTAAATCTGAGAATTTGTTAATAAAATTAGCACAGTGTTTGGGTGGTCTTTAGATTGTCAAACATAAAATAGTGGGGCTGCTAAATACCAAGGCATGGTATTCGAAGGTGACGATACTCTCGAATGACACTTCCTTAAAAACAAACCTGTCCTCCATCTATGGAGGCAGTGCCACCACCTTTTTAGCTGCTCCTCGAGGAAAAGTGAAGTTAAAATTTGGTAGGGGAAGCTTCAATGAGGGCAGCGAATGCCTGGCCATGTCTCAGTTAAAATTAAACAGTCAATCTCATGATCTAAAATCAGTTCATTAATAAGAAAAGTTTTGTTTGACGGTGAACGTACGTTCAGTAGTGCCATGTTAAGGGTCACGGCAGTCTACTTCCTCTGCAGGATGGTTGTCTGTGGTTCCATTGTCTTAAATTGCTGACACTCTACCGGTGTGATTGCTATGATGCCTGTTTGTGGTTACAACAGAAGGAAAGTCTAAAGCGTTCATTGAGTGCGTGCAGGTGTGACTGGTGGTGGAGTGTCTACCTGGATCCTGTATGATGAGGTGGATGATGATGAAGGGTAAACTGCAGCCTATTGAGTGTCCGTGTGGTGAACAATGGTGTAATTAATGTTTTCAGAGAGGAGCTGTGGCCCTCAAAAGTTTAAATGCAGGTGTCTATGCATTCCCAGAACAGGTTAAAATTGTCAATAAAAACAGCACTGTGCTGCTGACAGACAGAGGAGAGCCATGTGTGGAGGCTCAGCAGCCTTGAGAAATGTCCCATCCCGCGGGTGGCGGTGGGGAGAGGACCAGAAATAAAAGACCCCTCTCTGGGGGAAAAGGCAGTCAGCACCACAAGTTAGGCTGAACAATCTGGCACTGAAGTGGAGTGGAGCTGGACAATATATGCTGGGGTTGATTACAGATGAGATGCAGGTAAGGAAGTGCGCCGTGAGCTCCAGCACCCGGGAGCCACGCCCAGCCCCTGTAACACAGCCACAGAAAAGGGAGATGAGGGAAAAAAGTAAAGAACAGGAACATCAGAAGGATGAGGAATGGATAAATAGAGTATGAGCGATAAAATGAATAAACAGCTAAAGAGTGATTAAAAATTATTAAATAAATAGCGACAAGATCACATAAAAGCAAGTCTATAAAAGTGAGTTTTAAGAAGTGATTTAATATGGTGTTTTTTGATACATATCCTTTGTGGGCTTTAAGAAGACTATTAAAATTGTCAGGCCCTGACCTGAATGAAAGTAACCTAAAGTCAAACCATTTCCATCATTCCTATTGCTACTACCTGGGAAAAATGTAATGCTCCGCCATATATATTAACAATTAATCAAAAGACTGGTGGTGTGTAAAATCACTCCCTGTGATCACTGCATTTTCTCTTTGCCAGTTTTTTTTTCTTTTTTCTTTTGACTGTCCCAGTTCTCAGTGTCAAAGTCAGTCACATGGTGCTGTCATTAGGTCCCACAATGGAACAGTCCCACAAATAGCAACGTGATTTATCCCATCATGTCACGTAATGTCGTTCCGTCAGGACCCACAGCGTCTATTTATAATGTTTTAGGTTTCCTTTTGTGTCAGCTGTTTACACTCCGGGATTACATTTCCACAATGTCAACAAATGCACATGACTGGATGAAGCAGCACAGTCCTTATGTTTACACAACAGCACGGACCGTCACAATGGTTGGAATTAGGCAATAAAGTCACAGAGGTGTAGAAAAAAACCCAAACAAATCCACATGGGAAGCAGCTCCAGACTTCTGCACGAAAGTCAGTTGTTTGTGACCTATTCACTTCACCGCTCACCCTATTGTGCACTCGCACTCCTTACATATATTATGTGGTTACCAGCAGTGTTATTATCTGATGCCATGATCTCAAGTGATGCCGCTCATGCATGTTGCATGTGGACGCACCTACTGCCATCTGGCTGTCCACCGTTGTATTATAATGCCACTGGTACTGTCCTAAAGCGTGTTCTCATCTAACGACGTCCAGCCTCATTCCAGCTGGATACAGAAGATGGCTTTTGACGTCACATTCATATGCCAGAGCTTTTTCACAACCTGCTGCACTGCACTCATTTTGTTGTTCAGTCATCCATCTGTATCCTGACACATGAACAGTGTTTTTAACTGATGTCTCTATAGGGGGATGGTAGATGCCTTTTAACACCCATGTGTCTTTAGCCAATAATGATATCAGAAACCGCAGTGTAAACTATCACATTTACACCCCTTTCTCTCTGCTGATTTGGCAAACTTTCTGTTGCTGCCTTAACATAGGATAGAGTCAGCGTTGGCACTGACCACCAGCCAGCTGTGACTCCTGCCGCTGGGGTTTTGGGCTGGCTGAATATGAGCAGCTGCAGCCATAGACTGAAAGGTCATTCTTCTGAGTTGCTGCTCATACTTTTTTTGGTGAAGCAGTCCATAGTGGTGGGGACATGGGGGTCTGTGGAGCAACTAGCAGCTAATTCTTGACTTATTTGTGGTCTTCTAAACAGAGAGAGATTGAGGCAGAAAGAAGCTGAATGAATGAGCTGTAATAAGGGTAAATGAATCAGTGCATGGGAAACACTTCCTCTGCGTCACTAAATGAAGCACATGCATATACCAGTTTTCAGTTGGTGGGAGGGGCATAGGACAGAGAGAGAACTCCAAATTCTGCCCTTTTTTTTTTTTTTTTTTACCTTTTTACAAATTTTCATGCAGCTTTGTATCAAAATGTGTGTAAACTATGGTAAACACTGTCAAATGACAATTGCATATTTCTCGTTTTCAGAAACACGATTTTAGCATACTGTGTAACTTAACAGGAGATCTGTCAGGCTGCTATTGTTTCATATGGACCAGTCCACATTATGTCACCCACCAGCGTTTCTTGGTGTGATTAGGTGCGTAGCATTCTGGTAGTTGTAGGTTTACTACCTCTTGATCCAATACTTCCTTTTCCTTTGTTTTCTCTGTTCATGTAGCACAAATTCCAAATTGTTTGTGTCTTTCTGCTGCAGAGAGGGCCTAACTTTATGTGAAGGCCTTCTTTATATCAGTGAAATACTTCTTTAAAGTTAGGAGACCTCCTACATCAGCATCATCACTGTTATGACTAAAAGAAACCCACGTAGACTGATAGTAGGAAATGGAAAATAAAAACTTCTAAAGTTTTAAAGTAAACACTTCTAAAGAAAATGCAATGCAGACCTAATTAATGTTATTTGGTGATTTATACAAATGATATCATGGAATTATAAACAACAGCATTAAGGAGGATTGGAAAGAGATTGACTGAGATCAGAAGCATTTAGTCTGACAAATGAGCAGTTTCTCAAAATAAATGTCTTCTTGTTTATATTTACACAGTCTTTCAGTGTGGGTGTAGTCAGTCATTAACATCAATTCATCACAATATTTGCTGGCTTACTCCCACAGAATGTGTCAGTGTGAGTCCCCCTGCAGAGCTGACTGAGACAAAACCCTATTAAATGGAGGTCTCTCAACCATTTTGGTGTCTGTCTGTGAGTCAGTTACGCAAAAACATGTGAGATCCTCAATATAACATCACACTCATAATGTGTTACACAGATTGACAGAGCCAGTGAACATATTTGTCTGTGGCTAAAAGTAGAGCAGTTTTTAGTGGGGCCTTCCTGCTGACACTGTAAGTCAGCCACTGAGAGACATGACTCCAAAAACGGAACAAAAGCATTGACTGAGCTAAATGGAGTTTTTGCAAAATGATGTAGTGCATGGCCATCACCTGTGCTGGTGTAGAGTCAGCAAGGTTCAAGCAGAAGGCAGGAAATGGCCAAGGAAGTGAGGTCAGAGCTGCAGCATGGCTCTGGAAGGGGTCTGAATGAAAGGAAGAGAGATGAGATGAAGATAAGGAAAAAGGAAATGACTGTTTTGAAAATCCTGCCTCAACCCTGACTTGTGTCACCTGCATGGGGAGGAAGGGGGAGAGCAGTGAGGGTGTCGGGATGACATTCTCCAAAGGAATTAGTGCCTTCATACATTAATACTCCTCTGGTTTCTAATAACAGGACTATATTTACTGGAGGTCTCTCACAGCACTAAGCTACTGGACATATTACTAACACTCACAGTCTCACAGTGGATTGAGGAGATGGAGCTGCCAAACACAAGTCTGCTTTGGAAAAATGTTTTGGATATTTGGAAATGTGTGCATTTGTTATGCAACTTTTCAGTACTCCCCCTTGACTTCTTCATCCACTGATATAGGACTTGGCGATATGGCTTTAAAATGTTATCACAATAATTTAGGGATATATCACGATACACAATATATAGCAATATTTTAAATGTCAATGAACTAGTCACAATAAAGTTACAATATGGTTATAAGGAAGTTAAATAATGTACTTTTATAATGAAATATTAAAGTATTGTTATAAATAAAAAAAAAAAAAGCGGAATCAATGGTGCTCTTATTTGGAAGGTCCTGGCTTGTCTTAGGCAGGAAGTTTTGATGTTTTTGCAGAGGACTTAAAGCTTGAAGCATCACCAGTTGGATGGTAGCATTAGCAGAAAGTCAAACAGATAACCGTGAGAATTCATTCACTGTGAGTGGGAAACAAACTCACAGCTTTAGTTCATATATCCATCCCAGAAGCAGCACACCACATCCCTGCAGCAGCACTCCAAAACCAGCAGGAGACATATAAACATCAGACAGGTACAGTATGCCGACCTCTTAATGTCAACAAACATAACAATCACACCTTCTGACCAGAGCCACTTAGCAGATAGGATTGCTGAATATGATGAGCTTGAACATCAAATCACTATAGCAATGAATAAACAAGCTGTCACTAAACTTGCGCAAAACAAAATACATGATATTTGGAAACTATAAATATGACAGTCATGACCGGGTACAAATAGAGGGTGTGGACACAGAGAGGGTACATAACAATAATTTCTTGGGGGTCATAATAGATGAC
The DNA here is from genome assembly GCF_008729295.1 of Plectropomus leopardus. NCBI lineage: Eukaryota > Metazoa > Chordata > Actinopteri > Perciformes > Serranidae > Plectropomus > Plectropomus leopardus. Next base: position 1,134,013 of record NC_056464.1, read on the forward strand.
AAGATTTGCAGAGAGACTCAAATTAAACATATCCAGAGTAAACTTTCAAGAAGCATTTCTGTATTGACTACAGCAAAACATATTCTTAACCACAAATCACTACATCTTCTTTGTAACGCACTGATTGTACTACATTCAAGTTACTGCTCAAAAATCTAGGGAAATACATAGAAACGCTCACTACAACAGATAGACTTCAGAAAAGAGCCATGAGAATCATCCACAATGTCAATTATCAGGACCATAGTAACCAATTATTCTTACAATCACAAGCTTTAAAATTCTTTTTATCTGGTGGCATTCAAAAACAGCACAAATAATGTTTAAAGTAAGGAATAAAAAATAAAAATATACAGGAAATATTTTTTGAAAGACAGGGGGACTATAATTTTTGGGGGCCATTACACCTGAAGACTTTAAGCATATGCACAACAATGAGGAGCTTCTGTATTTCTATTTATGGTGTGAAATTATAGAATGGACGATGATCTAAAACAGAGCCAAAATGTAATACAATTTAAAATGAAATATAAAGAGGCTATCTTCGAGAGGTACATGGAGGTGGAGGGCCACTGCTAACTTCTGTATGATAACGGACTACTCTTACACATATGTGTAATTTTGTCAGTTGCATGTGTATATACATGTGTATGTGTATGTATGTATGTATATATGTGTGTATGTGTGTGTGCATATGTATATATATGTGTGTGTATATATGTGTATATGTATATGCATATATATGTATATGTATATCTACGTGTGTGTCAGTATGTATATGTAAATGGCTGTGTGTAAATGTATATATTTGTATATGTATATATATAATTACTGAGATTAATAATATAATAAAAATTGTTATAAAGAGGATATTATATCCAAGATACTTATAAGGTCATGAAACAATACATCTTATTATTATTATTATTAGTAGTAGTAGTACGTTGTTGTTGTTGTGGAGTCGTTGTCAATGTTGCTATTGTTACTGTTGTTGTTATTGTCAATATTCATTTATGATGATGAAGATGATGATATACATGGATGTGTGTAATGTATATATTTGTATATATATATATATATATAATTACTAAGATTAATAATATAACAAAAAATTGTTATATAGAGGATATTATATCCAAGATACTTATTAGGTCATGAAATAATACATCTTATAATTCTTCTTCTTCTTATTATTATTATTAGTATCGCTGTCGTTGTCGATGTTTGCTATTGTTATGGCCGTTGTTGTTATTGTCAATATTCATTTAGGATGATGATGATTATTATAATTATTATTATTATTACATTGATGATTATTATTATTATTGTTATTGTTATTGTTGTTGCTGTTGTTAATTTTAACATTATTATTGTGATCGATATTATTAATATCAATATTGGGAAGCATAATATTTATGCGGGATAGAAGAAAAAGGGGTGGGACATGATAAGTCTCGCCTCCGTTTGGGCATGGACTGTTTTCGGTTTTTATTTGATGCTCCATGTTCCATGGGGGCACGCACACAAAATTAACCCTTAGATGCCTGAAAAAATTGGCTAGATTTTTTTTTTTAAAAAAAAGAGGAACATGGCAATGAGCAACAGGTGTAGAAATTACCCACTGTTACCCCAAATTAGCATGAAATTAAAAAAGGACTGAACATTACCTGAAAATTAATTTTAAAAAAAAAAAAAGCAAAAATAAAAAAACATCATTACCTGAAAAAGGTGCTTAAAAAATTTGAAAAAAAAGTTCTGTTGCATAATTTTGAATATGTAAATGTAATAACAATAATGGTTTTCCTTAGCTTTTTTTTTTTTTTACCTAGATCCTTTCCCCTAGATTTTTAGAAATAATTTTCTATAGAATTTTCTTTTCCTGCATGTTTGTGAAAGAATATGCAACAATATGCTTAGGGTCCAAATTTTAAATACTTATGAAAAGTGTCTGAAAACAGAGCAAGAAAAGTTATGTTGCTCCGGCGTGTTGGTCCAAGTTAAAAATAAAAGGAAGTTTGCTGACCCCTCTCCCCCCATCATCAGCTACTGCCACACAAAGATTGTGATTCTGTGGAAAACTCTGAATGCGTTGTATGAGCTTAGCTTGAAAACATAACTTCCAAAGTACATGGAAATACCAACATGCACTGAGTCATGGCTCACTTCTTCCTGTTACGAAATTTCTGACATCATATTCAGTGCACCAATCTCTGGACTCTTTGATTTGGACAGAGAACTACAGAGCTAGATTGAAATACAGATAAAGCCTAAGCTGATGAGGGAACTTGAAGGGGCGGAGGCATCACTCCTCTTTGCATGGGTTTCGTCTTCACAGTCCTACTTTCCTCCTCCCTCATGTCCATAATTACACTCCTCTGAACACCAGTAAACAGGACACTGCTGATCATCTCTGTTTCATCCACGGCTGTCAGATATCAAAGTTTCTTTGTTGTTATATTAGCTCCCAGATGGCCAAAGAAATGAGCTCAGAGCCCTGGATCAGTGGAGCATTGCTTTTGATGGGCAGTGGCAAAGGAAATGGAAGTGAGACCATGATGGTGGTGACTGCCAAAAACTTCTCACAAGGGTTTTCAGTGCTCTGCTGTTGCCAAGTGCTGTGTTTGTAGACCCCTGGTTGACAAAGGAAGTAATTAAGCTGTGTTAACTCCACACATCTTTACTTCACTTTTTTATGCTCTGGGATGCTGTTACTGTGATGTCAATAAATGCACATGGTGGGATGACAGAAAATGTGGGAGAGAGAGGGGGAATGACACGCAGCAAAGGGCCACAGGCTGGAATTGAACTCAGGCTGCTGCAAAGGCCTTGGCATATGGGGTGCACACTCTAGCAGGTGAGCTAGAGGCTGCCCCTAGATGGTTAGGTTTAGGCAAAAGAGGCATATGGTAAGGTCTAAAAACACACACACACACACACATTCACACGGGAGGTGAACAGGTGCACCCGGTGCCATCCGGCTGCAGCCCAGTGTAAATAACAAGGCCACCGGTTCTGTCCGAGCACATTCTCATCTGATGCCTTCCAGCCGTGTTCCAGTTGGAGGCAGAAGGTGGCTTTTAGTGTCAGGCTCGTACACCGAAAGCATTGACAAACAGCTCTACTTGACGACTTTGGAGTGCCAATGGGCTGATGTAAATGTTGTAAATCCCAGAGTAGGTGTAGTGACCCTGGACAGTGACAGCAGGGCCTTAAACATAAAGTACAGCAGCACATGCCTTTTAAAATCTGAAACATTTTTCTCTTGGCTCAGACATAGACTTTAGAAAAGTCCAAGTATGCAAAATATAGTTGAATTGTCTTTGTCACGCATTACTCTGTAAGCAGCCTACAGTAGCTGCTACATGTAGAATCCAAACTTCTAGCTGTCTTGTTAGTGTACATGTATCACACTCCTTTAGGGTTTCTTTTTAACCCTGTTGCTCCTGGTCACACAGGGGATGTTACCTCTTCAGTCAAAGGTTTTTCTCACTGGCTTTGCTGAAGAGGATAAACATGATGGAAGTCATTTTCCCATTTGCCTTTCACTTCTTCCACCATCTGCCATTGGCAGCCTCAGCTACATCTGCACTGGCACAGCAGCAGAGCCACATCCTGATTCTGTGCTGTAAAGCAATCCAACAGATTTCCAGCCAAATTCAGCGTGCTGGAACACAAAAGTAAAAATGCAGAGTACAGCTAAGAGGCTGCCAGAGCCCCTCTCAGTGGTGCTGTCATTAGTTTCTGCTAATTATACTAATTTCTCCAAATGATTTATTGATGTAAAAAAGCGCTACATATCCCCCCTTTACATAGTTTGTCTGACTATTGTGTTTTTTTTTAAAAAAAGATTGAATTGATTACACACTGTCATTGAACATTTCACTCATGTATTGAATTTGACTTTTCTATGTGGCACGAAGGTTTGCAATATCCATGCATTAGACAAATGTAATACCCTACTGCTAGGTGGACCAATTAGTTAATGGAGTATTTCCTTGACATATGGGAATACTAATAATTGTTCATTTAATTCACTCTCCATCTCCAAAGAATGCTGATTGCATAGATATGATAAACTGTCATCTCATTTGAAGTGCCCTGTGTTAGAGATTTTAATTCGTCTTTAGTTAAGTGACCCAGGAATGCGGTTTGGCAAGTGTGTAATGACCACCAAGTGTTCTCCTTTAGATGCATCTCCTCTTAGATGCTGCCTACACATGCAGTGGTAGAGAGAGGGGAGCCATATGAACTGTGACGCATGGTAAAAAAAAACAAAACAACAACAGAACTGTGTCTGCAAACATCACTGCTCTGTGGCAACGTCACTGGCCTCCTTTTCCAAAGAACCTTAAAATAGACCCAGAAGATAATTGATGTCTCGTGCACATTCCTCTATGCAAATCTGCTGCCGTCCCACTGGCAGACTGATGTTGATATGTTTGATGCTGTCATCTGTGGGCTACAGCGATGATAGATTGAGATCAGCCATCCTCTTTTATAATCCCTGTTCTTTAATGTAGCAGCCATTAGCGCCACACATCTTTTTTCTTTCATGTAGTTTCGACTTCCCCGTGGTCACAGATGTAATGAGCAGTAATCTCTGCAGTACGCTGGCACATATTAAATATTCTCCTAAGGGCTTGAAGGCATTAGTGTTCACACCTCAAATCACAGTCACAATATGCTGTAGAAAGGCCGCCGCAGGCGTCTGTTATACCACAAAAATGAAAATGCTATAGTCAGTGATATCATGCTAATAGGTGATTAACAACCTCTCATTGTGCTCATATTGAAACACTGGAGCTTGTCCTCAATCACACTGAAGAACATACCAACAATACCTATAGTATATATTAGGGCTGGGTATTGTCAAAACCTCACAATTCAATTCAATTTTGATTCTTTGGGTAACGATTCGATTCGATTTCGGTTCGATTGATCCAGTTACTTAGATATCGATTAAGTTATGTGTGTCGTTGTCAGAAATACCTAGATAATTCATTAGAATACCTTCTGATATGTGTTCAATAAAGCGTGCATTATCTATCTATCAGTACACCAAAACTTATTTTACCATTACATTATTCTATTCATACATTAGACTTTGTGTATCCAAACGTTGGCTTTTAATGTTGCCTGCGCTGACTTTAACACACTGCTACCTGGCACCACTGTCCCCATTTTAATGAATAAACAACAGACGTTACCTGGGGGTCAAGCGGGGCCTCTGAACAACGTCAATCACATTCTGGCGGCACTCACACTGCCCCCACGGGAGCGGGGCGTCATTACAATGGAAATAATCGATTTCAGGATTTTATGAATCGATACTGAATTGGCAAAAATCAGATTGCAATGCACTGAGGAATTGTTTTTTTTACCCAGCCCTAGTATGTATACAGTATAAGTATGGTCAGGCTACTGACCTGTGTGTGTAGTAATACAGACAGTGGCTAGCTGACGTCATATGTTTGTTTTACTTCTCTGAGTGAAAGGAAATTATACTAATTATAATATTCATGTGTCCGTGATCCTGATTAATAACCCTGTTTCGTGCACTGTGAATGTGAATTTCACTGTTACAGCATTGATTTAAAGATGCTGACACAAAGTTCTTGGCATTTTTGGCTGTGTTTCATTGATTCTCTTTCTCTTGATTCTCTTTTAAAAATTAATGTGTGCCTACATGGTTTTCTGTTTTTTTTTCTTTGATATAATGATAAATGGTATATGGACAGCACTTGTTAAGCACTTGTTTAGTCTTTTGACTAGTCAAAGCACTTTCACACTACATATAACATTCACCTATTCACACATTCACACTCTAATGACACAGCATCGGGAGCAATTTGGGGTTCAGTATCTTGCCCAAGGATACTTCAACATATTGCCTGGAGGGGTCGGGTTTTGAAGCACTGACCTTACGATAAAGAGGACAACCTGCTCTACCTCTGAGCCACATCACCTCTGCTGTGTTTCTGAACACAGTCTTAATTTTACTGTATTAAGGTTAGGGCTGGGGCGATGCCTCGACTCAATAGGCTGGAATATTTTGATGTATAAAGAATGTACTAGTTATAATATTTTGATGTATAAAGAATGTACTAGTTATAATTATATATGTTAGAGAAAAGTTATAGTGTTAGTGGAATTGCACTAATTTTACTGTAAGATATTTTGTTGGACTGCTAGATTTGAGGTTTATTTCTGTAACAAAGAGTAACTGTTTTGTTACTCCTCCTGAAAGTGACTTGTATTTTACATTGTTTTATTTATTTTGCTGTTTGATTGGTAAATGTAGATTGCACTACATTCCTTTAACTTGAGTGGAACAAGCTCTTGCATTAATTAATTGCATTCATTTTATTTTAGAGAGACTTTATATCAGACTATAAAACACAGATTACCAGTTAAGACTGGGCTATTTTTTGTTGGGGAATAATGCCCTGCAGTGTATGACAAGTTTTAAAATGTTATTTTTGGTAAATTCGTTGTTATATTAATCGAGTAATAAAAAAATAATAGTTAGATCAATATAAAAAATAATCAATAGATTAATTGATTAATTGAAAAAATAATCGATAGATTAATAATTAAAAAAAAAAATTGTTAAGTGCAGCTCTAATTAAGGTCTGATCACACCAGAAAGTAACACATCAAAATTAATTTGCATGTCATATTCGGCTTTAGAAGCTTAGTGACACAGTGAGTACACTGGCTGGCCCAGCTGGTAAATAGCCAGTGTTGTCAAGCTAACCACTAACTTTCTAGTCTGCTGCACTGGTGCTGGTCAGTTACAATAGCTCGCGGAGCCCCTCCTGTTTTGTGTTTAATTTAATTTAATTCACGAAAAAGTTGTTGAGGGAGGGAAAAGGGGGAAAGTAAAGCTCTCTGAGCTATTGCGTTTGTTAAAGCTTGTCAAAGCTTGAAGCTCGTCAAAGCTTATTGGCTAACCAGACATTAAGTCCACAAAGTTTATTCAAAAGACATATTTGCACCATGGACCCCCAGATGTCATAAGCTGAAATGCCCTCTGAGGGAAATCGTTATTTGTGATAATGGGCTTTAGAAATAAAATTGACTTGATGACTTGACTAATAAGCTATGATAGCTTTCTCCATTTTTGATTCCCGTGACCTTTGAGGCGACAGAAAGCTGAATTAGTCTTGCTGTTTGTCAACAGCCTGAATTTACAAGTCAAAGTTCAACAAAACTGAAATTTGCATGGATTTTAAAAACATGCAGATAAATGTAACCCTTGCAAACAAATCCACAAAACATGGAGAATCAATTGGAATACTTTGAATTTGCTGCAGACTTTTTGTGCCCCTGCAGCAGGAAGAGCCTTGGCCAGTAGCATTATGTTTTTGGGTTGTCCATCCATCTTTCTATCCATCACATTCTTGTGAACATAATTTCTCAGAAACGCTATCAGGGAATTTTTCCTTTGTCACAAATGTGCACTCCCGAAAGTTAAAGGTAAACTTCACTGTGACATCATTCAGCATCCTAACTGGGGAACAGAATGGGAGATATTTGGTCAGATACTGAATTGGTGACACTAATTTTAAAACTGTGAAGCATACATTTTTTAGTATTTCTGCAGCAACAGCCATATTTAAAGAATTGTGTTCTGTCATGGTTACATACATTATGAGTCTGGACAGACATGGATGACAACTGGAAGTAGACTGGTTCACTTGTGCTTGTGCTTCGTTTTTTCTGTTTAAATGCTGGTGTAACCAGTCCTTTGAGCTGCGTTTCCCTCAAAAGCTTTTTTTTGATTGGAGTTTGATCCTATATGATGCCAGATGAATAACGTTCTGTGTATTTTGGCAGGCAGTGGCCCTGCCTTACCACCTAGACCACACACTCTCTAGGAGCAGGGACAGCGGCTCTTAGTCATTAGGGAGAATAACTGATGACAGCCACTGTATTGTTTTACCCCAATGAAGTGCTGTGCAGCTGGAGCCTGCTGCTTGTCCTGACATCCCACAATGCAAAGCCCAGATGATAAAATAATATTCCTCCACAGAAAACAGTATTCACAGTGTGTAGTGATAATGCAGTTATTATCCAAGTGTTAGTGTGACAGCAATGGCAATATATTTCCAGTGTACAACACATGAGATCAGGCTCCTTAGACTTGCTGTAAATCATGGCTTTCTCTCTCTGTACATTTAAAAGACCAACATAAAATGATGAAAACTGAAAGGTGTTCAGTTATTCTTAATGAGAGTTAAATGTGACGTTTAAAGGGTTGTTTCACTCAAATTCAAAAGCAAAACTTTTCCACTGTGATATACAGCTAAGTCTTGAGCATAAAATTGGAGACAGTAGATTGACAAAAACAAACAACAACAACAACTAAACAACTAAACATCCACTTATAGCAAAACTTAAAATATAAGCCTAGTCCCAATTAAACACCCAGTCCCTTGTGTGTGATGACACATATTAACAAATGAAATCCTGTCTTAAATGGAAGCCTGGTCTGGTTGCCACGCAGTTCATTTTTATGTATAAAACCAGGTTGTTGGCTACCTGCCGGAGCTAATGTTATGTAACTGCTTAGATCATGCAAACAAATGAAAAATGAAAACTTTTGTCAATATGGACATGCTACACACATGGTTAGCATAATGAACTGTTGAGTTCAATCATTCAGTTCATTTTACTGAAACAATGAGCACCAAAGAAGACAGCAGAATAAACAAGAGAGATGCAAAACCAGGAAATTTATTGAAACAATTTGATTGTATTTCCCATCTTCGCTGAGTAACAATTATGTGTGAATGGAATTAATAGCCTGTCCCATTCAGACACCTGTCCCAAATATAGGCCTGTTTAGTTCAGTTTAAGCAAGTAGTAGCCCGGGCTGTTGAGTGAAGATTTACAGTATTTGCTTTTCCCAGACTTTATAGCTCACCTCACTGCTCGGTTTGCTTCAGCAAGACTGTCACATGCAGCTAAAAGTTGCACACCACAGTCAGTTTCCTTTGTGCCCACAGTTCTCCTTGTAAAACTATGAACTGTTGTTGAAAGCTCTGGGAAAAGCCAGTATGTTGACCTTAAGTATGCTGTTTTTTCTTCTTTTTGGTCAAAGATAAACAGATCTTTTTTTTTTTTTGGTTTCATTTGTCCAGGGTTTGAGTTTCTGCCACCACTGCAAGATAATGGAGATGAATCAAACTTGGTTGATAGTTGTTCAAATCTGTGCTATTATTTATTAGGAGTTATGGGAGTTGGCTTTCCATGAGTTCTTTTTTTCCTCAGTAGCAACTCATGACTTGCAGCATCCACTCTGTGAACATATTTGTCTGGCCCAGGCTGACCCACAGAGTTCAGCCTGAGTGCAGCCTCTGCACAGAACTTTGTGCACATCATGGCCACCTACAAGAACACACACAACCACAGTACACTACCTGACTACCAGACTGCCTGTATTGCTGTTTGGGTCTCTGCTCACAGGGGGAATGATAGTATTGTCTAATAAGACTGATGGTTCATTTTCATTTCATCATACAGGTAGCAAATTAACGCCAGTGTGGGGCTAATTTTATACATTACCTGCCATTAAATGGTCTATTTACTTCTGCTCCGCATCAATCTTCCTCCACCAGCCATCATTGTCTTTCAAAAGTAATTTAATCTTAGATGAACTTCATTAGCCCTTTTGGAAATACAAAAACGATTAATACATTTTAGTGGTTATGAATGTGCTGCGTCTCCTCTCTCGAGACAAGATGTTGACGTTGAATGTTAGACAATGAGGGATTTACATTACTATAGAGGGCGTTATATTTATGTATCTTAAGAAAAAAAAACACTGAGATCCAATCCTGTTGTCTGTGGTGAGGCTGTGGGTATGTCTATCCAGTATACGTGTATTTGGTATGTATGTATAACATGTTGTTTTTTTTAGCTGCACGAAAAATGTGAAAAACAAAACAGTGTTCTGCATTCACAATATAAAATGCCATAAAGGTTTCAATCCTAATACATTGCCACCAACCCCACCAACAAATACTCATCCCGAATATTTTAGGGATGACTGTTTGTACTGTAACAAAAAAATTAACACAATGAGATTTTTGATTATCAGTAATGTGGATTTAATGACTTAAGTGGGTGAGTGCAAGAATTAGTACCAGTAGAACAGTCTGATAAGTTTCGAAAATTGCATCACTTTACAGTACTGCAATCTTTAAGATCAGGAAAAGACAACACGTTTCATATCATGACATGACGATGTCCAAAATCTCAGACAGTATGTGGTCTCATATCATGGTCACAGGATGTATCGTGTTTACTGCCCAGCCCTACTCTCTCTGCTCCTCCTCTGCTGTTGCAGCATCTCTGTGTTGCACACAAAGACAGGTTTTTATGAGGTGAAGTTTAAGGCATGTAAGCTCACTGTCAAAAGGAGGTCAAAGGTGAACTGGCATCATAATGTTCTGCAAAAACACTTTAACAGCCTTTAGTCAATGTCATATCTCAGATGCGAAAGGGGAGACATGGTCAGATACTGAATTGGTGACACTGATCTTCTGTGCTGCCGGGGGAAGATGTGTGTGAAGCATCCATGATTTCATGGATTGATGATTGGATACCTCAGCTTGTTCTCAGACTGACTTCCTGTGTACTGAACCCTGCTTGTGAAGTAAAGACCTTTTCTTTTTTTAACTCTGTTTTTGTGCTGAGTCCTCTGTCTGTATGGCACTGTATGGGTGTCCATAGCTGCTGCAGAGAGCCATACCCTGCTACCCTCCCTGTCGTGTTAGTCTTTGGATGTGATGTATTGCCCAGTGTGTGAAAGGTTAATTTCATTACCTCATTTGGTTAAACACCTACAGATGTAATTGACACAGGAACAGAGAATAAAATGAAAACTTGGCTCAAGACAACCTGCTTTACAGCTGCCAGGGGAAGCTTCCTCTCTGCTCTCAAAAGGACTCATACAGAGGAGGGCAACAGCATTTTAACAGCTGTAGAATATGACTAAAATGGCATTTATTGGCTTTCACACTTTCTGAAGCTAAAATACATTCTTCTTGTCCTGGTTCAGATGCACATGAAACTGAGATGATCATTTCAACTCAGAAAAGCACTCCAGTTTTTACACCTCAGCCCATATAAAAATCTATGAAATTGCTAGCTGAAACTTGTAATGGGAATTGTAATCTGTTTTTAAAGTGTTAAAGCATGAAGGTTTCTTATACGCAGTGCATTGTGAGATGATTAAATTTAGTTGCAGTGGGTTTCTTGAGGTCATGTAATGAAAACCGCTTATTGTCAGGCTCATATCATTTAATTGGTGGCTTGGCTTCAGCCCCCTGCCATTTCATTACAGCATGCCTGTCTTTCGTTTGCCCACATTGCTGTCCAAGACACCTGCCATTCCCTCTGCAGCTACTGGGAAATCTCCACATTTACTCCAAGTGTGTGACTCTGTCTGCTAGGCCCAGAATCCATTCATTTTAGACTTGCCTCAATTGCTTTTCGGTCTGCATTCCATTTTATTGTCCCCTGAAATCAACAGAGAATGGACTGTAGGTAATTTTCACCCAGATGAAGTGTGTTTCCAGATGGAAGGTTAAGGCACTGAGGAGAAGTGTTTGAACAAGTGCGACACATAATTCCCTGCAGCCCCATTCATCTGTGATTATTAAAACTTTGCAGTTGATTGAAAAACTCTGGGGGTCTAGAAAATGTTAATTATACTAATCCTTGCTATGATTGGACTGACAGCTGCTGGAGCCCAGTTGGCATGGAGGCACATTTGCCATAATATACTGGTTCTGCAGCTTTTTTTTAACAAGCAGACATTTTGCTCTTCATCTGGGCTTTTTTTTGTTTTAGTTCATCAGGACCAGATGTATTGATATGTGAGTCAAAACTAGAGGGCAGAAATAAATTCATTGTGGGAAAATCTCTTCAGTGATTTTCCCTGTATCTGCTCCACTGTACTGCTCATATGGTTATATAAGGGTCAAGCAATAAAGCTTTCTCAGGGCCCATACGGATACCAATTATTAATGAGACCAGTAACCAAATTTTGGAATTAATATGCATTTACAATAAAAAATTAAATCTTTCTGTCAGTATTTATAATTTGGAATATAACAAAATCCAACACAAATGTTAACAACACAGTTGTTTAAATGCTTTTAGCTAATCAAAACTGAAATGTTGAACATCAAATACAGCAAGCAGCTATTTTTTATTAAGTCAAGTGAAAATTTAAATTAAAAAAATGAATAAATAAAAATAGCTCCCTGAGGTTTTACAAAGTAAAAGTTCCTCCCATGCTCACACTTGTGCACTCTGTGCACTTTTTAATCAATTAATTTTAGTCTATTAATTAATTTTAGCGATCATTAAAATAAAATGTATCGGCCCTGATAATCAAGTTGATCATCTGTTTTATATTGAAATCTGTATATTTCAATATACGATATTTCAATATAGCATATTGAAATCTGTCACTTCAATATACTATTATATATTGTATTTTGAAATGTATTATACATTCAAGTTCTTAGTTTTTGTGCAGAGAGACATATTGAACAATCACGAAAGATTACATAGAAAATTCTGGCTAATCCAGCGGATTTTATTACGGTAGTTTCGACCAGCATTCCCATTGGTAATAATGCAAATTTTCTCCCCAAACTAATTAGCCTACTGAGATGTAGCATCACATTGAAATCACTGAAAAAGTGCAAGAAACACAAGTAGTTAGATAATGACCCTGTTTTTGCCCGGTGCTATCATGTGTCTCTGGTGATGTGATCATGAGGAGACAGCTTCAAGTCAGTGTGTTCACGCCTGGGATTAGAATACATCTCCACTTTTCGAGTGACTATAATTGTAATTGGATCTCACTTCCTCACTCTGTATGCAAAAAAATGTGAATCATTTCCATTTGCAAAGACCAAATGAGTTGTTCTTGTTGTTTTGAACGGACCGGAGGGCTGTAGTGCTTCAAAGAGCAATCCCTTTCAATTCAAATATCCTGTATGTGGCAGGCGATTTAAAATGTCACAGGCTACAAAAGCAGGAGTGTCCCCATCATATGGGACGCCTCGCTACCGGACAAGCTAAACACATTTTATGCTCGCTGTGACCTCCTCAATAACAACTCAGCTGTGAAGTCTACTCTGCCTCCAGATGACCGGCCACTCTCAGTGACCACAGCAGATGTGAGAAAAACCCTGCTGAGAGTGAATATAAATACATCAGCCAGCCCCAACAACATTCCACACAACATCTCACTCTCACAAGAGACTATTCCCAACTTCCTCAAGACAGCCATCACCGTCCCTGTACCTAAAAAGTCTGCTGTTTCTAGTCTTAATGACTACCGCCCTGTGGCTCTTACCCCCATCCTGATGAAGTGCTTTGAGAAACTGGTTGTCCAGCACATCAAAGACAACATCCCTGCCAGTCTGGACACTCACCTGGAAAATAAGAACAACTACATCGGGATGCTGTTTGTTGACTTCAGCTCAGCATTCAACACAGTCTCTCCCATGAAGTTAATTGGAAAACTGAACACTCTGGACCTTAGTACAACGCTCTGCAACTGGATATTGGACTTCCTCACATGCAGACCCCAGAGAGTTTGTATTGGCAGTCTCACCTCCTCTACATTAGTGTTCAACACCGGAGCCCTCCAGGGCTGTGTACTCAGCCCCCTCCTGCTCACACTGTATGTTTACCCATGACTGCATTCCCAAACATCAGGAGAACTCTATTGTGAAGTATGCGGATGACACCACCATCATCGGTGGTGAGAGTTCATACCAGGAGGATATCAACAGTCTTGCAGAGTGGTGCACAGAGAACAACCTACTGTTCCACGTCAGTAAAACCAAGGAGCTGATTGTTGATTTTAGAAAGAAGGAGCAAAGACACACACCCCTGTCTACATCAGTGGAACTGAGGTGGAGCAGGTGGACAGCCATAGGTTCCTTGGAATTACTATCACTGAGAACTAGTTTGCAAAATACAGTTTCCTGCAACTTTCTGATCTTATTGGTACACTGTTTCTGAAAAGTTAAGAATGTACTTTTTATGCTTGTCATAGCTGAGCCTGGAGGCATTTTGTGTTTTAGGGCTGTCTGTCTGTCCATCCCATTCTTGTGATTATGATATCAAAGGAATACCCTATCGAGAATTTCTTCAAATTTCACACAAACTTCCAGTTGGACTAAACATTGAACTGATTCAAATTTGGTTGTCAGAGGTCAAGGTTCTTGCAACCTCACATCTAGTTATTTTGAATGCAGTATCTCAAGAAGACCTTTATGGAACTTACTAAAATGTGGCACAAGCTTCCACTTAGACTTAAGAATGAGCTGATTAGAACATGTTCTGAAATTTGACCAAATGTCTCAGCAGATGATGATGAATCTTCTCTCTTCTGCTTGGAAATGGTGAGTTTACAGCTTACAGCTTTTGTTTGATATCCAGTGGAGGCAAAAAAAAAAGTTGTTCATGCCATGTTTACTACTATGACTATATCAAATGTATGCCACTGTCACAATGAATATCCTTCTGGGCCCCTTCAAACTTCAAACTTTATTTAGAAAAAAACCCCTCTGAATTATCAAATATTTATTTTCAATGGATAAATCTGATTTGACTGACACAATTCTTAGTCAGCCCTCGTTTTGTCTTTTGATTGATTTAACCTGTAAGTATTTTACTTGCAATCTTTGAAAATGACTTAAAAAGTCAGATAAATGATCATGTCAGTAGGTTCTAACAAGTAAAACGTGTGTGATGCTTTTGCAAGATGCATGATCCCATCAGGTTTTGTTTTTCATAATGTGAACCTTGGTCCTATATGTTATTATCATTATGCATATAATGTACTAGTATAGAGGTACACTAAATGTAATACCACTGGAGAGAAAAATGTAAAACAGTGCAGTGTGATATTGATAAACTCCTAAAACACAGCAACCCTCCAGAGACAGCAGCATTCAGTATGTATGGTAACCACATTATGTGCTGTGGTCTCCTCCCACTCACAGGATAATGCATGTGGAGCTGCTGCCATCATTGCCCAGCTCTGACAACCCTGGCTCAGCACTTCAGTCCTTTACAACTGAAGCCAAATTCTAGAGAAAGCTCAGCTATCTCCCATCCTCAGATCATATCATTAACTGGCTTCTATCAGGCCAGCCATCTTAATCTTTGCAACTGTGCCTGTGACTATCTCATCTGTGCCGCTTGTCAGTGAGTTTACAGGGAAGTCTAATGCTCTCCTTCCCTCCCGTGGCTGCTGACAAAACAAGAAACTTCTAGTCCGAGCTTCTCCGCCTGTGCTCCCATTGTTTACGATCAGCCATTGATTTTGCTTTTGACAAAGGACAGGTTCATCTTTTTGTTGGTCTCACACTGACAGCTTATGATTTCCTTTGGACACGTCGTCTTGTTGTCATCAGTTCTTGCTTACTTTAATCCTTGTGATGTCCCCCCAACCTCCTTATTTCTCATCGGCGTTCCCCTCTCTGTGCTTGCTCTGTGTCATTTGAAAACAGTAGTGACAAAGTGGAACATCTGAAGTTCCAAGTGTCTCATCAAAGCAGCTTTGTAAAGGCGGGGGACCATTATGCCATTAGTAAAGGATTTGTTTCGCTTTGGTAGCTTCGTCTGGAAAAACACAGCATGGACGAAGGTGTCAGAGTGCTCCCTGTGCCAGTGTCTCATTCACCCACCGCCCTGGCATAGAACTCGATATAGCTGATAGATCACTCTCATTAGTTGAGCATTGAGCAACGGGAGCCAAAAAGCTGACACTTTGTGCTGAAGGGAGAGTGAGGAAAGACAAGAGCCCTATTAACTGTATGTTCTGAGTTATGGAAGACCTGGGCATAATGAAGGAGTCTGTCAAACCTGTAAAGGCTGACTGCCGCTTATTCAATTTAGCTGCTGTTGGAGCAGCTCTCAAGGTGTAGAGTCCCTGCCGTCTCCCTGAGTGGAGTTGATGGACGTCACAGACAGCTGCCCTCAGTGCTTCCCGCCCTTTCGAGGATAGAATTTTCCACCTTCGTTTTTCTGGTGAATTGAAGGATCTGTGAGGTTATGTGACTGCTGGGCTCAGACATGGCATTTTAAAGAGGCTGTGGTGACCCACAGTCATGCTGGCATCTGTCAGCACATACGCCTGGACACACATCCGCTCAAAGTTAAAGCACCAAATAGGTAATTGTGCTTTATTCAGCTTGTAATTTCCTGAGTTTAAGCTGAGGTTTATACGCCAGATTCCCACAAAATCGGATGGTCTGTGACAAAAATAGAGAAAAGGAATCTGGCAACTCTTGTTGATTTCATTTCCAAAAAATCCACTGAGATAGATTAGGATTAGCAGGAAATGTGGCGCTATGGGAAACAGGTTTTCCATGATGTTTTAGTTTGATGTAGGTTAAAACAGCTCCAAGGTATCAGGCATATTTTGACAGTGCCTAGATACCGCTGAAGTAAACCTTGTGCATTATTTAAGGGCTTATAAATGCACGTTCAGCAGTCTTATAAAATAAATGTGTAGTTATAGAAACTTTTTTGAATTCCTGTCCTGTCCTTGACCTGCTGGTCTGGAAAAGCAAAGAAGGCACTTTCACTACTTTAATTGGCAGCTTAGCTTTACACTGAACTGCCTTCACTTATGTATGAGGTGATTATTTAGCCAAATGTAATTTTGTGCTGTCGATGCAGTTTCATGTCTCATTTTGACCTGCACAGAAGTGCAGCTTGATGATTTTCACTTTAAGACTGAAGACTGAGGTTCCTATCACCAGGGCAAAATATTCAGACTATTAAACAGATGGAAACCTTTTTAAAGTAGGTCAGTATTCCACTTTAAGTTCCCTACCTCTCCTCATGAATGTTTTCGTCATTTTGTCAAAGTGAAAATTCCAGAAGTGTCAGGTATGTGCTACCTAAATTTCTCCACATGTAATCTTATTCCTCTGCCTGTAAACATGCTGTAGACTTGTTTTTCCCTCCACATGACTCTCAGTCACATGGCATCTAGCAAAATCAGCTTTCTCTGAACCCTGCTGGAGTTTCGATGCTTTGCACCCTCACCTGTCACCACCCCGTCAGCCCCACCCACCCAACCACCAACCACCCCCTGTCCAGATAAGATTACTGTTTTTCTCCAGGAAGCAGCAAGATCATCCAAGGGCTGTCTTCTCTCTGATCCTGAACTTTTCCTCATTCATTCTGTCTCCAGGGCTGTCAACCAGGGACTCGTATCTTGTTTTGAGGTCACAATACACTGACACAGTCATGGGTACTTATCTCCTCCTTTTACTCGATCTGAATTAAATTAGGAGAAGCAGGCATGATGAGATGAGGCAGGGCTGTGCGGAGAGTCATTAAAAGCTTCAAACTGTCTGTTTTACGCCAGTATCAGCAATACATTTCTTATCTTGAAATTATTGGCTCCAAATTTGAGCCAAAACAGAGAACAAGTTACAGAATAACTAAACCACCAGACTGCTTTTTTTTTTTTTTGAAAAGCAATATTTATGGATTTTTAGAAGTGTTGTTAATTGATTAAAGTCCAACTCTTGACATTTGAGTACAAAGTACGATCGAATGACTGGGCGTGTTTTACACATTCACATTCCACGGAGGAGCCACTCAAGCCAAGTGGAGGGTTTAGTTACTCTCTAACAGATTATATGCACTGTTGACTGCATAAAGTGTTGGGAATGGATGGATAGATGGATAGATAAACTGGCCTATATGGCCAAATGTAGATACCCAAACCAGTGTCCCAGTGTCCATATGTGATTCGACATCTTACTCCAAAATAGTTGTATATTATGGATATTAATGGATATTAATACGTCGTGGGAATATACTGCAGGCTAAAGGTATTTGTTCATATTCAGCAACAAGAGCATTAGTGAAGTCAGCCATAAGCCCCCCCTTCTGATTGTTATCAGCTGTTATTCAATAATATATTGCATTTAGAAGTTCAGGATAATTGCTTTTTCGTCAGCGATTATGGGAGTGGTTGTGGATATCTGCAACTTGTGAATCAGAGATGACTCAGCTTTCTGAGGTGTGTTTGTAGGTACACTGTAGTGTAGTTCAACAGCATAAGTCATAATTAGAATAGCAGAGCCAGCATGTAGTGTGTGTGTATAGCTGCGTTTCCACCAAGCACGTCAGTTCAGTTCAGTTCAGGTCAGGTCTGTTCAGTTCAGTTCAGTTCAGTTCAGAATGCATTTTTTGCATTTCCATTGTGAAAATATGTGGATGGTATTCAGTACCTTGGGAACTGTTCCCATTTTTTGTCAACCCTCTGCTTGGGGTACATAGCACACTGATTCGGTACTATAAGGTGGAGCTTTAAACACTGCAGTCTGTTGATTGGTCAGCACTGTGTGTTCAGGGCTGAGCTGTGGCTGCTTTGACTACTGTTCATACTGTGACAAGTTTTTCATACATTAGAAAACTCTAATCATAAAATGATAGGATGTTTTTCAGGCTCTAGCAGCAGCTGGAGACTGAGAAAATATCATTTAATTCACTGGGCCGACTGCCAGCAACTTTTAGCGGGAACGTTGACTTGGAATGTTTCTCAGTGCATGAGATGACAACATATATCTATCCAACACACATTAACTTTCAGTATGACAACTTTGACTATTTCAACTGTTTTTATTGTCTCTCTTGGAGGATATATACTTTTAGTAAAGAGTGGATCTAAACATTTAAAAAACATGAACAAGTATGCGAATTTTGGGCCTTGGCCCATCTTCAGGTAATTGTATTAGGTGCTACAGACATGTTCAGCATCCCGAACTTTACGGAACTTGGTTACCTTGGAATTACACTTTTAAGAGACACAACAATGTATATGGTGGTGTTTTACTGATGGTCACATGGAAGTAATTTTGGTGTTATGCTTAAATATGTCATGCATGTGCTCATTTAGAAGTTGAGTTGTTTTCTGTTCACTCTCTTCAGTTTATTTCCCGCATACAGTTGCTGCATTAAGTGATAGGTATCAAGCTTTAAAAACATCTATTAATGTATTGTCTGTCTTTATAATGAAGGACAGCCACCCCACAGTTAGGGCCGTGCCTTTAAATGATTAAAAAAGAGGCTGTAAACACTTTGGCTTCAAGCTCTGGAATCACACATTTCTGGATAATTGTGTGAACATTTTCACACATGGTTTCCAAAAAAAGTTAGAGTCAGCCAGAATACTCTCAGTGTGGATATCCTCTGTGCTTCCTGTCCCTGGTTCACAGACAGCACCATGGCAGCAGCTTGCTGGTGTCAGATGGTCTTTCTTAATTAAAGGTTTACCTTCCTTCTATTGAAGACAAAACTTGCCATCCTGTTTGCTTTTCTCCATTAAAGTGCCACTCTGAGACTGCTGGGCGCCTTCACCAACAACACACCCATCTCGTGGCAGTCACATGTTCATTTGCTGTCTGAGGCGGCCCCGAACCACGGGTGTTCAGGCTTGATGACCAGCCCTCTCTGCCGGACAGGAAGGTTGGTGTTGTGTTGTTTGAATCCTGAGAAAATTTGGTTTGTTTCTTTTGAAAACATGGAGGAAAAGTCAATGAGCAACTTGGCAAGAATTATTCCCAAAAATTGAAAGAAATAAGTTGATTTAGAAATGTTTAAAAAGAAGTTTGGAAAAAATGTCCTGAAAACTATATTTGTGATTATCAAATCATTATTATGATTATTATTACATATAGTTATTAATTACATGTATACAATTATTTTACATAATTATCATTATTTTTTAAGCATGTTTTTTCAGATAATTTCCATGTTTTTTGTGTGTTTTTTGTCAAGTTTCAAGTAGTTTAGTTTCAAGTAGTTTATTATGACTTTTTGGGTTACCTCTTGCTTTGTTACTATGTTTTGTTTTTATTTTGAAAGAGGTCAAGCCAAATTGCTACAGTTTTAAAGGGCCAAAGGGTTAAGGAGACTGTTCAGTAAAAAGATGCACGCATGCACACGTGCGTGCACACACACACACACACACACACACACACACACACATACACATATATATACAGTAAAAAAAATGCTGTAAATTAAGAATTCTTTCAAAAATATAAATAATAATTGTTTATTTTTATCAATTTACAAAATGCAAAGTGAGCGAACAAAAGAAAAATCAAAATCAAATTCAAATCAACATTGGTCTTACTACCCTTTGCCTTCAAACCAGCATCAATTCTTATAGGTAAACTTGCACAAAGTCAGGGAGTTTGTAGGATTATAGTCAGGTATATGATCAACCAATTATACCAAACAGGCGCTAATGATCATCAATTTCACATATAGGTTGAAACACAGTCATCAACTGAAACATAAACAGCTGTGTAGGACGCTTAACACTTGGTGAGGAACAGCCAAACTCTGCTACCAAGATGAGGTTGTGGAAGACAGTTTCATGTCACAGGTCATACACAATGGCTCTCCCAGACAAAGATTTCAAAGCATACTGGAGTTTAAAGATGTGCTGTTGAAGCTCTTTTGAAGAAGCACAAAGAAACGGGCAACGTAAGTGCAGCAGATGAAAAACACATCAAGCTTATTTATCTTTGAAATCAGAAGATATCCAGCAGTGCCAGCTCAGAACTGGCAGAAACCAGTGGGACCCAGGTACACCCATCTACTGGCCAGAGAAGTCTGGCCAGAAGTGGTCTTCATGGAAGAGTTGTAGCCAAAAAACCATACCTCCAACATGGAAACAAGGCCAAGTGACTCAACTATGCACGAAAACATAGGAACTGGGGTGCAGAAAACTGGCAGCAGGTGCTCTGAACTGATGAGTCAAAATTTGAAATATTTGGCTGTTGCAGAAGGCAGTTTGTTCCGCTGGAGAGCAGTACAGTAATGAGTGTCTGCAGGCAACAGTGAAGCATGGTGGAGATTCCTTGCAAGTTTGGGGCTGCATTTCTGCAAATGGAGTTGGAGATTTGGTCAGGATTAATGGTGTCCTCAATGCTGAGAAAGACAGGCAGATACTTATCCATCATGCAATACCATCAGGGAGGCTTATGATTGGCACCAAATTTATTCTGCAGCAGGACAACGACCCCAATCATACAGTCAATATCATTCTAACTATCTTCAGCGTAAAGAAGAACAAGAAGTCCTAGAAGTGATGGGATGGCTACCACAGAGCCCCGATCTCAACATAACTGAGTCTGTCTGTGATTACATGACAGAAGGATTAGAGGAAGCCTACATCCACAGAAGATCTGTGGTTAGTTCCTTCAAAAACTGTGTGCAAGTGTACCTAGAAGAATTGATGCTGTTTTGAAAGCAAAGGGTGCTCACACCAAATATTGATTTGATTTAGATTTCTCTTCTGTTCATTCACTACATTTTGTTATTTGATGAAAATAAACTATTAACACTAACATTTTTGAAAGAATTCTTAATTTATACTATTTTTTCACACCTGCCTAAAACTTTTGCACAGAACCGTATATGCCACAGAAGTATTATTACTTTTTAAGAATTTTCTTCCAGGTCATGTTTTTATTTTTTATTTTTTATTTTTTGTTTTTTACTTTTTACTTTTTTGTTGTGTATACTTTTTTAAAATAATTTTCTTACACTTGCAAATATTTGGGCCTTTTCAAGTTGCTCGGTGCCCTCTTCCCATGTTTTGGAAAGAAATTAAGCCAATCTGCCTAAGTTTCAAAGGGTTAACTACCTTTCCTCGTGTTCAGTGCCCCATGTGAAAACAAACAGAGGTTGTAAGACTCAAGTATCAAATGAAAGTGATAAATAAAAACCACAGCAGTGTACACCGCTCATGTCACAGGAGCGCTGCGCCTGTGAGCAGATGTGTAATTTATCTTGATCCATTGTTTATACCAGGCAAGGGGATGTAACTCATAAATGAAATGGAGAGGGAAACCATGGTGCAACATGCAGAAAAGTTTTTAATTCAGACTTAAAAATACCCATCTTTCAAACAATGCAGGCTTGAACACAATTCCTTAAATCAACACACAGACGACTTGAATAGCAATGTATTTGGAGGTTGTGCTCTTTGTCAGGCAGCAAAGATTGTATAAAATTTTTTCTGCACATTGCTGTGGTTTCAGCACCCTATCCTCTTTGTGCTAGCTTTTGGCCTATTTGTGAATCCTGAGTTCCACTTTTCTGTGTGCCACTTTCATCCAGTGTAAAATAGATGTGATATTTGTGAGAGGGTGGGGTGTTGTGTGGGTTGATGTAGTCCACTGGATATCTTCATGGAGATGTCTGGTTCTTCAGGCTGCTCGTGTATCTGATGCAGTCACCTTTCCTGCCTTCTGCTCAAACCACATGCCGCATTTTGACTGTATTCCTTTCTCCTTTTTTATCACACGACTAAACTGAAGGGTGTAAGAAGTTTGTGGTATGTGACAAATCCAAACTGTGAGGAGTTCACTTGAAGGGTTTCCCAGGGTTTCCTATGCATTCATTTATTTGTGGTTGGCTGCTCAGTTATTCATTACACCACACTCTCAAAGTGCAGAGTGAACTGTTGGCTCAGACGGGGCAGCAGTGAAGTGAAACGTAACCTTTCATTGTGCTGGGTCTAAAAGTTTGCATTCACTCACTCTGCTTCTCTTCTCATCCATCAATCTCATCAGCTCTGACCGGATCAACTCATCATCTATTCACAGTGCAACTCAAACTGCTGATTATGATTAGATTCACTTGCACTGTGTTCACAGACAAACATCCAGAGTATGCATTGAATGACCATCCAAACACACACACACACACACACACACACACACACACACACACACACACACACACGACAATTTTTTCGTAAAAAGACTGACTGATATAAAAATGTAGCTGTTCCTCTATTATGCTTAACCCTGTTAAGACCTCTTCACTCCTTTACCGGACACTGGAAAAGAGTTTTATGAGATTCATGTCATAGATTATTGTGTTAACCTAACGAAAATTTTAAAACATTTTAACTACTGCATTAGAACACTGACTATAGTGACCCTGAAACTAACAACCCGTAGATCAACTTTTGGTGCAGCTAGCTAACATTAGCTAATTGTCACTCACCTTTGCGTTGATGAAAAATGTCCTTTCTCAATATCCTTTACCTCCCAACCAGAATCATTACTGATCCACCCAAAATATCTGTGCAAACTGCCTGTACTCTCTGGACTGGACTGTACATTTCTATCCTGGCAGCAGTGTGAGGGGAGCGTTTCTCCACAGATTTATTCATGTTATCATCTCCATGGTGGAGGTCTGGCAAAGACATCACCATTTCAGTGATTGAAAGACTGGCTGCTGTTGTATATGGATCGCAGGTGCCCAAAACTTGGATTTTGTTCACATGACCTTGTTTTTCTTCTTTGGAGAAGTGATCGAAATATTCATGGCTTAAAACAGATGGGTTATTTGACATTATTTGACTGCTGCAGTTCAAGTATCCAGTATTGGCTGCCATATTGGAACATTGTATGTCACAAAGAACATTGCTTAAAATAGAGTTTGTCCATCACAGATGGCATTCAGTTATGGACCACTGAGCCAAACCCCCTGTTTTCCTGTCTGTCCATTTATCTGTCCCTCCTTCCCAACAACAGGACTTGGGTTGGGTGCTAATGGAATTCATTGTGGGCTTAAAAAGTAACAATTCTGTTTCATCTAACTGATTAACTTTAGGCTGCCAGATGGCCAAAGCAGTATCTTTTTGAGTGACTTAAGTTTGCAGCATTATTGATCAGTAGCTGCTCACATCTCCTCAACTGACTGCAGGTTTTGTTGGTTTAAATTCACTGGTGTAGAAATGTCACATTTTCTGTCATTCTATCTCTCAAAGACACTCGCACACACGTTGTGGTGCTCTGTCCTTGTGTCGCTGTCCTTGTCTTAGTCCTTGTGCTGACCATTGTGCCACTCTTTATAAGGCAGGTGGTTTTCTAGTCGGCGATGTGTATCTGTGGTCATTATCATAAGCCAGTTCAGCAGACACTGTGCAACCCTGTCTGAACACAGTGATATCAAAACTTAAGAAAAATGCAGCATAAAAGCTACAATGGATCAAAATGTGTATCACAGAGAAAGACACCAGGAGTAATTACAATGACACAGGAGATGCAAGTGATAAGAGAATAATAATTACACAGCTGACCGTTATTATAGGCAGTAGGGTGTGTTCAAAAGACAGATCTAAAGTCTGGATTTACAGATGGAGACGGATCACACAGATGTCCTGACACAAGCAGGAAGTTTTTTCGTTTTCCTTTTTTCCTTCATGCATCCTTTGGAATAAATGGACAGAACAGCAAAATTGCTCTGTCCTCAGAGCAGAGAGAACAGAGTCTTGTCAACACATTCTCATGCCAAGTTGTCACATGTTGTCGCATTGCAGTGGACTTCCACATCTATGTATTACACTCTAGGTATCCCTGCGCATTTACTCTTTATGTTCTGGGATAGCACTACCATGATATCAACAAATGCATATGTCGGGGTTAAACACAACACGTGGTTTCAGCAAATAAAGCACATGGCAAGCAACAACGGGACGTCAACTAAGGCACATGGTTAGGTGTAGAAAAAAAACATCAAATTCAGACAGGAAGTGAACACCTAACTCCTGCATGAAGTCTTGTGTTTGTTTGATCCATCCACTTCCTTTCATGCCCACTTTATAGGCGCCCTCACTCTCCTTATATTATGTTGTTACTGCAGCATTTCAACCTGACTCCATCCTGATGCATTTCATGCAGATGTGAGAGGTTTCATTGGGCTGCGTTTTTCAAGTGATGCTGCTCATCTGTGTATCATGCCACCACAGCAGGTGCTGTCTGGCTGTTGGCTGGTGTATGACAATACTGTGACCTGTTCCATCCGGCCACAGCTGACGTCAGGATCTTAGTATGAAAGCACTGACAAATCAGCGGTACTTGATGACTTTGGAATGAGAGTGGGCTGACTGTGTCTGCAGTTCATGTGTCTGTTATTAATGTGTCTGTGGTAACCACATTCAGCCTTGCTTGAACAGACTGTACAGGATCTTGCAGTTTTAGAAAATGTTTCTGTCCAGGACAGTTCTTGTGCCCCTATGGTTGATCTGCATGCAGAGTTGTATTTCAGGTTGTTTTTGCTTTTAATAACTGGAGGCAAAATGCACTGCATCAGAGTTTGTTGTGATTGTAGGCCAATGCATCTCTGACCATCTCTCCCGGTAGTTTGCATAATCGACTCTTTAATGCATCTTGGGTTCATTTCCACCTGTGTTTGATGTTTTTTTTCTATGATTGCAGTCCAGTCACCCAGGTGTTAATGCCAGCTGGAAAGGAAGTCCTCATAATGAAAAGGAACACTGGGATCTGAATCTGCAAATCCATTTCAGTCAGCAAAACTATCAAGCCCAGCCCTGCCTTAGCAGGCAGACTGACTCTGAGTGTTTCTGACCACCTCACTGCTCTGTGTCCTGAGACTGAGTGAGATGTCAGAGTAGAGATAAACTGAAGGCCCATCCCTGGGAGACGCTGGAGTTAGACACTGTGGACACCTCGTTCTTTTCAAGTCAATCACAGGACAGCACAACACTTCCATCACAGTGATTTATGCTGGAGCTGGACAGGGCTGCAGCAGCACGTGACTGCAGTTCTGATTGTAGATAAAAGTGGACTTATCAGTGATGAATGGAAAGCTGGAGGAACACCAGTTTAACAACATATCAGTCAGATAGCAGGCTTTGCACAGGGCTTCTCTTTATGGAATTTATGTACATTTTCATGTCGAAAAGGATTTTTAAGGAACCCATGACACAAAATACTGCCCCTTTAATGGATTTTTTTAAAGACACCGTATTGATCTATGTATAATATTGGCTTGATAAGGTATATCTGTAGTCATTTAGAAGTGTCTGTGATATTACATTTATTCAGCCATACTTAAGGCCTTGTGCAGAGAGCATCATTCTGTGAAGATGCTGGCACTGTAAAACTATAGTTGAAGAAGATTTCATCACCCTATGAAATGGAAAAGAATTACAGGATTGAATTGTTGAAAGAGTAAAGCCTCTCTCTTTTTATCGGGTCAAGGATAAACTCTCATGAGCTTATACTTTGCGGGGATGTTGAAGCTGTTGTAACAGCCTTCAGAGAAATAACAGACAGAATTTTATGGTGCTAGAGAGACAGAATTACCTCAGCTCTAAACAGTAGCCCTGCTGTAGCAGCAGACAGTGTGCGCGCTCTGTGTGTGGTAGCTGGGAGTAATCACCCTCAGCTCCACAGAGATAACTGTTAGCTGCACTGTTCCACTTCACTTCTCCTCCACTGACCCCTGTGTGAGACACCCACACTCAATTGTGTCAGCAGTGTCTTCCTGAGAGCTCCTGGACAATGGCATTTTTTATTGTAGTAGTGTTTTGATGAAAGAGTAGGACAGCATACTGATGACTACAGAGTGGAGCTTCAGATTCACAGGAGTCACCCTGCTGAGAGCAATTTTTTTTTGGCGATCTGCTACAGAAGTTAGCAAGTCAAAAAATCTACTTGCCATTCAAAAAGTTTTAGCGGCCAACTAGGTTTTTAATATACAGCACACTATCACAATGGTGGAACTGCAGGGGCCAGATGCATAAAACTGTAGATTCACGGTCAAAAACTGTGTGCACACAGAGGCAGAAACATGCAGATGCATTCTTTTGGTCAGACTTATTAAGCTGTGTGTACGCCTGATTCTGTTTCATGAATCTCAATCTTTGTGGCACTGAGCACACGGGCACAAGCCTCATTTCCACACCCACAGTTCAATACAAATGGACATAAAAACACCCTGAACTCCACCATCATTACACCAGTCAGTGAGTAATACAGTAAAGAAAGAGACATTTCACGGCTGTGTTGGATCAGCGAGGGTCTCCAACAGAGCAGCCTTCATTACACACAGCTATGGATATTTGTAGCGACTCTATCACTAATTCATCACATTTCTGCAAACTGTGCTTGTGGAAACTAACTACAGAATGCTCCACATAATGAAATTAAATACTTATAAACAGGGGGATGAATGTAAATAAAAATATTGCTGAATACTTAAAATTTAACTTTATAAATTCACCTTTTTTTACAGAACGCTGTGTAAGCTGCAAAAAATAAATAAATAAATAAAACAATCAATTAAAATGGAATGAAAAAACAACCTTAAAATAATGTTTTCTGTCTCTTAACTTATATTCAATCTTCTTCTTATCATCTCACCTGCAGCTCCCTCAGCTACAACTGTGTGTCTCCTGCTCTGAGGAGTGTGTGAGGTGCTCACATTCTCATCACACACTCCTCCTTTATAAATACCACTTTATGTGTGGGAAAAAGCATACACGTGGTTTTTGTGCGTACAGATTGCTAATGCATCTGGCCACAGGTTTCCTGCCAAAGGGTGCACTAATGCACAAGCTGCATTTAGATATTTGGCTACTGGTGAGTGGTGGTAATTTGCCACCAGTGCTTTCTTTTATTATTATTATTATTATTATTACTATTACTATTATGTTAGCAAATAAGCTATACAAAAGAAAAAGCAACATACTCAGAGAAAACTGTTTTTTCTGAGCTAGCAGCTGAGAGGTTAATCGTTTACCATCACACCTGGGCTTAATTTAACACTGCAACATTTACATTGTGACATCTCAGTGTGAACAATTTTTTTAAAGGCATGGACAAAGCAAATATTTATGCAGCTAGATTTAGTGAAAAAGCTCTGGACTTTTTGGGAGATATGACAGAATATGAGCAGTTTTGGGGATTCTGTTGGAAGAAATAATCCCCCTTTAATAAACACAGATCAAGATAAATCTCAGTGAAGTTAACAAAAGACGTCAACCAAAGTTTCAAGGCAAAAGAAGAAAGCAAGCTACAATATAAGTATACGTGTCAGGTCAGGTTATGGTTGAAGTGCTGTAAGATTTGAACAGCTAAAGAATGAACAAGTGATTGTCAGTGACTGAATGAAGCAGCTGGTATCTGGCTTGATAATCACACTCAATTGCCATTTTGTTGCACTTCATTCATTTAGGTTTTCACTGTGTTCATATCAGCTGATATCTTGTGGTTTTATCCTAAGCAGGAGGTAGTGAGGTATCTGTCCCACTGTTTTCAGACATAAAGAAGCAGTTAAGCTTAAACCAAAGCTACCTTGTTATGCCTCCACACCAGTGACAGCCAAAGCCAGAGACATGTATGTTTTTAGGTCGCCGCCTGTACGTACGGACTTTCATACATCTGTCCATTTGTCTGCCCATCTGTCCGTCTGGCCATTCTTGTGAAGCAATATCTCAAAATAAAAATAAAAACTCAGGGAACATCTTCAAATTTGGCACAAATGTTCAATTGACTCATGTATGAATTTATAAGAATCTGGTTGTCAAAGGTCAAGGTCAAGGTGACCTCATAAAACATGTTTTTGATCATAACTCAAGAATTCATGACCAACAATGTAAAAAATGACTAACAGGATATAATGAAGTGCTGAAATTTTATGTCCAAGAGGTCAAAGGTCAACTGTAACATCATAATGTTCTGCAAAAACACTTTTCTATCCATTACTCAGCATCATAAGTCAGGACCAGAAGGGGACACATTTGGACAGATACTGAAATGGTGACACTAATCTGTAAGCTGTGCTGATTGTAGAAATCTTCTGTGCTGCCATAGGAAGATAAATGCGAAGCATTTGTGTTTTTACAGACATGGATGTAATCTGTAAGTGCAACTTGACTTAAGGCATACGACCGCATGGTGGGTATTTCTAGTTTACAACATGTAAAGAAATGATTTCGTGAGTAATGCCTTCAGTCTTATCCAAGCTTGTCATCACCATAGCAATGCAGCCGCACTCCTTAATGCTACTACACCAGTATAATTCTCGTTAATTAATAATTTCGTTGTGACATTACTCAACAAGACAGATAGTCTCACATAATAGCTGTAATGCACTGTATGGAAATTCGTTATTCATTCATTTTGATGTTGACATTTTGCTTTTGTTCCCTCTCTCAGTGCTTTCTCATAAGGCTGTCCAAAACCCCTGCTACCTCTTCATGGCAATTTAATGAGAGCCCCAAGTAACAAATCCTAATTTTGTTTGTTGCCTTTGTTGGGAAGGTTGAATGGCAACACTCACTAATAATGCATGTGAATATGACCTGCAGTCAAATGGTTTAGTATTCCAAAACCTTCAATGTTTTTACATGCTGTGGTTTGGAACCTCTGCATGTTGTTTTCTTCAACAACATAATAAACTGAGCACCAGCTTTTCAGCCTCAATATGCTGATCTTTAATTGTTTTACCACACAGTCACAGAAACATTTGCCCTTTGTTTGTAAAAGACGTTGACATCCTTGATATTCAAGTTACCCAGAGACTAGGATGGAGCTATCTATGGTTGTGTCACTCAGAGCGTTTTACCCTTCTTTTTTTTTTTTAGCTCTGTTTGAGTTAAACAGTCCACTAATTCTGCTCTTATCAATTGGTTTCCAGCCACAGCAGGAATCTTTTTTCATCTTTTTTTCGGTCTGATAAAAACATTTAATGCTACCCAACACCAAATGGTGGACAAGGTCAGAGACTAGCTGGTGAGGAGTTGATAAAGACCAGAACACAGACTTTTTTACCTGCATGTTCGCATCCCAAGTCGTCACTTGTTGCAGCTTTGCAGTAGATCTCTGTTTCAACAAATTATGTTTTCAGTATTCTTCTGTGTCTACTACTTAATTCTGAGATGCTGCTACCATGATGTTAACACAAGCACACGGTGGGATTATTCTACACTTGATAATGTTTAGGCATCACCAGCACATGGAAACCAATTCACATGGACGTCAACAAACACGTTTCCACAGATGATTAGGATTAGGGGAAGGAGGCACATGGTAAGGCATAGAAAAAAAACATCACATTCACACAGGAAGGGAACACCTTGCTCCTGTATGACAGTCCAGGATTTATGCTGCAATGACTTCTTCAAGCTTAAAGATAAAGTTCAGTTAAGCGTTCATGTAATATGTGAAGACAAATAGTGTCTGAAATATTTGCTATTTCGTTGATAAGCCTAAAACAGAACATTGCCAGAATTGCTGTCTATGTCAGTCATGGTGATAATTGAAGAACATCTGGCAGCTCTGTTTCATAAAAAAATTAACATAATAAATGATCATAATTGGCCCAACAAGGAGAATTTCCAACACACCTGCAAACTATTCACTGCCAAGGCAAAATGTTCATACTAAACTAAGAAAATATTCACTGTCAGCAAATTTCATTAGTTTTCCTTCATTGTCTGCTTCTGGCATCTAAAGCATGATTAACATTTTACTGGTTATGTTGTGTTACAGTTATTTAGGCAACACAAAACACATTCTTCAGGGAGGTCAGGGAAATAATTTTTAGGAGATTGTGTCCTTGGTTAATTACTGAGAAAGGATGTGTTAACTTCGGTATTTTGCTAAAGTCACAATCTTTCACTGACTTTAAAGGGTCTCAAGGCAGTTCTCAACTCTGAGGTGGCTGAGACCTTGGATAACCAACATGTTCTCATCCCAAGTCGTCACATATAGCTGCTTTGTCAGTGGAGTTCTCATCTACATCTACATATTACACTCTGTGTCTGCAGTTGACATTCCGGCATATTGCATAATAAAATGATGCAACAAAAGCACATGGTTATGCTTAGGAAACAAAAGAACATGACAACCAACACCAGGGCGTCAACAAAAGCATATGGGTAGAATTTGGCTTCAAAGGCACAGGGGGTTAGGTTTAGGCAGACAGAAGCACTTTATTGTGCTTTGTAGTTCCAGCCTGCTTTCATTCCAAAGAACTCAAATGCTACAACTTTTGCAGTGCTTTTGTGAGATCCTGATGCCTAAAGTCGTCTTCCCCGTCACATGATAAGCTGGTGGACATCGTCAGCTGAAAAGGCGACCAGACAGAACCGGTTATGGCAGCATGATACTTGGATGGGCAGCGTCATTTGAGAGCACCATACTAAACCTGGTGCAATCCACATGATATGCCACCTAACGGTGTCAAGTTGAAATGCTGCCAGTGACAATCTCATTCTCATCTCATTCTCATCTGAATGTGTCTCATCTGAATGTGATGTTTTTTTTTTGTTTTACATCTTACCCTGAGTGTCCCTCTGCTAATCCTAACCATCCATGGCAGCATGTACGTTTGTTTATGTCCGGGCATTGGTTACCACGTGTTTTTGTTGCCTGCACATAACCACATGCAGCATCATCCCACCATGTGCATCCCGGAACATCAATCGCAACACTGAAGGATACCTAGTACAAATTTTGTTCAGCGTTCCCTTCCAGTATGTTAGCCTAGAGTGTTAGAGCCAGATGGGACCACATTCCTTATTATGCTTTGTGTTACAAGGCTTGTGTTTGTTTCTCCATTCCTTTATCTGCTCTTAGGGGATAAGGAGATATAGGCCATGAACGTACTAGGAAGCAGATCAAAAGTGGTACAACGCCTGTGGTAGTGGTGGCAGGAATGCACGGCACAACAAAGTAACCCAGTTTATCACAAAGCCTTCCCTGTAACACAGATCTCAGCACTCAAAGGTGTGATAAACTGCAATAATTAATTGTGAGGTAGCTCTGTTTATGTACACAAGCCTCATTATATGTGATGAGCTGAGCAGTGGGCACCCTTAGCAATAAAATCTTTGTTTTTAGTACTTGAGCTAAGACATATCTCCCCCACTAGACTCCACTGATATGATGCTGATTAGAGAAAGGAGATAGAGAGAATGATAGAGGAAAGAGTGCTGTAGCCAAGCTGATTACCAAAGACCTCACACTGGAGCTGCAAAGGTTAATTGGATTCTGTCAACATGATATTTTTGGGCAATGTTTAATTCTCTCAGATCACCACTTGTGCGTCATCTTTTAATTTTCTTTTTGGGAAAAAATAATGGTTGGATCTTGACATAATCAGTGCATGACAACTTTATGAACCTATCAGGACTGGGTAATGCCCTCTTACGCTGTTTGTGCAGAAACAAGGGCATGTTAGGATATCCAACATGAGACAAACACTGCATGTCCCTCTCTTTGTTAAGTAATACCATGAGCAGGCATGCTTATAGAGTCAGGAACACCATGCAGTGTATCTAGTGAAATGAGGAAGATTTGGATTTTCACATTATATAAAGCAAAATCGCTTAAACCAGCACAGCACATGGCGGTCTCTGTGTTACATAACTGACGGAAGTACACACAACTCATCTATCAGGAAGAAGTAAAGAGGTGGGGGTGTTTTGTCCCTGGGATTTGTGTCAACAGAAAAAATGTTCTCACGCTCTCCAGCTTAGTGCTGTGTGTTGCATCAGGGCGAGGCTCAGACACTCCCTGTGTTTGTGTTGATCTCTGCCTCATCTGGAAGCTGCTTCTGCTCCGCACTGAGACCTGATGGATGGTGCTAGAGTGACTGCAGGTCTGTGTGTCCACATGAACTGACCTTGTTGTGCTCTGCTGATTAAGAGGGGGATGTCTCCTCACCATCACCCCCGAAACATGACTTTTGATTATTACTGTGCAGAGTCTGTACTGATACATGACGCTGCAAGAGAATAAGTCACTGACACAATGTTTGTTCACTGCTTCAGAGCCTGCAGTCATGATATTAGAAAAAGTGGAATTATTGTGTTAATCTGATTAAAACTGGACTTCTAAGATACATGCAAACATGTTAGTCTGACTGAAAATCTGCCTTAATCGTATTTCTCAAAATTGACTAAAACCCAGATAATTCAGTTGAAGTCAAGCTATTCCATCATATAAACACCTCAGTTAGCTGGACTTGTCATTCTGTACATGATCCTCATCGCCGCGCCGGCCTCCATCGATGGTTAGGGAAAGGAAGGGTTCATTATTTATGAGGGGGAGGTTGCTGCAAAACAAGTATGCCATTTTATAAAAATGTAGCACCGAGGAGGGACTTCTGTTTTTTTTTTTTATTTCGACTTAGTGAGGGACATACAACTTAAAAAGGTAGCATTTTATATTTATTTTAAGTAAAAAAGTCACACTCCGGCAACCCTCCTCCTTTGAAAAATAAAGTACAGTTCCACAACCCCAGCACAGAAGCTAAGCAATGTCCTACTGTGGATGGGGCAGCAAAACTTATTTTAGCCCTAGTGTTTACTGTATTTGAATATTTTCTCCTCTTTACCTTCGACAGCAGCTGATGGAGGCAGCGGTAACACGCAGCTCCGCTGTTCAGTGTGGTAACATGACTGTTTTTGTCAGTGGAGTCTGGTGTTTTTGATATAACAGCTTCAAACCCCCGTCAGTACGGGCTGTCTTATAGCAAGTAAAGTAATGAAAAAATTGTAAATATTGCATAGGCTACATTTAAACTGATATTGATTTTTTTAGGTGGCTTAAAAGCAATCAATGAAGTTGATGAAAGTGAATTAAATGTCCTAATCGAGCTTTGACCGTAGCTCTGCTGAGCTGTTCATGTAAACATGCTGAGTGTGAGACACACAGTTTTCATTTCAACACGTGTCCACTGTAGCAGCAATGTGTGAGGCTAAGCATTACCTACCACATTCACATGCGCAGACACAGCAGCTTATTGGGTCAATGTTTCCAGCAGTCATATTCTAGAGGAAGTATTGATCCATGACATTCTTAAGCAAATGTTCAATGTGCTGCTCTCTTTCCTCGACTGATGGGAGTATAAAGCCCCACTTCTGCAGCATTTTAGAGAACAGATAGCAATACTGGCAACAGGGACAGTAGATGACATTACCATTCAAAATTAAAATATTTCACTTTTTGTCGTTCTTCAAAAAGGATATTACAATCACATGTTAAGTAGCTCTATACTACCTTTATATACAAAAGTAACACCTCCTAACACACATCTAGACCCTAGATGTACATAGTGTTTCCACTGCTGTCAGTCCTCTTACATGTGGGCGGGGTTGTTGTCACTCATTTCTCCATCCATCAGCTCTCGCTGTATTTCCCTGTTCAGGGGTGATACAGAGTGAAGTCTGCACCCTGTTTATTGTCCACGTCCACGGAACTGCATGAGGACAATTTTCAGAACAAAAAAGAGCTGGCTGCAGTGAGCGTCTCTCTCAATGGGATATTTAAAAATGGAGGATTTGTGCATTGACTCCTTGTCAGAAAACAGCAGGGGTTAAGTGCTGCTCTCACACATCTGGCACTTGTCTCACGCTTTTGGGCTCTGTCTCACGGTCTCACAACACCGAGGAAAATCTCAAAACACTGTGACAGCAGACATGTTGAACTTTCGTGTAATGCATTGAATGACTTTGACTCTAGTATACAGCTGAGTGTTTGACTACTGACTCATATTTGCTTCCACAGCATTTCATTATTGCGGATCAAACAGCTGATGGTCCCACAGCAGTGCAGTGAGACAGATAGACACACAGAGCAGAGCTTCTTCTCACAGCACCAAAGTGTTAGAATGAACAAACAACCAAATATTCAGCAGTTAAAAGTGCCTACTTTAGACTTCTACAGACTACTTATCTTTAGTTTCAGGTTCAGTCAGACTGAATTATTTAGAAACACCAGGACGCATCATTCCGTGTCTCTTCCAGCCACTAGCGCTGAGCTCTCATTATTATTACCATGTGCAGATGTAATGTTTTGGGGGCCTGGAGCCACAAGCACATTGCCTTCTTTTCACCGTTTCTCTAACTGAGAATACTGGCAGACTGTTGGCAGCTATAGAAGAGGTAGGCCTACCCTCAAAACTTTTTTTTCCCAAGTAAAAAGATTAATAGCGCACAGCAGAAGATAAAATCGGAGTCCTGCAGTCAGGAGAGGTTGGCCTATTATCAGCACAATGTACTTAAATTTACCTGAAGTTTGAGATGAAGCTTTTAATTCCCATATAATGCTGGATAGTTTGGTAAATAATAATGCAATACAGTGCAACATACTGTGGTCAAATGAAACTGTGTCAGCGAACTATGAAGGCAATAAAACAAACCAAAAAACAGCAAAAAAAACTAAATAATTGTTCATCAATCGTAATTTAATCGCGATATTGATCTGGGGTATTATCACCCAGGCCTAATACAAAGTGTCACACATTCAGATATGGTCATACATAGCTACTTATTATCCAATTTGGTTTCCAACTGAAAGTTTTGTTGTGGAATTTACAACAATTAATGAACACTTTATACTAAGTCAATTCATTAAATGTAACAGTAAATCTGCTTGATTTAACAACATTAAACATAAGCTCACTGTTACTTTGAGAACTTGTATTAATCTTAGCAGTAGACATTTCCTGAAACCGCAGCAGACTATGAATGTGTGTGTGTGTGTGTGTGTTTTCCAGCATAAGCACCATTATTAAACTCAATTAGTCCTTGAAAACACTTTGCCAACCCTCTGACAGTTTAGAAGTTTTGGGCGCTAGAGTGTTTAGAGATTGGCGTTATGTAAGCAGAGAACCTGCACTCGTGTGATAACAGGAAGCTTATATGGCTGGCAGTAGGAAATCTCCATCCAGGACTTAACCTCCATGGATGAGAGATTATTACTGGCAGCTCTGGGTCGCAAAAGAGCACAACCCATTTGCCCTTGGGGCACGACTATACATATGGCATACTGCTGTTAGACTTACATTTGATCCAGGGTCTTCCCATCACACACTGCATTACACTGCAATGAGCCCAAGGGTTAATGATTACATTTTGGAGGGCAGCTACTTGGTGTCAGATTTGTTTTATCAATTAGTCGGTGCATCAAATCATTTCAAACATACTCATTATTAACCTGCAAACATTTGGATGTTGAGCGAGCCCAATTGCTAGAGGAAAATGTTGGCATTGTACGTTTTTGCAAACCACAAATATGTTGCATTTGCACGTTATATCAACATTACTAAAGTGACATAATATGAGCTGGCTTATTCCTTGGGAGGTGGAGGGGATGGTGTGACACCTAGAAGAGATGCTTGCCATGCTGCTGACTACTGTACAGAACCAACAATAACAATACCTGTTGTCCATTTTGAGCTACAAAATAGGGTATTTTAAGCCCAAACAAGATATTTCCCTTAAAACCACTGCCTAAACCTAACCACCCATTTAACACAGCATTGTTAGAAATGTAAAGTTTCAATGTATGCGCTTCATAATAACATACAAATGTCACATATCCGTGCTTTGCAGAAATTAATAATGCCGACATTTTTTCAAGCACCTGGACTGCTTTAAAAAAGTGAAATATGAAACTCTATCTCATGAAAGGATACAAATCACAATATATA
Source organism: Plectropomus leopardus (assembly GCF_008729295.1). Taxonomy (NCBI): domain Eukaryota; kingdom Metazoa; phylum Chordata; class Actinopteri; order Perciformes; family Serranidae; genus Plectropomus; species Plectropomus leopardus. The sequence goes on from NC_056464.1 coordinate 1,170,364, forward strand.
CTATTTTTATCCCAAAATGTGATTTGGTGCTTAAAAAAAACATGATCCTGTTTTTTGGTCTGTTCTATCCTCATAAATGCCAAAAAGTTTAACTTACAGGGGCCTCTTGGAGGGGTTGGCCAAAGTGCCAGTTTCTGTTGGCGAGAGTGTCTGATCACACTTAAACAAGTATTCCTCTCCAAAATCATCTTCCTTTTAAGGCTGAACCATGCTTGTTATTCCTCACAGACAGTCCTGTCGGGCCTTATCTCGGGCTAATCAGCCATCTCTTTAGTGCAGCTTTTTATATCAGCATTTACCAACCCTCTTCAAGTTAATGCTCCCTCAGCTGTCCACCTTGAAAGTTTATGAGTTCATCAAGACCAGTGTAAATGTTCCTTAATTCCCAGATGACAAGCAGTAAAGTCCCAGACAGATGTGAGCATCTGGCTTTCAGTTTTGCATTAGCACTGCTGTCTGCAGAAAGCTTCTGATAATAACAGAAAATGCTCTTTGTCTGTGTGTGATTGTTCTGATGCCTTTGTGCCTATCAGACACAGGCGCTGTGTTTGCTGCTAGTGAAAGAGAACACATTTGAAAAAGAAAAATCAATTCGAAAAGAATGACTTTGCGAAGAGTGTCTTTTCCCAGGAAAGAACACAGAGCACTGCACCGTGGAAAAAGGAATCTTGCAAAAGAAACCAAACCAAAGTGGTCCAGAGGCAGCAAGTTATTGAATGCACCAGTTGGTATCTGTCCTCACTGAGGTGATGCGTCAATGACAAGGAGCTGCTTCTTCCATTACTCAGCCTGCTGCAGCAATTAGGCACCAGGAGATATATAGGTGGTTTATTTATGGCAGGCCCCATATTACCTTGACGGTCCCAAAGTCCCCTCTGCTCCCTGATCGTGGAATAATCAACACCTTCTCATCAGAAATCATTACATGTTGCAGCTTTGCAGACTTACGCGTCTAAATATTAGGCTCTAGTTGTACTTACGTATCTGTTCTTTACATTCTGGGATGCCACTACCGTGAGGTCAACAAATGCACATGGTAGGATTACAGTGAACATGGTTATGTTTAGGCAACAAAAGCACATGGCAACCAACATTGGGACATAAACAAATGCACATGCTGCCAAGGATGGTTACTTTTAGGGGAAGGAGGCACATAGTAATGTGTAGGAAAAAAAACTCATCACACTCATCCACCACCCCTTCTGCCCACACTAAAGGCGTCCTTGCACTCCCCATATTATGTTGTTAAGGGCATATATATATATATATATATATATATATATATATATATATCTGCCTCCTCTTGCCTTGTGCTTCCTTCCTGTTCATATCTGTTCTCCACAGCCTCTGTTGTCAGCTTATAATGCACTCAGCCTGACACATTCTGATCATGTTTCATCTCCCCCTCCCCTCCCTGCTCCCTACCTGGCACTGAGCTCTATGTTCTGATTCAGCCCCGTTGTGATAATGCATATATGAGAGTTCCTGGCCCTGATTTGAAGGCATTAAAATGCTGCGGGCAGTGGACAAAAGTAATCTCTCTTTCTGCAAAATGCAACATTCAGCTCAGTGGGAGTTAGCGAGCTGATGGACCCCCTCTCTGCTCTTCAGCCCGCCACCATTCACTGCAACAGAAGCACACCGTCATCTATGCATCACTAGCTGTCTGATTTGAAATGAAACACACAACTATAATTTCTTGAACTTGATGAAATGTTCATTTTAAACTGCTTCAATGTGCCTTTCTTTTTTTATGTTGCAGGCGACACGCCTCATTGCCTGTAGAAGTCTCAGAGATCCCTCTAAACCTTATTGCCCCTCCATGTAGAAGAAGTTACCCCTGTCGCAAATGGAAATCTGCATCTTTTGGGTAAATTGAAAGGTTTTTCTTGAAGTCACCTTTTTTTCATGAGACTACGACTTTCTACGCCCATTTCCTGACAATCTGTCTCATTACAACAGTTTCTCTCCTGATGCTAGTTTACCGTATCACTCTGTTTTTCAGCCTGATAAAACATCTAATTTCTGACCCTGCCATTTTCCATGCTGCTGTTGAGTGTTGCTTTGTTTGTCAGCCTTTTTCCTTTTCCTCTTGAAGACTTCCACCACCTACTGTGTACAGGCTGGTGGGTGGCCTCCTCAGCCTCCAAATGCACTCAAATAGAAAATGAATAACACTCATCACGACCACAGACATGAAGCAGAAGCGCAGTGGGGGAACGGGCTTTCTGGGATAGATCTGGCAGAACAGACCCCTGTGATGACATATCTCTCCTTTCAATTTCCCTCTATCCCTCTATCTTTCAGGATTACTTCATGAGCAGTGAGAGTTGAAGGATGACTTAGAAAATGAGCGACAAGCCTTGCTGCATAGCTACAACTGTGTAGATTATTGTAAGCATGGTGTTTGCATGAAGCATCTTGCGGCACATGCAGTTCTGTAATGCCCTGCGCAGATGTCCATGTCCTTTCTGCTTTTCCTTGGAGTTCATTACAGCTCCTTAGCGAGGCCCTGAGAGCTCCGCAGCAAATGAGGAGAGATGAAAACCCTGAGAGTGTTGAGCAGTGGGACACAGGCTTCAAAAGCTTTCAAAGGGTTTATATTCCTGACGCCGTGCTCACTATATCTATGGAGCATCCAGCACTGAGCTTGAGATCAATTCTAAAAGCAGGTTTGTGGGGGGAGGTACAAAAATCTCACTCTATAGACTTATGCCAGGGGAGGAAGCAGATAGTGAAAGCCCTAATGAGTCATGTTTGTTCACCATGTTTATTGATTCTAATTAGCTGTGGAGATGAAGAGAGTACAAAGAATGAGTGCTAAACACTTGTGATTACAGTGAGGTCTTGAGCTGTCCCACTCTATTAACAAGTATTTGCCAAAGAACATGAAGAACAAGTGCACATCAGTTACGGTTGCCCAGGGAGTTGTGTTCTGAACGATGTTTGGGTCAAGCTGGAACTTACAATAGGAGGTAGGTGTGTAGATTGGATAATGAATTCAATTATGTTCAACCCCTGAGAGGCATGGAAGAAGTGACACACTGCTGCAGGTAAAATCACACTGTGAAGCAAGATGCTGCTGTACAGTGTAGCAGCTTTAGAAACAGATTATTGTACTTTTATATTTGGCAGACATAACATTAAATGTGTCAGCAGCAGGAAAAAGGTAACCGCAACAGACTAGAAAATGCATTTCCTGCAAAAAAATGAAGTGTTAATACTGACAGCTGTTTAGATGGTGCTTCCAGTCATTTGTAGTATGACTGAAATGTGTGTGTGTGTGTGTGTGTGTGTATCAGTCAAATGAATTGGTCATAAGTGCAGGTGCGGTATTGCCAGTGTGGTGCAAAAACAGTTGGGCAGATTTCCAATTTGCCAATCTAATCCTATGTTTGACCTTAAACAGATTTGATTTACTTTTTAAACTGATTAGAGGAGACATGGGTTAGTCCATTAAATACTAATACTAAAACTGTACCAATAAGACAACATTATGGATATGAAGCTGATTAAAGAGCTGTCTTTACTGGCTGCAGGTGTGTGTGCTGAACTTTCATCAGATGCTGTGTTTCTATTTATATCTAATGCTCACTGTGAATGTGCAGCAGTGGAAGAGGACCGGCTGATTCATGACATTAAAATGATTACTCAAATTAAAGCTCCTAAAGAGAGATCACCAGGAAGCTGAAAGTTTCTGCTGAGGTTTCTGCTGAGGTAAATGACCATCGCTACAAACAAGCTAGGCTTACGTTACTTGCTGTTTGCTATGTTTTATGCAATTTCCTGTAAATATCACAATGTAACACATGTGTTTTCTGATTAAAAAAAAGACATTAAAAATTTAGGTAGATAGAAAGTAGGCTACTCACCCATCTTTTAAGTGTTTGGGTCTCTGGTCTAATCTCTGATGCACAGCTGCTAGCTCTGTGGTTTGTTTACATGAGGAAACAGAATTTCACATTTAATGGATTCAGTGTGGACAGAGAGCTCAGATGGTATAGCATGCTATGTGATAGTTAGACGCTCGTTTTCTGTTAGGACACTGTGTCATTTTGTGCTACTCAGGACTGACTATTGAATCATATGGGACACCTGGTAAAATTATGGTAAATTGGTCCAGTCAGATATATGGCTTATTATCAAACCAGTTTGAAAATTTTCCTCAAAATTTTGGTTCTTGAAAACAGGCTAATGCAGCATGCTGGTTCACGGCCTAGAAGGGGCAGAACCCTTTTGAGTTTGTGCTGGTTTACTATTACTATTTGTCATCTTACTCTACAGCTTAGCTGGAATAAGCTAGAAACCTGAAACTTGGCCCTATAACTTGGAATGATGTGCAAATAGAAATAATACTTGAATTTGCCATATAGTGGTGCTGTAATTAATGCCCCAAGGTGCCTTTTTGGAAAGGCTCCGTCCCTCACACTATAAATCCAAATGACTTAAATTTGACACACATTTCCAGCTGGAATAAGCTAGAGATATTAATCTTGGCTGATAAGTGAAAGTTATGTGCTAATGCTTGACATCAAATTCAGTTCCAGTCAGCCTGATGGTGGCACTATAGTTAACAACCCAAAAAATGAAAATTTTGACAATCCACGCCCCTTACACTATCTAGTCTAAATGACTTTAAGTTTGACAGTCATCCACAACGCAATGTATTCTACAAAGGAGCCACTTGAGGATGACCACCATGATGGACTGTTGCTAGATCTTCTTTGAATTTTGACTCTGTCATAAATAATTTCAGACTACAAGCCTACTATAAATGAGCAAGATCAAATAACCATCAATCAACAAGACTTTGCTAAGGGCAGGACTTAGAAGGAAATAGGCTAAAACTCAAGTTGTTTTGGAGCAGTACAAAAAAATCAGTGAAATCAGTGAAGACATCCTGCACTAAGTTTTTAACATACCTGCCAGGTTTCATCAACATCTGATAAAGACTGAAAACAACTTTTAGTGTGGAACTATTGACATGCTACATACATTTGCAACAATGAAACAAGTGAGTGACTTGTCTCACTCTTGATTTAGACAAAATGAAGCCATCTGATGTAACTTTACTCTGCTTTTTGAAGCCTGATACCCCCTGGCAGCTGCTTCAGGCTTTGATTTATCAATGGAGTCAATTCCTTTTGTTGGCTGAGAAAGAGTATGAATCATTTATAGCTATATTTAGGTTAAAAGAACTCAATTGCACCTGTCCCCTGGTCATTTGTTGTCAGATGCTGTGGTCTTGACCTATGGTGAGTTGGAATAAGCAGAGGCATGAAACTTGGCCCAATAAGTGGAAGTGATGTGCAAATGCTTCCCGAGAAGTTCCAACTAAATGTGCGCTACAAAAAAGCCCCTTAGACCATAGAAGTCTGCATGCTAGATTTAATGCTAATTTGCATAATATGAAAAACAAATAATGAATATACCTTTTTAAAGAATGAAACTCTAACATAAATATGCAAGATTTGTCGAAAAAAATATTTTCATTACATGCTAGGGAATATGCCTACCAAATCAATTTTAGCCGTCAACAGGTAGTCAACATATACCACAAATGTGTACCTAAAAAATAGGTGGACAGATTTTTTTTCAACCAACTAATAGACCTTGTTAATCTTTGTGAAGCCCAAAACATGCTCACTCCTGCTTGCTTCTTTGATTTTGCAGTTGAGATGCAGGATCTCTGGTTGACCTGGTGGTCAAGATAGTTTTTTTTCAACCACTGTTTGCACTGTCTGAATGAACTTACCATCAGCTTTTGAGCCTACATGGACAAGAAGGCCTTTCAGCCATAAAAAAAAATAAAAATCAAACATTTACAATATTACATCAACAATTATGACAACTGTTTAACTCTATCAGCTGATGAAGATCATCATCAGCCCGTCTATCTGTTTTAAAAGAATCACAAAATCTCTGCGGGCTGGTTTTACAGTACGGAGCAGGAAGCGGGCCTTATCAGCTGCAGACCTTTAGAAAGTGGCTGCCAGCAACAAAGAGCTGGGCAGTGGGCTGGGAACTGGTTTATTTTCCATTAGTAACATCACTGAAAGCTCTGTTACTACTACTTAGTGGACCTTGTAGTGAGACTCTTTTCTTGACTGCTGCTTCCAAGGTCACAAATGAACCAAGAACCTCAACTATAAATTTATTATGGTCATATTAAGAACCTTATGCTGTGTTCAACAATGACTTGGGAAATATTATCAGTCTTACTCTTGAAAGCTGTACATTTATTATCAGGGGGTGCTTGGAGCTCAGAGGTAGAGCTGGTCTTCCTCTAATCAGAAGGTTAGCAGTTCGTTCCTCCAGTCAGCATGTCGAAGTATCCTTGGGCAAGATACTGAACCCCAAATTGCTCCCGATGCTGCATCATCGCAGTATGAGTGCGTATGAATGATTACTGAGTAGCAGGTGGCACCTTGTACAGTTGCCTCGGCCACCACTGTGTAAATGTATGTGTGAATAGGTGGATTGTGACATTTAGTGTGAAAGCACTTTGAGTGGTCAAAACGACAAGAAAAGTGCTATACAAGTACAGTCCATTTACCATTTACAATAAATTGGTGGCTGGAAGATTAGTTCTGTTCTGCATTGGTTGGTGGATGTGCTGTTCAGACTCACTAATGCACAGTTGTGCACCTCCTTAGTAATTTTTGTCTTTGTGGTCCATCACACAAAAAACAGCTCTGTTTCAGCATACTTCCAGGCTTTAGAAACACATAGTCATTTTGATATTGGAAAAACCTTCCACAGAAATTCCAGTCTGGGAAGACAATAAGTTCATTTTTCATTGTGCTCTGCTTCTCCATCTTATCTGGTGTTCTTTTTTTTTTTTTTTTAATCTTTTTGCACTTTATTAAAAGCTCAATGAAGGTAACTGCAGGCTTTCAAACCATTCCAACATCTGGTGTTTTTGTAGCTGTCTTCAGCCTTTATATTTGGCAATGTGGTCTCCCCCCCCAGTAGCGTGGTGTTCAGCGTGTGCTCCATTGGATGGTGTGGATGGTGTGAATTAGAGAGCTGGCAGTGATCAGAGTTGAGACTCATCTGTCAGACGGTCTGTAAACCTCAATATCAACTCCATTTCATTAATTTTCTTTGTGCACAGTTCAGAAAGACAGTTTGTTGTTGAAATTGATGTTACTATCTCCTTCTCCAGGGTTTCATCCATGTACACCCTCTCTACATCAGTGGACAACAAAATGAGCTGGTGTCACTGTCACAAATCACCTTGTACTTGAAATATCTAGCCTTGGAGCACACATTCAACAAAGAGCACACCTGGTCTGGTTTAAGTTTCATTCTGTTCTGTCTGCACTGCTGATATCACTGGCAGATAGTCTGTGCTGTCATCATCTTCCATTTTCATACATTTAAACTCACAGACAAAGTTTTGTTTTTGATGCACGGTACTGAAACACAGAGTGGCAATGATAGTGCTCACATACATGCTGATGTTGTAGAATTTGTAGCTAAATTGTGTGTTTGTCGTAGCCTGTGTTGACACTGACTTGATGCCTTAACATAGAGCTGATGGTATATTGGATGGCTGTCAATAGCCTTTTTGTCTGTTGGCATGCTGTTACTGCTTGTTTCGGGTGGTTCGTTCTCAAGGGTTTTGTTGTTATTAACCTGAGAGTGTGCTTGAAAAGAACTAGATAATGCAAAGTTTCACAAGGAGCTCAAAGGCCAAAAAGCCTGCCATCAAAGAGAATAGTGAATGGGAATCATAATGTGCACTTTTGTAAATTCTCTCCTCAGAGGCATCATGGGGTGGCTCTAGTGCAGAAAAGAGTGGCTCAAATAGTTGTGTGAAGAATGAAAATAATAGCTCAAGAAGACACTTGGCTATACAAGGTGTAAGGAGCTTATCTTTAATGAATATTTGCTTTTGGTATGTTTCACTTTCCACTTTCAGATGCCAGTTCTGATGTAAGAAAGTGTGGATGCAAGGGCTTTCTGACAATCCAACATGCACTCTGACTCATGGTGACGCCTTCTGCATCACTGAAAAGAAGGCAAGGGTATCACAAACAGCTACTAAATTGGGAAAAGTTCCTAAAAAGTTGTTCCCAAGTACTTATACACTCCTGGACAAAAGGCACTTCTACTGATACTTATGCAACATGAATGTATTCTAATGAAGCCAGCATTTTCAAATTCTTAACCATCCACTATTGATGATCAAGCTCCTGCAGTTTTACATTATGTAACTGCATGTTAACATTCTGTGCTCTTCACTCATGGCTAAAAGGGCAAGTGTGGGCTCACTTTACTTCATTTAATGAAAATGCTGCTAAATGAAATATATGTAAAAAGGTAATTGTGTGTTCAGGGGATAACATTAACAACCTCATGAAACACAGTGTGAAACATTGCAGCATGTTTAACTGCTTTAGCAAAGCAGCTTCTGCTGTTACGCCCTCAGTTCAGCCTCCTGCCTCTGATTCTGGTGGAATTTGACACTAAATATTACTCCCGATTCTGCTTCATCAAAGTGTGAGTACGTGTTACTGAGTAGCAGGTGGGACTATGTACGGTAGCCTTGGCCACCAGTATGTAAATGTGTGTATGAATGGGTGAATGTGACATGTAGTGTGAAAGTGCTTTGAGTGGTCAGAAACACAAGAAAAGCACTACTACAAGTGCAGTCTATTTACTTGAAAACTGGGCTGCACAGTGGTGTGGTGGTTGGCACTGACGCCTCACAGCAAGAGGGTCCCCGGTTAGAAACCAGGTTGGGGCGAGGCTCAGGCCATGTTGAGGGGGCCCTTCTGTGCAGAGTTTACATGTTCTCCTCATGTCAGCATTGGATCTCTCTGGGTTCTCCCGCTTCCTTCCACAGTCCAAAGACATGGAGGTCAGGTTAATTGGTGACTCTAAATGGCCCAAAGGTGTGAATGTGAGCATGAATGGTTGTCTGTCTATATGTGTCAGCCCTGCAATAGTCTGGTGACCTGTTTAGGGTGTACCCTGCCTCTTGCCCAATGACAGCTGTGATAGGCTCCAGCACCCCATGACTCTTTCGAGGAGAAGTGGTTACAGACAATGAATGAATGAAAAAGTAGCCCTACATTTCTATATGAATCAACACCAGGACAACTTCCAATGAATAGTGCCATAGTATTTGTGTCACATGGGTTTCACATCTTTAGGAGACTAGCAGCAGGCCTGTCTGAGTCTGTTCAGTCCCATGTAAGAAGTGAACCTGAGCACAGATTATGACAGATTTTTCTGTCCCACAGTCAAAATAGTTATTATTGGACATCATCATCATCAAACATTCTGACACTAAGATGGCATTTTTTTCAGAAGACTGCAATTGTGCAAATTATGTTGGTCGACACGTCTGTTTCTCAGCAACATACTCAGATGTTAACAACAACATCAGATATTTACCCTCTGAACTGCAATGGGAATGGTGGTATGCCAGTACCCATATTGGTGTTTTTGCTAATTGTGACGTGAGTTGTTGGAATATCTTCAAATGTGTAATATCACTAAAATCCTCAAAACCTTAGCTAAAAGGTTGTGTTAGTCAATAAACCATAATAACTTATATAAGTATTGAAATGCTGTCATAAAAAATAATCCTACAACATTTGGACATGTTTTTTTTTTTTTTAAATCTGATTTATTTTTTAAAATTATTATTGTTATATTTAGGAATTAAGTAGTTTGTGAAGATAACGACTCAAATACCCCTGTAATGCTAAATCCCTAAACCAGAGTTTTCTTCCTCAGCTTGAAAAGTTCTTTGTCCAACAGGTTTTTCAGCCATGTGTTCTTGTTCAGGATGTGCGTCTCTGGCTCTCAGTAGTGAAAGAGTGTAGAAACAAGGCATTAGTGGCTTATTGTTTTCCAGTCTGCATTAATGCCTAAACAGAACTATGTGCATATTGACAATGCACATAGTTCTGTTTACATTATATCTGCATTGAGAACCAGGTTTCGGACAGTTTCTGTAAGACTGTGTTGAACAGGTAGCCTTTTTGATGATTATTCCTTAGATTTTGTTTTGTATGCCTGTTCATGTTTCAGTATATGTTCAGTTGGGAGTAGGAAGCTTAAGTCTTTAAAATTCAAGGTAAAAAAAAACGAAACAAGTGTGCTGTCAGTTTCTGACCTCATCAAGATAAACTAAGAAATGATCAGCAGTTTTTCTCCTTGTCTTTCAGGGCTTTTCTTTGTGTCTGTTTGGAGACAAAAACCCTGCTGTTCCTCCAAAGTTGCTTAATTCTGTCCACGAACTGCCTGATGCAACAAAATATTAATTTGCCTCTGGCTCACGTTGGTATTATTTTGTGCTGAGATGCATAGTGAGTGGCTGGTTTACTCAACCCAACATACCCTTGACAAATGGCTGCGCTGCTTTGCCTGTGAAGTGGAATGGGAGTGGCATTGTGTGCATGCGTGTGTACGTGCATCTGCGCACGCGCTCGTGTGTGTGTGTGTGTGTGTGTGTGCGTGTGCCTGCATATGTATGTGCGTGCGTGCGTGTGTGTGATCAGCATGCAGGCAGTGTAAGGGCAAAGTTAGCCTCACACCACTCAGTCGACTGTGCCTTCATTTCATCTCGACACTCTTTGATGTCGACTGGCTCACTGATGTATCCATCCCCTCCCAAAAAGTAGCCCTACATCATTAAACTTGTCAGTGGCTTATGTTTCCTTTCTGTACTTTCTCTACGTCTGTTGCACCAACACGTGTCATCTATGCATTTAAAAAAATCATCATTAGCAGCCTGCTCTGAGATTTTTAAATCACTCACAATAACAAAGTGTGATTGCGATTTAGTTGTCTGTGCACCCACAGTGCCTGATTATGCAGCCACTGCCTCTCTCCAGTCATGGAAGCTGCTATTGTTTTGTTTGCAATTAAAATCATGTTCAATTTTCTCCATGGTGCCGGAGCTGAAAAAAGTTGTGGATGGTTCCTTGCATCTGTGTGATTGTTTGGGATTGTGACGCAGCATTCAGCACATTCAGCTGGAGATTTATAAATAACCACAATGCCTGTCATTGGAGCTGGGGGAATATTTATAGTTTCCGTGAATACTCTGCCCCAGTTGCATTCATTTCAACACAGGCAGGCGTCAGCACAAGCATATTCTCCTTCAGCAGAGAGGCTGGCCTTTGCTAAGCACATCTTGAGCTTGGGTAAATTACATCACGTGTGTTTTCTTTACCATTCTTATTTTCTTGCTATTCCTGACAGGACTTATGGGTTTGGAGTGATACTACTGCATTTTAGTCTAAGCAGTGGGGAAATGACAAACTACTTTAAAGAGGCAGACCACAAATTGGACATGTCAACACCAGTTTATAAGGAGTTCTACTCTAAAGTCATAAGGAGTTCTGCTTTCATCAATCAAACCAGTGTGCTCAGGGCTCAAAGTTTGAAATACTACTGAAAGGCATCAGAGTGCAGCACAAGAAAAGTGATGTCAATTCTACGTTTCAAAGGCTTAATGTTCAAAATCTCATAGCCTACCCTCTATGAAAAAAGACGAGTTGACACTTAATCAGAGCAGCTGTGACTCAGAGGTAGAGCTGGTTGTCCACTAATCAGAGGGATGGCAGTTTGATCCCCGGCTTCTCTAGTTAACATGTCAAAGTTAACTAAAGTTAACTAAAGTTAACTAAATTGGTTATGGCTGCCCTCAGTGTGTGAAAACTGAGTAGCAGGTGGCACCTTGCAAAGAAGCCTCGACTACCAGTTTGTGAGTGTGTTTGTATGAATGTGACTGGTACTGCGAAAGCGCTTGGGTGTTTAAAATAATAAGAAAGCGGTATACAAGTGCAGGTCCATTTACAACAAAGAACAAAGAGAAGCAGTGATGTGGAAGATTCCATAAAATTGTTTGAGCTGTGCTGAGAGTAAAGTAACTAATTACTTCTGCCATCAATTGAATAATGTGTAATGATAACATTTTCCAAAAACATGGTATTTACACTTCTGACGAATGACGCTATTAAGTGGCATTATGGCATTATGAGCCCAACAAAAAGCAAAGAGCTGGAGCTATTTTAGGGACTCAGCAACTGCTTTTTCAGTTTTGAGCGTTCTTTTCAAAATCTGTCTCTTGCAAGTTCCCCAACTTGATGGCAGTGCAATATTAAATTATAAGAGTGCCCCCTAATGTTCTGTATTGTTTAGTAATTATGTTGCACATGGTCACTGCAGCTTAGTAAGACTCTAATACCCCAGCAGCACAGCTTTACCACACACAAGGAGACCCTCATTCCCTAAACCTGCTTCTTCTAAAAGCATGAAAATTAGATTTTGTGTAACCACAAACAAGTTTCATGCCTTTCAATTTAAAAAACTTCCTGTGGCTACTAACCAAAGTATTCCTCTCTCTCGGCCAGGGGAGATAACGAGATGATGATGGGTCTGAGCATGCAGATCTGTTCCTGCCAAAGACTTTACAGTGAGGTGAGCCAGCTGTCAAGGCCTCCATGCACGCTCTGCTGAGTCCTGATCAGGACCACCCACTCAACTGAAGCAGTGTCTTCTAGCTTCCACCCTTCACATCACAGAGGGTCACTGTACTGGCACGACAATATCACCTCATGTCCTCCTGCATTCATTTTATTTCACTTTAGAGTCCCTGTTTTTCCATCAGGTTAAAATAAAGGATGTGTTTGTATAACAGATGATTGCTGTGTTGCAGCTGCATCATCATTATCTCCCCACATCCTCACTAGAACAAAAAAAAGCTGCTTTGTTAGGCTCTTAAAGTAAGAGAAACTAATGAGCATCCTAATGGGTTTGTTTGTGTTATCTCAATTATTGTCTCCTGTATGTATGGGAGCAAGCTTACGTACGACGTGCAGGGACTGAGCAGACTATAGAGCTACTTCCCCTGGGCTAACGCCACCAGTGATGGGAGGAAGGCAGCAGGGAAGGAGTGCTAATTCATCACTATCATGGGCCTGCTGCCTTGAAAAGGCAGTTAATTAACTTTCCATAGGCCGTGAGAGAAGGCATGAGCATGTGCAAGCTCGGCCGACAGCCCCATGATGCAGCCTGTGGAGCGTGGATATGTGAGGTCCAATCCTCAGCCCTGCTGGGGGGCTGAAGTCACCGGCAGGAACCACACTGTGAGTTTCTGGAGGACAAATTGCTGCTCCGTCAGTTCAGAGCTGGATCCACATACATAAATGCCCAGATTATTTACATAATGGCTCCTTCTGTGCCAACTGTTAGGCCTATAAAAATGTTTTTCTGCAGTGAATGAAAGCTATGTTTCTCTTTGTTTCTAAACCACACTCCACAGGCACCATTAAGACTGCTTTTCATTGCACCTCAGTATATTCATCTGTGCACACCATCAGCTTGGCTATGTAGTGTTTGTCCTTGTGTAGAAGACTGGCTTGAGGCCATGTGAACCTGAGTTCTTCATTGTTGATTATTTGGTTGTTCTATGACATCTGTGCTTTAGTCTTGTCTTTTTCATCAGAAAAGAATCATTTAACCCACAAACTCTCAAATAGAGGCCAGGGCCCAGTGTTTTCACTCATCTGGAGAGAAAACTAGGCCCTTTGATGAAAAAGGATCACATTATAGACAAAACTGTATCCTAATCTACCCATTTATTTCTTGTTTTTAGTGAACTTTGTTATATTTTTGTCAGATGTCTCTTTGGCTTGACCATAGACTGCGGGGCCAGCCCTGTAAACATGAAAGACTGTACAGTGTTTCCCACAAAATGACATTTTATGTATGGTGGTAGCCGTCGGTGGTAGCTGTTTTTTATTTATGTTTTGGCATCTTTTTTTTCAGCAATATATTTTATTTCAGTCGGCCATCACATTTTTTTTCTTTTTCCTGCAATCTGTTTATTGAATTTTTCTCAATAGAGTGGTGAAGTAATGAATCCTAAACCACGGAAGTCCGTTAGCCTTTTAGCACTTCCGGTTCCCTCGTCCAAAAGTCTATGTTTTTTTTGGAATGGGTTTTTGGTAAAATGCCTTAAATAAGGTCTGTTGTTAACACAGGCTAAAGATATTTAGATGTTTTGTTCACTCTGCTGCTCTGAGCTGATCTTTCCAACAGATATACTGGTTTTTACTCAGTCAGTAATTCCAGTCTGACAGCTTTGCACTGTTTCTGTCCTAGAAAGCTAACTGTCCCTCAAAAATGCTTCACATTGCATGACGTCAAGCACATTAAAGGTCATAATCCTTTCCTGGTGGGTTTTTAGTGTCAAATGTCTTCAGGACATGCTGAGTTGAATTAAAGGTAGCATCACACTGCCGATAAAATGGCTTAGGAGAAGTGAGTGAATGAAAACAGTAATTACTCAAAAAGACAAACCCAGAAGAGTGGGGAATTTGATGATATTGCTCCTTTGTTGTTCTGATGAAGAAGTGCTTTGACAATGTGCATTTTTCTGAATTTACCACTTCAAGTCATCCAGTACAAATCATCCCTTAGCTTTTTATTTGTCCAAAAAGTAATTATTGTTGAACTCTGTTAAAATCCTTGGAGTTTAATTCTAATAGCAACCGCTTTATTGAAGCCAATTTGTCTTCAACCATGACATAAAAAATGACCAAGGAGTGCAGGGATGAGCCAGTGTCAAGCTGTTGTCAAGCACCGTAAATGAGGAGTCAAAAGAATAATGGTCGAAGTCTTCTGAGTATAGCCCCGCAGTTTGTTTTTCCTTCACTCCACTCTACTCGTAAAACCTCGGCTCAACAGGTTTGTCGGGATGAGTACACATGTGGACTTAAAATGACACTTTATTCAGGTACTTACATGGGTCTCTAGTGATTGGTGAGGGAAAAAGTAATCCCTTCCCCATGAAAATCAGTTGGAGTGGACACAATGTCAGACTGAAGATGGAAACGGAGTGTAACGATTTGACAGTTCTGTCTGTTAGGCAAGAAAGTCATACATCCACTCAGACAGACTGCTGAATGAAATGCTGACTGAAGGATTACATTGAAATTAGAGATGCTAGTGACATAAAGGCTAACCCAGACATGAGCTGCACGACCGTGACAACGGCTGTCCTTTAACCTCTTTAGCTGTGCGATGTAGTACCACTGATTTAGAGCCACGACCAAAGATCAATCGAACTGGTGGCCAAAGCTCGGTTGATACTATTTCTGATGTATTGTTGTGGGCAGGTCTGAAAACAAACCTTGTGCGGCCTGTTTGACTCCCTACTGCTTGCTGTGCAGGTGCTGTGGTGGCAGATGCTGCTATAATAACCCTCCCTGCATCTGCATCTCCCAGCAGAGCAGTATAGAACTTCCAGTGAACAGAGGCTGCTGAGGGCTGATGAAGGTTGTGAAGTCGATGACCTTGTTTAAACCTTTTTGTTGACTCTCAACATGTGATTTTGTCTGTTAAATAGCCGCTCATGTAAACAGAGTCTTAAGTTACTTATGCTAAGTCCTGCTCTTTTGTCATTTTTTACACTCACTCAAAAAGAGTCCAATTTCCTGTACAGTGCAGTATCACTGGAGATCCCAATTGTAGCATTGTTCTATATTTCAAAAATTGACACGTTCCAATGAATAACTCATTTGTTGATAGCATCACTAACTTCATAGGCACACTCACAGGAGATGACAGTGAGAGGAGAGATTAGGTTTGAGTGTGTTTCTCCCCCAAATGACCCTCCTGTCTGTGCAGATATGTGCTTGATGGAATTAGTCTCTATCACATCATAATTGTGATTACCTTTTTTCAGTTATGCAGCTCCCAACTCTGTCTGGCCTCCTCCTCCCCTCTCTCTCTCTCTCTCTCTCTCTCTCTCTCTCTCTTTCTCTAAATGTCAATTTCAATTCAGTTTGCTTTATTGGCATGAATGTTTGTCAAAACAATATTGCCAAAGCCTCAGATACAATTAAATGATGATATAAATAAATACCAATAAGTGAGAGGTGCAGGAGAAATGAGTCATGTCAGGTTGTTGTTGTTCAGGTTGTCCCGTAGGCTTTGACATGCGACAACATACCTGCTTCTATGACACAGACATTGTTTTCCCCCAGGAGATACTGTATTTTTGTCTGGTCAGTGAAAGCATCAAAATCTTGGCATTTACATTTAATTTGTGTGATTTGTTCTAATATCATCATATGTAGCAGGAAATGTGTCTCTGCCTCCACCTCTCTTTCTCTCTCTCTCTCTCTGTCTGTGATGTGCAGAAGTCAATCGATGGTGACTATGGCTCTGCCAGATACTTTTTCTGCACTCCTTGGGAGGTCTCAGTGTTGAAATAGGCTCTTTGGGCCAGGGCTTGGCGCTGCTCAGAAATGTGCGGGTGTTTGCAGAGCGAGCTGCGCCGCTGGCCAGCTGCAGAAGTGGTTGAAGCAGCAGCAGTGACACTGATCCCTCTGCATTCTCTTCAGTAGCCTGAACAGATGACACAGAAACTGCTCCACATCAAAAGAGCACAATGAAATCAAACACCGCAATGTGTTGCTTACAAGACTTTAACAAATATGCACCTGGTGTTACCAGATAAATCACTTTTCATCCCATTAAAATTAATAAACCACCTCAAATGGTTGGATTTTTCCTCAATGCTGACAATTAAGGAAATAATTAACAGAGATTATGATGTGGAGGGGTTCACAACTTTTGTTCTGTTTTCTGCTCTCAGTTTTTTACATTGCTGCAGTAGGAAAAAGCTATTTTCCCTTTGTTGTCTGAAACGTCATTTCATTCTTACTTGTAAGTAGACTTGTAGAGTACTGCTATTATGAGTGCAGTCTTTTATGGATGTTTGTTTAAATGACTGGAAAAGATACCTTTTAAAATTCAATTTTACTGTTCATGATAATGCTGACAATAGGGATGGAGCTGCACCCAGACTGGCTTGTGTCCATGTTGTAATTGATCTCCTTTTATTTATGCATTAATGAGTCGCTCTTGGCAAATTTTTTTTGTTTGAAGTTAGGCATAGAAAACTCCCCTCAGCAAGTCAGCATCACCCAAAGTTCCAGGACTTTTCATTTCCCCGGCTGTCTGGAAGCAGTTTGTAATTTGAGATTAGGTGCCATCTGGGAAGGGCGATGGTGAAATGTAATCCCGGAGTATTCACTTATTCAGTTTCAGCACAGCTCATATTGGATTTTTCTACAGGCATGGCGTGCTAGGCTATTCACTGTGATGCTGGGGGACAGCCAGAGATTGTCCAAATGCACAGTGACATTTGCTGCTGTTGAATGTGGTTAGCATCAACAACAGAGCCTCTGTCCTTCTCTAAACATGGTGTGTAACATGTATGAAGTCCAACAGGTGGTCAGCTTGATATATAGAAAAAAAGCCTCTAATGTCCCCTCTCTTCACTCAATCTACATTCAATCTCAGAACAATGTTTTTGCACTGATTAGAAAGCTTGTGTTCCTTTAGAGTGGTCCTTAGCTGCGCCCCTGCCAGTTCTTCCCTTGAGAGGAATTGGCTGGGAATCAAGTGATCTGTAACTCTCAGCAATTGTGCAACACAGTCACATCGAGCAAATCAAGTGGAATGGCAGCATCCGGTCAATTTCCAAATAAACATCCTGTAATTACAAATATAAATATAAATATATATACAATTTGAGGATTAATGTATTTAGAACAACAAAAACACAATCCTAAATCTTTGTCAAAATCCATGTCAGACAGAATTGTTTAAAGTGTTATGATATGCTACTAGATGGCATCAGTTTGAAATGCCGCTAGTAACGCCGCAATATAAGGAGCAAGAACGCCATAGGGCGGGCAAAAGGGGCAATGGGTGGGTCCAACAAACCTCGGACTTCCTCATGCGGGAGTGTCGCCTGTGTTTGCTTCGCATCTGAATATGATGTTTTCTTTCTACACTATATGCCTTTTGTGCCTAATCCTAACCATCCATGATCTTGTTGCCCAATTCTAAGCATGTGCTTTTGTTGATACCCCAGCGTTGGTTGCCATGTGCTGTTGTTGTCTCAGTATAACCACATGCAGCTTCCTCCAACCAACCAGCTGTTGTATGAAAGAGGACAGTGTAAAATCAAGTCACAGCTGGAAGCTAAGTTTAAAGATTTTTAGAAGATATCAAAAAGGCAAAAGCACAGCAACTATATTTTTACTCTTTCCCAGCGAAATTGGACCCACTAAAATATAGACTGCTTTCCCATTGCCAGATACTGGAGCTGTGTGCAGAGCTCTATAGCAGACAAGCATTTCTGTTTGTTTTTTTTTGTTTATTTTGTTATTATTATTATTATTATCTCCCACGCCATCCACCAATCCCGGCTCCGTTCCAGACCTGTCCATGGTGCCTGCCGAATATGTCGACTACAGCGAGGTGTTCAATAAAGCCAGGGCCACCTCTCTGCCTCCGCACCGAGCTTATGACTGCGCCATCGACCTCTTGCCTGGCTCAGTCCCACCAAAGGCCGTCTCTACTCCCTGTCTGCACCAGAAAGAGAGGCCATGGAGACTTATATTAAAGACTCGTTGGCCGCCGGAATCATCCGGCCCTCCTCGTCTCCTGCAGGGGCCGGATTCTTCTTCGTGGGAAAGAAAGATGGTTCTCTTCGACCCTGCATCGACTACCGGGGCCTGAACGAGATCACCATTAAAAATCGTTATCCTCTTCCTCTCATCGCCTCGGCTTTTGAACTGCTGCAAGATGCCACGATCTTCACCAAGCTGGATCTACGCAACGCCTACCATCTGGTTCGAATCCGAGAGGAAGACGAATGGAAAACGGCATTCAATACTCCCACGGGTCACTACGAGTATTTGGTGATGCCGTTCGGACTCACTAATGCCCCAGCTGTCTTCCAAGCCCTAATCAACGACGTTCTCAGGGACTTGTTGAATAAATACGTCTTCGTCTACCTAGACGACATCCTGATCTTCTCTTGTTCCAAAGAGGAGCACATCTACCATGTCCAGACGGTCCTGCAGCTCCTATTAAAGAATTCCCTGTTTGTAAAGACAGAGAAGTGCGAATTCCACGCCAGTTCTGTTTCCTTCCTTGGCTACATCATCGGACACAACTGTATGGAAATGGATCCTGCCAAGGTCTCCGCTGTTTCCTCCTGGCCCGTTCCCGACTCCCGCAAGCAGCTGCAGCGATTCCTGGGGTTCGCCAATTTCTACCGCATTCGTGGTTACAGCACGGTGGCGGCTCCTCTCTCTGCCCTCACCTCGTCCAAAGTGCCATTCCGATGGTCCCCAGCTGCTAACGAGGCCTTCCAAGACCTAAAGAGACGCTTCAGTTCGGCACCCATTCTCCTCATTCCCGCCGAGAGACAGTTTGTGGTGGAGGTCGACGCCTCGGATGTGGGGGTAGGGGCCGTCCTCTCTCAACGCTCGGCGGAGGACGAAAAGCTGCACCCCTGCGCCTTTTTCTCCCGGCGCCTTTCCCCTGCAGAGAGGAACTATGACATTGGCAACCGCGAGTTATTAGCGGTCAAACTGGCGTTGGAAGAGTGGCGCCATTGGCTGGAGGGCACCACTGTTCCCTTCTTGGTATGGACGGATCACAAAAACCTGGAGTACATTAGATCTGCCAAAAGACTGAATTCCCGCCAGGCTCGTTGGGCCTTGTTCTTCACTCGTTTCTCGTTTACCCTCTCCTATCGCCCCGGCTCCCGTAACGTCAAGCCCGACGCACTGTCCCGACAGTTCCTGGAGGAGGAGGGGGACTCGTCTCATCCTGACAACATTCTTCCCTCCTCTCATCTCCTGGCAGCTCTCACCTGGGCGATAGAGGAGCGGATAAAGTCTGCGTTGGAGGACCACCCGGGCCCCAGTTCATGCCCTCAGGGTCGTCTGTTCGTTCCCCAAGACTTCAGGTCCGAGGTCCTGCAGTGGGCCCATGCTTCCCGCCTGACCTGTCATCCAGGAGTTTCCCGCACCAAGGAGGTCCTGCAAAGGCGGTTTTGGTGGGCCACCCTAGACGAGGACACGAAGAACTTTGTCAATGCCTGCCCAGTTTGTAATCAGAGTAAGACCTCCCGCCAAGCCCTTGCTGGCTTCCTGCACCCACTCCCTGTACCTCATCGGCCCTGGTCTCACATATCTCTGGACTTTGTTACCGGTCTGCCACTGTCAGAAGGAAACTCTGCCACCCTGACAGTGGTAGACCGGTTCAGCAAGATGGCACACTTTGTGCCGTTACCCAAGCTACCCTCTGCCAAGGAAACCGCTGAACTAATGCTCCTGCATGTCTTCCGACTGCACGGCTTCCCGACGGATGTGGTTTCCGATCGGGGTCCTCAGTTCACCTCGGCATTTTGGAAAGAATTCTGTCGGCTCCTGGGGGCATCCACCAGTCTATCTTCAGGGTACCACCCACAGTCTAACGGTCAGTCGGAGCGGCTGAACCAAGAGATGGAGACAGCGCTGCGGTCTATGGCCTCCAACCAGCCCACCTCCTGGTCGTCACAGCTTTTGTGGGTGGAGTACGCACACAACACCCTGGTCAGTTCTGCCACCGGGCTCTCACCATTTCAGTGTGCGTACGGCTTCTAGCCTCCCTTGTTTCCTGACCAGGAAAAAGAGACTGCTTACCCGTCAGTAGAGACTTTCATCCGCCGTTGTAAGCGCACCTGGTCCCGAGCTCGGTCTGCACTCCTGCGGACCATCGCTCGCTACGCCTCCACGGCCAACCGTCGCCGCTCCCAGGCTCCTCCGTACCGGGTTGGACAAAGAGTTTGGCTGTCCACCAAGGATCTTCCCCTGAGGGTGGAGTCCCGAAAGCTGGCCCCCAAATATGTTGGTCCATTTCCTGTTGAACAGGTCGTCAACCCGGTGGCGATCTGCCTGCGCGGCAGATTTTGGATGGCCAGTTGATGAAGGAGTTCCACCGCCTGAATCCCGATCAGCCCTCCCGTGTTGTCCGGAGACGGTGTTCCTCCGCCTCTGTTCCTGCTCCCCCTTCTCCGGTTCCTGGGACGTCCGGGCTGGGTTCCTGCTCGGGGGCTTCTGCGTCACAGCTGGTGGATGGTCCTCCCTCCGGTGATGACAACGCGGGTTCCGGCGTGTCGGAGGAATTCTGACCCTCCTCCTGGCCCCCTCCGCCTGCCCGGCTTCTGTGGACCTGTGTTGGGACGTTATGGGCCGTCCCTTGAGGGGGGGGTTCTGTCATGGACCTGCTGTTTCTCCTCCTTACCTGCTGCCAGTAGTTTTCCACTCACCCTCCCTCTGCTCTGCTCTACCTGCTAGCCACGCCCACTGCTACAGCCTGCTCTCCCCTCAGCTGCAGCTCATCATCAATCAGTGCAGTATATAAGACACTCCAGCTCACTCACTCGCTGCCAGATTGTTCCTCTGCACTATGCATGTCTTTCCAGCGTTTTCCTACCAGATCTCCCGTTGCCGACTCTGCCTGTTCCTGACCTGCTCTCCTCGCCTGACTCCCCGTGAACCTACCTGCCTTTTGTCCTCGACCACGTGTTCAGTTTCGGCGTTCCGGAAATCTGACGGCTCTCCTGGTAAAGACTCCTTCGCTCGGCTTTGACACATCTTCTGCCTGATCCCTGTCGGTGCTGTTACCTCCGCGGACGGACTTCCTGGACTTCCTGGTTACCGAACTCCTGCCTGCTCCCGACCATTCCTCTGCTCGATCCCTGTCGGCGTTCCAGCACGTGTCGACGGCTCGTGGAGCTACGGGGTTTCCTCCTCGCCAGCCACAGTGGGTACAAGCTCCGTTTCTTCGCTTCGTGGGAGACCCAGAGACATTGCTAGGGCTGCCTGCCCGAAGAACGAACTCACTGCCTGTAAGCTGAGCGTTATTTGTGTTGGTCTTAATAAAAGTTATTACCAACTGAACGAGCGTTTTGGTGTACTGCATCTGGGTCCTAAAACCACCCGTTACACATACATTCATCACTGCTTTCAGCCTGAGGCACAGTGGAGCTGTGTTTATTACACTGTAAGATAAACTGCAGCTTTTTTCCTGAGCAGCAGGAGCAGCAGTTTCTTTTCACATCCTACAGTGATTTAGTATTAAATATGATGAAAATATCCCACATGCAAATATGACACAGTTGTGCTGGTTTGATATTTGACTGAATGCAAAATGTCACCTTGAATTCTTCATACAAACTTGACTGCTGAAGTGGTTTTACTGTCTGGGTGTGTTTGCTCCAAAAAACCATCTGTGCAGACATCCTCAGCTGTAAGCTCACCATCAACAATGTAGATACTGCACAGACATTAGCTGTTAGCTAACTATTAATTATCACTATTGCTATTGTTCAGGTGTCTTGTAATTAGGAAGCCTTGATAGTCTGAAAATTGTTCAATTGATCCACAAGTTGGTTTCTAAACAGCACTTTCCCAAACAGAGGCACATGGCTAATTATCATGCAGAATGAGTTATCAGACCTTTCAACTATGGCATGACCGGACGTTTGTTCTGAATTCTTATAATTGTGTACACAGGTTATCATACAAAGTATGAACATGCACTCACTGAGAGCACTGGCTGGTGAAACATCCCTGAGCTCAGTGAAGCACACACTGCTCCATAGGCTTAGGTGGTATTTCTGTTTTTATACCTTTGTGACATTTTATCAGGGTATACGACATTTGTGTGTGTGTGTGTGTTTGTTTGTGTGTGTGTGTGTGTGTGAGAGAGAGAGAGAGAGAGAGAAAGAAAGAAAAACTAACCCCACCATAACAGGCTCAAGTTTAAAATATTGCACAAAGCATTATTTCTAATAGAGAGAGCAGCTGCATGAGCTATATCAGGGCGCACTGTCCTGATTTTCCTACAGGTTTTGTAAAAATGACTTAAGTGAAGACAGAAACAATACAGTGTGGAGAACAATGGAGAAAAGTTAATTTTCTGCATCTCTGCACTCCTGGAGCTGAGTGAAATATCTCAAACATGGCAGAAAATATCAGAGAAGATGGAGATAATTCTGGGTTACAGACCGGGTTAAAGAGATTCTCATGCAGTCCCTAGAATCATCACGCATTGTGAATTAATTGTCAGAGCAGATTTCCCAGTTTCAGGGTTTTGCTGTATATTTTGATTGTGGCTGCTGATTTTTTTTTTTTATTGTTTTAGTTTTTTTTTGTTTTTTTTTTACTTTGATTAATGATTTGTGTACAAAATGTCAGAATATATAAAAAAAAATGTCTATATCTTCCAAGAACCCAACGTGACGTCTTCAGAAATTCAGGATATATTCAATATTCAAATTATGATGATATACAACTGGCAAAAAAAGCAATCATTACCTTTGAGGAGTTGGCACCAGCAGATGTTAAGGATTTTTCCATGATTTTCTTTGTGGATTGACTATTGAAAATGTTGGTAATTGATTTATTGACTAATTGCTCCAGCAGCAATCATTTTAAACCAGAAGTTGAGGTCTTTTAATGTCATTGCTCTCCAAAATCTGGTTTACATCAACAATATAGTTGCCATGGGGACCTATAGTGGGGAATAGAATCAAAAACACATATTGTGTATATATAAAATATAGATTTTATACCATATGACTTAAGTTACATAATGATGTGACCACGGATGGGAAGTATATAGACTGCTCGATGCTGACAAGAAAAAGAAGCCTGCACATTCTGCTCCATTCTCACCCCCCAGACACAGCAGACTGCCTGTGATGCCTGAGGTGGCTGCAGGTGTTGTTGAGCAGTTGTATATGTGCAAATGAAAGCTTGATTGTTGCCGTCAGAGTAACTGAAAGAACCTAGCTTGAAGGCAAATCAGTGTGGATACATGTCCATAGTGAAACCAGGGTTAATGGCATTAATGCTATTTGCCCTTTGTAGGAAAAGGTCAGTGTGTCAGTGTTCAGGCTGGGTGGCTGCAGCAGCATGCATGCACTGTGCTGAAGCTGTATGAACTCAAACCTCCTGCAGCTGCAGTTGTATTTTGACATCATAAAGCTTTGTCATATCTGTGTTGTTGATGTCATCTGCTTTGTGTTGAATCTAATGAGAATGTTTGATTGTTTTCCAGAAGGGGGGAAAAGTTTGAAACAGCTTTTCCTCCAAACTCAACTCCTAGAGTGCAGTTTACACTATATGATATTGGGCTGTCTCAGACGAAAGATGACTGATATCATCCGGTCATACGTTACACACTGTGAGAAGTTCAAGGACAGCCATTGTTACAGTCTTGTGATCAAAGACAGCCTGGGATAAAATTCTGACAGTATCAGAAATTTAGGATGACCAACTCACTGTGTGACTGCTGTCACGTCTTGTGTCTACCAACCAACCAATAGAATGCTGCATGAAATGACGCACTGATCATCCATACTGCTAAATGCCAAATCTAACTAGATGCTACTACTTGCTTTGAGCTCTTGTTGCAAAATTGGCATGCCAAGTTGGCTTCTTCTCCCCAGCCACGACTGCGTCCACATTCTCCTCCTCTCCAGGCTTTTTCCGAGACACAAACAGTAAATGCCACCATAGCAAGGGCTGGATTTTTTGTTTACAATTTGCCCTGACCACTACAGTGGTGTAGTTGGATGACGCGCGTTGATGTTTTGTTCTCACGTACCGACACCAATGTACATATGTTGTAGCCTATGATTCAGTAGGTGATGTCATCGTACAGTCTCCATACATCAAACTTTCATTTTATTATATTTATATTTTCAAGTTTATTAAATCCATGTCGCAGAGTGTAGCTGCACTACACTTATAAGACTGCAAAAATCTCACAGTCTGCACAGGGCTTTACACACAACCACACAGATACTCACACACACACGTACACAAACACACGCACACCTCCCTTCTGCTGATGCAAAAATGTTTGCGTTCAGTGTGAACTTCAACAAATGACAAGGGTGTGTGTTACAATGTGAAGGGCTGTTATTTTATGACATAGAAGCAATTTAACCCATGGCAGAACACTGTGAGTTAAAATAAAGCGACCAGTTCTTTTCTCCCCCGGAACAAGATTCGGAATTTGAAATCTGACATTAGACCCAACTGCTGCCAAGATAATAAGATATCTTTGTTAGCTCGGTCTTCTTGTTCTGCACAGAGCAGCAGCATAGTATCATGAACATTTATCGCTGTGTTTTCATTGAAATCAGAGTTTGTTAACAGACACTTTGTGTGATTCAGATGAGTAAGTTTGATCAGACAGTTCGTTGCTGCAGTGTGTGTCCACTCACTGCCGTGATCTCCAGTGCCATACAAGCACTACAACTTTGGCTGTAGTGCTTAACAATAAATTCAAATAATTTCAGCAAGTATTTGAGAAAAATGAATTTAGATGTACTAAATATCTTAGCAAAATCTATTTAGATTCATTAAATATATGAGCAACATGAATGGTGATCTACTTAATATTTGAGCAAAATGAATTTAGATTTATCAAATGTCTGAGCAATATGAATGTTGATCTACTTTATATCTGAGCAAAATTAATTTTGACTGAAGAAATATGTCGAAATATCATTTTGATTTTTATATATGTATATATATATATATATATATATATATATATATATATATATATATATATATATATATATATGAGCAAAATTAATATTGCATTTGTGAAATATCTGAGAAAAAAATTAATCATATTTACTAAAGATCTATACAAAATTAGTTTACACTTACTAATTATCTGGATAACAATAAGTTGGATTTACTAAATTAAATCAATTATATCAACTCATTTTAGCACATTTTTGCTTATTTTTTATTCAGTAATACTGAAGTTCGCTTTGTTTCCATCATTACCAATCCTCTCTCTATATCATGCCCTTTGTGTCACAGTTTACCTAAAATGGGTCGGCAGATCACCACACATTAAAAGCACAGCGGGCATTTATTTGTGCAACTTGCACTAAGCATGTTTATTTAATATTTGCAATTAATAAGTGCAGAAGACAAAATACAACAATAGAGAGAGGGTCCATAAGTAACTGGCAATCTGTTTGTTATTTGTGTTGATAAAAGTGAAATCATTTAAATGGTGTTTAATCTGTGCAACACCGTTGGCTTAATTTATTTTTTTTACTGACAAATGGGGTCTATCAGACTAACTTATTTGATGTCAACTCTTGTGGCTGTTGTACGATGTACAACTTCATACCAGATGATGAAAGTAATATCCTTTCAAATATGAACCCTGAGTACTTTCTGCTTAATGAAACCAGTTACCGTAAGAGGGTATTTACCCGTGATGTTGCACAATAGCAAATCTTTTTCTGTGCATATTATGTAATCTTGTGGACATGGAAAAGTTCTACTTCCCCTCTCTCTCTTGCTTACCATGTGCGGTTGCAGCTGCTCGACTTCATGGCCAGGTTGTAGCCACACTCCCTCACAAAGCAAACTCTTAAAAGGGACAGTAGTCTGCTCCTTCACCCACTGGCCTTCCTGGGGGGGGGTAGTGTGGCTTCCCTTAGCCATGTGTGTTAAAGGATGATGTGCGATGAGAGACAGCTGGCAAGTGGCTGGGAGGCAGCCAGCACACTGCTCAGCTCAGTGTCAGTGGAGCTCTGTGCCTCACTGACCCTCAGGAAAGAGGACGCCACCACCTGGCACCCTGGAGTCATGTTGCTACACAGAGGAAGAGCATGAAGAGCCTTAGCTAAGAATTAGCATCCAGATGTTTGCTTCTGTTGGCCTCTACATACTGTTTTAGGAAAAACTGCAAATATGAATGCTTTATCTGCATTGCAAGGTTATGAAGCCACTGAAGCCTGCATTGTATCATCTTATTAAAACAACTATGTGTTCCCCAACAAAAAACATGTTGGTATTTCAGAGGGACGAGAGGATGAACAAGTGTGCTTTATGCTGTGGCCACAGGGCTAATATCTTTGTAATTGGTATTAAGCAGCTGCTTGGGCTTTACATATTGATGTGCTCTAGCTGCAGCAGTAGGCACTCCACCCACCTCCCAGTCACAGGAGGCGTTTTCAGGCAGGAACCCTGCATGTCATCTACACGTCAGATCTCTGAGAGAGGGTGTTGATCTCACTAAAGTGTGCCTCGCCGCACCCTCCGGGAGGAGAGAAGAGGCTGTGCCAGGCTGTAATTGATAGATTGATGGTTCACCCCTCTTCTGCCGAAGGTAAAACAACAAACACACACCCCTCCTACACACACACACACACACACACACACACACAGTAAGCATTCACAGCCATACACACACAGTAAGATGTTCAGATGGTGAATCTAGACTGACTTCAGTTATGGATCTTGAAGCAGACTGACAGTGTTACACACAATATATTTACACAAATATATTTAGTGTTATCTTTTAATCAGTGTGATTGTGTGTGCAAGATCTAATCAATACATGCCTCTGCCACAACTGTGGAGGTTAGTTCATGCCAAAGGGGTTAGTGTCCTAGCATGGCATCAGATTATCCGCTGCAGTTGTAATCAGCTAATGACTTACTGCCAGCATGCAGCATCACATGTTTGCTACACTCAGTGTCCACAGCTTCACACTAGTCATGCTTTCCTTTCAGGAATTTGCGTGTCATAGTTAATTCAGCAGCATTGCTTACAGCTGGTTTGATGGACTCTTCAGTGAATGAACAAAATCTTATGAGGAAATGCACACTAATTCATAAATAACTATATAACTTCATGCTACAGCATTTGGTTGTAAATGCAGTATGTGACGTGGAGTAGCCTAAAGAAGTTTTTCAAAGACATCACAATTCGCCTACTGCTGGACAGACTAATCTATAATAAGATATCATGCATAATTAGCTGATCTATATTTTGTATTAATATTCTGATGCTGTAAATTAAGTATAACTGTCAGATAAATGTAGTGCAGTAAAAAGTACAATAGCAGTAGCAGTAGCCCATAAAATGAAAAACCCTAAAATTGTACTAAAGTACAGTACAAGAGTAAATATACTTAGTTACATTTCACCACTGTTAAAATACACACAGCTGTAGTTTATACATGTTTAATTATAGTAGTTTTGAAGTACCCTGGTTTGAGCTACACATTTTAACCTTTCAATGATTAAGGCCGAGACGAGACGAGAACAGCCCTACTTAAAACAGTTAAGTCTTTACTCTGCATTTTTAAAAGAATCTGCATTCATATGATAAAACTGTGAAAATTATCCTCATGCACATGGATCTGCAAAAACATCTGGAAATGCTGTAGTATGCATGCCAGGCCAGTAGTTGGTGGTGTAACTTTTCAATAACAATATAGAAGAACACTACACACACGCTGTGATGTCGCCTTTCTCACAACATCAGCAAATTGCCAGTTTACACAGTGACAGAAGGGGTTTTGTTTTCAAAAGATTATACTCCGGAGCCTGGCTTAAAAAGTTTGCATTGTCAGGCCCTCAAAATGCTGTGTCACGGAAAGGCCAAACAGCCAAAGTTTAACATTTCATGCAAGAACCGTTGCCATGTATACAGCCCCTAAGATGTGAACCCTGAATGTAAAGGGTGCCAGAGTGCATAAAAAAAGCACCAAACTAGAGCTCCCGGGGGAGGATCCCCCTACTGAGTTCACGTCTAAGTCCCAAATGTCCTCAAACCCCTATAAAAAATTCCATGAAACAGTTGAGATTATTGTATACAGTTCTAAAGAATAACTTATGTTATCAACTAATAGCTGTTACCGCTCCCCATCCTAATCACTGCAAATTACTGTTGGAAAAGGCCAATAGGAGCTTGGTGTTGGTGATGTAATGTGCATTCACAGGGATAGTTAGTGAACTATTGTAGCTGGCAAGCTAATCCCAAACATGCTACCCAGGAGGAAAGATGCTAGTCAGTCGAACTTGACATGAAATTAAACCATTGTCACGGTCCACATTAATTGAAATATGCTGTTGTGCAAACATAAGGACTGTGCTGCCTCATTCCATTTGTTGACATCACAGTATCGGCATCCCAGAGCGTTAACGGCAGATGCAGGAGGATACCCAAAACATCATGAGCAGACACAGGACACTGACAGAGCACCATCTCATCAACTCATCAAGTTGGGATGAGAATGTGTTGGTTGTATTTGAATAAGTCGTTTTTGTAGCAGGATTTCTTTGAATACAAGCATTTAATCAAACATTTCTTTATTTTTACATGGTCCTGGTTATCTTAACAGCAAAATATGTGCAGTTAATCCATATATGAAGCTAGTAACTAATCTTTAGAAGTAGATAAAAGGAAATATTACCAAAGTACAATGTTTAACACTGAACTGAAAGGAATGAACACTTTTGCAACATAGTTTGATTAAAAGCTTCACACCTACAATGTTAGGCACCAAATAACTGACAATTTTCAAAATGCATTCTTCTGTCTGTTTTTTAAGCAGTTAATCTGAGGATCCATGGCTACCATCAGATAGAAGCAATACTCATCCATCCTGGGAAAATGTTGCTGAAAAGCAGGTCTTTGGTCGAGATCATATATATTATCTTCAATCAAACATCTCTGTCTTTGCAAGTAGGTGTACAAACATTTTCTCTTTTCTTCCAGCCAGAGGCAAATTTCAGCAGTTCTGCTGGGCAGAGAAAATATACCTGCAGTATACAATATGCAATAGAGAATTCTTCTCCTCCTCCTCTTTGTCTATTTACAGGGTTTGCTTATGTGAGAAGGCCAGCATGGGGATGAGGCTGAGCGCCACAACAAGGCCACAGTGAATAGTGAGGGGAATGAATGTTGCCTGTGCGATCTGGTCGTCGCTGGTTTGCATTATGTCTCGATCTCTCGCGTTTCCTTTGCCTGTCTAAATATATTAATTTATCCTCTAGCCTCTATTTAACTGATATTCTCTCTGTTTGCTGATATCATAAACATGGTTCCTTTGACTGAAATGAAAAATGGTGCCAATTCATATCTAACTGATATGACAGAATTAGATTTTGTAGATGTAAGGTTTTCAAATGAATATTATTTGATAATGGCCTCCATTTAGGAATGCCTCAGAACTCAAACTTTGCATATGCTGGTTTGAGACCGAGTTCAGTTTTTTTTTCTGCTGTAAGCAAAATCCACAGAAGTCTGACTGTAATTTATTCAGAGTATAAGCTCGCCTCTTTTCACTCCTCAGCTGGGATGATGCATGTTCTATGACAACTAACTGGAGGAATGCATTGTTCCTCACAGCAAGATGTTCGCTCCACCAAGCTGTGAGGCTGCTTTTACATGGCTGATTTCCATTTTCTGCCATATCTGCAAAGATGGCTTTTGTTTCCACTATTGTCAAAACAGCATTGTTTGTCAGTGCCGTCCAGAGCTGTTCCATATTATTGTCATTAATCTATCACCTCTTTCATCATCATTATATCATCATCATCATCATCATCATCATCATCATTTGTTTGTCACATGGAAATATTACATGGTACAACTCCAGTGAAATGGGATCCCATCAGATCTTTTAACTTGTGCTCTGTGATTTAGTCCTTTTTGCGTTTTCTCACAACCTTGGCTGGTGCTTTATAACTGACCATTACTCTGGACGTTTCTGTTACTCCATCGTTTCTGGTTGTAGAATTCTTTAACTGTCCGCACATCTCAACCTTAACATGACAATCCACAGAGTCGCTATTCCTGAAATCGAGTCCTCTGCTTTGATGGATCTTGATATAGAAAAGGAGCCCCCCTGGTCAAATGGCGTTGTGTGGGATTTAGTTGCAGTGAATCAAAGGATGTTACAACTGTTAAGTTTCTAGCAGGATGGTGCTCATCTTCTCCATCTTTTTCTTGATGTTTTTTCAAATCTGGATTGACATCAGATTTGTTGTGCTGCATTCAGACCCTTTTCACAAGCATTTAAACCTGTGGAACAATAGAAAATTGGTTTGACTTTTTTTTAAATTTAAGAAAGGCACTGTGAAACTGGCACTGCAAGAAATGTTCAGAAAATTGAGGTGGAAAAAAGTACAGGCGACAGGACATAACCTTATTAGCTGTGGGGAGAGTATTAGATATCATCCAAAAAAAGGATAAAATGTCCAGAAAATTATATGATTAATAGTTTTATATTTAAAATCATATTACAGAAAAATAATGTGTTTTTTCTTCTTGAGTCATTTTATTGTCCCTTTCTGTTTGCTTGTTGTTGTATCTTTTAACTTTTCTTTTTTTGCTTATTTTCAGGTCATTTTCTTGTAACTTTTTTCACTTTGTTTTTGTTGTTTTTTTTTACTAATATCTTGTTAATTTTTGGGCTATTTCTTGTTAAGTTATTCATTGCCTTCATACTATGTTTTGGAAAGAAATCGAGCCAATTTGCTCAGGTTTCAAAGGGTTAATAACATTTGCATTTGAAACATTTACCTGGTTATCTAGCAGCTTGCTGGCAGAGTCAGCAGGATCAGAGTTTACACACTGATGAGTTGATTTCCTCATCCTTATGTTCACAGAAAGCACCACCAAGACTTGCAGAATAGACATAAGAGCCTAAATTTGATAGACAGGCATCTTGAAACACCTGCACCTACCTCATCAATAATGGCCATGGTTATATCTCTGTGGTTAAGGTTTGGCTTGAGGACAGACTTGGATTTTTTAAAGTCTATTTCATACAATAGTCATATGGTGAAAGAGTTATTGGTTGCTTTAATCACTTGTGCTCACGGTACCGAATTAAGTAGATATTTTGTCCTGGCAATAGAAAGAACAGGTCTCTGTAGGTGCCCTTGTGCTTCTTATATTACATGGTTTCCTGCAGCTTTACAACAGGTTCTGTCTCAAGTGACACTGCCCATCCCTAACCCTAACCCTGAGTACGAGTGATTGTCATATTGAAGCCACCTCTTGAAGCACACAATAAAAGCAACATCATCATCATTCTCTGACTGGGCTTTATGCTGTTTGTCTGTTGAAATGTCATCCTTTGTTACTCTGTGGGCAGTATATGTATGACACATAAGCTACATGTACATGTAAACACACACCACATCCAGCTGTGTAAAGCAAACATACTTGTACACAGCAAGTGAGAACATCTACGTACGCTGTCTTCTAAATTCATGCAAAGACTGCATGAATGCCTGAAGTACTACTGCACCCATTGCCGGTCCTTTGGGATATTTGATCAGTAGTAACCATGGTTACAGAAGAGAAGTGTTTAAGGCAGTTTGAGAGCTCAAGGATGGAGACAGAAAATAAAGTTGAGTAAAAACAGAGATAATGATCAAAGTCATCCAATAAAACAGCAGGAAACTGAACAGAATAAAAACATGGTTATTGTGGAGTGTAAGTGAAAAGTGCAACTGAGACAGTACTTTAGTCTTTTATAAAGTAAAGAGTAGAGTTTTCTGGCTGTGGATCGCTGGCACATGCAGCCAGAGGTGGGCTCAGATATGGCCAGCTGGCACAGCCCGAGCAGCAGCGGCTGTTCTTTAATTTTCACCATCCACACTGAAAAAAACGGATGTTCATCGTTATTCGTCTAGAGCCAGATAATAGTCACATTAAGTCTTGTGTCATGCCTGCAGCTTTCATTCTTTTTGGCTTGTTTCTTTTTCTACTTACATGCTTGAATTCTCCTTCACTGAGATCTCTGCCAGAATCCTGGACCTGCATGCACCCTCATTCAGCGTAGGTTTGGTATAATGAAGGGGGCTACTCAATCTCATTCTTTGACAGTGTTTTTTTAACAAACTCAAAACAGTCCTGTTCATTTAAGTACACCAAAAGTTAACCAGTAATGTCTGTGTACAATTGTATGAAATGAAGGGGGCTGTTTTACTGGCAGGTGACATGTAAGGGACAGGGCTACATCACCTGGTGAACTTGCAATTGTAAGGGCAAGGACACATACTGTATCTTTTACCACCTTGAAATTGTGAGATCAGGCGCTATTGTAGTGTCCACTCTGTGCCAGCTTTACAAGAGCGTGGCGGCAGGTTGTGTCTGAGGTTGCTGAGCAGCATAACCACCTCAGCCTACTTTTTAGAAATCCTGAGTGCAGAGCTGAGGGAAAGATATCTGCCAACTGTGATTGGTTGTTTAACTTTACATGACAGGTGATGTACGCTGCCGCATTCCAAAAGTTGAACTCTTTATCTCAGGGCACATCTGTCGCAGCCTGAAAAATACAGAGTGCCTCTTGCTTTTGTGCATGCCTTTAATGCATCCATATTGAAAACAAAGGATTTTAGGCCCAAAAAAATGTGGCATGTGTGCTGGTCCCAAAGCTATCTTAGGCATTGCTATCTGCAACACAGGCAGTGATGGCACTTGGGGGCAGTTGACACAAGTTGTTAACACAACGTTGATATTTTAGTACATTTTAAGTTGATATGATGGGCATCTTAGCAAACAGTTGCTTACGTATCCCCATCCAGCAGTTATAGAGCAATATACATTTGGATGTGGATAAGTACAGTTAGGCAACATTATCAGCTGGCTCTGTAGTTCCCAGCTCGACAGAGTGTTTAGAAAAATAAATAAATAAATAATTATTCTAATTATTGTCTGGGTCATTATCATAGCGACGCTCTGTTCTGAATGGCTCACTGATCATTTTCTCAGGACAAACCTGTAAACAGCACAGACAGGTGGAGCTGCATCTCTCAGGTGAGCTTGGATGTCAGACTCTAATGTCTGGTTGTTCATTTGATTACAACCTGATGTGTAAAGAGTCTCACTTGTTTGTGTCAAGTTCAGGCAAAAAAAGTCTTGCTGGCAGTGTGACAGCTGGTTTCCATGTTCCACTACTACAAATTTAAACTGTGCAGGAGCGTGATCAGTTCTGCTCTGCTGCTGCTACTCAAACTGCTGCATGCTCTCTTTATCTGACTCCTTCCTCTGCTTTTCCAAACACTGAGGCTCTCATTTGCTCTACTTTTAGATACTGAATGCAGGGGATGTAGTGATAGATCTGTATAGTGCACTGAGTCATTTGCACTGCAAGGACATAAAGCAGACCTATTCATCAGTACAAGCAAAAATTGCCATGTCATTCTTATTCATGTTTAATCCTGTCTTGGATTTCCAAATGAAAGAGGGAAAAATGTCAGCCTTAATATGTTGTCAGGCATCGCTATATTAAAAGAAAGGCAGGCTTTAAACATGTAGGGCATGGATCATCTTCTAAAGAACAACAACACACTTTAGGTTCCTTTAACCATGTCTTGACATGCTGTGAACTGGGCGGCAGCAGACCTGGTTACCTGCATCAGCAACTTCAAGTGTGAAGCTTCCAGATGCTAAGGAGATCTGTGTGTGTGTGTGTGTGTGTGTGTGTGTGTGTGTGTGTGTGTGTGTAGATGGTGGAAGGAATCATAGAGGACAAGACACACATACATATGTATGTATGTACATCAAAATTAGTACAGCTCAATCTTGCAGACGTTATGTGGGTTTGTGCTTGTGACTCATACAAGCCTGCATGTGGACAAATGTCTGTGTGTAACATCCTGACATTTGTGCATGCACACACACACACACACACACACACACACACACACACACGTACAAATGTTAATCCAAAGTAATGTGTTACTGTAATCTCATTACATTTGTCTGTAACACTGTAATGTAATGTGTTACTGCTCTAAACTCAGTGAACACATTAAGCAACTGTTACTAGAAACAATTTTATCATTACATAAGATTTGCATTATGGGCAGATAGAATAAAATAATCAAAAGTCAAAAGGTACAGATGACCCCCTCTCAAGGCCCATGGGGGCTCATGCAATGCTCCACTGGTGTTATTGGAGTGGGCGTGATGAGGGGCCCTATTTGGAAAATTTTGTCCTCCTGTCAATAATTTCTTATAGCTGACCTCGCTAGAACCACTGCTTTAGTGATAAACACATCAACTTAGCTGGGCTAATCTGCAATAAAGCCATGGTTTGGCGAACAAGCAGCTCCAGTGAGTTCGTTTGTCCATTAAATGCAGTTCGACCATAAACCGTTTTAATGCCTCTGTGCTGGTAACAGCTGAGGCTGGAGGCATTACCCTTTTGGGTTGTCCATCTGTCTGGTCCACTCTTGTGGATATGATATTTCAAGAACACCCTGAAGGAATTTCTTCAAATTTAGCACAAATGTCCACTTGGATTTAGGGATGAGCTGATTAGATTTTGGTGGTCATAGGTCAAAGGTTGAGGTCATTGTGACCTTCTCTGTCTCATTGTTGTTAACCCAATAACTCAAGAACACATTGAGGGATTTTTTCCCCCAAATGTCTGAGTGGACGCAAGGATGAACTGACTTTAGTGGTCAAAGGTCACGCTGGTCTTGCATGCGTTTCATTCTTGTGAAAGTGATATCTCTATAACACTTTAAGTGAATTTCTTCAAATTCGGCTCTAACCTCCACTTGGATTCAACAATGAGTTAATCAAAATCTGGTGACCAAAGTTCAAAGGTCAAGGTAAAAAAAAAAACATTTCTGGCCATAACTCAAGAATTAATCCACTCAAATATCATACAAATGTCTACAAGGATATAATGATGAAGTTCTGACATTTTTTATCAGGAGGTCAAAGGTCAACTGTGACATTATAATGTTCTGCAAACAAACACTTTCTGTCAAGTCAGGTCAAGTCAATTGTATTTGTAGAGCCCACTATCACAAAACATGGTTTGCTTCAGAGGACTTTACAGTGTACGACATCCCTCTGCCCTTAGACCCTCACATCACCCAAGGAAAAACTCCCGAAAAAGAACTCCTGTAATAGGGGAAAAAAAGGAAGAAACCTCAGGAAGAGCAGCAGAGGATGATGAGGGATCCCTCTTCCAGGACGGACAGATGTGCAATAGATGTCATAAATAACAAATGAAATACAATTGTGGCAAAAATAAAAGAGATGGGGGGGAGGGGAGAGAGGGGGAGAGAGGCACAGCAATAATGTAAACAAATGCATGTCATAATACAATAACGAAGGTGCGAAATTATCAAATGCACTCTATGATGATATTGATAAGAGTCCCATGCATATATTGATACGGAGCTGTCCAAAGGCATGATCACAGCATCGGCGCAACCAGGACCGAGAGCACAATCAGGGCGAGCAGGGGGTACAATATCAGTGCAGCCACAGCACAAGCACAACCAAAGGCAGGGTCACAGCGCCAGCACAGCTATCACCACGATCAGGCACAGCCAAGGTTGCGGCCAGGATCCGGGAAAGCTAGGAAACATGGAGCAGGAATGCCATGGAGAGGCAACGGGATTAGCGTAGTACATTCCAACAGACCCAAGGTGGTGAGCAGTAAAAAGGATAAGCACTCAATGAGGATCCTAGAGACATTGATCAGCAATTATGACTTACATATGAATGCCAGAGAGCAGTAATAGAAAAGAAAGAAAGAGAGAGGAAGCAACCAGAAAGAAAGAGAGAGGAAGCAGAGCCAGAGTGGCAGGTCTGAAAGGATTCAAAACCACCCAGACCACACGGACAGGGATTAAAACTGAGCACAAGAATATACACACTAACAAAACTAGGGTCACTAGACTGGTATTATGGCTTAAATATAAAGGTCAGAGAGCAGTGTTAGTTCTCTGACCCCTATAGAAAGTCCCCCGGCAGGTTAAACCTATGTCAGCCTAACTCTTAAGTCTACCCTTAAAAGTGGAAACAGTGTCTGCCTCCCTAACCGAAACTGGAGGATTGGTTCCATAAGAGAGGAGCATGGTAGCTGAAGGCTCTGGTTCCTATCCTACATTTGGAAACTGTGGGATCCACAAGTAATCCTGCATTTTTAGAGCACAGTGATCTTGAGGGTTGGCAAGGAACTATGAGCTGCGACAGATGGGATGGAGCCTGACCATTTAGAGCTTTGTAAGTAAGGAGAAGGATTTTAAATTCAATCCTGGATTTTACAGGGAGCCTGTGCAACAAAGCTAAAACAGGAGAAATATGGTCCCTTTTCTTGGTTCCTGTTAGAACACGTGCAGCAGTGTTCTGCACCAGTTGGAGCGACCTAAGTGATTTGTTGGGGCAACCGAATAAAGGGAATTACAGTAATCCAGCCTACAGGTGACAAATGCATGTACTAATTTTTCAGCATCTGTTTGGTACAGGATATGTCTAATTTTTGCGATGTTACGCAAGTGAAAGAAAGCAGTCCTTGAAGTTTGTTTTATATGGGAGGCAAAAGATAAATCTTGATCAAATAAAACTCTGAGGTTCCTTACAGTTGTGCTAGAGGCCAAGTTAATGCCATCTAGAGAAATGACATCGTTAGAAAAGGAGCCTCTGAGGTGTTTGGGGCCAAGAACAATAACTTCAGTTTTGTCTGAATTCAACATCAAGAAATTACGGCTCATCCAGGCTTTTACGTCCTTAAGACATGTTTGAAGTCTAGATAGCTGATCAGTTTCATCTGGTTTCATAGATAGATTTTGTGTATCGTCAGCATAACAATGAAAATTTATAGAGTGTTTTCTAATTATGTTGCCTAGAGGAAGCATTTATAAAGTAAAAAGGATTGGTCCAAGCACAGAACCCTGTGGCACTCCAAAGCAGACCTTAGTATGCGTGGAGGATTGGTCATTGATGTGAACAAATTGGGAACAATCTGATAAGTGAGATTTAAGCCAACTTAGTGCCGTTCCTTTAAGGCCACTTGACTGTTCCATTCTGTGCAGCAAGATTTGATGGTCAATGGTGTCAAAAGGGGCACTGAGATCTAAAAGGATTAAAACAGACCTGAATCAGAAGCAATTGATAAGTCGTTATTTATTTTCACTAGTGCCATCTCTGTACTATGATGAAGTCTAAAGCCTGACTGAAAGTCTTCGAATAAACTATTATCTTGGAGAAAGTCACAGAGTTGATGAGCAACCACTCTCTCAAGGATTTTAGAAATAAAGGGGACATTAGATATCAGTCTATAGTTAGCTAAAATCTCAGGATCGAGAGGTTTAATGACAGCTACTTTAAAGGACTGTGGTACATAGCCCATTAATAAAGATGCATTGATTATATCTAACAAAGAATTGTCTAATAAGGGTAAAGCTTCCTTAAGTAGTCTAGTTGAGATGGGGTTTAAGCAGGCTTGTTGATGGCTTAGATGCAGAAATCAAAGTAGAGAGTCAGCGAAGGTCAATGGGGGAAAAATGGTCCAAATAAATTCCAGGCCTTGCCGCCATATCAAATTTACCTGAGTCCGGGGTCAGGTCAGTTAAGGGCAAGAGGTGATAGATTTTATCTCTAATAGTTCGAATTTTATCATTAAAGAAAGTCATAAAGTCGTCACTGCTTAGGGCCAAAGGAATACAAGGCTCTATGGAGCTGTGAGTCTGAGTCAGCCTGGCTACAGTTTTGAGAAGAAACCTGGGTTTGTTTTTATTTTCCTCAATTAATGATGAGTAATAGTTTGCTCTGGCATGGCAGAGGGCCTTCTTATACATTTTAAGACTATCCAGCCAGATTAAACGGGACTCTCTGAGGTTGGTTGAATGCTAATATCTTTCAGATTTTTGCGATGTTTGTTTCAGTTTGCGGATCTGGGGATTAAACCATGGGGCTAATTTTCTTTCTTGTTTGTTCTTTCTTCTTGAAAGGTTCAACAGAGTCAAGAGCTGATCACAGTGAGCCAGTAGCACTATCAATGAGACAGTCGATTTGAGAATGACTTAAGTTAGTAAGAGTATTCTCAGTCACTGTAAGACATGGTAATGAGGTCAATGCAGAGGGAATCAGTTTCTTAAACTTTGCTACTGCTGAATCAGACAGACAGAGTAGTAGAATAGTAACTCTTACTGAGAGGCTTGTAGTCGAGTAGTAAAAAATTAAAAGTTATTAAATAATGGTCTGACAGAGCGGGATTCCCAGGGAAGACTAATAAATCTTCAATATCGATGCTGTATGCAAGGACTAGATCGAGGGTGTGGTTGTAGCGATGAGTGGGTTTATGTACACACTGACTGAAGCCAATTGAATCCAAAAACGTGGCGAAAGCACAACTAAAGGCTATCATTATTAATATCCATGTGAATATTAAAATCCCCTACGATAATTACTTTGTCTGATTTAAGCACTAAACTTGATATAAGCTCAGAGAATTCAGATAGAAATTCAGAGTATGGGCTGGGGGTGCGGTACACTATAACAAATAGAATTGGCTGTAGAGTTTTCCAGGATGGTTGAGAAAGACTAAGAAAAAGGCTTTCAAATGAACTATAGTATATATAGTTTAGTTTGTCCATTACTTAACATCATAAGTCAGGAGCAGAAGGTGGGACATTTGGTCAGATACTGATTGGTGACACTGATCTGTAAACTCCCTGATTGTAGAGATCTCCTGTGTTGCCAGGGGAAGATGTGTGTGAAGCATCCATGCATTCACAGACATGGATGTAAACTGTAAGAGAAACTTAGGTGGTGTGTGAAGGCATACAACCATGTGGTGCTATTTCTATTTCTGTTTTATTTTCCAAAGTGTGATATTAAGCCTGTCTTCTGTCATCAGTGAATCCATTATCTCTTCACTATGAGCTACTTTTCATGATTATTTGGAGCTGCAGAAGTGTTCCAGAGAAGAATGCAGAAGTTAGCCAAAGATTTATAACACTGTTTATTGTCTTGTTTAGCAGTGCATAAAATTAATAATGAGCCAGAGCAGATAAATCAGTAGCTGTGTCTCTGTGTGAGCACAGAGGAAGAAACCAAAATGATTTTGTGTTGGGTTCACTCTGAGCACCGCTCTGACATCTATAGTAATACTGTGAGAGGGAAAGACGAAACAGTTTGGAATGTTCTGCATTGTTAGCCTACTTCCAAATCACTTGTTTTGATCCACAGCAGCTGAAATGTTGTGCGCACAGTGTGACCTCTTTGTTTGAGTAAAGATTCAGCCCAAGTTGAGAGAAGCTCAGGGGCTTCAATTGAGTTTTTCTTTGGAAGACAGAATTTAAGAAATATCCTTGCCTTTTTCTCTTAACCTTTTTAAATTTGATAATACATGGTGGTTCCAAGGACAGAGAAATACTGTTGCCATTCTTATTGTGAGTGGATCACAAATGACTACAGTATGTCTATGTATTAAAGAATTCATCGTGTGTACAGTACATGTAAGTTTACCCCAGAGTGAGAGTGTCTGCCACATTTAGTGCCGTCCCAAACCACATAGAAGGGAGTGACTGTTGGTTATTAGACCCTTCATGAGTGAACCTGTATCAATGACAGCTTACTGACCATGTGGAATTCAGTATTGTGTTTGTGTTATTGTTACAATTAAGTTCCATACGGCTATGTAACACGTTCTTGTCCCTAGTCATCACATGTTGGCACTCTGCAGTGAACTTCCACTTCAAATGAACACAGCTGTTATAGAGAGACTTAAGAGGCATATATTTTATTCTAAATACAATGCAACTTTTGAGATGTTTACGTCTGTTTAACAATATTATATGTTGTCTTAGTCTGAGCAGTTTACATTTGTAAGGAGGATATTACAGCCCATTCTCATTCCATAGTTGTAAAATACTGCCGCTTTAACAGGGCTTTTGGCTTAAGAGTGTGACACCAAAAGTCACCTTTCACGTTCGCATGAAACACCACTGGGCACTGTCAGCTGAGCACACGCCAGAACCAGTCGCAGTCAAGTCAAGTCAAGTCAATTTATTTATAGAGCCCATTATCACAAAACATGGTTTGCCTCAGAGGGCTTTACAGCGTATGACGTCCCTCTGCCCTTAGACCCTCACATCACCCAAGGAAAAACTCCCGAAAAAGAACCCCTGTAATGGGGATCAAAAAGGAAGAAACCTCAGGAAGAGTGGTAGAGGTTGATGAGGGATCCCTCTTCCAGGACGGACAGATGTGCAATAGATGTCGTAAATAACACAGTGTTAATATACGTTAGCGGACAGCTGGATGATGCCTACCACACCCGCATGATACGCAGACAGATGGCGCCACTTAAGAATGTGGCCAGATGAAACCTTGTTTGGTTGAAACACTGCTTATAATAATGTAACATAAGGAGCGTGTGCGTGGGTGGGAGGGGCCACCAGATCCCAGACTTTCACACGAGAGTTCACTTCCCCTCTGAATGTGATGTTTTTCTTCCTTCACCTTTCCATGTGCCTCTTTCCTGTAATTCTAACCATCCTTGTTGATGTCCTGGTGTGGGTTGCAATTGCTTTCATTGCCAAACACAGCTTCGTGTAGCATCATCCCACCATGAGCTTGTGTTGACATCATGGTAGCAGGGTGTCAACAGTAGACAGAGGGATACCTTGAGTGTAATATCTAGAGTTGGAAGTCCACTGTAAAGCATCAATATGTGATGGTAGGTGCATGTAGAGATGAGCATGTGTTGCGCTAGCCCACAGCAGAAAACATATAAAAAATGCTCTTTTAGATCTATTAATTCTTAGCAAAAGGCTTTGTTACCTTCATTGTAAAACTCAAATATGTTTTGCAGCAAACAGATTTCTTTCATTCTTTTCTCTTTTTTTTTAACTGTAATGGCTCTTTTGATAGTGAAGGTTGCTGAGCTCTGTTCTAGGAGACAGGGCTGCGTTCACAGAAAGACTGGCCATGGGCCTGACCCAGGTCCAAGGCCAGATTGATAGTTTGACTGGGTTACTGGGCGAGCAATGATGCTTCCCATCCCTCACCAAGACTACATGAGTGCCAGAGGGTGGGAGTCGAGAACAAATTGGATTAGATCCTCTCAAGATGAAGTTGTTCTTGCAGTTGACCTTGGGATTTCTTCAATTGTGATTCAATTTGGAGCCCGAACAATCTGTTGACTGATGCTTGTGAACATGGCTGCAAACACAGTCCCTGTCTCCTCTTGTCACAGCAGTAATGGGTACCTCCTCCCTGCAACAGCAGCTCCTGTTGTTCTCCATCAGCCTGAATATCTGATACTGCTGTTTTCATCGAATAAAATCTGAAATAACTAAATGTCATCGGAGCTGTTAGCATGTTCTCTTAACAACATTCCTGAAGACTAAAAGGAGCCCTGAAATGACAATGTAGAGTCAATTCATGAACGTGTATCACTGTTACCCCCCCTTGTGAGAATCACAGGGAAATATTCAGATGTGCCTCCTGCAGAGTCGCAGCCTGCATTCTCTGACCCAGGTTATTGCTCCACTCTTTGTTCACCTGGCCTTGACAGCTCCCTATCACACTTAGTTAGCAGTGGAATGGGACATAATTAACTGTAATGATAATGGCCACCATTTGCTGTTTCGATTAGTATAATTTTAATCATTACATTGTTGTCTGGCTGTGACATGACAATAATAGGATGTGGTGATAGTGTGTACATAGTGAGGGCGATGGCAGTGGCTCCACAGGCCTGACAGGAGAAGCTCCCTGCACTGCCAGCTGCAGACGGAGGTGGACAGGTTGGGCTGGGAGGAGACAGCGGCAGAGCTACTCAGTACTGTAAGGGGGAATTTTTTGATTAATTATTATTTATTTTTTTAAAGATTATTTTTGGGGGGGTTTTTTTTGCCTTTATTATAGTACAGAGAGTGCTAGCAAAGGGGGAGAGAGAACGAGGATGACATGCAGCAAAGGGCTGCAAGCTGGAATTGAACCTGGGCTGCTGGTTAGGACTCAGCCTACATGGGGCAGACGCACTATTTCATGTGCTAGAGGCTGCCCCTTTTGATAAAATTGAAACTGAACTGATGTGGTGTCAGACAGTGAATGTGGCTCAGAAGCTGTGTCCCACTCGAGGGTCTGCATCCTTTGATTACATCACAACGCTGCACGAAGGCTGTCACAATTCGAATGCTCCTTCAAATGCAGCCCACAAATGCGGCATTCTTTTACCTCTTTTTGGAGAATACATCGCTACTATCCTTCGCAGCCTTCCATTTCCCAAGATTCCTTGCGCGCCTGCGATCTTCAAAAATAATTGTCATCATGGCAGCACAGAGCGGTGCGTCGAAGAGTTGATTTTAATCTGTGGGTGCTCGCCACAGATTGTCCATAACGAACACCATGTTCAAGCATAAGGGTGTCCATATGCGCACTTGGCATCAGGACACCCTAGGCCGCAGTTCAATGATCGACTTTGTAGTCGTATCATTGGACTTGTAGCCGTATGTCTTGGACACTCGGATGAAGAGAGGGGCGGAACTGTCAATCGACCACCACCTGGTGGTGAGTTGGCTCCGATGGTGGGGGGGGACGCGGGTCAAACCTGGCAGACCCAAACGCATTGTGAGGGTCTGCTGGGAACGTCTGGCAGAGTCTCCCGTCAGAAAGAGCTTCAACTCCCACCTCTGGGTGAGCTTCGACCATGTCCCGGAGGAGGCCGGGGACATTAGCTGTGTCCCAATTCAGGGTCTGCATCCTTCGGAGGCTGCATTCGAAGGCCGATTACGTCACAGCGCTGCGCGAAGGCTGTCCCATTTGGTCACAATTCGAAAGCTCCTCCTTTTGCAGCCCACAAATGCAGCCTTCTTACCCCTCTGTTTGGAGGACACATCGCTACTATCCTTCGCAGCCTTCCATTTCCCAAGATTCCTTGCGCGCCCGCGATCTTCAAAAATAATGGCGGCACAGAGCGGAGATCGGAGCGTTGATTTAACTTAATGTGGGTTTTTACTCATTTGAAAATCAAACGCCAGATATGTTAAACTTAGAGGGACATTAAAATCTCCTAATTTCATGCATTCGAAGGCCGATTACGCCCGCTGACGGAGGCTCTACTGCGCAAAAAATCAGTTTCCGACGCAGACAGAGGCACTTGTCCTCCTCCTCCAGCAAAATTTAAATAAAAAGTACATTTTAAAAATAAAAT
The DNA here is from genome assembly GCF_008729295.1 of Plectropomus leopardus. Taxonomy (NCBI): domain Eukaryota; kingdom Metazoa; phylum Chordata; class Actinopteri; order Perciformes; family Serranidae; genus Plectropomus; species Plectropomus leopardus. Next base: position 1,214,020 of record NC_056464.1, read on the forward strand.
AATTTCTTTGCTTTTAGTGTAGAGGCAGCAGACAGGTACCGACAGGCCAAGCGAGGTGCAGCGGTGGCGGTCGCCGAGGCGAAAACCGGGGCGTGGGAGGAGTTCGGCGAGGCCATGGAAAACGACTTCCGGACGGCTTCGGAAAGGTTCTGGACCACCATCTGGCGTGTCAGGAGGGGGAAGCGGTGCTCCGTCAACACTGTGTATGGTGGGGATGGGGCGCTGCTGACCTCGACTCGGGACGTTGTGGATCGGTGGAAGGAATACTTCGAAGACCTCCTCAATCCCACCGACACACCTTCCGTTGAGGAAGCAGGGCCTGGGGACTCAGGGGTGGGCTCCTCTATCTCTGGGGCTGAGGTTGCCGAGGTGGTCAAAAAGCTCCTCGGTGGCAGGGCCCCGGGGGTGGACGAAGTCCGCCCGGAGTTCCTCAAGGCCCTGGATGTTGTGGGGCTGTCGTGGCTGACACGACTCTGCGACTGGCAGACTGGGGTGGTGGTTGCTCTTTTTAAGAAGGGGGACCGGAGGGTGTGGGGTTTCGGACTCCCTGATACGGGCTGTCCGTGCCCTGTATGACCGGTGCCAGAGCTTGGCCCGCATTGCCGGCAGTAAGTCAAACTCGTTTCCGGTGAGGGTTGGACCGATTCTGTTCATAACTTTTATGGACAGAATTTCTAGGCGCAGCCAGGGTGTTGAGGGGATCCGGTTTGGTGACCTCAGGATTGGGTCTCTGCTCTTTGCAGATGATGTGGTCCTGTTGGCTTCATCAGGCTGTGACCTTGAATGAGAATCAGCACCTCCAAATCCAAGGCCATGGTTCTCAGCCGGAAAAGGGTGGCGTGCCCCCTCCAGATCGGGGACGAAGTCCTGCCTCAAGTGGAGGAGTTTAAGTACCTCGGGGTCTTGTTCACGAGTGAGGGAAGGATGGAGCGGGAGATCGACAGGAGCCTGCGCCGGAAGTGTCCTCACAGTGGAGGCCTGCAGGCAGACCCCTCTCGCATACAGTGGAGGGCAGTAGAGCGCCATTCTCTTCTCCTTATGCAACTTAATGTAAATTGTGCTCTCCCTAGCCCCCTCCCCTCAAACCCAGACAGTTGAAACTGAAAACTACTGAAATCGAAATAAAAAATGATTGTCATTGAAATTAAAAGATTTTCATGAAAAACATGAAAATGCAAATTACAGAAAAATAGAATAATATAACTTTTAATGTCTGTGTTTTATTCGTCAATTAAGCTTTTTCAGTGCCAATACCTGTTTTGATGCCATTACAACTTTTTACCATACAAGTGTTTCAGTGCTTCTTTTTTCAGTTTCAGATGTTTTTTTTCAATGCCAAATTTTATTTTCAATGCCAAATATTAAAGTCGTCATTCTGGCCCCATACTCTAGCTGCAGTTCTCCAGGAAATATCCACTGCCCAGCAGTCACTCCACCAATGTATGGCAGTTCAGGGTTACAGAGACATAAGGACCCATTCACACAGCGTGCGTCCAGAGACGTCAGCCTTGCCAACAGCAGCATGTTTCATGCTTGTGGTGTTCGCACATGCAGTGTTGGTGCAATGTTGCTGCTGCATCACTACCTGCTGCTGTGTCACTGCTGCGTCGCTGCTCTTAGTACTGTATTTTCATATTTAGAAGCACAATTGCCACTCATTTATGACATTATACAAGCTTCTGCACAGCTGACAACCCCATCCTGTAAATGTTTCAAAATAAAATGCATTGTATAAGCAACTGGTGGGATTCTGTCTACAGAGATGCTGTCAGAGGGCTTTTATTTTGAAAGGGAAGCAGGGAAGTTGGAGTAAAACAGCCGTCTTTGTATTTCTCATCTCTGTGACAGAGAGAGACTTTTACTGCAGGGAGAAAACAGGGTGAGTGAGTGTGAGCATATACTGTTGAACTGAATGAGAAAAACTAAAACAGAGTTTATTTACTGAATATGCTGTACTAGTTTCATTGGACAATTTTGTTTATTTTATGTAACATTTTAGATTCCCTGTCCATAATGGACATAACTTTTCTTGAATGTCTTGATCTATGATTACTGTTATCTGACTCCACCCAAATGCACAGACTTCTTATTCTACAAGCTAATCACAGTGTTCCACATCATAATGTGGGCTGCAGTAGAGCAATGTAGGAACAAAATTACCATATTGATAGTGAAGACTGAAGGATTTCTGAGCTCTTTACTCACTTTTGTACAACATTAAGCAGACAGCAAGTATGATTCCAAAACATTTATTCAAAAAGAAAATCAATGCTAAACAAAACACCTCTAACTGCTAATATATGCAAGTATATATACAATTGTGGATGTGTAAATGTGTGTGTGTGTGTGTGTGTGTGTGTGTGAGAGAGAGAAAGAGAGAGAGACAGACAAAGAGAAGGTGTGAGCGTGAACACATCAAGAGGCAGACTAACAACAGAAGCACAAAGAAGATGCCAGATTCAAAGATGCTGGATCAAAGATGGCCGCAGAGTGGAGAAGGCCTTAGCTGACCATTCGGTTGGTCAAAGGAACAAAGAAAAGGTTCTTCTTCTCGTGTGGTTCTGTTGAGAGCCAATTTCTGAGTGCATGTATGTGATCAAATATGTATATAAGGCGCGTTGGTTAGTAAAAACAATGTTTAGTTGCATGCAAGATCCTGTCTGTGTGATGCATTAACAAACTGCATTCCAGATAAACCAATAACCCAATAACAAAGAGATCAGAACGACGACTCATTCAAAAGCATTAACATCAATACATGTTGCACATAATATGTCAAAAAACAAAGTAAACAGTCTTGCTCACCCTGTGCTTATGTCCTAATGCTATGCCCAGATGTTACTTGCCAGTCCAGGAGTGGTAGAAGAGTTCTGTGGGTTGTTGGCTGAAGAAAGGACATGCCAGTTCAGTCACTTCTGTGCAGTTCCAAGGATCCAGGAGGAGGCTGGCCGGTCCTGGTGTCCTTACAGATATAGCAGTTCAGTGCTATCTCAGTTCTGTTCTCCTTTAGGCTTGAGAAGTTAGGTGAGAAAAGGCTGCAGCTCCTGCTGTGAGCTTAGATGTGGAAAGGGGAGGGGTAGCACAGGTCCTCCAGACCTGCAGCCTTCTTCAGATGAGGGTTGGGAGCGAGAGCAAGAAGATTAGCAGATGCGTCTCTTCTTGGCTGTGTGACATCTTAGAGTGTCACAGTGGTGGACCAATCATGTGTGAAGATGGATCTGTGGGAGAATCTAACACGTAGGTGTCAGAGCATGAGGTACTCTGGGACGTTGATTTCAAATGGCTGTTCTTTGTTTGAGGAACAAATAAGGCAACAGTAGACATTTTGAAGAGGGACCTCACAGGACATGTGATACATTTCCAGTGTCAAGTGTCCAAATGAACAAATCATAATGTGGAATTCCCAGGTCCCTACAACCACGTCCCCTTTTTTAACAAGCATGGCAGAACGTTAACAAGGCAAGGCATTTTTTCGGTAAATCATATAGTTAAAGTCCAGAATTTGTGTTTAAATATGAGATCTTCCTTATATATGTCAAAATAACCTTTGAAAGCATCTGTTTCTCAGGATTTTTTTCAAAAATATCTGTCCATTGGAATGGACACAATCTGATGTTTGCAGAAGAAAAGGGAAACAGATTTTTAATGGGAAATTCAATCAATTTTTAATGGATCCTGTTGATTGTGCTCACAGAAAATTCATAACAGAAGGTTTTCTACACACTGTTTTTAAGTTAATTTTTTTTTTTTTAATTTTATGTTCCAAAATATATCTGCAGTGTGTTTTAGACCTAGTCTACGTGTAAACAGGTATTTTTAGAAACACATTTTCCTTTTCAGGTCCCAAAAAAATTCCAATCCACACCAGTGGTATTTAGAAAAATGCAGGCTGTCAAGTGATATCAAGAGAACGCCGAAGCAACAGGGTGATATAACCTCTACCGTAAGGCCATTCTGGCCAATCAGGGGCCTGAAGTCATTTCTGGAATACACACAACAACAACAATAGCACATCGCAGGGGAGACAGAAGTGGAGTTATACACATTCTGCCTGTGTGAGCAGTGCTGGACATGCACGTCTCAGCTGCTTGTCAGCTGTGGCACATCTGGAGAAACCGCAGCTCGCAGTTTTTGTTCCACGTGCTAAGTGCAATTGCCGGCAGAAATGGACAGTGAAAATGGTGTTTTGATAATTATATTTACTCTTTACCACTTTTTATTACAGTTTTAGTGTCTTTATCTGCCACAATGATGAGGAAATACGAATACATCTGTTGCACTCAAACTTTCCTGCTTCTGTTTTAAGATAAAAGTCCTCTGACATTGTCTCTTTTGACAAAATCCCATCAGATGTCAACACAAGGCATTTAATTGTGAAATATTTGCAAGACCGTGTTGTTGACAATGCACAACTTCATAAATGAGTGAAATATATATTCATAAATGTGGAAATACAGTAATCATTGCAGCGGAGAGCCCTGCAGAAGCGTCACAGCAACTGTGCTGTCAGTACACCACGATGCATGAAACATGCTGCAGTTCGTTGAGGTTGCCATCACGCATTGCTCATGCAGCCAGTGTGATGCAGGTGGAGATAACGTCAAAAACTAAGGAGGCAAAAAAGACGTTTTTCCTGTCCACAAAGAAACACTGGCAGGTGTTTCCAAAAATGTCTCTTTTCAGTGACCAAAAACTGTTTGCGTGCGGACAAAAGGCCAAAAAGATACATTTTGAAAAATACCCATAGACGTGTGGACAAGGCCTTAAAGTACAACTTTCTGAAATGATATAAGTAAACTATTCATGAAAAATAAATTAACTCTTTTTTTTATTGTTATTTTCATCAGAAAATGTCTGTATTAGTGTTCTTTGCTCTGCATTACTCTATTTATGAGTGGACCTAGAATAGAAATCCACCAATATATATATATATTTTTTTGTTGTTTGTTTTTTGTTTGGAACATAATTGGGCTCTGAATGGGTTAAGGATCAGCAGGTTAAGGTAAGATTTATGGCTGCTGATCCCTTATTTAACACATTCTTACAAAAGAATGGACAAAAATGTCCCTAAAATGTGTATCTCTTGCACTGAAACACTCCCAATGCGCTATATTCTCACTTACTGTCTCCCTTATTTGTGTAATGACGCACAGATGTCGTCTTTGTCACATATGCAGGAACACATTTTTTTTTTGTTTACCTCCATTGTTTTTCACATCAATTTTACTCAAACAAATGTTCTCTCCAAAGTCTTTGTAATATTTACTATGTGAACATATAAAGGTGAAAGTATCTTCACATGAAAGAGTACATGTACGAGTGAAATGAGGTGAATATAAACCTGAGAACCTGGTTTGGACTGTCATGTTAGTCCTGCGGGTTTTGATTCCAGGCATCATAATTTAAAAAAAAAATATTATTACTGGAGTGCATGCCTTGCAATGTCTCACTGCAGCATACATTAATGTTCATGTTCATTTGATCTTTCACGCTTGGATAAAGGTTTATGTCTTTACTGGCAGGGATAATTTAATAAAGTCGCGAGGGTGTTTCTCAGCACGCCCCTTTAAGTGCATCTGAAGCACTCATTTACATTAAGGCGTGTAATTAGCAGCTTGCTAATTAACAACCAACTGTTTTGACTTCACCTTCATCTTTATGTGACAAGTCAAACAACAGAGAGCCCATTCAGCATGGAAACAAGCAACTTCCTGCTGTTTTGTTTCTCAGTTGAACAGTTGGACCCCTTCTTTCACTTACTTACCCACTCACACACTCATTCACTCATTCTCACTCACATTCCATGTTGTATAATGAGGAAAACAAAGAAAAAATATGTCAGTAGTTAATTTTAATGGAATATTTCAGTTCCATTATTTTGCATTACAAACCAGTTTTGAAGTCCATATTTACAAGGCAAAGCAAGTCTTGATTGGGAGTCAAATGACGCATTTGTTGACTGATGTTTGCAGGCAGTTGCTTTTGCAGCGCTGTAGCAACTTCGTCAATATTAATGTCATCCACAGGTCTGTGGTGATTCACGCACTCCAGAATAGTGCTTTGCTGTCTTTGGCATTGTGGTTGCTCGCTGCCATCAGTCTGATTAGCTGCAGCTGTGTGCCCAGCTCGTAGGTGGGAGCAATTTCAAGTCTGTTTCCCAATATGCAGAAATATTCAAATACAATTTCCAAAAATAGCACATTTATACTGCTTGCAAAAAAATGTGTTTTACCTAAAACTGCATGGGACTAGCATAAAGTTGGTATGTCTGTAACAGGGGGGGTTTCCTGGGCACCCATTTTTATTCAAATATCTTCAGAGAGAGGTCAAGGGACCCATGTGCCATTTTACTTGCCAAAATTTAACTTGGAGCGTTACTTAATCCCTTTTCTGACAAGCTAGTGTAATACAATGTTCTATATTGTATGTCCCTCTTGAGCGGCCGTAGAGCAGGGAAAAAAGTTATGGAGGAGCTGTTTTCAGGGCGCATGCATGTGTGAGAGTTTTGTTCAAAGAAAAAAAAAAGGTCAGCAGTCGTTGTTGAAGCTGTTACACTGTCTTCCATCCTATTTATTGTTTTATTAGTTATCCAATTAGGCGAACCCAAGTCGCTCAGCTACACAAGCATGACATGGTTGTTAGCACGAGATTCTTTTGGTATTCTAGTTTCAGATGATACCAGTATTATAGAATAGAAGAATGAGTGTGCTTCTGACTGAAAACACCAGCCATCCCCCCACACTCTCACACATCACACACAGTCAGTGGCTTCCAATCAAACAGCTGGCCTGTAGGTCAGGCAGCAGTCTGTGAGAACACAAGCTGTGGATGAAACACAGAAATTCAATAAAACATCAGCCAAGTTTTAGATGAGCGGGGTAAGATGGGAGGCGGTTCAGCAGTTTTGGAGCACTACACTGTAGACAGGGTCGTCTCCATGCACAGAGACTCACAATGAATTATTTAGGTGTGCCTCTGGCCTCAGACGAACCACGATGAAAGTAGATTTTAGATTAACAATATGTTGACACTGTCCTTTGCTCAGAGGCAGCGGCCCAGTGGGACATGTAGGACAGGCCTCATTGGGTGAAAACACACTGCCCTCTGTTGGTCCAAAAACATTTAGTGGCTCCACAATGTCACCACACATGCTCACTCTGCAGGACACACAAGACTCAGCCTTACCATCCAGTCTTATTCCACCCAGGATTGACATCATGTAGCCATTCACTCAAATTATATCAGTGGTATACAGGGTCACCCTGCTCAGATGAATCATCTCAACGCTAGAGGCAAGACATTTTTTTTTAGATTATTTTTGGGGGATTTTTCCCTTTATCTATAAGACAGCTGTAGAATGACAATAAATGTGGGAGAGAGGGGGAATGACACGCAGCAAAGGGCCACAGGTTGGAATCAAACCCGGGCCACTGCAAAGGCCTGGGGAGCACACTCTAGCAGGTGAGCTAGTGGCTGCCCCGGAGGCAAGATATTTGCTTTCCCCATCACTTGTTTTTAAGGACACAATGCACACTACTGCGTAGAAATGTCCAGACTGGGCTTTCTGATGAAGTGAATCAAATGTGTGACTGTGTGATCTCACACAGCCCAAATGGTAGCAGGAGGAGGTTACTAAATTTGAGGGACTTTATTAACCAGACACCTTGTAAATTGGAGCCAGGACTAAATGTATGTCAGGTGGCCATGTTACTTTTTAGAGTTATTGACAAATATATTGACTTCTTGATCTGGAGCCACTACTGAAAGTTCAGCCCTTCTTTAGGAAGTAGAGTTTTCCATGAAGCTCAAGTGCCCATTTAATAAGATCTTGAAAGGAACAGTGATTGATTTTTTTGGCTACTTAGGGACAGCAGAAACAAGCTGTAAACACAACACTGACACCTTATTAAGTTGTTGTGGTAAAGGTTTTAGCAAACAGCTTCCTATCAGCAAGCAGTCACAGGGAGGCATTAGCATTCATTTGAGGTTTTGTCCTCTTGACTTTTTTGTTCTGCACCTGCTGAGGGGAATATCTGGCTCTTTGTCTGCTTAAAGCTCCAGCATGTTCTAGCTAGCTGCTAACTTTTACCCCTTTCTGACCAAAATTAGCATTTGTAGATGGGTTTTACAAATATATGTAAACCTGCTACATATAGGAGAGCGATAGAATGTATTCCCACTACCAGGGAGCAGTGTGTGTGTGTGTGTGTGTGTGTATGTGTGTGTGTGTTGTTGTTGTTGTGTTGGTGTGTCAGTGTGATGTCACAGACAGGCCGGAGAACAGGTAAACACAAGACAGCAGCAGGAACAGAGGTCTTTGAAAACTTTTCAGTGCTTTCTTCTCGTCATTTATTTCTTACTGATTCAGTCTTTCTTTCAAACTCGGTGATGTATTTGGGTCGATGTTTTAGCTGCTTAGGAGGAGACGGAGGGTAGTTAGTGTCGGCATGTCATTACACCTTGCTGATTAAGGAGCTGAAATTGATCAGTGCTGATTGGAGCTGAGTCTACTGCAGAGTTATGTGACCCGGGTGTGAATGCTCTTTCTGTTCCGTTACTTTCTGGCTAATAAAACACATCTTCAACATGATGTCTCTTTCCCTTCTTTTACTGGTTGTTTTGAATACATAAAATCACAGAGAGTATAGTTGAAATGAATCAATGATATTTGTTAAAGGGGAAACCAGCCCGTTCTCACTCTGAACTTGTCAAATACATCCGGTCTCTCAGTGTTTTCGGCAAAGATGCGTGACACCAAAACCCACCTTCTTCACCCAACCACAACATGGCTGGACAGCGTTAGATGAGAATGTGTTTGGACAGAACTGTGCTCTTGCTGTGGCTGTACTGATACTGTACCCCCCGCGCTCATCCTGATCGTGGCCTGGTCCTGGTTGCGCAGATGCTGTGATCTTGCCTTTGGACACCTCCCTATCAATATACACATGAGACTCCTATCATCACCCTCAACATCATTATAGAGTGCAATTAATTATTTTACACCTATCGTTATTGTAATATGACATGCATCTGTTTCTATTATTGCTGTGCCTCTCTCCCCCTCTCTCCCCCTCTCCTCCCCTCTCTCTTTCTCTTTCCTTTTTGCCATGATTGTATTTCATTTGTTATTTATGACATCTATTGCACGTCTGTCCGTCCTGAAAGAGGGATCTCTCATCATCCTCTACCGCTCTTCCTGAGGTTTCTTCCTTTTTTTTTCCCCCGTTACAGGGGTTCTTTTTCGGGAGTTTTTCCTTGGGTGATGTGAGGGTCTAAGGGCAGAGGGATGTCGTACACTGTAAAGCCCTCTGAGGCAAACCATGTTTTGTAATAATGGGCTCTATAAATAAAATTGACTTGACTTGACTAACTGGTGGCATTATTATTATACACCAGTGGACAGGTGAATGGTACTGGATGCATCCACATGCAAGGCACACTGTGGGCGTCACTTGAGACCACATGATATAAGGTGCGTGAGTGTGCTTAAAAGACAGATGGGTAGTGAGGTAGATCGGTTCCACTAACAACTGACTTTCATACGGGAGTCTGGAGTTCACTGCCCGCAAGGATGCAATTTTTTTTTTGATACCCTTCCGTGTGCCTCTTTTGCCTAAAGCTAGCAATCCGTGACTTTGTTGCCTAATACTAACCATCATGACAGTCTATGTTGGTTGCAATATGCTGTTGTGTAATCATTAGACCGTGCTGCTTCATCCCACCATGTGCATTTGAAGACATCACTGTAATGGCAAGGATACTTAAAACGTCATAAGTACGTGACTGACAAAGCTGCACCATATGATGAGTTGGGATGAGAACGTGTTTCAATTCTCCTCCCCTATAGCGTTTCCGAGTAGTGTTATTGTTGGTGTCTCAAAGCCTCCAAGCTGCCACAGTTTCCACATTTACTTCAGTTGTTCTTTACTGCTTCTCCTCCACTGGGGATAGTAACTTCAGAGAACTTCTGCGGATATTCTTTGGTAACTGGAGATAGCTACTGAGGAAATCAAAAGCATTATCCTTTTCATGTTTTGTGCTGTAAATGGAGCTGTCATTTTCCCAGGAGATCGTACCTGGTGGCAAACATATCTGCATAAAGAAGGCAAGGCTTAAAGGGACACTTCAGTGATATTCACCCAGCTATGTATCAAAAGCAGTGTGGGAAGTATGTGGAGATGAACTGTGGTAGACTTCCCTCCATCTAACCAGTGCCTAAATAGAAGATTCTGTTACAGTGTTGCATATTTCTTGTCTCAAATGTTTCAAGAAACATGTTTTAGCTTATCATTTAAATGTTATACGTGATCTGCGTCTCTTGTGTCAAATGGACAAGGTCACATTACCTCACCCACCAGCAGGAATGTTTACAGGTCCAACCCATTCTGGCAGTTGTAGGTTTTCTACCTTTTGAGCAAAAGCCAATGCCTTAGTCCTTTTTCTCTGTTTTCTCTGCTCATGTAGCAGTATTACACAAGTATTTGAGTAATACTGCAAGTATTTGCGTCTTTCTACTGCAGAGACAGCCTAGCTTTATGTAAGGAATCTAAACGCAGATGGTGTCATCACCTTTACTTTGTGCAATCACTTCATATGATAAGTTAAAGACAAAACTTTCCACATATAAATATGAAAACAGAGAACTCTTCTGAGATGGTCTTCACATGCAGGGGTCACTTGAGACTGAAGGAGTGTGTCTGAGGCTGTATGGCAGAGGTGAGGCAGGACAGCCGAAGGAGGGAGACAGTGACCACAGAGAGGGGAGTGGCTCCTTAACAACTTTCCCTCCAATCACTCACACACGCTGGCGCACGAGCACTCACACACAGTCCATTAGTGCTGCTGGCTCAGTCCTGTCGTGGCTGCTGCTGCCGCTGCAAAGAAGTGATTAGCAAAGCGATGAGACAATCTGCAGAATGGCTTTCGTCACACAGCACTCACGCTCAATAAGCTGCCATATCATGTACCGCACTGAACAATCTTGTGATTGAATTTCCACTTCATGTCCTCTTTCCCATCCTTCTACTCATGTTTTCCTGACTGTAGGCAGGGCGGTGCAGTCACTGGAGTGATGTGATTAGGTGCTGTTTTTCTCTGATCAGGAGGAGCCCTAATTCCTGCCTTACATTTAGTGTTGTAGCAATAGAACTCCACAGAAGCTAGCTAATAAACCTCCTTCCACCCTACACCAGCAACTGCACCTCTCTGACTGAGAACACTGAGTCGTGTCTCCATGTCCTCTCACTCTAAAGTGCCATATGCTGTGCGGTAAACTAAACCAAAAGGAGGTTATGTTTTCGGTTTGGTTCAGTCTTAATGACAATTATTTGTCAACAACCTTTTTTCCATGACAAAAACAAGACATTGACAAGCTAAAAATAGAAGAGAAGAGGGTAGAGCAGAACGGCCATGTGTGCATTATTTTCTTATGCTGTATGTACCAGATCACTGCGGTGACTGACTGTACAAACGCTCACACCAAAGCAGCGTCAGCTGTTGGTGCAAGCTGTGAGCTCTAGTTCAGCAGTAAATAATCACCTGTGTGTCTGACTGTAGATGATGTTTGATGTATCCGTGGAGTTAGTTGACGCAGCGGATGTTAGCAGTTAAATTCGCTTATTAGCTGATGAACTGCAACAGAGCGAGCAGCTGCTGGCTGCCATCCTCTTTTCACATCTGCTCCACTCAGATCTGAACAGTCTAAAGAAGGTTTTGTGGTTCGGTGCTGTTTGACAGGTAGGAGGCTCTGTTTTCTGTGAGCGCAGTTTTCTCTGACAGCTGAGAGTTTAGAAAGAATTCAGGCTGGAATAAATTTATTTTTCAGTTTCTTTGCAAGAAGAAGGCAAGATTAACAAGTCAATTTACAGTGAACCTGGGTACACATCACAGTTGTCTCGTGTCAGTCTTTTTTTGGTGTCAAAGTGTTTGAGACATAGAGAGATTTTGAGCTATTCAAATGATGAGTAAGTGTGCATGGGTAAATCATCCCTTCACCCTGCCAAAACTCAGCTGGAGAAATGCAACTTTCTGGGTGTGTAGAAATTATTTGTAGAAAAAAAACTATGTTTAAATGGCATTTTTATATAATTTATATTATTCTTATATCACCTTAATTCTAATTTCTGGAATTAATCTAATTGGATTACTTTAAATAGAAAAAAAAACATCTTGACTAATAGTTTTCAAATAGTTTTTGTTGATTAAAATTTTTTATGTTTTTGTCAACTAAGAGGAGACTAAAACTATGAAGTATAAAAATGACTAAAATGTAACTAAAACTAATAAGCATTTTCATCTCAAAACTAGGGCCAAGACCAAATCTAAAACAGCAGCCAAAACTGGTTTGGGTTTTTTTGTTTGTCAGAACAAAACAAAGGGCCAAAGAAACATGGTAAAATTTTGGAGTGAATCCAAATCAGGGGCGGATACACAAATTACTTTTCACTCTCATAAATATTGCGAGTGGGCGCTTGGCCTTTGCAAGTGCCCCTTTTAGTGTTTCTGTGGAGCACTGCTTTGTTGTTTTAATCTGATATTTACATAACAGATTCTCCCCTGATGAGATATAACCATAGCTCCACTTAACTTTGTATGGAAATATACTAAATAGTTACATCTATTGTTGAAAGAATATTTATTGACAGAAGTATGTCTGACTACTCCACGGCAGGTGGAGATATGCCCTTTTTTCAACTGTTTCTTTACAATAACTTAAGGGTAGAAAACCGCTGCATCATCTACATATAATCAAATGGCAGGGTGCAAACTCTGTCTTCATTGATAAGTTTGAAGCCACCTAAAAAAATCAGTGAGTTTAAGTGTATGCTATAGTTAGAATATTTTCACTGTTTTACCTTACCATAAGACAGCCCTTATCAACGGGGATTTGAAGCCATTATATTAAAATCACCAGACTCCATCCATCCATCCATCCACTTTCTTCCGCTTATCCGGGGTCAGGTCGCGGGGGCAGCAGCCTAAGCAGGGAAACCCAGACTTCCCTCTCCCCGGCCACTTCGTCCAGCTCTTCCCGGAGGACCCCGAGGCGTTCCCAGTGTCCTGGGTCTTCCCCGGGGCCTCCTACCGGTGGGACGTGCCCTGAACACCTCACCAGGGAGGCGTCCTGGAGGCATCCTAATTAGATGCCCGAGCCACCTCATCTGGCTCTTCTCAACGCGGAGGAGCAGCGGCTCTACTCCGAGCTCCTCCCGGATGACCGAGCTTCTCACCCTATCTCTAAGGGAGAGCCCAGCCACCCTACGGAGGAAAGTCATTTCGGCCGCTTGTACCCGCGATCTTGTTCTTTCAGTCACTACCCAAAGCTCATGACCATAGGTGAGGGGAGGAACGAAGATCGACCGGTAAATCGAGAGCTTTGCCTTTCGGCTCAGCTCCCTCTTCACCACGACAGACCGGTGCAGAGTCCACATTACTGCAGACGCTGCACCGATCCACCTGTCGATCTCCCCGTTCCATCCTTCCCTCACTCGTGAACAAGACCCCGAGGTACTTAAACTCCTCCACTTGAGGGCCTTATCAACGGGGATTTGAAGCCATTATATTAAAATCACCAGACTCCATATTTTAGAAAAACATTTCACTCCACTGAATGGTGGAGTAGTTAGCTGTGAACGCTAAAGTGGAGAAAATATTCACATATAGTGTACACTTAAACTGATACCGACTTTTTAGGTGGCTAAAGTATGTTTTGCTGCGACCTCGTCCACAGCAGGACATTGCTTAGCTGTGTAGTGTTGAGGGACTGTACTTGTTGTATGTCCCTCACTAAGCCAACATTAAAAACAGTCCCTCCTCAGTGTCTACATGTTTTTTAAAATAATGCTTACCCATATTGTAAACACCCCTTTCCTCCTCATCAATAATGGACAGTACTTATCCATAACTACAGAGAGAGCTAGGTGATTAAGAGCGCATGCAGAACACTGAGTCCAGTCTGACTAAGGTGTCTACATGATGGAATAGCTCGACTTCCAATTGAATTATCTAAGTATGTTAGTCAGAAAAATCCGGTTTAGTCCAATTTCAGTCAGACTTACATGTTTATATGTATTATTTTAAAAGTCCAGTTTAAGTCAGACCAACACAATAATTTGACTTTTTCTAACATCATGTAAACATACTGACTGTTTACTCTGCCAGCTGATGGGGAGCAGACCTGATTGACATTATCCCAGCAGACATGTCCAGCAGTGCTATCATTAACTTGTCTCGTCCCTATAAAGCCTGTTACATAATGACCCATGAGGCTCATTCTGCCCAAGGATTAGAGGCAGTGAAGACAGCAGAACAGAGACGTCTCTGGCCCCCAGATGACCATGTTGTTTCTCTTGTGAATCAGTTTTGGATATCTCACAGCCCAAATATTAACTTAAGATCACATCTATGTCCATGGGTGTGCTGAAAGCTGCTCTCTGTTTTTGCCGTCTGTCTTCCTGTCCAGTCTTAGCAGTTGTTGCTGAGGCTTTACTTTTCTAACAGCAGGTAGGACCTCCTTGGAGGGTCTCTGCTGGAGTTCAGACCAGGCCAAATTGAGGAGCACTGTCATCCCGAATCCCCTGTTAGATATGGCAGTCAGCCATAGGTATTTATACACACATCAGGACAAATTCACTTAATCTAGTCCATTTCCCCGTAGATGAACTCTAATGATGAATCAGACCAGAGCTGTGATTACTTGTCACTCTGATCTGTATGCCTCTAAAGATGCATGATGTTTGTCTTGTAGAAGCAAGATGACAGTCTCTGGGGCCTTTACTCATCCCCTGCTGGCAAGGGAGGGGTTTAGCAAATCAAATGTACACCATGCAGTGAGCACATGCAGCAGCAGATCCAGCACTATTCATCAAACTGACAAACTCGCCCCTTGTACATTTTCTCCCTGGCTGCCAGCAGACTGAAAAAATCTCCCATCTGAATACGTTGCATTTACTAAGACTAGGCAGGGCACCGAGGAGGAGGGACCGGCGGCCCTGCAGCCATATGCTGATCCCTCCAGTTTGTGTCTAAGTACAGCAGGACTGAATTTCATTAAGTCTCCAGAGGGCTGAAGGAGAGGATGCTCTCACCCATCACTATTGTCATGACAACTGCTGTAAAGGGCACGTCTGTGATTGATATTTCAGCAGCTCCCTCTGCCTCACCTCTTGTCATGTCAAAGAGGTTCGGCCTTTTCTGCACACTGTGTATTTTCCTGTGAAAAAAGTGTGATACATGCAAAGCATATTCGACAGTCATGTTATCTGCTGTGAGTGATGTTGCTGTGAAGCAATTTGCCCACCCCCTGGCTGTTTCCAGCCTTCTTTTGTATCACACAATGCCGTGATTGGCTCCACCCTCCTTCCCTCTTCCTGATTAGAGCTTACATCTTCCAGGAGGCTTCACAAGCTTTCTCTTGTACTGCAGTCAGATGAAAGGCAGAACTTCCCAAGCTAAAACCAGCAGCTGCTCCTCTGCTGGCTTGACAATTTTTAACTTAAGAAAAGCTCATCTCCCTTCAAACTGAGAACCCTGTTTCCTGACTCTGCTCTGTGGTGTCTTTCAACTCAAATGCTCCTCATCTATAAATTTTTTTCCCCAGTCAATTGACAAATGCTGAGGCACTTCAGCACCAAATATAGGGCTTCTGGCATGTGTGTTCCTGTTAAAGTTGACATAACTGAACTTCAGGAGCACCTGGTGGACTTTGGTACTTGAACAACTACTGTTCAATAAAACAACTTCAGTGAAGGGCTACTGAGCTAAATCTCTGCAGAAAAACATCTTTGTAATTGTAGATTTCATCCAGTAGCTGTAGCTTAAATGATTGTGTAGTGCGACTGTCTTACTTCATGACCAATCTGTAATGAAGTATGAAATTACAGGTGTATGAATGACCCAGTGGTAAAGTTTTCACTCACCAATGCAGTGAGTTCAACAATATGGTTGCATTTCAAACAGACAACATTGGCAGTGCTCAGGGGGGGAAGCCAGTGGGAGGTCATGTACGCAGTGTTCTGTTGATCCAGCCCATCCTGATTCTGAAGTCACCAAATACTGCTGCTTTGTCAGTGCTTTTGTCATAAGATCCCAACACCAAAAGCCACCTTTTGTGTCCACATGATATGCCCCTGGACAGCATCAGCTGAGAATGTGGCCGGACAGAACCTGTCACAGTGTTATTATTCACCTGTGGACAGGTGGACAACACCTGCCACAGCAGCATGATACTTGGACAATCAGCGTCAGTGTCAGAACCTGACATGTCTGCATGATTTGCAGCTGGATTGCATCAAGTTGAAACCCTGTCAGTAATGACGTAATATAAGGAGCACAAAGGGTGGGTGGGAGGGGCGGTGGATGGATCAAACATACCTCAGACTTTCATGTGGGAGTTTGGTGTTTGCTGTGTTGTGTTTTTTTTCTATACTTTACAATGTACCTCCTTCCCCTAATCCTAACGATTGATATCAACATGTGCTTTTGTTTACTTCCTGCTGTATGTTTCCATGTGCTTTTGTTGCCTAAACATAATTACGCACAGCCACAGTCACACCATGTGCTTGTGTTGACATCACAGTAGCAGCATCCTGGAATGTCAACAGCAAGTGGATGCGTGGATGTAGATGCATAAGTTCACTAACAAAGCAGCAACATGTGACGACTTGGGATGATTGGGTGATCCTGAGGTCGGCCTGGGCACCAGCAAGCACATAAACTGAACTACCTACAGTAATCCTCGCGACCACCCATGCACACATGTATGAGATAATGCATGCACTATAGGTGTCCTCATCAGGATGGGGGACAGTTATGTCAGTGCTTAGCACACATACTGAGCCCACTTGATCAAAAGACTAGCTGTACAGTGCATGGATTGAAAGCTCTGGCTGTTTCACCAGATGGTGGGCAAAGGTCCCCTCCTGAGCTGCTCCTTTCAGATGGCTGTTTATCGTGTTTGTTTGGCTAAAGTAGGTCGCATCTGTGCTACTTCCTGTTTTTAGCCACTGCTTATGTTTTGCAATTTTAATATGATCGTTTATAACAGCATTTTCACCATGTGAGACCAAAGTTTGCAGTGTGTGCACAATGCAAGGCAGTTCATAAAAGAAGGAGTGAGGCTCCTTGAGCTCTAAGACCAACTTTCTCTTCAGCACAACAGCTAACTGTTAGCATACTGACAGGTTCTGTCATAAATAGCCACAGCCACAGCCTCTGCAGTTAGACACTGATTGTTTCACACACATAGCCTACAGACAAATCAGTGTTGAATTCAGACATGCGGTGCATTGTTTATGTTTTTACATTGGGTTAGGTCATAATGAGTGGGACAGGTCATGATAAACGTCTCTGTGAGCACCATAAACAAGTATAATCTTATATTTATCATTTTGGTGAAACCCAGGAGAATTCAATTGTGAAGGCTGAAACCTGGGACATTTCCCTTTTTTACAGACATTTGTCAAGACACAGGACACCCAGCTTGAAACAATCCTGGATAAACGGGATGTCTGATCAGTGTAGGTGAATTCAAGGATTAGATAATGAGCAGCTTGTTAAGTGAGGAAATGTTCAATGCGAGCCACTGGGACTGTGCATCAGGTACACAACACTGTGTGACGTAGGACGGAAGGCATTGACTCTGGATGAAACAGCATGTTTTTAGGGAGACTCGTATGTGGGCACAGTAAAGCTTAGAGCAAAATGCTGATGCCAGTATGCCAACATCTTCAATATGACAATGCTAAAATTCAGATGTTTGGCTGATATAACGTTTATCATGTTCACCATCTTAGCTTAGCTGCTAAGGCCATGTAGGCCATTGCATGCCTACATTTGCTCTAAATCTCTAAATGCAAAGTTCAGCTGAGGTTGATAGGAATTCAGTGTTGCAGCTTTTTGGTCATAAACCAAGGAATAAGACAAACCTCATATTTTGATTTTTATGCAAGATGGAAGGTCAGGGGACCACCAAAGTTGTAACATGTCATCCTGAGGGGGGTGTGAATGTCTGCACCTAGTTTTCTGACAATCCATCAAAAAGATGTTCAGATATTTCACGTAAAAACACAAACATCAGCCTCAGGGTGGCAGTAGAGGTGAAAACAGGGGAGCACCAAAATCAGCAGGACTCAGCCTCTAAGGACTATTAATGTTCGACCTGTTCTCATTTCAAAGACATCAAATACAGCCACTTTGACAGTGCTTTTGGCATAAGAGCCTGACGCAAAAAGCCACCTTTCACGACCACATGATTTATCGCTGGATGGCATCTACTGAGATGCTGAGGTGCTGCTAAGCCTGACAGAACCATTTATTGTGTTATTATACTTCGACAGCCGGACAGACAGCACCTGCCTTGGCAGCATAATACATGGATGGGCAGCATCAGTTGACAATGCAGCCTTAAGTAACCAGTCACATCCGCATGAAATGGCGCTGGATGGCATCAGGTTGAAACGCTGCCAGTAACGACGAAATACAAGAAGCGCGAGGGTGCATATAGGGCAGGCAGATGGGGTGGTGGATGGGTCCAGCAAACACTGGACATTCATGCACATTCACCTTCAGGTTTTTGCTCCCTGTCCAAATGTGATTTTTTTTCCTACACATTACCATGTCCTTCTTTACCCTAATCCTCACCATCTGTACCAGTATGTGCTATGCTGACATTCCGGCAATGGTTGTCATGTCTTGTGTTGTCTAAACATAACCATGTGCCACGTCATCACACTATGTACATTTGTTGATATCAGATTAGTGGCTTCCTGGAATTTAAATAGTGGATGCTGTACGCCAGAGCGTAATAAGTTGACATAGAAGTCCACTGAAGAAGAAGCAATAAATGTTGACTTGGGGTGAGAACGTGTTGAAATGCCCAGCACATTCTCATTCTGAGGTATTCAACTATTGGCACTTTTGCAATGACGCCTACTCAAGATGCCAATGGCAAGAATCACCTATTTGCATTTTAGGGTTTTTTTAGGGTTACTGGTCATGTCCAACAAACCCCAGACTTTTATCCGGGAGTCTGATTTTCACTTCCTGTCTGAATGTGATGGGGTTTTTTTTCCTACAACTTACCACATGGGTAATCACAACCATGTGCTTTTGTTTAAGTCCTGGTGTTGGTTGCCATGTGCTTTTTATGTGTAAGCATAGCCACGTGCTTTTGTTGCCTGGCCCTGGCTATTTTGTGTGTTTGTTGACATCCTGGCATCATAAGTTGCATCTTGGGAAAAAAAATCCACTAAATGAAACACTCCAACAAGGACAAATCACCCTTTTGCTCAAGTGCTCACACCCCATGTCTAGAGTAATGCCAGTGGTTCATTTTAAGAGCTGACAGGCCCAAAATATTGAAAGACTACATGTTTTGCCATTCTGGTAAAGCTCTTGCTGGCAGAAAAGAAGCTCCTAATGTTGACCTTCCACAGGCCAACATCAGAGTGAGCACTCTTCACACCATGAATATATAGCAGCTTTTGCAGAATTTGCTTAATGTAGCTTGTGCTCACTGAACTCTATTAGTGTGTTTGTCAGAATATCAAATATTGTTTATTGTTAACTGGTTACGCACCTATAGAGTCATTTGTACAGCGCTCCATAAGCTGCAGATGACTCATCAGCTCAGGATGAGAGGCGCAGAAAGGATTTGATGCCCTTATGCCTTTCACTCTGTGGACCTACCTTCAACACAGCCCAGTGGTTTCCATAGAGACCATCGGACCAATCCCCTCTCCCCTGCTCAATACAGTAGTACAGTGAGCTGGTTACAGTGAGATAATCCTTGTTTGGTCGACACCCTGCACTGCAAATGCAAATGTGACAGCAAACGTACAGAAATGGTGCAGCCGTGGCACAATAAGAGGGATAAAAGATTCCTTTGAAATTATGTTATTCTGTACAGTTGCAGTCACAGAGTGTGAAGTAAAAAAGTCTTACTGTGTAGTGTAATAACACTGTATCTGTAAAACTGGAATTCTTTTGGGATTTGATTCATGTAAGATCTTTGCAGTCAAACAAGTGTCAACACACAATGACCATTTGAAACATGGGCAAATTAGTATGACTTCTTTCGAACACATGGAAAGAAGGCAATGGGCAAAGGAGCAAATAAATGATTTTTTAAAAGTAAAAGAAAATTTGCTAAAAAAAAAATAGCAATAGAAAATAAACATAAATGAAATGAATTGAAAAAAAAACACCTCTTAATAATAAGCATTCTGTAACATAGTTTTAGAAATAAAATTATGATAATTAGGAATATATATTTTATTATTTTCATTTTTACCTAGATCTTCTTGGAAAATATTATTCATATAATTTTATTTTTTTACATTTAATTTTCTGCATTTCTTGCCAAATTGCTCATTGTCTCTCCCCCATGTTTTTTTAAAGAACTGGCTCAAGGCTCAAAGGTTTGAATACTTTGAAAAGCATCTGAATGCAGCATTAGAAAAGTGCTGTCAATCCAGGTTTTAAAGGGTTGAAACTCTACATGACAGCTGGTTTAAAAATGATTCTAATTTATATTCAGATAAACAAACACAAACAGGAAAACATATATATGTAGTGTGCAGAGTGAGTCCTCTGTTTTGCAGCACATCTGTGCCATCATGAACTAATAGATATTGACCTTACAGACAGAATAATATAGACTTAATGGTTATGCAGTATTAGTACATGAGTATAGATGAAGAAGGTTAAATGCAGTTGAGTGTGTGCTTCGGCTGCTGCTAATGAGATGTGTGGCTCCGGTTACATCATGAGACTGCTGTAGCCTATGTGAGCCACCATCCCAGCTGTGACCAAGCTTGAATAAGCAACAAGCCAAGTCAGGATGTGTGTGAGTGTGAGTGGGTGGGTGACGGAGGGAACTTTAACTGCATGCCAGTCAGTGTGTGGCTCAGCTCTCTGCTCTCCTGCCCCCCAGACCAGACACAGAGGTCCCTGGCTCTGCCATGAGTCACAGACACCACCATCACTTGTGAGTACTTGTGTAAATGTTGCATGCTGGGGGATTTTGAGGGATGAGGTGGTCTGAGTTAGGATTTGCAAGAAAAGAAAACTTTCTGTTATGGTGAAAAATGCTCACTTAACATGAAAAAAATGAGTACTTTGTTTTGAAATACATTCAGGTTTAATGTCGTATTTCCTTCTGGATTGAGATGATTTTAGAGAGAAACAGGGACACAGAGTGTGCTGCTCTGTGCATGTGCATATCTTTTAAGTGTGTGCATGTTGTGCACCCAAACAACCAGAGATGCTTCTGTAGGCTAAATCAGACTCCACGCAGACTTTTCTGCTGTACCAACAGAAGTCAAGGTGGACTGTGTTTGCATAGCACTGATGATGTCACACCAGCTGAGCTATTTTTAGAACAGGGTCTGGAGAAGGCATGCCTTTTCCTTTTCCTCAAGTGGTATTATTATTCAGAGCCTTTCATCAGTGCGCCCGCTCCTCAAAGCCTGGTTAATCTCACTGTTTGGCTTCACTTGGATCCTTCAGTTGTAGCCTCTCAAAGTGGTTGGACCATTCAATGCATACAGATGGCTAAGTAGCCACTTTACGGCTGTTTTCCCCTAAACACACGAACACAATCACATTTTTGAAAGTTGTACAAGCAGGATCCAGAGAGAAAGCAGTGAGAATATATGCAGTTATACTAGATTTCATCATGTTTCACAGAAAACCTGCAAAATTTTCTGCAGGATAACAAGTCATAAACAATTTGCTCAGATTAATGACAATTGCCTCAGTAGCTATGCTAATATTATGAGGGCAATAAATATTAATGAATCTAAAAAAAAAAATCTTGAATTATTCATGTGTTGAAGACAGAGTCTACACTACACTGAGTTTCATGCATCACACTTAATGATACTGTATATCAGTGATAATCTTCTGGCCCCCTTTCGGGTGCCAAACATTTTTCTAATTTACAACTGTAAACTATTAGTAATTGTTTTTGTACATTTAGTAGCCAGTGCTTTTAGCGCCAAAACACATAAAATAGCATCAAAACAGAGCTTGTTTATCAAAAAAAGTGCCAGTGGAGGATCCCCCACACCCCGCGCCTGAGCTAAGACCTTAATGTCCTAAAATCCTTGATATGTCCTAAAATCTGGGGAAACACCCTAAAATCCTAGAAATGTCCTAAAATCTTGAAAATGTCCTAAAATCCTGGAAATGTCCTAAAATCTGAGAAATGCCCTCAAATCCTGAAAACATCCTTAAATCCTGGAATTGTCTTGAAATCCTAGAAATGTCCTAAAATCCAGGAAATGTCCTAAAATCCAAAAATGTGCTAAAATCCTAGAAATATCCGAAAATCTGAGGATTGTTCTTATATCTGAGGAATGTCATAAAATCTTAGAAATGTCCTAAAATCCGGGAAACATCTGAAGTCCTAGAAATGTCCTATAGGGCTACTGGCCCCTGGCCTCCTGTCATTTTGCCAAAGTGGCCCCCAAGTAAATCAAGTTACATATCCCTGCTGTACATGTTGCACATTATTTTAAATGTGTTGTGAAGGGGACTAAAATGTGCAGGATCAGCCTCTGCAGTACCAGGCAGCAGGCTTTTTGGGGGGGCTGTGTTGACCTCTGGTAAATCCCTCAGCTCGTCTTTCTACAAAACTCATCTATTAGTCCCAGGAAGTTTATTAGGTTCTTTATTTTATCTGACATCCAAGGAGTCACATAAAAGTCGTATTTTCTGCTTCACTTGTGCTGGATTGCATAAGAAGGAAGAAACCTCCATCTGTTCCACCCAGGGCTTGCCTGCGCTAAGCAGGGTTTTCATCATATTACCAAACAGCCCCTCCCCTCCCCTGCTTGGTCAGGGCACAGACGCAAAGCTGGGGCTTGTTCAGAGCCGGGGATCAACTGTCAAGGTTGATCATGTGATCTGCCCAGTTCAAGGTCACTGGTGGGTCTGTTTCACAATGCTGAGCTTCCTGAAATGCCCTGACTGATCACATGGTCGGCGAATAAACACAGGCAGCAGGAATAAAGACTTAATGGTTGACTTGTTTGTACTATTGCCTGTTTGAAGCTTTTTGACCTTTCATTCACTCAGCAGTTGCAGCTGATGCCTCTTATCTAACTGTTTGGGGGTTGTAGCCAAGTGCATCTGTATTAATCTGCTACAATACTGTGCTTCTCGTTTCTAACGTGTTCCTGTCAGAGTTTGTTATAAAGACACATTTAGACATGGTTCTAAAGAGCTAGCCATTGCTAGATAGATACTCTTGACTTAAACTAACCGCAGAATTCACTGTAGGTGCTGGCAATATTTAATCAGCTTCTCATCCGTTTTGCACTTACCAGTCAGAGAAGTCCAGAACAAATCAAATCTGTTGTGACAAGAGGAAGTATGGAAAACACATTGGGGGATTCTCTTCTCTCCTGTCAGGCTTGTTGAGAGTCCAACACTGACTGACTCTCTGTGGTCATGCAGCTCTGAAACAAACAAGTGGATCTGTAATGACCCACTGTGTTTCAGAAGCCTAGCTGCAGGACCATATGTCATACTTCATTACAAGAAAAGACTTTGTATTTTTACTGAAAGTCAGTGGAATATTTTCAAATCACCCGGATGAAATGGGTTTGGTGCTTGTTGGTAGGTTGCACAGTCATTCAGTCCATTGGTAATATTGAACATTGGGCACAGACTATAAAATATGAAACTTAGCCACGGTGATGTCACCAATTAGTTTGTGGACCCCTGTCTTGAAGCCTCGAGTTTGGCATTTCAGCTGTTTGGACAAGAGGGTGGAACTGCGGAAGGAGCGAGGGGTGGGTCTGACTCACAGACTGTAGCTAGCAACTCCTTACAGACAGCCTGTCAATCAAAGTGGCCCACCATTAAATATGTCTAACTTTAAGCCTTAATGAAATGTAAACTGGTGAGTTATGTATAAATCCACCCATTATACAGTTGTCATGAATGTTGAAATGAACTATAGAGACCTAAACCGTTTTTGTTTCAGCCTGTAAAGATTTTTATTTCTGCTATACAGTTAAACATTTAAACATGGATGCCTATGAGGCTTGAGTCGCTCTTTGTGGCAGCCTCAAGTGGACTTTACAGGAATTGCAGTTTTGACACTTCAGCGTTGGCAGCATATTCAGGTTGCTGCTTGATACTGAGTTAACTAGACTTCTTTAATAAGCTGACTGTCTGTATTAATTTTGATCCAAAGTATCTGCAGGTTGTATGTTTTGGTGCTGTGGTGCAGTCACATGCTTATTTCAGACTGGATTATCTGGATTATCTGGATTATCTAAACGTTAGGCATTCTGTGGACAGCAAAGTAAGAATTTCATTGTACAGGGAAACATGTTTCCATACTGTGCATATGACAATAAACACTTTGAATCTTGAATCTTGAATCTTTGGACGCCATCAGTGCAAAGCAGCAATAACATGGCAACATGTTTCCAAACAAAGTGATGAAGTAATTAACGTGAAAGGGCTCTTTAGAGAAGTGCTCAACAATTAGACTCACATGGCTGTTAATTATAGAGAAACTATGCTGTCAGATAATGAATGTTGTGAAGGCAGCTGATACACGCATTTATCTAACTGTGTGTGTGTGTGTGTGCCTTTGTTTGCCTTTGCCTTTGCTTAATAAGGCTGCATATATATCTCTTTATGACAGCGATATCAAATAAAGCAGCTGGAGCAGCACCACTGTGTTCTAGATTGATTAATTGGACTTCATTGAGAAAATCGTTGTCAGTATGTCTCTACAGGCCATATGAAAGGACCTTCAGGTATCAACACTGTTCCCAATCTCCTGTTATCATGGAGGTAATCTAACCACAGATTTGTGCCTACTTGTCAATAATGAATAGGCCACTAAAATATTTAGGGAGACCTCCTGGTTAAAGTTTAATGCCTCCCTCACTGTGTACCTTTACATCTTGAAAGAGGACTGTAGCAGTGTCAAACAGCCTTTAAACTGTCGAGGAAAACGACTTAATCATGAAGTAAGTGTCAGTGTGGTCTTAAATGCTGCTGTTCTCTGTATCCCATCCTCACTGGGTCCAAAATGCTACATAAACAAAAGCACAGAGCCTCAGAGGAGCCAAAAACAGTTCAAATTAGCCTTGTTGTTTTAGCCTTAGTGTGTTGGAGAGGGAGATCTGTGTGTGTTTGGTATGCAGCAGCGTTGCGTTTGTTGTTGGCCACAGTGATATAAGAGCTGTGCAGCACACGGGGGCATGGCTGCGTTTAGTAGGCAGTAGTAATTACAGCTGGAAACTGTCAGATGTTACGTAAAAGCAGAGACATTGCAGCTAATTAAGAATAACCTCGTATAAGTGTTGTCATCATGTGTGAAGAAGCCGTAAATAGATCAGGCTTTTTATTCGCTCTCCTGCCACCACTGTTTGTGTTGAATTGATGTTATTGTAAAGTCTCTTTCATGGCAGCGCTGCGGAGTGCAGCTCCGAGTAGCACAGATCAAAGTGATCCACAAATCTGCATGGAGGCAAATCC
Source organism: Plectropomus leopardus (assembly GCF_008729295.1). Classification (NCBI taxonomy): domain Eukaryota; kingdom Metazoa; phylum Chordata; class Actinopteri; order Perciformes; family Serranidae; genus Plectropomus; species Plectropomus leopardus. The sequence continues at coordinate 1,239,526 of NC_056464.1, forward strand.
AGGCAGCTAGCAGTGCCATGATGAACACACTGCTGTACCTGAACAACACACATCTGATGCTTGCAGTAATCCAGCCTGTGTTGGCTCTGCAGTCAGGCTGGAGCTGTCATTACTGGCCACACAGTTGGCATCATGGGAGACTGTAACTCGGCTCTTTGATAGATGAAACCACTGAAACCAGAAGTTGATCTAACATTTGTCCCTTAATCAACAACAACTGTGTCATTTGTCACACAAATATTCCAAACTTTATTCAGTTCCAGCTCTAATGAGACTGTGCCTTCTCTGTCTGTTTTATTGCAAACTGAATGTCTTTGAATTTTTTTATAGTTAGTTCAGTAAAGCCAGCTTTTTTTGAAGGATTTACTTCAGCAGTGGTGACAGTGAGTGGGGGCTCTAGGGACATTGCAGAGAGTTTAATTAATAATTGCATATGCTCAAACAAAACTTAATATGATTTGCCAATGGTAGGTGTATTTAGATTGCAGTGCAAGTTTTACTGACATGAAAGGAGGATCAAATCTTCTAATTAACATTATGCTTCAGTGAACTGAAATCTGATTGCCACAATGGCCAACAGGGGTGAACGTGCTGCAACATCTGCAACATCTTCATCAATTTGAAGACACATGCGCAGCATTTGGAGAACGTGCTGCAAACCCCACCGCACAACAAAAAACACTGGGAACCAGACTAACCTGACTTCATAGTGACACCACTAACTAACAATAAAGACCAGACCAGACTGATCTGGTCTTATTGTTAGAGCAATGATTAACACAGACTCCTATTTTTTTGTCTGACAAATAGTTGGTTTTCTTAAGTTGAAGCGCGTTTGCCCCAGTTGGCCTCCGTGATGCCTGACTGTTCACACCATGGACTGTATAGAAAGATGGACGACATGACAGTTTCCCCAAAGTAGCTTTTCAATTTGGATCGCCCCCTGGTGTCTGTCTGCAGTATAGGCCATAAAGCCCGCCCCTCCATGTTAATGAATGGAACATATGCCAAACAAAAAACAAAAACAAAACAACAAACTAAAAACTCAAAGTAAACACCAAATATATTTTTCCCAAGGACAGTTTCTGTTACTGAGTGTTGCTCTCATTGCCCTGATGTTTGTTCAAGTGTTTGTTTTTATGATAATTTCGGTTTTAATAAGTTATTCAATTCTACAGAAAGGGGATTTTTCACCATGATTGACAGTTCAATGGGGATGCTTGCGATTGGTCAGACTGTTGTTTTAGTGAGAATTCCCCCACTGCAGAGATCGCTACTGAGCAGACTCCGGGGCATGTCGGGGTGCATCATCCATCTTTATAAAGGCTTCAGTCTATGATTCATACAGCTATATGACACAGGCTGCAGTTAGTTACAATGCAGCCATGCACAGAAACAGATGAATAGTAATTTCTTAATGCTGTACAGGAAGAAGCTACACATGATATTTACATTTTAAACACAATGTGACACATTGGGATAGCAAAATTAAAACTGTAATTATTTAAGGTAAGTGATGCCACAGGAACAGACACAACTGAAACTCTGAACATTGAGCCGGCACACACAAACAATGACACAGTCCACATTAATGATCACATTTGGGCTGAACAACAACTAAGCTCCCTCTGCTGAAAGATAATCCTTTATTAATCAACTGAAAGAAATGAGGAGACTATTCACCTGTTTTGTTTTTAATTAAAAGTCTTTCACAGTTTCAATATGCAGTGGTTCAGCACAGCTCCACCTCAGGCTCAGAGCTATAACCTGTGTGTGCTAACACTGAGCCAGCTCAGTTTACACAGCCAAATCTGAGCAAGCAGCCAAAACACACCAACTGTTAGAGCATAAAGAGCAGACTCAGGAGGGTACCTAAAACATAATATGTAGACGCCGATGTCCCAGTGGTGTCACTAGGGTCTGGACCCCCTCACCCCCTCCTCCAGGAGATTTTTTCTTTAGCCCCGAACCATTCTTCACTTTAAGCAGTAAATTATGAATCAAGAAGACAGCAGTGTGGTGATTCTGTATGTTGAATTAACAGAGAAGAAACAAGAGCAGTAATTGTGGCTGCAACTGAAGTGTATGCTGTGCTCCAGGGGCTTTCCCGGGCTGAAAAACACACAGAAAAGCTGAGGGAAACTTTTATCTTGTAGCCAGCAAGGTAACAAAAATAAGCACACCCAATAAAAACACAGTGAGGGAAGACAAGAAACTATTGTATGTCGGAGTAATTGTGGCCAGATGTTAGCACGCAGTTAGCATGGGCTTAACATGACCATATTAAAAACTTGGATTAAAAGTCATTTTGATTCTTTTGTGGGACCCTCACGGACTAAAGGAATCTAAATAATGGAGGGATGGACACACACCAGGACCTTCTGACAGCCTCAGTTGCAGGTAAGGAGTGAACACTTTTTTTCCTTACTTGTTTCAGAGGCTGCTTTGGTTTTCGCCAGTTGTAAAGAATTTAGCCAAACTAACAGCTTGTAGCATGTCCATACTGACAGCAGCAGGCTAACGTGATAACATTGATATTTCGATGTGCGATGCTAAACCGCTTAATGCCGGAGCTAAAATTAGCTTCAGGCGACTGCCGGTGGGTTTTGTGAGGTTTTGATACTCTGAAGGCCAAGACTATATTTGAAATTAGAGGAAAACCCACTATCTCATTAAATACCTTTTCCTACCTGTTAATGCAAGCGCCTCCCTCGGTGGTTAGAGTTAGGGACCGTTTGTTATTTATGAGGTGCTGCAAAACAAGTGAGGCATTTGATAAAAAAAAGCACTGAAGAGGAACCCGGGTTTTTTTTTTTTTATTTATTTTTTATTTTGCCTTAGGAGAGGGACATACAACTTTGAATGATAGTCTTTTGTATTTATTTTAATAACATCAGAATGCCAAATCCCACAAGAGGGTTTGAAAGGCATGTTTTCTTTAAAAATGTGATGTATATCTTTGAAATGCAAAATCACACCATTTATCATAGCCTGTACAAAAAGAAAAAGGAAGTCTGTGACGGTTTGCTAGCTGCATTTGCTCCAGTATGATCTGCATTTGGTGTGAATACAAAAAAGAAGTTATTTATAGATTTAGGGAGGGTCAAGATGGAAAAAAGTCAAAACCCAGCCACCCCCAGCTCAGGCAGGTTTGGCTAATTACAGCATTTAAAGTGCTCTGGGCAATGGCCAAAGAAATCCTTTAAATATTTCATCATTTGATTGTTGCAGCCTGATTTTTCTGTGGGTGTTTTTGGCCCAAAAGGTGTAAAGCATGTCTTTTAGACTGGCTTTTGTGCAGCCACCATTATTTTGATGAGTTATGATTATGACGCATTTGTTTTGACATGACTGGACCAGAGTGATGCAGGACACAGCTGGGCTGAGTCAGGGCACCATAGCACAAATACACTTTACAGCCTCTTAGATGTGCAGTTTCCTCTGCTCTGAACTGTGCTCAGGGACATGATTGATACAGCAGTGCAATAGATAGCACCCTTGTTGCCCTTTAAACTGCTTGTGTCTTTGATTAACACTATTTCAAGGTGGTCCATGATGGAAAAATATGCCTCTTGCCAGCATGGGTCTGACTGTGATAAACCAGGCTTAATTAATGTTAACCATTTTCATTTCTTCCTCAATTTGATATTCTCTATTTGTTTTGCAGTACAGGCTTGAAAGGCTGTTGTGGGTAAAATACAGCAGTCAACAGATGAGAGGTTGAACAGTGTGGCTCCACTGACATTTTGCTTCACCTTTCATCTTGTTTGTGGCGTTGCCTAACAGACTTGCCATTCAGAAGTACTTCAAAGACAGGATCAGACCAGCGAGGCTCCTGTTCAACCCGCCTGAAGCAATGAAGACTGTAAAATGTACAAAATGTTGTGGTTTGTTTTTTGGTCACTTGTCATTCTTTGAAATGAAACATATCCAGCCAGCCTAGCCTGCAATGTAACAGTGTGGTGTGCAGCCTCTGCGTATTCCAGTTTACAGTGGTGAAAAGTGACTAACATGGGCTTAAATACACAATAGATGTATTGGTGCTGCTATATATTATGAAAAAAACATCACTTTCTGACAAGAAGTGAACACTAGATTTCCAGTCTGCCTTTCATGCCCACTGTATAGCTGCTCTTGAGCTTCTTGTATTACGATGTTACAACATTTCAACCTGACGCCATGGCATATAATAACATTCTGACTGGTTCTGTCTGGCCAGGTACCTACATGACACCGTCCAGCAGCACGTCATGCACACATGAAAGGTGCCTTTTGACATCACAGACTTAGGCCAAAAGCACAGTCAAAGCAGTAGTATTTTAAGAGTTTGGTATTACTGGATATGCATGGCCCAGGATGGGATGGCTCAAATAGGGCAATTATAAATGCTCAGAACGTCATTGGTACCCATCATTCTAATTCTTTAAATGACAAAACACTGTCTGTCACTGATGTTTAGCATCACCTACTCAGAGGCTCACATGAGGTGAAGCACACTGACATGTGTGACCACACCTCTGCTGGAGTGTTACTCCCCACTGTTAGTCTGTAGGACAGCAGTCCACTAGAGGGAGCACAGCTCTAAGGCTTTGCCATGCTCCTCAGAGCACATTAATCCTCCATCCAGATGACTGGGAGGCTACAGTGGTTGATGGAGATAAGCAACATGTAGTCGAAACCCTCCCTAACACTGACTAGCTGACTGAAGACTGCCTCAGACAAAAATAATCTGTTGACTCTGGTCCAGATGCTGATTAAAAGACAGGTAATTCATTCTCTTACCACTACAACACAAGTTTTTTCTTCTAATTTTTTATCATAACTGTTGTTTACGGAAAAATTTGGAATGAACACAAGTTAAAGTCAAGAATTGCTGTAATAGGGACAATGTCATTGTTTAGTACGCTATTTGAGCAATCCAAATTGTATAACCTTTGATTAAAAATACTTTTATTATCACCGTTGAATTTTTTCTTATAAAAATTAGCAAGATTTCTCCTCTTCATCCTGTCAGGAAGTACAGTTCTACTGCATAAGTGTTGAATAGATGAAATATCCACATTTTCAATTAACTGCTTCCTGCACCAATTTGTTAAAACAGATCCTGATTGATATACACTCAGACCTGTTTACAAAACTCTTTCAATATCTTTTAGATTGAGCATAAATGTAGGCATTAGTGTTTTAACAATTAGTACAATAATACATGAGTTAACTGGTGGAAAATGAATTAGCAACTATTTCTAAAACCGATGTATCATTGTCATGTGTCACAACATGTCAAGGCAAATGACAAATATTTTATTTGTTTCAGCGTCTTTGATGCAGGTACTGGTATCTGCTGTTTTGTATCATTGTAAACTGAATACACATTATACTATTACCTGAAAGGACCTTGGACTGTGTGAAGTTGTGATGAGTAGTTCTCACAGTTTTCTCACATTTGACGGACTGATGAATGATTGATCAATGGAAAAAATGATCATTAGATAAACTGATAAAAAAATTCTTAGTTAAAGCCCTTAGTAGGCAGATTACATTCAATCCAAGGCTAGAGGAAAACACTGAAGGATTTCACTTAAAACCTGTTTAGGAATAAATCAATAAAAAATTAATCCTGAACTATAACTGAACTGGTCCCAGCTTCTGAAATGTGAGTACCTATGGTAGTCATCTACATTTATTGGGTTTCTGACTGGTGGTTCAGTAAAACAAGACATTTTAAATCATGTAATTTCCTTTATAATTGAGTAGATAACCGGTGGATTAATCAGTGATGAAAATAATTAGGATTGAACATTGATGTTTCGAGTTGAAGAGTGTTGATGATGAATATTTCCCTATGCACACCATGAAATGTATACTGTATAAACTGGCAATGCGCAGATCCTGTGAGAATGGTGACATCATGGCTGCACTTCACGCATGCATGTGGTGTCTTTCTGTGGTGTGTCATTACAAAGTTACACTGCCAACTACTGGCCTGGCATGCAGACTACAGCGTTTTGGGTTGTTGTTGCAGATCCGTGTACACGAGGCTCGTTCTCATATTGTTACCATATAAATGCAGATTTTTTTCTGAACACAAAGGAAAGACTTTTCCGTTTTTAGTAGGGCCATTCTTGTCTAAACATGCCCTTAGAAGGCTTCATGAAAAAAATCTACCCACTGGGTCCAGCCTGAGTCAGGCTGAGACAGCCATCAATCATTGTCAAATGTAAGCCACGTGAGGACATGATGTACAGGACCTCCTCCTCTTTCCACTCATCACACCCGCTCAGACCTCAGCTGGCTCCTCGGGGCCTCACAATAGCTGCAATTACATGACTGGCGGTCCCCTGGGTGGTGGAGTGCCCAGGGGGGCTTTTAAGACGCTGCAGGCCATCTTTTTTGGTTTCCTTGGCTCCCACTATAAAGCCAGCCAGCCGTTTATCACTGGCTGCCATCTCCTCAGGGAGAGGGCCTGATCCCTAATGCAGCACCCAGGCACAGCAGGTAAGGAGGGAACACACCTGAATCTGACAGGAAGAACTATATAATGTAGGAGAGCAAGGTCTTTCATGACCTCTGCAGAGGGCAGGTCAGGGTGAGCTGCAGAGTCACACAATGGCTCCAGTGTTTCCTCCTCACTCACACTCTCTGATCATGCCTGTGATGTTATCCACAGGGAGAAACACATCAGACTCTGATCCTTTTGATATCATGCAAATTTCTCTCTCCTTCTCACCTCAATAACAAGCTGTTTCTGCAGCGCCTGCGTGAGACCTGAATCTGCTGAGAAAATGTAGGTCACATGGTAAACTTAAATTTCCATGAGGATAAACAAGATGATGGGATCTGTTCTGCCAACTGAATCAGCAGAACAGTGTGGCTGCTGGCAGAGTTTGTTGCCTCAGCTCGTTTTCTCAAGGAAATACAAACCACTTTATTTTTCCAATAATCAGTTACTGCTGGTGTGGGAAGGAAACATGCTCGACAAAAAGGGACTAGCATGTAAGTGCATGCATGACAAGAGTAACATCAGAGATACTATATTATTATTTTTCTGTCCCTGGATCAGATTAGTAGAGGCTAAAAATTACATGCAGTGAAACTGCGACAAATGGTTCCAACATTTAGACTATTTGTCAAAGTAAACCTTTCCCACATATAAGCTGTGTTTTCATTAAATTGTCAGGTGAATTTTAATATATCTTTTGAAATGTCACTCAAGGGAGCTATAAATTAGACACATTTCCATCAACTGCTTGAAGCGATAATAAACTCAGCAACAAGTGGCATCGTTTGGTCAGGAGTTGGCTATATGTGACTATAACTCACCAGTAAACAGTAGCCAATGAAGTTAAGGTTTCAAACGGGAAGCAAAACAAGTCACCTTTGCTATCTAAGCATCTACAAGAGAAAACTGAGAGATTTGAGTAATTTGTCTCACTTGGGGCAAGCTTTAGTTCTTTCATGTCAGTTGTTCACGTTGGTCATATTCCACAAATCTTTGCAATAATTCCCAGGGGCATGTCTAGGGAGTGGCCTGGGGTGGCATTGGCCACCCCTGAAACCTGATTGGCCACCCCAGCTGCCACCAGCTGGTTTAGTCTTAAACCGGAGAGTCAGTAATGTGCTAGAGTGTCTTGTCTGGTTAAATGTACACACAAATAAATTGATAAAACTGTAATGTGTGTAATTTCTTCACACAAGCTTATTTTTAAGTATATAGTTTTATTTGTCGCATGGTTTCTATGCTGTCAGTTATATATATATATATATATATATATACACACAACAGTTAGTTCCGACCTAGCTTTTTTAATGGTCGACAGGCTTTCCATGAGTGCTGATGTAGGAGTACGACATCACTGGGACTGTTAACTTTTAACTCTGCATGTATCACTCTGCTTCACAACTCTTTTCTTCATTAATTTGTGTAAGAGTGACAGTGGGATATGTTTTAAAAGTGGGATATGTTTATAGTACGGTGTAAGTATAGGTTCAAACAGCTAGTTGGCGCTGTTCACGTAGCTGTCAGTTGGTCAGGTTGAGGGAGGAGAGAAGAGAGAGAGAGAGAGAGGAGTGGGGGGCGAGCAAGAAAGGATGGGAATTTTGAAGTGTGTCTTGACCTGACTGTACGTGCACTGAAGTTACTAAAAGTTATGAGAAAGCCAGAGAGGAGGCAGCTGTGACGGAGGATTTTGGTAAACCGCCGTTCACTGGGAGAAACCAGCTAAGTAAACCAGTAAACCAGCTGTTACAGATGTTACAAGGATGTGCAGTGAGACAGGGACACATTCATCTGACACTATTCACAGCCTGAGAGACACCGACACACACACACACACACACACACACACACACACACACGCTGTCTGATACGGGACTGGAGGTGACAGAGATCACGGCAGTGAGTGGACACACACTGCAGCGACGATCTGTCTGATCAAACTAACTCATCTGAATCACACAAAGTGTCTGTTAACAGACACTGATTTTGCTGAAAACACAGAGATAAATGTTCATGATCCTCAGCAACTGCTCTGTGCATAACATGGAGACCGAGCTTACACAGATTAGCAAGCAGCGTGCAGGAAAATGTTTATGACAAATAAACAGATGTATTAATAGATCCTTGACAACTATAGCTCAATAGTTATAAGATATCTGTGTGTAGTGTCAGAATGACATGTCATGATGTGTCATGTAAAAAACAGGGACATAAAAGTACAACATACAAGGTAGATTTATTTTTCTTAAACGTGGTTTAAAAAGAAATTAAATTAAAGTTGATCCTGAATCCTGCTACATCTTTTTGGTGTTGAAGGAGGAGTTGAGGAGTCTCACAGCCTGGGGAAAGAAGCTGCTCTGTAGTCTGATGGTTCTGCAGCAGATACTTCTGTATCTTTTTCCAGATGGCAGCAGGGTTTCTTTCTTTCTTTCTAAAATCATCAGCTCCTTGGTTTTACTGACGTTGTGCAGTGATTTCCTCCCGGTTTGAGCTCTCATCGTTGTTTGTAATACGGCCGATGATAGTGATGTCGTCCGCATACTTTACAATTAAGTTCTCCTGATGTCTGGGAGTGCAGTCATGGGTGTACAGTGTGAACAGGAGGGGACTGAGCACACAGCCCTGAGGGGCTCCGGTGTTGAGCACTTATGGACTTACTTATGAGGAGGTGTGACTGCCAATTCGAACTCTCTGGGGTCTGCATGTGAGGAAGTCCAGTATCCAGTTGCAGAGTGTTGTACTGAAGCCCAGAGTGTTAAGTTTTCCAATCAGCTTCATGGGAGAGACTGTGTTCAATGCTGAGCAGTCAACAAACTGTTCTTATTCTCCAGGTAAGTGAAGACTGAGTGAAGAGCAGTAGAGATGGTATCCTCTGTGGATCTGTTGGTTCTGAAAGCGTTCTGATGAGGGTCCAGGCTGGCAAGGATGTTGTCTTTGATGTGCTGGAGAACCAGTTTCTCAAAGCACTTCATAAGGATGGGGGTAAGAGCCACAGGGCGGTAGTCATAAAGACTAGAAACAGCAGACTGTTTAGGTACAGGGCTGATGATGGCTGTCTTGAGGCAGGAGGGAACTCTCTCTCTCTTGTGAGAGTGAGATGTTAAAAATGTTATAACATTAACAAGCTGATTAGCACAAGTTTTTGGTACACGTTGAGGAATGTTGTCGGGGCTGATGGAGTTGTTTATATTCACTCTCAGCAGGGGTTTTCTCACATCTGCTGTGGTCACTGAGAGTGGCTGGTCCTTTGGAGGCAGAGTAGACTTCACAGCTGAGTCCTTATTGTGGAGGTCACAGCGAGTGTAAAATGTGCTCAGCTCGTCCAGCAGTGTGGTGTCACATATGATGGGGGCGCTCCTGCTTTTGTAGCCTGTGACATTTTGAATCGCCTGCCACACATCTTTAAACATCATCTTTTCAGTTTGAATGCTTTATGAGAGTTCCCATAATGGGGCTCAAACAATAGAAATAAAGCAGTAATAATTAATGACTAGCCCTGACATGGGATTTCCCTTGTCTAACCGGGATAAAGAGGTGATCAGGCATGACGACGCCTCACTCTGTCTGTGTGCAGACCTTGGGCTCTTCGAGGACCCCCCCCACACACACACACACGTGAGATTTCCCTTTCACACTGACTGTGAGACAAAGGAAGGTGTTTATACTGGCACCTAATAAGGCGAGAGGACCACGTGAGGCCCAGTCCATAACCAGTCCTGTGACACTAAATGAATGAGAGGGAAATCACTTTTACTACACCGTCCTTAACTGCTGCAGAAATTCAAACTGTCAGTTTGGACAACATGATAATGTAGCACACAGAGAAGGCACATACTTGGACAATGCACATCTTTTACTAATAAAGTTTTGTGTGCTCATCACACAGTGAGGAGTGCATTCACATGGAAGACGCAGCAGGATAAACTACAAAATGGAAATCATTTTAGTGGATGACAGCAGGATGGTAAAATTAGGTGAGGCAGTGGTAACTGTTGATGGTGGCACCATTCAAAGTTAAAATATTTCAAGTTTTTGCCGTCCTCCATGACAGAATCAGGCAGCACATGGGTTGTCTGTTCAATTAAAAGTTGACTTTTCTAGATAAAATACATAATATAACACAAAATAGTTTTGTTTAATGTATTTTTATTGAATTCTTTGTAAACAATCACCATGGCAACATATCATCATGCATGTTTTGTTTTACTGTCCTGCCAATCTGTGGGACGGTTTGTTGTTTTCTACTATGTTGTCCATCTGACATCTACCGTGTGCCGCATTCTACGTGAACACAATATGAGTTGTGGCTCTGAAATGGCTATTTACAGTGACAGTGAAAGCAGAGATCTTTAGGTTCATCACACTTGGCAGTCACCCTCACTGACAAATGAAGTTAGTCTGTGTGAATCTAGAACTTTTACAGTCTCACACTAGTCTAAAACTGCTTGTGAATCAGGATTTGGGAATAAAAATATCACTAACTTAGCTGCTGTCTGATCTCAGTCCGGGGTGAAAGTGCAATTTAGAGTTGCTAATTACACTCAACACCAATCTTCTAACTCCATGGTTTCTGTCACTGTAATCAGGACAAATGCATCAGATGCACACAATACTGTAAATGTGGAAGAACTTCAGCCAGGTGACACAGTAACAAGCCAGGAAATTGTATATGGGTTGGCAGCATTGTTCCCATGTAACCAGATTGCTTTGTGGTTCCTGGTCAGAAAATTACATAGAAATAGAGATCTGAGAGACTCTTCATTTGTTGATGGATTAGCAACAGATAACAGAACTGCCTAGAAGAGATGTCAAGCTGTCTGAACCAAAATACATTTTGTTAAAAAAAGTTTAAGTTTTATAGATCATTACCTTTATTTTGGGCCAGCATGGTGGTGTGGGGGTTAGTACTGTTAGCTTACCGGCCAGCATGGGCCCATCTATGTGATGTCTGCTGTTCTCCTCGTAGCATGGGTTTTTCTCTGGGTTCTCTGGCTTTCTGCTACAGTCCAAAGACATGCAGGTTAGGTTAATTGATGGCTGATGGGTAAGCGGTGGTTCTGCCGGCCATGTAAATAAGTTAGAGAAGCGCTGGTCGGCCCAGCACATCAAGAGAAACGGTGGCTTGCGTTTTACTATATTTTTAATGTCTGAGGAAATACAAATCTATCTGTTTCACTCAAACTTTCCTGCTTCTATTTCACTTCTATGTCCTGACTTTCCTGGCAAGGTTTCTGTTGACAGAATCCCATCAGTTGTTGACATGAGGTATTTTATTGTGAAACATTTGAAGGACCGTGTTGTTGACAATGCAGGAGCTGCACAACTTCATAAATCAGCAGAATATATGTTTATAAGTGTTGAAAGCAGGCAGCCCTGCAGAAGCATCACAACAACAATGCTGCCAGTGCGAACACAACGAGTGGCAACAGGCTGCAGTTTGGTGAGGTTGCTGTCCCGTGCTACTGGTGCATTCAGGTGTAAAGCCCCTTTGCCATTAGACAGAAACTCACTGACACCCACTAACATCCAGCTTTTATGTGTATTGGGAGATGTTACATTTGGCATTAACTCCCAGGACAAATGACTCTGCAGCATGGGTATTTATTTATTCATATCATGGGTATTTATCGGCTCTGGATCTGATCGGTTTCAATTAGCGGTGATGGCAACACCTGGGTGGATGGGCTAATTTTGACCACTTTGCAGCCAAGCCATGCTCAAGCATAGTTTCAAATTCATTTGGCACATTGTTTGAGAGAGAGACTGAATAACTAAGAGACATAAAAAGAAGTCAGCAATGTAACATTTCCACTGGCCTCCATGCTGCTTTTTACTGTTCACTAGCTGTTTTCTGGTCTGTTTGTGACATTAAACGTAAGACACCAGAAAAAAAATTAAATTAACAGAAAGGTATACTCGTCTACTGCAGCATGGTGCACTCAGCTCTGGTCTACTGGTAATGGAAAAGAGTCGATTTTCGTTTTCGATTTTCGATTTGTTTTCCTGTTTAAAACACCCTCATGCACATGCTAATTTTGATGGGAAAAGTGTATTAATTTCCTGCAGGTGTGAATGTTCGTGTAAATGGTTGTCTGTTTAACCTTTATTTTAATGGAATTTGATGGTTATATTTTTAATGTATTGCCAGTTCTACAAGATACATAAGACTGCTTGACACTTAAATCCATTACATTAGAATTTAAATTTAATGGTAGCTTCTGCCTACGACCTGGTTTCGTCTTTTAAATCCATCTTTTGTTAATTCCTCAGCATCATGAAAGTCAAGAAAGTGAAGTCACCTACTAAACAGCTGGAGAAGCCCATTTTCCATTATCAGTTAGTTTCTGGATCACTACTTGGTTGATTTTATTTGAACACTGCATTACATTAGATTCATTCAGCAAGTCCTCCAATCAGCTGTTTCATTCATATCGCACAGAGAATGAGATGTGATTTTCTGTTTTGCTCTGCAGCACCCTCCCACACTGTGCTGTTCAATACTGCAAACTTTCCTCTGCTGTTTTCATGACTCACAGCCTTGTACAAAATGCTGTCTGTTCTCACTTCAAAGCTGCGTGCCAGGCTGAATAATTGCCGTATCGCTTCATGCAGCTCGCCGCCCAGCCTGCTCCATGGCACTGTGAGCTGATGGAGCTGGAGCTGAATGCAGGAGCGCTGGTTTCGGATCCAGCCTGCGTTTCAACATCTCTGCCAGAATGTTACTGACAGCTGAATCATCACGGTGGATAGTAATGACACCCGTATCTGTGTTAAACAGAGAGTGACCGTGGCACTCTGTTGTCATAGGTTTTGTTTAGCATTGTAGCACTGGTAAAGTTGGAATTGAGTGACATATTTCAGCCGAATGGACTTTTTTTCTTTCATATGAACCACTCTGAAGAAGCATTCTATCTTTCTGCTGCACTCCCAGAAAAGTCTGGCCCTGAGATAGAGCTTCTTTTCTTCTATCCATGTAAAACTGTGTAAGAGCTACATGATATTTGAACACTTTGATTTGCTGCACAGATTTGATCTTTTGGGAACATATGTAATCATCAACTATTGATGACCTGTGTTTCTACATTCATCATTAATTAATGCATGCATCTGCACTCATCTGTTCCACTTTATGCAGCATTACTTCTTTACAAGTTTCACATTGAGTCTCTGTTGATGGAGCATGTTTTTTAATTAAACTCTGACTGTCAGCCAGGTGAATTTATTCATGTCAATGATGTCAACATAAAGAGCACTCTGAATATAAACTGCTGCCAAATTTCAGATCACATTGCTGATTGGTTCTCCCCACCCTGACAGCGCTCTTCTGCAGCCAATCACCAAGAGTTATATCAAATGAGTCATATTGAGTCCATCTGTGTCTTTTTTTGCTGTGTGTAGGGTTGTCTTGGCAACCAGCCAAGGCTTTATATGCACGTGTGTGTGCATGAGTGCGTGCGTCTGTGTGTGTGTGTGTGTGTGTGTGTGTGTGTGCATGTGTGTGTGTGTGTGTGTGTGTGCATGTGTGTGTGTGTGTGTGTGTGTGAGTGAGGCTGGGCCCTCATTGGTGCTTGCTTTGCCCCTCTGTGCACCATGTGCTGCTGCTGATTAGCTGGCCTGTGAGCAGCCCCGGCTGGCAGTGGCTGTGCAGCATCTGATAAAGCCTAATTGATACGGCCACCGAGGGAGGCCTTTGTATGCTTTGTTGGCCCGGCGAGGCGCAGCAGAGTCAGACCTTGTCACTGTGGTTGCTTAGACAATAGCTGCAGCTGTAACTCAACTCTGAGGAGCAGCGATGATGGAGACAGGATCCTCCTCTGCTACTGACTAACTAGGACAGAGTGAGTGTGGAGAGGAGGAGAACAAGGAGGAGGTTTTGTACAACAGAGAGCTGTGTTGGGACAAACCTTTCGCCCAACAATTCCAGGAGAAGCCATGGTGCACCGTGGCTGACATCTCTATCAAGGCACCAGGAGCATGTGCCTGGACACACAGAGAGCACAGGACAGGACAGCTCAGCAGTAACAAAAAGAGCAGAGAGATGCAGGGTCAGCCTCCTCCACATGGCCCAGATACACAGACAGATGCTGAGATGGGACTGTAACATGTGGGCTGTCAGTGTTGTCGCCTAAACTGTGCAGCATTCTCTTTGTTCTTCTACATGTAAGCCATTATTTTTAAATATGTTTCTTTGTATGGACCCTGCACACTGAAATTTTAAATCTAGGTCTTAGTTTCAAGCTGACAAAATGTTGAAGTTCAAATCGTTTTGTTTGGATTACTGGCAGTTCCTCTGTCTGCAGCCTCTGCATAGCTTCTATAAAAGGTAAGCCTCTATACACTGTGTGTGTGTGTGTTTTTTGTCTCTTTCCTAGATAAGAGTGGCATAGCTAAGTTCTTGTTAAAATATGAAGAATAGATTCTAACAGTGTGTCAGTGTTGGAGTTACTGTTGGTGGTGTGAGGGAACTCTGCAGTCAGCGCAGGCTTTTGGTGGTCAGTGTGAACAGACTGCGTCTGCTGTCTTGTCTTGTAAAGTGTCATGTTTGAACAGACATGATTGACAGAAAGCCACTGCGGTCCAGCCCCTGTGCTTTTTTTACTCCTGTGTTAAGAGGGGCTGAAATGGGGCACGAGGCCGATGTGTCTGTGAGGTCAACTGGTCTGAATGGAGGCTATTGTTGTGGTTTGCCCCTGACAAGCTCCAGCGCAGTATTCACTCTATTGTGTGTTTGGTCTGAAGTATAGTTACTGGCTCGGCAGCATGAGGCGACATGTGCTCTGTCATCCACTGTCCCTCACTGCCATCCAGCAGCGCAGCATCCACAGTCTGTCTGCAGCTCTCAGCATGGGACTGTTTTTGTGAGTTTTCTTTGACAGTTTGCATGACAAATGACAAAAACTTGTTTCTTGTACATTTATTTGCAAATATAAAAATAGCATGAGTCTGCAACAATACAATAATTATTACCTGTGGTTTCCAGCGGCATAGATTTTACACATCAAAGTCATTTCAGTCAATATGGGAAGAACCATCAGCCAGTGCAAACTGCTGTATAATGTCTTCTGTGGTCGGGGAGCAGCTGTAAATCAGGGTTTGGTTTGCCTGTATTACAAACAGGGGATGTCAGTTTGATAAATATTGACATTTCCCTGCAGGCAGGGTGAAAAAAAAGCTACAACTGAGTAACATTAAAGGGAGTGCAGGATCCAACCTCTTTGGAGCAACTTGGCTGGAATAGGCCTAGCCCTTTACCCTGGGCCACAATAGTAAATTGAATTGATTCTAACTCATTAGGATTTTTATTTTTGCACAATGTGTAAAATTTCTGTATTGTAACAACCTGTCTCCAGTCACAACACTTATGTAAACTGTGTCAAGTCCATTGTAATGGCACCCGCTAGGCTTGGGCATTATGTAATATATTATAACTTAATACCTTCCTGAAATTTCACCAGGGAATACCTATGTGCACTGCTAACAATCCTTGGTGAATTCATAATACGCCAAGTGGGATGTAAAAAACATGCTGTTATTTCCCATGGTCTATCTCGGTTTGCTGGCCACTGGCTCTTTACAGTCCTGTATCTTCTCCCTTCTAGGTGTTGCTGTGTCTTTCAGCTCAGCTGCCTGACCCACCAGGAGAGACCAGAGACTGAGCTGTGGGGGTGTGGCTGTGCACTACATACATTTTTAAAAACCCTGGTATAACCTAATTCCCTGAAACCACTCAAGCCTAGCACCTGCTGCACTTAAAACAGTAGTACAGCAGTACAAGACTGGAATAGGAGTAGTGGACTAATCTGCATCCTTTTTTAATGACATATCATCTGTAGTCACAAAGGGTAAGCTCATGAGAGTCATCTGAACAGTATGTGGATTTTTCTTGTAATTTTCCCATTCCTATCAAGTTGCAGAAAAGCCGGTGCTAGCTTTCCCGGATCAGGAGGCAGAGGACGAGGTAGAAATGAATAAATTACTGCTAAACTGCATTGGAAATGTACAACATTTAATCAACAGACATCCAAACACACACCTCTGGCTCATGTTATCGCTCAGCTGTTTGCTACAACTGTACAGTTTGGGCCCAAAATACTGTTCAATGGATGCAATTATGTTTTACAGGAGGTGAGGAGATTTTAATAGAAAAACACTCAAAATGACACTTGATGTGAGTTATCTGTTTGTAAGAACTAGGAATATTAATTGAAATAATTGTTCAAAAGCTATGGATTACAGCTGCATAACTGTCTGACATCAACTGAAAATCATTTATTACAAGAGTTTTGTGTGCAGACATCCAGATGGCTTTTGCAGTGTTTGACTATATAGCCAAAGAAGTGACGCTCAGCTTGGAAGCTAATTTTAGCAGGTTTTTCTGGCTTCTGCTTTGTCTCATTTTTTTGTGTAATGAGAAACACCCCTGAGGTCAGTTGAAGTGAGCAAACTCTTGGTCTGGTACAGAGGACGGTAATCAAAACAGAAAATATGTGTATGTGATATGGAGAGGAGCATCTCCGGGCTTAAATTGTCACACCCCCCCAGGCCATATTTATTCATGAGGCCACCCATCCCCCCACCCTCTCTGCCATGCAGCCGTGTCTCTGGGGGATGAAGACAAAAACGTCCCCCCACGATACGGCTTAATGCTCATGTGTTTTCCATTTAAATAGCAGCCAGTGATTGGATGGTGGAGAGCCATTTCATTAAGGTTGAGGATGAGCCAAACTTCAGTGTTGTTTTGGAGTGCGCTGGGACTGTAAAGTGTTCATTTGCTGTAAGGGCTCCTGAGCTGTTCTGGGAGCCAGACAGTAATCAACTTCAGCTCTGTGCTTGAGTCAGTATGAGCTTATACACAAACGACACAACTGCTCATAATAGAGTTTGGTCCCTTCAACTGGAAAATCAGCAGCAATTACTTTTATACAATTTAAAGACCCAGGCCAAAATTACAAAATACTCATTTCATGTAATGAATGTGAGAACATTTTTCAGAATATATGAATGTGCACTGGACAAACAAAGTACTCTGCGCAGCATCCAGATTTTTCTTTAATACAGTAAAACTTAAATTTACAGCTCGGTCTATTATTTGCTCAAATCATTAAACTCAACAGGCTTATATTTTGGAAAGGTGTCTTTATGGGATGGGCTTTTCATTCCTTTCATAGAAAACTGTTGCTCAGCAAAGATGGGAAATACAACCAAAATTATTTATAAACCCTTTGAAACATAGGCAAATTGTCTAACAAGAAAAGAAGGTAATGAGCAACAAAAGAAAAGATGACTTAGAAGCTAGCAATGAATCTGTGAAAAGTACAAAAAAAGAGAATCTTACCAAGCTAACCATGTGTGTAGTCTGTCCATATTGACGAAAGTGTTAACCTATATACATATTTGTATGTGTGATCTAAGAGCTAATATGAGGAGCAGGTAGCCAACAACCTGTTTTTTTTATGCTAGTCACTGTACCTAAGGGGATGTTTTGGTCCCCAGATTTTGCAGCTGATTTTAACACATCGCTACCTAGCCCCACTGTCACCATTTTAATGAATAAACAACAGACATTGTTTGGGTCAAGCGGGGGCCTCTGAACAACATCAATCACACTCCAGTGGCACTCAAAATGCCCCAACAGAACAGGGCGTGATTACAACACAAATAATTGATTTCAGGATTTTTTGAATCGATACTGAATTGGCAAAAAACATATTGCAATGCACTGATGAATCGATTTTTTTACCCAGCCCTATTGTTTAACATTTCGGATCACTTATTCGCACATTTAGCTTGATTACATATTATTATATAAATTACATGAATGCTGCTGTCACATTGATTGTTTTAAACTTTATATGGAGAAAGAAATACATCACTGCATATTCATATTGAGGAGGCAAATCTGATTCAACCGACATAATTGTGAGTCAGAGACCCAGAGTTTTAGAGATTCAAACACACAAACATCACTTCTCTCTCCAGAGCTATTTTGCTGTGTTTTTGGTCAGCTCTCTCACTGTCACTAGTCATGTTAGCAGCATGGGCCTGTGGGTGCCAGTATTGGTTCAGACTTTAATATCTAACAGGTGAATTGACTTGAAATTTTGAACAAACATTCATGATCCCAAGAGGATAAATCCATCTTTGGTGATCCCCTCACTTTCTCCTGGTGCAACCAGCAGGTCGACATTTCTGGCTTTTACTAAAATATCTCAACAACTGCTGGATAGACAAAAAGCTGTCCATGGTGCATGGTATTCAACTGACCGGGATGATCTCTTGACTTTTCCTCCAGCAATCTCTGACACGATTTGGATAGATTGCCATAAAAATTTGCACAGACAGTCCTGTCCCCTTCAGAATGAATTGTGACCACTCCTGATCCTCTGACTTTTTATCTAGGATTATAATACGGTTATTGTAGTTTGTCTGATACTTTGAGTTACAAGATTCATGATACTCCCATCAGCCTCAGCTGTATATTGTGTCATATGCTAATTGGCAAATATTAACATGAACACTTGGGAGGTAATAAGCATGGTAAACACGAGACCTTCCTACCATCAGCTTTTTATTACTGTGACTGTGAGCATGTTAGCATCTTATGTTAGCATTTAAATCAAAGCACCCCTGCGGCTCAGTAAAGTGTCACAGAGCTGCTAGCTCGGCTGCAGATTCTTCTGTAGCTCTACTCTACTTGAATGGCTGTAATTTGATTTTACATTAGCAACATTTATGGAGAGCACCTGGTACTTTTTTGGTTCCAGTCTGATCAAGGCTCCAAGCGAGCCAAGCTTCTGTCAATAGCAACTGCAATTTTTTAATTTAGTATTTAAAAACATGACTACTCACAAGACCATGTCCATCAACTATGTAAGGTAGACTGTACAATTGACGAAGTGCAATGTTTCTTGGCTGCTGAAAGGATTCAGTGAGTGTTGTGTTGTTGCCTGCACTAAGGGGGCACTATCCACAGAGAAAAACTAAAGTCGCTTTTCCATTACATGGTACCGGCTCTACTCTACCTGCCTGTTTTAGTAAAAAATACCTGGTACCTGGTACCCTGAACAGCGCAAACAGCTAAGCTATTGTAGCTGGAGCAGTTTTTTTGTATCTTTTTTTCTTTCCCAAAATGCCAACCAGAAAGATCACACCGTGGTCGCTCAAGGAGGTGCAAACGTTCCTCACATTGCTGGCCAACGAGCGTATCCAGCGAGTGTGAGTTACAGGGGGACCTAAGGGGAGCATGGTTCCCCTGAGACATTCAGGGGGAGCTCTAAAAACTGGTTCACTTTTCTGTTACAGAATATATATTTTCTGCACATACAGATTCCTAAAATAATGAAAAAATATATAGAAGTATTATATACTAGTACTATATAAGAATATATAGTCGTTGTGTGTTTATTCACACATTACATTCCATTTCCGAACATCTTTATTGCTGCTGTGGTCATCTGTGTGTGAAGCGGTGTGAAGAGAGAGGAAATGTTACCATCGGGTATTAGTAAAATCTTTTTCACAGTAACCCTGTTATTGACTGCACGCTGCCGCACACTTTATGAATGTTACATGTTGTAGTAGTGGAACGCACCGGAAAATGCGGCTTCCCCGAAGTGGGACTGTCCCACGGCGTCGCTATGATGACCAGCTACACTGAGCCGGAACTATCTTCTAATGGAAAACGACCCCCAGAAAAGTACCTGATACCAATTTGAGTAGTGTAGAGTAGAATAGAGCCAGTACCATGTAGTGGAAAAGCGCCACCATAAATATAGAGGAAAGGACCTGGTAGCAAGAGTATGCCAAACCATGCAATGCAAATGAGGTATAAGTTTCAAGTTAAAACCACAATAGTATGGCCTAATGGGAAATTTGTTCCACTATTCACTTGATTTAGACATTTTTGCTTTGATGGCGGTAGACAAATATAAATAATACATAATACTTAATACTTAATACATATTTATGTTGCTGTTAAATTTATACAAATACCACTTTGCTGCAATCCCCCAAAACAGCTTTCCTTTCACATCCACTGGGGTGGAGGCAGACTGATAACAAACTGATATCTTAAAATACAAGCAAAAAGAACCAAATCTACAGTGTCTTAATGGCTACAATGTGCTAGAGATGAGTCACCATGTTTTGTTTTATTTGTAATTTATCTGAAGTGACCCTGTAATGGCTTTGTTGTGATCATTTTTAGTAATATCTCAGTTTTCCTCTTGACTCCAGTAGATCAGTGACCCCATTGGTAATGTGTCAGCTCCCACTGCTTGTGTGCTAATGGATTTACCTGTGTGTTAACAGCCAGAGTTGACAGTAATGGCTGTTGTTTTGACAGGGCGTGAGGAGAGCCTGTGATTGTGCTGTACATAGCGCTGGAGTTAAAGCTGCGAGTTGAAAATCTCTTAACTCCCAGAAATATTAAACTGTCCAAACACGGTAGTTCATCAGCACTGAAGATTACCCCCCCCCCCCCAATTCACACCCATCAACTCCATTCTGCCTCACATTTCTTCCTCATCCACTTTTCCCCAGGCGGATGTGGCCTGAGACCCCCTGTGTACCACCACTAACTCTTGACAGAATAATTGCACACCAAAGTGGCTTCTTTATGCATTTCAATTCCCTGCACAATCAGCGGGACTTTGCCCTTTTTCCTCAAGGATTCATCTGATTACAGTGTTTTTATCTGAAGTTAACAGATGGAGCCATGGCCTTTAATATTCCACACTCATTGTGGACTGGAGGGAGCAGTCTCCCTTGAGGACCAAACTCAGGACATCAAAAGGCTTTTTACAGAAGCAGGTCTCCGCTCTCACTCAGACTGATCCTGCTGTAGCGCATCCTCAGTCTTTACTAATGCAGATGAATCTCAGATCAATCTCTAGAGGCTTTCAGGATTCACACCAGCTCAGCCAAATAATGTGAAGAACCTTCATTTGGTTTTTGACGCACAGAGGATGGTTTCTGTCTTGTGAACGTGTGAAAGTATCGGTCAGTAATATGGCTTGATGTAAATTGTTGTTTCATGTGAAATGTTGTATTAAAAGTATTGCATACAAGAATTGTTGGTTACTCTTACTAAACAGTGTTGCCAGTAAAACTGAAAGCCATCCCCAGAGCCATCTTCATTTTCTATATTTGTGTTATTTTATGCTGCTTTTGCAGTGCTTTCGGCTTAAAATCCTGACACCAAAAGCCACCTTTCACTTCCACATGAGATTGCAGCCAGACAGAACCATTAGTGGTGTTATTATATGCCACCAGAGGGCTGGACGGCACTTGCCATGGCAGCATGACATGCACAGTCAGCATCAGTTCAGAACCTGTCCAGATGGAACCTGCCACATTAGCATGTTACGCCATTGAACAGCATAAAGTTAAAATACTGCCGGTAATGACATACTATAAGGAAAATGGACCTGCACTTGTATAATGTTTTTCTAGTCATTTTCACCACTCAAAGTGCTTTCACACCACCAGTCACATTCACCTATTCACACACACACATTCAAACACTGCTGGCCGAGGCTACCGTACAAGGTGCCACCTGCTACTAATTTTTTGCGTAATGGTCCAAGGCCGGAGAAAGACTCAGGTGCGGATATCAGACACACACACACACAGTATAGTCCAGTTCCAGTATTTATTCCAAAAGGGGATAATCCAAGAATCGTTGGTCAAAAAACAGGCAGAGGTCTAACACGAGTATCAATCACAAATCATAAAAGCTAGAGAGCTTGGCTTACAAGAAGAACAAAGACAATCAGGCAACTGGAGTGAATTTCCAAGGGAAATATATACTGAACCAGGTGATGCAAAAAATTTGCGGGAAACAGAACAAAGAGAGGAAGTGAAGCTAACACAGACACTAAATAAACAACAGTCTACAAAGTAAAACAGGAAATAGCAAATAAGAGCCCATGTGGGTCATGACATTCTGATACAGTCAACTGACTTACGCACCGATGGAACAGATATCTGGAGCAATTTGGGGTTCAGTATCTTACCCAAGGATACTTCAACATGTTGACTGGAGGAGCCAGAGCTCAATCCGCCAGCTTCCGATCAGAGGATGTCTCACTAGACCTCTGAGTTACAGTCAAGGCAAGTCAGGTCAATTTTATTTATAAAGCCCATTATCACAAATCAGTTTGCCTCAAAGGGCTTTACAGCATACAACATCCCTCTGTCCTTAGACCCTCACATCGACAAGAAAGCCCTGCAATGGGGGGGGGGGGGGTGGGAGGGTAGAAACCTCAGGAAGAGGGACTGAGGAGGGATCCCTCTTCCAGGATGGACAGACGTGCAATAGATGTCGTAAATAGCAAATAAATTACAGTAATGACATAAAGGAAAGAGAAACAGAGAGAGAGAAAGAGAGAGAGGGAGAGAGGGGGAGAAATGTACAGCAATAATGGTAACAACAACATATCATATAGCAATTGTGATAGACATAAAATTAAAAAATGCAATGATAGCATGTGATGTTACATGCAAATATTGTAAATGTTGATAACAGTACTGTGTATATTAACAGTGGAGGCATGACTCATAATAATGGCAGTAGAGGTGGCGTCGAGCAGCATCGGTGCAACCAAGGCCCATGACACAGGCGCAGCCTCAGACAGGACCACAGCAAAATCACGACCGAGACCACGATCCAGGCTGAGCTGGAGGTACAGCATCAGTGCAGCCACAGCACAAGCACTGCCAAAGGCAGGATCACAGCATCAGCACAGCCATCACCACGATCCAGGCGCAGCCAAGATTGCAGCCAAGATCTGGGAAAACTACGAAACAAGGGAGCGAAAATGCTCTGGAGCAGTAAAAAGACATGAGTATTTGCCAATAAGGGGAGCAAGAGAAAGAAAAAGGAGCTCAGTGTATCATTGACAGTCCCCCGGCAGTCTAAACTTATGTCAGCCTAACTAGGGGCTGGTCCAGGCAACCCGAGCCAGCCCTAATTATAAGTTTTATCAAAGAGGAAAGTCTTAAGCCTACCCTTAAAAGTGGAGATGGTGTCTCCCTTAATGAAATTGGAAGAGGAGGAGCGTGGAAACTGAAGGCTCTAGCTTCCATCCTACTTTTGGAGACTTTAGGAACCACAAGTAACCCTTCATTTTCAGAGCGCAGTGCTGTTGAGGGTTGATAGGGAACTATGAACTGTGAAAGATAAGACGGAGTCTGACCATTCAGAGCTTTGTAGGTAAGGAGAGGGAATTTAAATTAAATTCTGGATTTTACAGGGAGTCAGTGCAAAGAAGCACAGGAGAAATATTATCCCTTTTCTTGGTTCCAATTAGTATAGGTGCAGCAGCGTTCTGCACCAGTTGGAGAGACTTCAGAGACTTGTTGGGGCAACCCAATAATAGGGAGTTGCAGTAATGCAGCCTAGAAGTAACAAATGAAAGCAATAATTTTTTGGTAACTGTTTGAGAAAGGATATGAATAATATATGAATATTTGCAATGTTACACAAGTGAAAGAAAGCAGTCTTTGTTGTTTGAAGTTTGTTTAATATGGGAGGCAAAAGATAAATCTTGATCAAATAAAACTCTGAGGTTCCTTACAGTTGTGCTAAAGGCCAAGGCAATGCCATCTGGAGAAATTATATCCTTAGAAAAAGAGTTTCTGAGGTGTTTGTTACCAAGTACAATAACTTAAGTTTTGTCTAAATTTAACATCAGGAAACTGCAGTTCATCCAGGCTTTTATATCCTTAAGATAACTGATCGATTTCATCTGGCTTCATAGATACAATTGCATACCATCCGCATAACAATGGAAATTTACAGACTGATTTTTAATAATGTTGCCTAGGGGAAGCATATATAAAGTTAAAAAGGATTGGTCCAAGCACAGAACCACCGAAGCAGACCTTAGTATGCATGGAGGATTGATCATTAATATGTACAAACTGAGAGCAATCTGATAAGTATGATTTGAACCAGTTTAGTGCCATTCCTTTAAGGCCAAATAAGTGTTCCAGTCTGTACAGTAAGATTTGATGGTCAGTGGTGGCAAAATCATTGGATTAATACAGCTTTGAGTAGGTTATCAGGGTGTCCAATTTCACATGTCTAATTTTGCTTAAATCATGTTTGTATTTACATTTTGATCAATTTTGTGACAAAACAATAAACAAACAAAACAAACAAACAAAGACCAGTCCTTTATCAGAGGCAATCAATAAGTCATTAGTAAGATGCTGCAAATCCTTACTGAAAATCCTCAAATGAAATATTATCTTGGAGAAAGTCACAAAGCTGATTAGCAACTACTTTCTCAAGGATTTTAGAAATGAAGGGGAGATTAAATATCAGTCTATAGTTTGCTAAAACCTCTGGATCAAAAGTGGGCTTCTTTAGAGGAGGTTTAATCACAGCTGCTTTGAAGGACTGTGGTACATAGCCTGTTAATTGAGACACATTGATTATAACAACAAAGAGTTGTCATCTAATGGTTAAATTTCCTGAAGTAGCCTAGTTGGGATGGGGTCTAACCAAGATCCCAGGAAGTGCATCAGGCAACTTTTCCCCATTTGCTAACTTGGGGAAAGAGACATCTGTAAATATTTTTTTGTGAGGATCAATGCAGAAGAAATCAATTCCTTGAATTTAGCTACTGCACTATCGGACAAACATCTACTGTAGTAACTCTTGCTGAGAGGCACGTATTCGAGTAAAAAAAATTGTTATTAAAGTTATTAAAAAATGGTCTGACAGAGGACTATTAAATCTTCAATGTTGATGCTGTACACCAGAACAAGGTCTCGGATACAGCTGCGTAAAGGTCCCTATAGGGCTGGTGGGAGGGGCAGTTAAAAATAAAAATAACCATGTGCAGTGTAATCCCATCATGTGCTAATGTTGATGTTATGGTAGTGGCATCCCAGAACAACAACAGCAGATGCAAAAGAGCGTAACATGTAGACGTAGAAGTCCATTGAGAAAGTGGCAACATGTAACAACTTGGGATGAGAAGGTGCTGAAGTGGTAAATCCAGGTACTGTTTTGGGCTTTCTGCTGTGGATGGGCTCCGTTCCACTTCAATCTGATGTTTTTTCTGCTTGTTTTTTTACAAAAAGACACAGCAGTCATGTGACATGGACGCAGGCTGATAGACAAGAATAGGTCAAAAAAAAAAAAACAGCCATCTCACAGCTGTAGAGCTGTTATTGTGAAACTAATATGTTTTTGGAACAATGTATCTATCACACATTTTAGTCTGAGAATGCCTTGTTAATAGAGCTAATTGCTCTCATTTGTGGATCAAAACGAGCGCCAGCGTGTGAGAGTGTTGCTCCTCAGAGCTTGCACTGACACTGAGCTCTGTAACACACTGCCAGCAGCTCGTTCACACCGAGTGCTGCAGGGTGCTCAGCCTGCCAGTCCATTCTCAGCTACCCAGTGGCAGATATGCCTTGTAGCGGTCAGTTTGATATCAGCTGCTCTCTCTGTGAGTTCCTTTAAGCCGTGAAATGGAAACATCAAAGTCTGAGGCCCTTTCCAAATCGATCTGCTGTGTAAATGTGTACAAGTGCCGGTGCGACTCGGAGCTGCAGTCGCTGTAAATCACAGCTTTGCAGTGTGTCATGGTGAAGCATGGCACTGATGCTCACTTTGTTGTTTGTTTTGTATTAAGTATTAATCATACCTTCTGTTTTTCATTTGCTTTTGATCTTGTTTCTTCACTGTGTTTGGGATATTTAGACAAGAAACATATTTCAGTTCAACAGAGAAGTCAATTCTCTGACATTCCCAAAACATTACTTTCTGTAGTCTTCCTTACTGCTACTAGCTGAGTGTGCCATGAGAGTGGGGGTGAAAGACAGACAGACAGGCACACAGAGAGAAATGTTGAGCAGCTGCTCAGAGGAGGCCACAGAGGCCAACAGGGAGTGAAAATACTTGGCTATTCTTAAACGTCTAAAGTAACAAAGGCAAACGTTGTACATGATCCCTGTAAGGATTTATATTACTATTTGTCACCATATCCTTCACACACAGCTACAGTTTGACTGGAACATTTGGTACACCCAGACATTAGATAACTTCATAATGACAGACTACTAATTTATAACAGTTTGCCAGTGTAGGCTATCATTATGTGTTTGTTATAGTATTATTATGTGAGTAATCTGCCTATACGTTATATTTAGAGATGCACCTAACATTCATTTTTTATCTATTAATCTATCGATTATTTTTCCGATTAATCGATTAATCTATCAATATTTTTTTATTGATCTAACTATTATTTTTTTATTACTCAATTAATATAACAACGACTTTACCAAAAATAACATTTTAAAACTTGTCATACACTGCAGGGCATTATTCCCCTACAAAAAATAGCCCAGTCTTAACTGGTAATCTGTGTTTTACAGTCTGATATAAAGTCTCTCCAAAAATAAAATTAATGCAATTAATTAATGCAAGAGCTTGTTCCACTCAAGTAAAAGGAATGTAGTGCAATCTACATTTATCAATACAACAGCAAAATAAACAATAAAACAATGTAAAATACAAGTCACTTTCAGGAGGAGTAACAAAACAGTTACTCTTTGTTACAGTAACAAACCTCAAATCTAGCAGTCCAACAAAATATCTTACAGTAAAATTAGTGCAATTTCAATAACACTATAACTTTTCTCTAACATAAAAGTTAAAACTAGTACATTCTTTCTGTATCAAAATAGTCCAGCCTTAACTGGGCCTTAAGGCATACCACTGCCTGCTGATATGAGTGCGGTATTTTCATATTTATAAGCCCATATTCCACTCATATATGAAGTTATGCAAGCTCCTGGACAGCTGATAACCCCGTTCTGTGAAGGTTTCAAAATAAAATGCATTGTATCAGCAACTGATGGCATTCTGTCCACAGAGACACAATCAGAGGGCTTTTGTTTCGAAAGGGAAGCTAGGAAATTGAGGTAAAACAAACATCTGTGTATTTCCTCATCTCTGTGACAGAGAGAGACTTTAAACTGCAGTATAAAGTGGTATAGAGGCAACAAAACGCGAGTGTCAGCTGACACGCAGCTCAGACGCGCATGACAAGCGCTGCTCGGGCAGACAGTGTGAACGCTCTAATTTGATACACAAGCGCAGAAACAAAAAACAACACGCTTGGCGCTGCTCACGCTCTCATGATGTGCGCTGTGTGAAACGTTGCGACGCGTTGCCCCAGCCCTAGTTATATTAACCTGTGTTTTTGTAATCAACAATTTCACCACTTCTGTTGTTATCACTGAATCATGATGCTTCATTCTTGTACTGTTGGGTTTTTGTTTCACGTTAGCTATTTTTAGCCAACAGACAGAAAAGTGCTTTTCACTGATAAACACAGGAAGAGAAGGCATTATCTTCTGTGACAGTGTTTTGTGTTAGTGTGGACCTTTCACCAAAGTAGTCTAGATTGTTTTGGGCATATAGTGTCCCATGCAGTAGGACCAACAAGAAAGACAGTGTTTACACTATAAGTGTAAAGTGTAAACTTACAAACCCAGGGATGTTTCTAGCACATTTAGTGCCCTTAGCTAGTCCCCCCTAACCTAACCTAACCCAACCTAACCTAACCGCCCCCCTCCTCGAACAACCCCCACTAACACCCACATCACAAAAAATGTAAATAAACATCCCAGGTAACAATACAAAAATAAGACAAGAATATGTGCTATATGTGCTAATTTGATTTCAGAACTAGTAATGTGTTGTAATATTTAAATAAATTAATAAGTAATCAAAAAATATTAATAAAAAATTTAATGAAAAATTTAAAATTATCTCTATGAGAAGACAATATAATAATTTGATAATGTAAAATAATACTAAAATGTACAAATTCACTTCCTAATTGAACTAGGGATGAACCGATTTTGAAACTCTGGACAGATACGTATTCCAATGTTTAAGACAATAATTTTTCCAACAGCCAAATTGTTGGCCGATTCAACATTCTGACTAATACCTGGAAAACAATGAGTCACATCAGTAGAATCCGATAAGAAATGAAACGTGGTTCACTACTCCAGCAAGTAGGACTGACCTTAGCAACAACCTAGCAACAGACACATTTTCTAGTCCCTCCTCAGTCTGCTGGTCAACTCGTGCATATAGTCTATTTTCAAGAGATTGTGGGGTTTCCCAAACTAAATAAATACACCAGATATAAACACAGAAATGCTCAGCTTGCTCAGTTTTTTTCTTTAAGGTTATTTTTTTGGTGTTTTAGCCTTTATTAGATAGGACAGATCAATAGCGTGAAAGGGGGAGAGAGAGTGGGGACAACATGCAGCAAAGGGCCTTGAGCAGGAGTTGAACCAAAGGCCGCTGCAGCAAGGACACTTCCTTTATTTATGGGGCACCTGCTTTATCCACTCAGCCACCGACACCCCAGCTTGCTTAGTTTTGATACGACTAAGATATCTGCGGACTAAAAACCACTCTACATATACAAATATAGTGATGACACCCGCAAACTTTACCTGTATTTTAAGCTAGTAGCTCCATGTCACGGCACAGATGAAGGGATGCCAGAGGATGACAAACATTTCCAATAACTCGAGAGCAAGGTAAAGCCCAAAAGTCACAATAAATGAAAAAAAGATTGAGGTATCATCATTTCCAAAATTCCTAAAATGTTGCTATCTACTGAAATATTCTGCGTCTTGATGGCGTTTAGCCTTTCACGTTCACTGCTGTTCCAATGACTTAGCCCTATATTTACCATCATGCCTAGAACTGGACTAAGTGGTTTTTAGTTTGCAGATAAGTGTGCTGTTTTCTGGTCAAACACACAAATGTCACTTTTTTGTCAGTGTTTATCTGTGCAGAACATGGTGGTTTATGCTGATTAATGTCATTGATTTGTTAGTTTATAGTTTACACTATTAGTGAGGTGTATATTCAAGCACATAGGTCAATCTAGTGACAATGATATTATACGTGCTGCTGCCCCCTACTTGCATTGTTGTGGTATTAATTTCATATTTCCTGGAGCTATGATTCAGAAATGGCAGAGTAATCTTTTTAGTGCTGAGGCAGGTGTGCTGTAATGCATATTTGAGCACGTTCTAAAAGTCTTGTGGAACAATCAGATTGCTTGGTCGGAGCTACTTGTTGTATAATGTATTATGAATCCCTCTCTAATAAACAAATTTCTTCTTCCTTTTCACCAAAAACTACATTTCACAAGATTACATTTGAACACACCATGAGAATGTTATGATTCACCTTTGCCCAAATTAATTTTTACTGAACAGAGCTTGAACGCATCACAATGTAAACCAAATTAACCTCCGTAAGCTGTTTATTGCAGCCATAGGTTGCTTTGAGCTGATTTCAATATGGATAGGTTGCTTTTTCATTTTATTTCCCTCCACAAACACTCCTCTCAGTGATGTGGTAGATGGGCAGCTTACAAAGGAGGAAGTAGATACACTCTTTTGTATATTCTAATGGCTTTTTGGCTGATAGTGGGTAAAGTTAAACTGTTAAAAACAGAAAATGCTCCTCTGATGTCCACTTAACTCACGCATCATGTATTGTTCACACTGTGATGAATCTCTTGAACTTTTTTTTTTCTGGGTACAATTTTGGCACTCCTCTCAGCAATGGTTCCCTTGGCAGACAGCTGTATCACCCATGGCATGCACCGCCAGTGTACAGACTATTGACTTATCTGCTGCAAATGCTGAGGACATTTGCTGAGACATGGTGTGGACAAATTTGTGTCGTACATCTAATAGCCTGATTATTAATTAATACATTATAGATTCCATTCCATTGGGAGAGTGTGCTGGGAGAGAGTACAGGAGGTGTATTAACCTTAGAGGGATTAACAATGTATGTGGATGTGGTAGTAGGTGGACAAAAATATTAAAGCAAATTTTCACCAATGAGGAAATTATCTTATCAGAAAAAAAATAAATCAGTTCCATGATGTATGAGTCAATATGAAGCAGATGCTGAGTACACCCTAGGGGTGTGGTTTTCTCCAGACAGCTGACACCAAAGCTTGGTCATGTCATCATGACTAAGGAGGAAAATGAAAGGCAGTCTGCTGTACATGAAAGTCCAGGAGCCTATGGACTGTCAGGAAAGGCAAAGACATGCAGTCAGTGCGCCCAGCCCATTCTTGTTTATGAGATATTTCAAGAACGTTTTGAGGGAATTTCTTCAAATTTAGCACAAACATTTACCTGGACTCAAGGATGAAATGATTAGATTTTGGTGGTCATAGGTCAAAGAAAAGGTCACTTTGACCTATTCTGCCTCGTTCTTGTGAATGCATTATCCCAAGAACAACTTGAGGGATTGGCTCATGTTCAAGTGGACTCAAGGATGACCTGATTAGATTTTGGTGGTCGTAGGTCAAGGTCACTGTGACCTTGCATTTGTCTCATTCTTGTGAATGTAACACATTAAGAGGCCTTGGAGGAGTTTCCTCAAATTTGGCACAAAAATCTACTTGGACTCAATGATGAACTGATTAGAATCTGGTTGTCAAAGGTCAAGGTCCTAGTGACCAAATTTTAAACAAATCACATCAAAGGATATAATGAAGTGCTTGCATTTTATGTCCAAGAGGTCAAAGGTCAACTGCAACATTATGATGTTCTGCAAAAACATTTTTCTGTCTTTTATTCAGCATCATTTTTTCAAGAACAGAAGGGCGGACATTTGGGCAGATACTGAATTGGTGACACTGATCTTGAAACTGTGCTGACTGTAGAGATGTGAAACGTCCACAGACATGGATGTAAGCTGTAAGTGCAACTTCACTGGTGTGCAGAGGCATATAATGGCGTGGCAGTATTTCTAGTTTCTAAATGCTGCCAGCAGACATGTGAGGTTACTGCCAGTGATCTGGAGCCATAACACAGAGAGCAGACTGCTAATGAACACTACTGTCCACACCATCAGACTCCTCCTCTGCTGCTTTCACCACAGAGCTGTTCACATCCAACATTTAGCACAGCCTGCTGCACTCGCCAGCATATTTCTTCTTTTCCACTCATCAGATCATATATTTCACACCTCCCAAGCGAACTCAACTTTTACTCCACATTCCACTCTGCTGATTCAGCGCAGCTACTTTAATCCTCTGCCTGTGATGTTTTATTCTCGTCACTTTGTTTGGAAGTGGTTGAAAAGTGATGCATCCGAGACAGTGTAGCCCAGGGATACTCCATCTGTTCCACTTAGGGGCCACTTTTGCAGAATTACAGGAGTTGTGTGTCTAGGATTTAATGACATTTCTAGGATTTTAGTACATTTTGAAGGATTTTAGGATGTTTTGGGGATTTTAGGATGTTTTGTAGGATTTTAATATGTTTCTAGGATTTAAGGACATTCTTTTAGGATTTTAGGATGATTCTAGGATTTTAGGACATTTCTAGGATTTTAGGACATTTCTAGGATTTTAGGAGGTGTCTAAGATTTGAGGATAGTTCTAAGATTTTGGCACATTTGTGGGATTTTAGAGCATTTGTAGGATTTTAAGATGTTTCTAGAATTTTAGGACATAGGATTTCAAGACATTTCTAAGATTTTAGTATGTTTCAAGGATTTCAGGACATTTCTAAGATTTTTGTATGTTTCAAGGATTTCAGGACATTTCTAAGATTTTTGTATGTTTCAAGGATTTCAGGACATTTCTAGGATTTCAGGGCATTAGGGGCTTAGCTTGGACCTCTGCTGGGGGGGTACAGAGGATCCTCCACTGGCACATTTTTGATACGAACGAGTTCTATTTTGATGCCGTTATATGCACTCTGGCATGCACAATTCCCAGAATGAAACTTTTTTTTTCATTGTGAAAATAATTTAGAAAATATATGGGGGCTCACTGTATCAGGGGGCAAATTTGGTTGATGGGCCGTAAGTATCAGTGGTGTGGTCTATTCTAAACCTACTGCAACCATTCAGCAGCAGTGTGTTTTATGGCTCTTAGGTCAGATTGAGAGTTTTGAAGAGACGGCGAAAACTTCCTCTACAGGAGTGACACAGAGAGAACAAACACGAGTCAAACCTCTACAGCTGCTGCACAGAGCCATTGAGATGATTCAGGAGAGTGTGCGTGGCAGCAGTCAGTGATAGGCTGCTGCAGAGGGGCTGCAGCCAACCGGTGGAATGTGAACATGCGCTAGCATTACACACTGAAGCAAGAAGGGATTTTACTCCCTGTCTGGTCCACTTAGCAGCTGGCCTTACTTGGTAATGCTGGATAAGTCTCTCAGCTTGCTGCGTCTACTTTTAAAAGGCTGAGTAAAAGAAGGAAAGGGAGAAGTGAAAAGGAGCAGTGACTTCTGTAACCCAACCTCCTGGAGTCATTTTCTTCAGGAGCAAGAAAAAACTACTAATGTTTTGTGGTGGAGTGGAGAGAGGGAAGGAGTGGCATGGGTGGATGCTGTTAGGACTGTTGCTCCTCTCATGCACACTGTTTTCAGCCGCAAGTTTCCAAAAAACATTTGGGTCTTTTCCCCCTCTGCAAGTATAACCTGTCCAAATTTTCAGTTTCCAGTCTGACGATGTCAGGGACATGTGGAATCTAATGTGGAAGTACTGCATTTCAGTTCGGACAATAAGGTAGGAGGATCCTGTTTTCAAGCTCTGAAGCATGATGGGTGTACTGCTGGGAAAGTCATTAGACTTGTGCTGCTGTGTATGCTGGACAAATCCTCCCTCTATGTTTGAGACATGTGGACACCAGGACAAGATCTGCAGCTGGACGCAGCATTTCTTACACTTGCAGAATTAGTTGTGTTAGTTGTGAATTGTTCGTGGTTTAACATCAGAGGTTACATTTAAGTGACTCTTTTTGAATGAAGATGTGAAAAGTTTTGTCTTGTTTTTTGGACAGCTGCGACATTGATCATCATCTTATCTGAAGATCAAACCTGAAGAGTTGTTTCACTTTGACTGCAGCTGAGAATGCTGTGAGTTATTTTTCAATTAATTGTTAGATCATCAGCGAATGGTGACAAAGAACCATCACAACTTCTCTGAGTCTTTAGGCAGCTTGTTTGGCCAATCTACGTTCCTAAAACCCAGAACAGTTTTTAGTTTTTAACTTAAAATCAGAGAAAACCTTGGTATTGTCACATCTGGGTAGCTGGAGTCAGTAAAGGTTTAGTAAATGCCTTCACCCAGTGGCTTGTGACCCTGCTGTCTTTTAGTTATGACCACTTTGAATAAATACTTTTTCCCCCTTGTTTTTTTTTTTTTTAGATTTTTTCTGTCCTAAAGAAGCAAAATTATTCCATAATCTGCTAGAAAAAATCTGTTTTATCTCATCAAAATGGGTGTCCCATATTCTGACTTAAACAATTAACCCTTTGAATCCTGAGCAAATTTGTTTGATTTCAATTAAAACCAGGAGAAGGCAATGAGCAACTTAACAAGACATGGCCCAAAAGTTAGCAAAAAATTATTTTGAAAAAAGTTACAAAAAAGAAATCACCCAAAATTAAGCAATAAAACGTATCAAACCAAACAAGAAAATGACCTAAAAATTTGCTGAAAATGTATTTTATTAATAGTTTTTATTCTGGAACATCACTTAATATAAAATAATTATAATTATAAATACAGTTGGGTGGGTATTTTCCCCTGT
Source organism: Plectropomus leopardus (assembly GCF_008729295.1). NCBI lineage: Eukaryota > Metazoa > Chordata > Actinopteri > Perciformes > Serranidae > Plectropomus > Plectropomus leopardus. The sequence continues at coordinate 1,273,654 of NC_056464.1, forward strand.
TTTCATGATACATTTTCAAATAATCCTTCTTTTCTTAAAACTAAATTGTAGGTAATTTTCTTGTCACCTTTTATTAATTTCTTTTAATTTGTGGGACATTTCTTGTCAAGTTTGTCATTGCCTTTTCCCCCCATGTTTTCTAAACTAATTTGCTGAGGTTGAAAAGGGTTAAATATCTTGTAAAAGCCACCTGAGCACAAGAAAAAAGTAAACTGATATCAATTCAAGTTTTATTGAATTGGTTAGTTAGTTATTAAAATTGTTAAGTGTTCTACTTAATTTTCTGTGGATCAACTATTCAATTATTGGACTAATTGTTTAATTAAGATTACATAAAATGAATTTTATCTATATAGGCAACTGGTGCCACAATAGATGACATTAAGCTGATTTTCTGTACTTTTTACTCACAACACATGTTATTTCCATGAGGCGTCAATACCAAACTGTTCTGTCTGTGAGAACAGTGTAACAGTTGAAACAGGCCATGAGAGATGTGCTGTAGGAGACGGGTTAAAGTATTAATGGTTCCACACAGTGATTTCCCTACAGCTAGGCTAAAATTAGTGGCCACTGTGGCTAGAGCAGCCTGAGTCAGCAGTAGCCAATCACCATTCATAAACTCCTATGGTCTGTAATTCCAGTGTCCGTGGGTCGGCCCGCCACAGCTCTGAGTTCTTGCTTTAATACACAACTGTTCCTCCCTCTCAGTCTGTCCACTCATTTGATTGAATTTCTGATCCCTGTCTGGTACACACACACACACACACACACACACACACAAACACACACACACACAAACACACACACTGTCTTGTGTAACTTGGCCATCAGACATTTTCCATCTCTGCTGATTTCTCATGAATACCATAGTTACATGCTTTTTCCTCTTGGTGTACTCAGTCCCTTCTGTCTGCTCTGCTAAAAATGACTCCACACTCATTCACACATGTACACAGGAGACACAGGCTGCACTCTGAAGTGTGGTATTTTTAAAGAGCTACCTTTAATGAGCCTTTTTCACATTCAGTGTCACCATCCACTCACAGCAAAGGCACAGCAGGAAAAGCTGCATAAGTTGATGTTCACTAATTGTGGGACATGTTGTAAACATAATAGATGGTTTTCCATTACAGATTTGCATTATTTTTATTGCACTATTTTTGAAATTGTGAGATGACTGCGTTTCCACTAAATGATGTTCTGTGACTTCTTCTCTGGTGGTAACATTCAAAGAAGCATGGTGATGGATGTTCAAAACATTAGCAGCTTTATTTCTATTGCAGCCACCGCACTAGCCTTCATTATTTCCAATTCAAGGTTACGTAGGCGTGTTATGGAGCCATAATGGAAAGGTGAGCCCCTTTTACATGGGAGACGTGCCACATATGAGGTATTTCTGGGAGGTGATAGTCCACGATTTTACAGAGGAATTGTAGATTAAACATTTCTGGATGATCCGCTCAACTTTTGAAGAGTTATGTGATGCAATAACACCTCCTTCAGCTCCTACTGCATCATGAGGGAGCCAGTTCCTATAAGCACACAGCCATAGCATCATGTGACCTATGAAAGCCAAAGTTTTGCAAAAAGTGGCTGTCTCAAATCACATGAAATGCCATCTCACGTGAGCTTCAAAACTTTTTTGTGATACATAGGAGATTTATTGAAATCAATGTGTTTCCATTAGATGTATTTTACATTGGCAATTTTAATTTGTGCAATTTTAGGGTTAATGGAAACCCACCTATGGTGTCGTTTAATAAAACAGTAACATTTTTGTCATGGATGAGTCCGTCAGTTCCAAAGGACAGGACTCGCATAAGCTAACTCTGTTGGAAAATGAAACACAAGAAAGTAAGGGCCAGGATGAAAAATAATTAAGTTTTCCTCTAACTTTTGTAGAAAACGTCTTGTTCACGTTTGACCCGTCACTTATAGACAGTTACAGGAAGCTGGGCTTCTGTTTTCGGCCTGCTTTACACACCTAAGGTATTTCACGGTGCCTGCACTACATTCCTGAGGACAGCAGTCATACCTCAGTAACTCTCCTCTTCTCACATGCAGGTCTCGCCCTCCTCTGACCCCGTTACGCTGCTTCTTCTCTCAGTTTATGTGGGACTACATACTGAACCCATCTGTGTGTGTGTGTGTGTGTGTGTGTGTGTGAGGGAGAGAGAGAGAGAGTGATCTCCCTCACCATACACCATCTGTAGGGATTTTTTTAACCTGCTTTTCTTAAGCACTTTTGTAATAAATTTGACAATCAACACCTTTCATTTAAACCTTTGAAACATGTGCAAATTGGTTTTTATTTCTGTCAGAAACATGGGGAAAAAGGCAATGAGGAACTGAAAGGTAACTAGACAATGACCTGAATACCAGCTTTAAAAAACGAATTATTCTAATTTATTATTAAAATCATATATTTAAAGTTAGGTTACATAAAACATATGACTACTTTTAATTATTTGTATTTGTTTATTTTATTTGAGCTCTTTTTTCAGGTAATTTCATTTTGTTTTGTTTTTTACTTTTACTTTTTTTGTAACTTTCTTGTAGATTTTTGATCATTTCTCATTAATTTTGGGGCCATTTCTTGTTCAATTACTTATTGTTTGTTTTTTGTGAGAAATCAAGTTGATTAGCCAAGGTTTCAAAGGGTTAAAGAGGCTGGCTGTACAGCAGAGGCTGGCCCATGCTCTGTTTGAACTCTCAGAATACTGACTTTTTTCAAAGACTGTGTGCATGCCGGCCCTTTAAAAAGGTTTACCAGTGAAACAGTAGAGCTCAGGAGCCTGATCTGGCTATTTCTCCTGGAAGCCAAAGGAGCACAGGCTATTATTTATTGAACTCACAGACAGGAGCTGAAGCTGCCAGTTTGAGGTGACCTACGTGTGTGTTTGTCTGCCTCCTGTTCTCCTGGCCTCCCTGAGGAGAGGAAATACTGATCTCTCTGCTAAAACCTGACAACAAACTGTCTCATGTCTCAACGACTACTTCAGCCCCACACAGCTTCCTGGCGAGTGAGCAGATGCAGCAGATCAGAGCTGGCGGTTTGTCTCTGAGCAGTCAGGCGCATCATAACCAGTTCTGCTGCTAGATACGCTCTGTGTTGTGAGGTAGGGCTGACACCACCTTCCAACTAGGCTGCACTTTAAAGGGAAAGTCATTTCTGCTCGTCGCTCCAGCAGGGGGTGGAATGAAAGGGTCTGTGCTGCAGTGAGAACACAACAGTCAGCTGTCAGGACTCTCTCTGTGGCTGCTGGAGAGCAGCAGCAGCTCCTCAGGAGAAGCCTCCTGCTCTCCTGCTCTGCTGTGGGAGGACACACAGACGGGAGGCTGAGAGCACTGTGAGGGGAGACATATGGTGAGTGTAGGTCTGATTCACTGCTGCTCAGCCGGACACAGATATTATTAGACCTTTACTGGCTCATGTTCTCAAATCATGTGAAAGACTTTTTTTACTTGCTGAGAAAACTGCGTGCTGTGTTCTCTCGTGCTCTCTGACAGGACATTTATCAGTGGACCTGGCATCTGTGATCAACTGATGACAAGGTCACTTTATTCCTGCTGTCAGTCCTCTGCAATTTCACACTTTAAATGGTTAGTATATGAGGAATTCTGCAGGCTTGTCAGATGTGCGTGCAGTCAGTGCATTTACATGGGGTTAGAAGACTAAATTATTGTGCTGGTGCGTTAGTGTTAGACTTTTGAAATACATGTAAACATATTAGTCTGACAAAAATCATACTAAGTCAAATTTCTTAAAGTCAGACTGACACACCTTGATGTGGTTGGGGGTTGATTTACTCTCTCATGTATACGCCTCAACCAGACCTTAACTGGCCTAGGTGTTCTGCACATGCTCCATATTTCCTACATAGGGCTTTGAGCTGGAAGTCAAAGAGCATGAATTCATAGAGGAAAGCCGTAAAAAAGTAAAGCATAGAGCACATATGCAATGTACAGTGGCAAAAAGTTATCAATGTTTACATTGTTTGAAATGCTAACCGTTTGCCGCTTGTTAACTTGTCTGGTACGTTACGTAATAGGTCAACCAGAAGAAGGTCCAATAGCAACTAGCTGAAAAGAGGGCATATCTCCTCCTACTGTGACAGTGGGAAATACTTCATTAATAACTGGATTCTACCCCTGCTTATGTATACTGGGACAAGGACTGTAGTCCAATTAAAAGGCCCAATTGAGCTATAACCATAGCTCCACTTAGCTGGACATGGAAACATACTAATCATACAAACATCTTGAAACTCTGCTGAATGCAAAGCGTCCATGTTTTCACACACGGATTTAAACTGTTAGTGTAACTTGACTGTTGCACAGAGGCATACAACTGCAAGGAAATATTTCTAGTCCATACACATATACGGGAAGCCACTTTTTTTTTCTGCACCATCAGTAGATGAAGCCTTAATGTTTCAGTTAGACAGAACATCATCTCCGTTCATTGCTCTGGAACCATGCTTGAATGGAATTGTAATGAATTTAAATTGCCTTAATGATGAAAAAATGTCATCATAATGACTAAGATGTCACTGTAGCTCAGCAACTGCTGCACTGTAAGTCCTTTTTAATCACTGTCAGGTGCTATAATTGGCCGGTCCCAGCATCAGTGGTGACCCTCGGCTCAGTCAATAATGACCAGACCCTGGCTGGGGCGGTCAGGGACACAGCCGTCACCAGGGTCCTCTTTCATCTTTTATGCATTTCAATGAGGCTGAGCTCATCCAACATTAATGGCATCCATCCCTCAATCTCAGCTGGGCGCTGACCCCGGGCTGTCAGAGGTCCGGGTGGTGCCTCGGCCTGGCCCCGCCTGCCCTGTGAGGCCCACTGCAGCTTGACTTCAGCCTGACTCTGATAACAGCACCGAGCCACCTGCTAATGGCACTCTGACGGATTAGAGACGCAGCAGTGCTCTCACAGTATCCTGCGACCACTTCAAATCTCAGCTATTGGCCACATTCACCGTGACCTTTCTTTTACTAAGTGTCTCTCCCAGTATGGCGTCAGCAAGTCCATTATATTCTCCTCAGGAAGAGTTCCGCCTCCACCTTTGTAAATTCAGAGAGGATTGCTTAGTTCCACCTAACAGTCGGAGGTAGTACTTGCCAGATTGTGGCTGTTTGTATGCATAACTAACCCCAAACACAACATGTGTGGATTTTCTCTGAACTGCTGTATGAATGAGGTTGCCATCATTAGCTCAGTTCAGAACACAGATTGCCCCACCACCAACATCTGGCTGCTCACATACAGCATGTAAAACCTACAAACATCACTGTCTGACTCAAGTCATTGCCCCAAACAGCAGGCCAGTCAAGTGGAGGTTGTAGAAAAGGAAACACGTGATGGTCTTTTTCTCATTGAAAATGACTTCAAAGGCTCTTTCAAGAATTTAAACACTGAGCAACCACCCTTGATTTCTGATTTTGGCAATAAGTGACGAAAAAATGCTTAAAGAAAATAATAATAATTTACATATTTTTAAATATGCAATTATAAATATATATTCATGGGAAGGTTTTACCGTTATTTTTTTTCCACTGGACATTTTTCCCCAGCTTTTTTAAAATATAATTTTCTAAATTTGTTTATTCTTGCAGTTTGTGAAAAATTTCTTGCCAAGTTGTTCATTGCCTTTTTCCCCATGATACTAAAAGAAATGGCATCAACATGCTCATTGTTCAAAGGTTTGAATACTTGTGAAAGGTGTCTGAAAGCAGCTCTAGGAAAGTGATGTGTTCAAATCAAAACAAAATGTTGTAGTCTTATAGAATTCTTTCCATCAGTTTTACACCCATCAATGTACATTTGTATAAGCTGATTCCAAAAGCAAACACATAACAGTCCTTACAAGTTTACTTAATACGACTCAGTAAAATGAGTTTATAGGGGATGTCGTTTTTATAACTGTTATTTTGTTCATATAAAGAAACAAATAAATGAAAACACTGATGAGCTCTTTGCCAGTTGTTAAGCCCAGCAGCAGCTGAGTTCATAGAACAGCAGGGTTGTTTATAATGTGCAGCCTCATACCTAATCAGTGGGGGGCTAATGGATCCTACACCTCCTGCCACTCACCCACACCCTTTGGCCGAGCATTCTGGAAAAATATCCATCACTGGCAGAATCTGCTCAGGCTTATTCTTGCCACTATTTAACTCTGTCAGCCAGGAGCGGCAGTAAAGCCAGGAGCTGAATCTTATTCAGGGTTACTTGAAAGCCTTGAAAGTTTGTGAATTTTAAGTAATTACCCTTGAGCCTTGTCTCACACTTTGCCATGCTGAGTTCTAGAAATTGAGGGAAATGGGCCTGGAAAGTCTTTGAAAAGGCTTTGACTTTGATATTTAAGAGGTGGGACAATGATTACTGCCCCTACTACTGGAGGAAAGGCAGGAGTCTGCTGATGTTTTTGTTTTGAAAACCAAGGCAGATGAGGCTGCAATACAGGAAACCAAGTATGAACAAATTTCCTCTTGTTTATGTTTGTACCCACAATTTGTTTTTATTTTGTTGGTGTCCATTGATTTGTGGGATTCACCAGTGTGTTCTCATTTTTACTCTTTTCGTAGGTGAGATAAAATGTTACCAATTAACAACATCCTGGAAAACAAATAGCAGACATAGAAAGATACCTAGAGCGTAATATATAGACGTGGAAGTCCACTGCAAAGTGGCAGTATGTGAGGACTTGGTATGAGAACGTGTTGTTCCCTCACAGCGCTCTGGTAAGGTCGGGGCTTTATAAAAAGGTAGTGACAACGTGCCAGAGCATAAGCAGCAGGCATTCAAGACAGGGAAAAACAACTCACAGATATAGTGAATGTGGGGTTGGCTTTTACTTTAACTTTTGCTGGTCAGTGTGTTTACCAACAGTCTCTGACAATCTTGCATAGTATACCTTTACATTTATTTAACAGTAAATTATTTCACTGAAGCATAAGCTTTTCTTCTTACAGCCTTTTTTGTGGCGTTTCTCCAGTTCTTTGGCATGTGCAAAGAATCTGGCGACACCTGCCCTTATAAAGTGTTAAAGGTTTTCGGGGTTGAGAACTTTTAGTGGACTTGATTTCTCTTAAGAGAAAATTAGGAGAGAAAATAGGAGATTTCAGAGAATGTTGCTTTTGGAGTTCTAATATGTCTCTTAAGTCATCCAGGTAAACTCCTGTATGTTTAAAATGCGAACAGCTTCTAGTTTAGTTCAGTTAATCTAGTCAATTAATTCCGTTTATTATATGTGCAAGTCTGTGAAAAAACACTTTTAAAAGAGATCAGAACAGTAATTACACTTCTGTCTTCATTGACTGTTGCAAATTACAGCAGAAATGCCAACAAGTTATTACCCCTCTGACCTCCACTTTTCCTGTTCTCCTCCCAGTGTCAGCCTTTAACCCCTCTCCTCTACTTTGATTCTCTTCCTCTCTCCCTCGCCTCCTCCTTCTCCTCTTTTATTATTCGTGGCTAAAGTCTGCAATCAATTAGTACAAGAGAAGACCCAATCAATTCCTGCTCATTTGCAATTCCTCCCCATTAAACACTTTCCTTTATTACCAATGTCATAATTAATGCGGAGGAGATTGAGAGGATGGAAGGGAGGGGGGACTGAGGAGAGGGAGGATGATGTTGGCAGCTGAGGCATGTGTAAGAGTGTGTAAGAGAGAGAGAGAGAGAGTGTGTGTGTGTGTGTGTGTGTGTGTGTGTTAGTTATCATATATTTGCTCCCTGCCGTCATCTCCTTCTGCTCATCCAGACTTCAATCTTCCAGTCAACACATCACCAGCACTAATCATATGTTTAATGGGCCGTGCTCACACACACAGTCCTGCCGTGAAGGAGTAAATGGTCATAGAGACATCATGTCAAATATGGCCGTCACCATGTGAATAAATATATTTTTGTTAAGCCAAACTGTAATATATTTTTTTTTAAAATCTATTGTCTTTCTGTGTCCCTCACACTCAATGGCTGAGAGGCCAGCTCGTTCTCATTCCAAACTTGTAAAATATCACCACTTTGGCAGTGCTTTTGGCGAAGATGGCAACGCCTACAGGCACCTTTTGCATGCGCATGAAGCGCCAGCTGGGAATGTGGCAGGTCTACAAATCATATTCCAGACATAGGTGAACATACTTGCTTGGTACAGATGCTCCAAAATTACATGATCATCATTTTTATAGTTTTTTTTTTTTAAGTGAAAAGTAAATGCAAAAATTACCGTTCTCGTCATAAGACAATTTGTCATAAACACAGTTTTTTGGGTTTTTTTTGTTTCTATTGCATATCATGCAGCTCCATTTTATATACTGATAAATATGTTTAATGTTTGTTTATTAACTGTCCCCTGGCCTCCTTTTCTTTTTTTTTTTTTTTACAAAAGTGGCCCCAGACTAAGCAAGTTCAGTACCTCTGGTCTAGAATTCACATTTGAGAACATTAAATTAGCATCATCAGTTTTAGGAAAAAAATGCCCCCCCTCCATTTTTACATTTTTGATCAGTTTGAGAGCAAATTTTGCATTTCAGACAAACATCTCAGAAAAATCTAGCTTTACTGGTGCTCCGCTGGTTCCTGGCAGCGCATTGTGTTAGTAGATGAGATGTATACAGCTGTGTGGAAGCATGTTTTATGAGCAGAAGGATGAAATGGTGGAGCGACTTGGGGGCAGGTGGTGCACCAATGGCAATTAGTGGGCAGCACAGTCAGTGGTCCCCACATACCAATCTGTCTTCTGCTGGCCTAATAAAAGCCTTTTAACATTTGATTAGCTTCTAATGTCACTGTGTGGGCGTGGCTGTGGTTTGAAGAGTTGAAGAGCCAAGTGATCCAGGTGTAGATAATTGTGCTGGAGGTCTGTAATGTTTTCACAAGTGTGTATTTGCATGTTTATATGGGACAATTTCTGGGTGTGATTCTCTCTTGTTTCCATTTTCCCCCACAGAGACAGAGTGTGTTTGATGGTTGTGCAGATGCAGTGTTTGATGACACAGGAGTGACAAGGCTGATTTTAAATTCACTGCAGAATATCGTCACATCTGAAATGATAATGGACAGTTGAACATAATTTTGCACCAATTACAATATCTCTTTCATTATCTTAACATGACTTTACCCCGATCATTCTCTCGTTGTCTTCAGGCTTGAAAACAACAGTTCCTCTAAAGCTGCTAACAATCCAATAGTGTTTCGGCTTTAAGCCGACAGCTTTCATCTGATCCACTCTATCAAGCTACAGTGACAAGAGCTGATCGGTAGAAATGAGCTCTCATTGTGTATCAATATGATTTCCCTTTGAAGAAACACTTCCTCAATCAAAACAATTCTTTGACTACTTTCCAGTGATTTCTTAGCTTTGCACTTTCTCAGAGTTTTTCACTTTGACAGAAACTTATCACAGATGTTAGTGAGCCTTTCATGGTATTTTTCACCCAAGACAACACATTTAAAAGACGTTTTTCAAAGACTAATGCTTTAAGAGTCTAGAAGCATTCTGTGTGAAGTGGTCTAAAGCTATTTTATATTGTGTTTTGTGTGACACAACGCCAAGGAAAAAGTCTAATATGTGACAAGTGTGCAAGCTTTACATGTTGTCAAGGCTCAAACAAAGTCACACTGGATGTTGTCAGTGTGTGTGGGACTAGTGCTCAGCCATTTTTCTGCAGTCTGATGTGCTGTGTGAAACACCAGCTGCTGTGCTTGGTTCCAGTTGCTTCTGTATGTTTGTTAAGTAGAAATAGCAGCCATTAAGCAGAAGAAAACTGACCGGTGAGTGAAAGGATATTATCGTTTATTACTGGTTGGATATAATTTTGTGATGACTAAAGCAGTTGCTAAATCTGAGAACGCTAAAAACTGTATAAAAGAAGTGGATGTAAGTGTCATAATGTCACCTATTAGTTTGTGGACCCCATCTCAAAGTGTTGTGTTTGGCATTTTGGCTGTTGGCATCTTTATTTTGTGGGGGCCTTTACAGCCTCATTGTGGTAGCGAAGCCACCCGGTGTATTTCTTTTATAGCCTATCGTTAGCTTTTACCTCTGGTAAATACAATGAGGCTTCAAACATCCTGACAGCTGTTTTAATTTGTGAAGATTATCTTACTGAACAAAATGTGTAAGTATAGTAATTGTTTGTTTACCACAGTGTATTTTTGCAGTAATCCAAAATCCCATAGGCTTTTTGATGAATGAAGCAGGGCAATGCTAACTTCTGTCACGGCCCACAGAAAAACGTCATCCTTGGCAAACACAGATGAGGCAGGAAGTCGGATGTTTACAAGAGACAGTCGAGATAATAATCTTATCATCAGCTTTGCTTTCTCTCTCTAAGACTTGTTAACAGTGTTGCAGTGAGTAAAGTGTCATTATTACTACCAGGAAAGATGGACCCAGGTTGTAATGAACAGGATTGATGGCAGTGATTGATGGCACTCATTAAATCCAGCTCTGCCTGTGCACACAAACATCTGCCTGCAGCTCTCAGAGTGGGCACCATGGCATGACGACTCTTCATACAGCATGTTTCAGTACTCGCCATGCCAGCCAGCCTGGCGCATCTGCTACCAGAACAAGCTCCTCCTGAAGTGAAGGAGGGCTGCATGTGATGGGGGCTGAGCTTTGGATCCAGCACAGAGCCTGCTGTTAGCACACATATGAGAAAGCATATGCTTAAATGTTGTGACTAAAGCCCTGGCGTAGCAGAGACGGGCCCTCGTCTTCTCCCTACAGAGTCCTCGCAGCCTGACATCACAGGCTTCAGGAAGGAAGATTGAGACTGTCAAGGATTCGCCTGCTGTAGAGCTGCTGTCTGAATGAGCACAGGGCGCAGTGAGGTGTTCTTCTGATGAAGAAACGTTTTATTTCTATCAGAGCTGGAGTGATTACATCACTGTGTGTGAAACGTCTGCTGATGCTGAAGCTTTCTGAGATATGGGCAGCCAAAATCATATTTCCTGAGCTGCTTTATTCTTTCAAAGAAAAACCTTGATTCAATTAGTGGATCCAGGAGGCCACTGTTTCATGAGACATCAGCGCTGTTTTTAGGAAAGTTGTTCCACATCACATTATGGACACGTTAGTGTTGTGACAGGTTGTCAGTAGACACAGTTGAAAGCCACTCTTTCTTTCTCACTGTGGCTCTTTCTCTTAGTGGCGTTGAAGGCGATGGCACTGACGTGGTGTCAGAAGTAGTGCCAACACAACACCAAGCCTCTGGGCTATGTGCTGCTCTAATGAGCTCCCCTGAGTGGTTAGCAGGGTGATGGAGATGGCCCGCTCGCTCTCCTCCCCCTCACTCAGCGTGCCCGCTTCTAATTGGTGGGAGAAAAAAGAGAGACTCCAGAATTACAGGAGACAATGCTTTGGTCAAAAGAGAAGAAAAAATATATTTCCTTCTCATCTGAATGCATGCCTCTTCACCCCAATTATAATTTCTAGCACAGGTTTGAGGATTACATCAGCCAATATGTCCTGAGCCTGAGGGGAAGGACATGTGTGAAGAGAGAGGTGTCAGGTGTTCTTTCAGATGTGCCAAATATCTGCTGCTTGCTCACCTCATTCTGCTCATATCTCTGGCTCTGAATATCATAGAGCTCGTCATGCTCCTGAGCTGCAGAGAGCCTGAAGACTGTAGCCATGACACCCTCTACTGGGCTCAAAGTGTCAGAGCGGGCTGAACAGCCATACAGGCTGGACAGCAACCTCTCAACACTGTATATGTGCTGTATATGTCAAATGATCACTCAAAAACAAGTAAGCTCATAAGTAGGCATGAGTATTACTAAGACGAAAAGAGAGACTAAATGATAAAATAAATTAACACCTAAATTGATAAAACAACCAGTCTGCCTATTGATTATCCATATTAACCCTGTAACACCTGGACTGACATCAGTTTTCTTGTGCAGCATTAAGACATCTATTCACAAGTATTTAAACCTCTCAAACTTGAAAAAACTTTTGTGATTTCTTTCAAAAACATGGCAAACACACGATGAGCAACTTAGCATGAAACATCCCACAAACCGCAAAAAATTGAGTAAAATGTGAAAATGATCTAAACATTTGCTGGGATGGATTGCTTGATATCAGTGTTAAAAAATGTCTAGAAAACTATATATTTCCAATTTCTATTAATTATAAATTCTAAATTATGTTACAGGAAAAAATGATTTCTTTTAGCACTTTCTTTGGGTCATTTTTTTTGTTTTTGTTTGTTTGTTTGTTTGTTTGTTTTATTCTACTTTTGATCTTAACTTAACTATTTGGAAAAAACACCTCTTAAAGTGAGATTAAAGCTGAGCACAAAGTAGAAATTGTGCTTTCACAGTGCACATCCTTACACTCTCAAATTACGGGTTTAAATGCTTGCCTTTCACAAGCACCTGAAACCTGAGAAATTGGTTTGATTTCTTTTGAAATCATGGGAACATAATGTGACAAGGAAATCATTAAAAAAAAATAACTTGATTGGGGGACTATTAGATACCCAAAAATGAAGGAAAAATGTCCAGACAATTGTTAAAATTAAGTTACAGAAAAAAAATAAAAATTGATTTTTAGCACTTTATTGAGGTCATTTTCTTGTGTTTGTTTTTTGTGTCTTCGATTTCTTTTTTCCCTTATTTTTTAGTAACTTTCTTTAACTTTTAAATATTTTCTTATATATTTTTGGACCATTTCTTGTTAAGTTGCTTGTCACTCTCTTCCCATGTCTTTTAAAAGAAGTCAAGCCAATTTGCTAAGTTTCAAAGGGATAATAAAATGACTACAAATAATCTAAATATCAGACATTTAAGGGGGGCTCTTGGAGCTCTGGGGAAGTTGCCCACTTTGTCTTGTTAATCAGACCTTGATCAGGTCAAACATTCCATGTTTTACATCTGCTACTTCTCACTGCTGTATCTATGTATTATTCATTCTCACATCTGCCCAAGTCTAATTATAAATCCTTGTGTGCCGCGTATATAGTTGTGTGCCACTACAACAACTCGCATTTATTCTTTCTGATACTGTAAATTATTCTTTCCATTTCTAAATGGTGTTATTCATTTTTTTTATATGAATGTAGATCCTGACACAGTGGTCAGTATAAGTCCTGTAGTCAACAGTGTAGCTCTCAACCTAAAAAACGTGACGTGATGTTACATAATATTTGGGTGGCAGTAGCTCAGTCCTTAGAGACTTGGCTTAGGAAGCAGAGGGTCTTAAGTTCCAGTCCCCGTATGAACCAAGTATGGAACATGGACTGGTAGCTGAAGAGGTGCCAGTTCTCCTCCTGGGCACTGCCAAGGGGACCCCTTGAGCAAGGCCCCAAACCCCCAACTGCTCGGGGTGCCTGTCCATGGGCAGCTCCCTCACTGACATCTCTCCATTGAATGCATGTGAGCAGGTCCTGTCTATGCATGCGTGTGTGTGACTGGGGCCTGTTTGTTTGCAACATGTTAAATTAAAAAATAAAAGAATTTTCCCTTGAGGGTTAATGAAGTATATCTTCTTATAACTATTATTTATATATATTTAGAAAATATAATTATTATATAAAGGCTTTTGTACCGCGAGAGGATCTCCACTGGTGGAGAGAGGGAGGACAGCCAGCATCAGGGCAAGGCTGACCCGACTTAGACCGAGAACTGTTCCTCTTCCAAGCTTTCTTCTGTCTAATGTCTGATTGCAGGGGAGTGAAGTGGATGAGATGTGATTTTAGTTCGCTCAGCAAGGAGAGATCTAGGACCGCTCTGCGTATGGCAAGCTGTTTTAAGAGCCATTTAATAGCCAGACTGGATATATGGACTATACTATACTTGTATAGCAAATGGACTTTACTTGTATAGCACTTTTCTAGTCTTATTGATACTCAAAGCGCTTTTACACTACATGTCACATTCACCCATTCACACACGCATTCACACACTGGTGGCCGAGGCTACCGTACAAGGTGCCACCTCCTGTGTGTGTGAATGATTACTCCGTAACCACGCTCCGATGACGCAGCATCGGAAGCAATTGGGGGTTCAGTAGCTTGCAAGACATGTTGCCCGAACCGCTGACCTTACGATTTGAGGACGACCCACTCTACCTCTGAGCCACAGCCGCCCTAAGCCTATCTGTAGTTCAATTCTTCTTGGTCAACATGAACATTTCAGATATCCACAATGACATTCCTCGTATTTACAACTGTCATTTAAGATATCCACAACTTCATCCTTCCTAGGACAAATGACGTCACTTTTGCCATCCATGTATATGGGGTTTCTCATTACAGATATCTTTAATTCATTTGAAGATATCTATAACTTGATAATAGATATCTGCAATTAATTTATGACTATCCGTAATTCCAGTTTGAGAAATCTACAACATAATTTTGACTGGTCATAATTCTGGTTCAAGATATCTTCAATTCCCTTCAATTCTAGATATCTATAACATCCTTTTAAGATAGCTTCAATTAAGTTTCACCAGATATCTTTACATTATTGTAGATATCTTGAACTGGAATTATGATTAGTCAAAATTATGTTGTAGATATCTAAAACTGGAATTACAGATAGTTATAATTTAATTGGATATATCTATCATTAAGTTCTAGATATCTTTAAATGAATTTTAATTAGAGATATCTAAAACCATAATTATCTTTAACTCTCATTTTGCCTAATCAAAATATAATTGCAAATATCTTGAATTTGAGTTCTGACTAGGTGAAATGATGGAGCGGATATCTGTAATAGGGGAGGCGGGAGCGACAGATGGGAGATTGTGCTTGTATGGCTGTGCTTGACATTAGGGTGGAATAGGGATTCCGGTTGAAAACACTGACCAAACTAACCGCATATATGTGCAGTCAAGCCACGAGGTGGTTTTAACTATGTCAGAGCAGCCTGAGCATGCAAGACAGGAGCTCTCAGCAAGAAATACTAAAGATCAGGCCCATTTCACTCAGCACGCTTCAGCAGTGTGTTACTGTGATTGTGCTCGCTCTTATATATAATACTGATATATAATACTGTAGCCTTGCTGAACTGCAGCTTGTTTCATGCTTGTGGCGTTCACACATGCAGCGTTGTTGCAGCGTCACTGCCTGTTGCTATGAATACTGTATTTCCATATTTATAAGCACAAATTCCACTCATTTATGAAGTCTTCATCACATGAACGCAGCATTATTTCTACCCATCTGCTCTGACTGAAGGAGTGGAATAAGATGTACCGAGCCCAAAGTTTCCTGTATCTTTCCTCTGGTCCGGTTTTGTTTGTGTCTGTCTGTGCAGCATTAACACCTTCACACACGATGTGTGAAACAGGGCCGCTGATCCCTGCGATGTCACAAGCTGTCCTGCTTTCAGAGGCTTAGGGAGAAAAGGTAGCAAGCTGCTTTATCCTCATTAGCATCATTACATTATGACGTGCCTCTAGCTATTGTTGTCTTTCTCTGTCTGCAGCCCTCCCTCCCTCTGCTCGCTTGTTTTTCTGCTGTCTCTGTCTCTCACTCAGCTTCAGTGAAAGCCTGACGGTGAGATGCAGGTGAGGAGAAACATAGTGGTGCAGAAGTGGTGATGAACATGTACGACACCCTCACTGTATTGTTGTTCCTCTTGAAGTTGTGCAACAACCTCAGACACCCTTCAGATGCTCCTGAGGAGGGTGCTCCGCCAGTCAGCCCACCGAGGCCTGTGATGGCTGCAGGGGTCACACCATCTATGGGTCACACCCACTGATGCTGAAAGTATTCCCCAAATATATGTTTAAGACAGAGAGCAAAGAGCTGATATCTGCTCAGCTGTCACACTTAATTTGTTATTTATTTTTTGTGTCTGAAAATGATTCCCTCTTTATAGGAATAGTCCACGTAAAAATCAAAAACACGGCTTTTTTGTCTTGCCTTTATCAATCTACATAGTTTTGGTGTGAGTTGCTGAGTGTTGGAGATGTTTGCCTTCTCTCCAATATAATGGAACTACATGGTAATCTGCTAAAATACACCTTGATAAGCAGCGAAGTGTCTCCAGAGATCATGATCCGGTTACTCAAGATAATCCACAGACTTTGTTGTGAGCAGTTTCATATAGGAACTATTTTCTTTCTACCAAACTACACAAGCCAACTGTATCAGAAGGAAGTGTGCATCTAATGCTAGCTCACCTAGCACCACTGAGCTAGCTAACGTTACAGCCCCGCAGGGGAGGACGCCATTACTGTTTACATCCCACACTGTCAAAAGGCACGAGCCTCTCGTCCATGAAGAGATGCAGCTTCCATCTGAGCTTATAAAGTTTTTCCCTCATGGTTGTTATTTCTTAAGTACATTTGTACATGTCTTCTACTTTAAAAAGAGAGTCCCATTCCAATCAGGCTCCCTCTGCACTGACCACGGACAACGACTGTCAAGTTGATGGCTGTGGCTCAGAGGTAGAGCGGGTCATCCTCTAATCAGAAGGTTGATGGTTCTATCCCGGCTCCTCTTGTCAACATACTGAAGTATCTTTGGGCAAGATACTGATTCCCCAATTCCCAGATGCTGCGTCATCGGAGTGTGAGTGCATCTGAATGATTACTGAGTAGCAGGTGGTACTTTGTGCGGCAACCTTGGCCAACAGTGTGTGATCATGTGTGTAAAAGTGCTTTGAGTGGTCGAAAGACCAGAAAAGTGCTTTACAAGTGCAGTCCATTTAACATTCCCATTTAGTTTTTGCTTCTCATATTGTAATTTTTATATACAATTTTAACATTAGTTTGAACACTTCTGTTTTGGAAAAAGACAGTTTTAATGTAATGGATTATATTTGGGAGTATCTTAGTGATTACATTTTTCAGGACATTGGTTATAATTTTATTGTCACTATTAATTAAACGTGCCCAGACAGGCCATCCATTCATGGGTCCATTTTTGGATGAAAGCTATTGATTGCAATTTTTATTTCTGACAGGCCTGTTGTTATTTCCTTTCTTATATCTTCTGTTTGTTCAGCAGATATTTAAACTTGACTGATTTGAGTAAGGGCATTGGATTTTTTCATATATATTTTCGTACTGTGCTGCAAACATATGATGAATTATTTCATTGACTGTTATTTGCGTTGGTCCTTAAGTGCCACATTGTAGTTGTGTATTACTCCTTTGGCTAAAAAGCTCCGCTGTTTGCCTGTTTTATTTGCTGATGTATAGAAGATGTTTTATTTCAATCCATATCTTGGACTTTTAGAGGATTTTCATATTCCAAAATGAATCTTTGAAGTCTTCTTAAGTCACCCTTGACTCTGGTTTGTTTATAAATATATGGAAGATAATTAATGGAGCTTGCTTTGTATGTTTAAGCTGTTGAGTCTGACAATGGATGATGTTTGCTTCGAGCGAAGGCCATGAGACTTGACTGAAAGCCCAGGAATGTTTTCACTAAGTGTTTATTAACTCAAGTAATGCCAGTAAATAATGGAGTTAAGGAGACCTGTCCCAGGCTTTTTTATTGGGATTTACAGACAAAGATGGAAAATATAGAATTTTTTGTGGTTAAACGACAACAATAGCAAATGGTCACTACTTGAGTCTGTTTTGCTTTTTTTAAAGGCTTTTTAAGCATTTGGCAATTATTTGTTCTAAATTAATTTAATTGATTTCTAAATAAAGCCATTTGAAATTATATGTAATTTTGTTGTTTACAACAATGCTATGTAATAAAACAGTCTTGATTAATATGAGGTATCTGCCATACTTCAGGGTATCACCTGTTTGCAGGAAGTTTTTGCTCACTGTGAAGAAAAAGACTTTGAACAGATATAAACAGCCCGCTAAGATGGATATTTTTGCAGCAGTGCCTGGCGAGGCGCGC
Source organism: Plectropomus leopardus (assembly GCF_008729295.1). NCBI lineage: Eukaryota > Metazoa > Chordata > Actinopteri > Perciformes > Serranidae > Plectropomus > Plectropomus leopardus. The sequence continues at coordinate 1,291,500 of NC_056464.1, forward strand.
TTTAAACCTCACTGATGTTTTTATAGCCATTGAGCTAAACGGGAACGCCACCTGTCAGAAGGAGCCATTAGTGGGAAATCTCATTACCAGTAATCCTATAGGCCCAGTGCTACAAGCACAGCAACTAGTCTCCACTCTCTCCCTTTCTCTCCGTTTGTCCCTCCTGGCACCGACAACAGTCGCACTGCCCCATCAGTCGTCGTGGCAACAGGCCTGTGAGTGCCAGGGTTAGCAGGGGGCAGGACCCCTGGCAGACTTCCTCCCAGGTGGATAGAGAGGCTTGATCAGGATATTAATGCCGCTCCATGCCAGCCGCAGGTCACAGTAAGTCTCTGAGGCACTGCTTCTCTGCTGTCTGTGTGCTCGCTTGCTCTGACTGCCAAGGATGATCACATTCAGGGGGGTTAAGGGGTGGGGGTGCTTCATCATCATAAGCTGGTTTTCAGACATTGGACAGATTCAACAATGTGTAAGATCATAACACGACAATGTTTAGCAAATAAGAATCTTAGGCCTTTATATCAGTGCTGTGCTACCATGTTGTAGCAGTGACTGTCAGTTAGCTCCAGCAGCCATGCACACCTCAGTCAGTACTTGTATAGTGTTGACCAACATGTGTCTGTAGCCTCGACAACTGTCAGGTAGGGCCTGCCAAGAGCTGCCATTGAAAGTCAACTCAGATTTGTGATCTTGATTACTCATAAGTTCTTGATTGACTCTGTATTTGTTGTTTGATTAGCTTACTGCTAACTTTTGTCAGTGGCAGCAAGACTAAGAGTCTATAGCCATGCTAGCTGCTCTGTAGATAGGAACACCTGGGATTTAAGCTAAATGCTAAAATCAGCATGCTAACATCTTTACTGTGGCATTGCTAATATGCAGTACTTAGTTGGTGTAATGTTTTCCATATTCATCATCTAGTTTAGCATATTAGCATGCTAACATTGCTCATTCAAGGTCCAGTGTTTTTTAAATCTGGGGGCATATAGTGATGAGGTCACAGAACTGAAAATTCTTCACTTGGGCGATGCAAAAATTTGTTTGATTTTTCTGTTCTGGGCTACTGTAGAAACAACATGGTGGTCGTGACTGGGCCCAAAAAGACTTTTTTCCTTTGACTTAAATTGGGAAAGAGTCATCTATGTATGTATAAACATTTTTAAGCATCACAACCCCCACATAATGACTCGTTCACTCATTTCTCATTTCAAGTCTAAAATAGCTGCATAATTACATTAATTTATCCCCATTCAAGCTAGCGGAAGTCCACTTCTCCACTGTCGGGAGTCGGCCGCTGTCCGTGCTCTGTGGTTGCAAGTCTCTAGAGCACCTGCTCCATGGACCAAATGATGCAGAAGCTGTGCCAATCATCCGGGTAATTTTATACACGGCTGTTGAACCTTTTTGACTTTGTGTGCCACTTGGCAACTCTCATAGCAATGGACGGGGCCTCACTGTATAATGTGTATCTAGGTATCTTAATCCATCCATGTCTGCTACTCTAATCATACAGAGATTGGATCAAAACACTCATAGAGGTCGTCATATTTTGGATGGAACTAACTATTTTTTAAATTTATGTGCAATTTCTGAACAGACAAAGATTCTGAAATAAAAGGTTTCAAATGAAACATTTATTTTTTCACCCAGATGTCTAAGTGTTACAGGATATCTTATCATTATAATCAGCACCATCTGTGCTCAAATCTTAAACCTCTGAAGTTCTGTAGAATGCATCTTCCGTTATGTGACGCCTGGGCCTTTTTAAGGAAGAAGAAAAGCAGAAAGTAGACCTTTTCTCAAAAGCCTGATTGATTTTTGTCTCTACTGGTGCTTGTTTGTCATTTTTATCATCTACCCTCATTTTTATTTTCCACTTCACTGCCAAAGAAGTCTGTGCATTTCCCTTGCAATCAAACTCCAAGCAGCCCCTCTCATTAATTACCACACCTTCACCTGGGGAAGAGAAAGCCAATCTGTAGAATGACTGAATTAACAAGCTGCACACTCTGGGGTTTCAGTGGCGGTGACTGGACGCAGAAACAAACCTTGACCTTGCAGCACTGCCAGCAGAGGCAAGGACTCGCCTGGCTGCATCAGGCTGGACACACAACTCCGCCGAGGGGGAGGGGAGAGAGAGAGCAAAGAGGGGAGGGGCCGAGAGAGTCGTGTAGAGAGAGTGACAGAGGGGTTGGAGAGAGAGGCTCAGAGCTCAGGGAGGGTGGAGAGGGCCCGAACCACCTCTCTCTGAAGCTGGAGGTGAATATGTAAGGATGGTCGCTCGCTTTCATCCTGCCACTGTCGTCTGTGTCCCGGGCCGCTCACTGTCTCTCTCTGCCGGTAGGGCTTCACTTCTCCTCTTTCTGCTGCTTTATTGTCCTCATGTCATCTGCCTTTGATATGTGCTCGTGGCATGTGGCTGTGTGTGTGTCCTGTGTGAGGTGAAAATAGGAGAGGAGAGTGCTGCCGGCTGCATATGCTCTGTTTACACTCGCAACCCAGGCAGGTGTCTGACTGCAGAAGCTGCACTGGCATGCACACCCCCGTCGTCTGATGTCATCGCAGCTGATGTTTGCTGAAGGACACCCACAGTTCGCTGCAAACTAGGCCTGAAGGGACATTTCAACTTCTCAGACAGTGCCTGGACTGTTGTTGTTGTTCTGTTCCCCCCTCCTCCTCCCGTCCCTCTCCTCTCTAGTCATGCAGAGGCTGATGTGTCCTCCAAGCAGCTTTGCAGACTGATGTTGAGGGGACACTCAATACGTTTACATGAACTTAGAAAATGTCGCATTATACAACGTACAAGGTAGATTTATCGTCATTTTTCTTAAACGTGGTTTACGAAGAAATGAAATTAAAGTTGATCCTTAATCTGCTCTGTAGTCTGGTGGTTCAACAGCGGGTACTTTTATATCTTTTTCCCAGATGGAAACATTATTGTGTTAGTCCGAATAAAACTGGACTTTTCAAATACATGTAAACATGTTAGTCCAACTGAAATTGCACTAAACTGAAAATCTTGAAGCGCTGTTGCCTCACAGCAAGAGGGTCCCGGGTTGGAATGGGGTTCGGTCCGTGGGCGGGGGCCCTTCTATGCAGAGTTTGCATGTTCTCCCCGTGTCTGCGTGGGTTCTCTCCGGGGCTCTAAATTGCCCTTATGTGTGACTGTGAGCGTGCATGGTTGTCTGTCTGCGATAGTCTGGCGACCTGTCCAGGGTGTACCCCACCTTCCGAACGATGACAGCTGGGATTGGCTCCAGCCCCCGCGGCCCTTGCGAGCACAAGAAAATGAGCACAGAAAATGAATGAATGAATGAATGAATGAAATCTTGATGTCGGATTAACACACCTAGATAATGCGGTTGGTGGCCGATTTACTCTTTCATGTGTACACCTCAACCGGACCTGAGCTGGCCTAGACATTCTGCGCATGCTCCGTAGTTCCCGCACCTGGCTTTTACCCGGAGGTCAAACAGCATGAATCAAGCCCCAAGGAAATGCGCAAAGCTCAGATGCAAGTTTATCATACATCGATAATATTTCTCTCTACAGAAGTTGAACATGTTAAAGTAAATGTATGGAAGGAAAATGCAGAATGGCGACCTATTCAAGAAAGTGGTGGATGAAACAGGATTTAAAAAGAACCTCAGAAGAAATCCATGTTGAATGGAAGCATCTCAAACAGGCCACAACACCCGAAAAACAAACAAATAAGTGGCCACAATCCAGTTTCATGTCCATACTCGAACATACTGTGGCGCAGCTTAACTGTGCATGTGAACCTACTGAGTGATTGTTGTTTTTTTGGTCGTCTTTTTTCTTGAACTATGCTGCACTCCTTGTGCTGTTTAGCTGAGCAGAGAGTAGCTGTGTGATGAATCCCTATTGATCCTTTAAACAGATCCAGGAATAGTTCATTACATCAGGCTGATCTGTGCTGACCTACAGCACACTGCACTCACAGAGTGGATGGGCTTCTGTGCCATACTCCCCATTACTGCAAATGAGATGGAGGGTCACTAGCAGTCACTCCTCCACCTTACAACATTCCTCTTGATCATGCATATCTTAATACATTGTAATAGGTTTTAGCAAAGCACACATTAATTCATCAATAATGAGTTTGGGGCTCTGGCCCGCGGCGCAGGATTATGTGTGACTTGTGTGATCTTTGTGGATATAATTCCATCTCTGAGGCCAGATCTGTTTTTTCGGTTCTTGGTTTATATCCTCAGGGGCAGGATTTTCACGTTTGGTAGATTATGCAGCATTAAGCCGCTTGGTATCTGATAATTCTACAATGATGAAATCCTCTGTGGTTATGAATTAAAATGGGCTGAGCTCTGTTGTTCAATGCTCATGAGAATTCATGTGCAGTTTACTGAATTGCACTTTTTATTGGTTTTCATATATCGCAGCTGTCAGGAAAGAGGAAATTTGTTTTCTTGTCCAACATTTACCAAAACATTTCCTGCCTGCTCTGAATCTGCAGCTCAGCCATCCTCAGCAAAACAAAACTGAGTAGCCTTCTCCACCACTGAAGTGCACTGAAGCATTTAGGCTGGTTACGTTCAATATACATCAGCATGTGTTAAATAAATCAGAGGCCCATCAGATAAGTTTTCTGGAGCAGCATTCAGAGTAGCAGAGAGGGAGCGAGGAAGCTGTGACAAGAGGTGACAAGAGTCTGATGAGTCATCGCGCGTTCCCTTTCAAGGGCTAGGTGAAGGCCAGTCAGCTGGACAGAGGCTCGTCTGCCGGCCCGTCATTCATTATCACAACGAGGACACTTCACTGCAGGATAATGACTCTGATTGGAGTTTGCTGAGGTTGAACAGACACTGACTCATCGCTGCTGCCGCATGACATTTGTTTTCATCTTCAAAACTGAGTCTTCGTCATTGTGTTTGAGAGGAGGTTTTTTTCTGGGGCTCATTTGTGACAGAATAAACAATCAGGCTGCTGGAGTGATGTCTTATTTCACATATGCTCAGCATAGGTGGATAATCCAGCTCTCAGATTTGTTGGAATATGAGCATCAGTTAAATGTGTTAGCCTGGTGAATGGCTGCTGTCACATGTAAACAGCCACCACTGTCTAAACATAAGGCTTTATTTGACCTTTTTTTCTATAACTGAACTCATTACAGTCTTTTATCAAACAAAATGACACTGTCTTCAACCAACTATAGAACATCATTCAACGCTGATTTGTGGTTGAGTTTACGTTGTGACATTGGGTGACCAAATTTTCAATATCAAGACAACACTTAATGACATCAGCATCAATATCAATTGATGTAGAATTCTGATGATAGATGAAACTGATATGTTGTTGGATTTTAGTTGTGTTGTCAAAAAGGTACTTTGCCAGCTTTCAATTAGTTTTAAATCCAAACAATGTGGGTAGTATGTGTAGACGAGCTGTGGTAAACTTCCCTCTATCTAATCACTTACCCCGCTTAAGTATCACGGATACAGACATTGCCATCTTGTGCCGGTGATGTCATTGAGAGCCAGAATCTGAACAGTAGCGAGATTCCAGTGGTGGGGGAGTTCCCGCCAAAACCGCCCAACCTATTTTTCTAAAATAATTATAGGCTCAAAGATTAGGCTGCTACTTCCCTTTGGGATGAAATCATTCTTATCATTCTTGTGATTGTGGGGCAATTTTACATGTTTGGGATTTGTGTTTTAGTTCGCCTGCTGCGTAGCCACTCTGTAAACAAGGCTGAAAAATCTGCTGTCACTGCCCACTCATTGATGTAACACAAACCCACGCTGCATGTTGAGCCTGAGAGACTGTAGCTAACTTTGGTTGATGCTGGACAGTATTTACTGTCAGTTTTCCAAATTAAAGTAATCAAACACCATTTTGATGGCATTTAAAAATTGCAACAGTAATAATACTAACAATCACAAATTTTATCATCTTTTATTGTGAAACCAGTAAATGTTTATATGCTAAGCAGAGGTGGACAGTTTTCCATTACATTTGCTTTGTTACATTTACTTAAGCTCACACACGACAGCAATGATTAGTCAGTGAGCTACAGATAGGATTTCACCAGGCAGAGCTGTGGCACGCTCTGGCTGTATGTCTGTTATGCAGCTGCTCGAGCTGATTGCTCTAAGCTTCAGACAATGCTCGTGATTCCACCAGACACAGAACATGTTCTAATCCCAAGTTATCACAAATTGCCACTTTGCAGTGGACTTCTGCTTCTACATACTACGATAGGTAGCCTATCCTTCTGCAGGTGCAATTTATGTTTCATGATGCCGCTGCTTTGATGTCAACACAAGCACATGGTGGGATTACATTGCATGTGGTTATGTTTAGGCAACAAAAGCACATGGTAACCAATGCCGGGACATCAACAAACACATGTGCTGCCAGGGATGGTTAAGTTTTAGGGAAGGAGGCACATGGTAAGGTGTAGAACAAATGTGAAAAAACAAATAAAGTCTGCACACTAGTGCATGCTCCACTAGCCTTTCAGCAGGTACAGCACCTAGTTTCTTTATCACTTTTGAATGTGTGCGCTGCTTGAACCTTTCTCCAAGGTGTAGAACAGAACCATCACATTGAGATGGGAAGCAAACACTGGACTTCAACGCAAAAGTCCAGAGTTTGTTGGGCTGATCCATCACCCCTCCCACCTGCCCTTTAGCGATCTTCGTGTTCCTTGCATAAAGTTGTTACTGGCAGCATTTCAATCTGATGCTATCCAACAGCGTACCATGTGGATATGACAGGTTCCATCTGTCAGCTGGACTTTCAGTTGTGCTGGGCAGTTGGCAGTATACATCTTGTAAGATCACTTGTTGCAGCAATTGCGATGGCTCAGCTTGGTGATGGCATAAGACTTTTGGGCATTGTCTTAATCCATATCCCTGATGTTTAGTGCCTTTTTCTGGATGATATCTAACTGCCTCAGTGGTCTGTGAGGAATTCATTCAGGCAAGGCAGGAGTACTCACTCCTGACCTGAGCTTCATGGACGGTACATCTAGGATCAAGGTTGCTCAGCAACTTCTGCAGTGCTCCGAGACATTGTCTAGCACATTTGCCAATGTTAGAGAGATTGCTAATCATTTTTCTATCACTGCGTAGTCCTAGACATTTTATCTGCTCACTGATATAAGGGCCTCCAAATAAGTTACTGGGGCAAGATGGATTTCTCTGTAGTTGCTCTATTTTCTCAGTGTTCTGCAGCAAAATGTTACCCATGCTTCTAGCCACACAGCCTAAAGTATGTACCCTTTCAGAGGTGTAGATATTGTAGCATCAAGTTGAATTTTTTTGTTTTTCCAGTTTATTGTAAAGGTCTGAGTTTGTATCCAGGAGCAGTAGAATGTAAAGAGAGGGGATGCAGAGCAGGGTGTACCCATGGATGCCTGGTGTCAGTGTCTTACACTCAGAGCTGTTTTGTAAAGTAGTGAAGAAGTGCTTCCTTCCAGATGCCTCCCTGTCTTTTCTCAAACACATGAGAAATTGACTTCACTTCTACAGCAGAGTGGTGTCAGATCAGCAAACAATCCCTTTTGAAGATGATGTAGTTATTATATATCCTGCTTAAAAAAGCAGTCAGCTGTTGGAACTCCAGCAGAGGCTGACACACATATCATGGAGCCAGTTAGTAAGGTACTTTATATGCAGCCCAGTCAAAAGAAAATATTGTTGGCATTGCACATTAGTGCAAAACATTACTTTTTTGCATTTCATACATATCAACATTTGACGTAGTACCTGAGCAGACTTTGCCATCAGGAGGTGTGTGTGGTGGTGGTGGTGGTGGTGGTGGGGGGAACTCCCAACTATTTTTCCCCTCCCTTCCCTCAGGTTACCTGAACACCTAAAAACAACACACTGTTTGCTTTCAATGGAAAGAGATTATCTCCATTAATTAAATTAAACTGTAGCAATTTAGGGTAAATGCGTCATTTTTGAATAGAATAAAAAAAAATGAAAGGATGAGGAGGAGCATACTTTCAGTGGTGCCATTCAAAGAATGCAGAATAAGCTATTTGCTGTTCACTGCTGTGTGCAAAGGATCTTTCCAGACAGTAGTCACCAAATTACTCGAGTGATAAGAGGATATTTTTTTCTATGGTTATAAAGGGTTCTTCTTCACGGGACATTATGTAGAAAGTGCAACATGTAACTCACCTTGAATCTAAACATATGTGTATCATGTCTCTCTGTTCTAATTTTACCTGGTTGTGATGTCAAAAGGGATATAAGTCTTGGCATAAGTTTCAGCAATCAGGCTCTCAGAGTTATAACAGTCCTGATTTGGTGACAGGGTTGTTATAACCCTCAGCACCTGGTCTGCAATGGCGAGACATTGCTGTGTTTCCAGCAGTGATTGTGCCACCAAATGTTGATGTTTTTAAGCAGGGATAGGGCCTGGAAAAATGGTTGCTTTTTACCAAAACATGGTCACATTTCCAGTTGGAATACTGCCATGAAAGTGATTGTTTTTTTTTTACAGAGACATTTCTGCATTTCCAACGGGGATTGTGCCATTAAAAGTGGGTAACTTAAGCTAACCATCTTAATCTTAACCATAACCAAGTGGGTTTGTGCCTTAACCTAACCACACATTAAGCATTGTTTAAAGGTAAAGAAACATAGAGTTTCAATACACCCACTACAGAGTGTAAAAATGTCATGCATCCATTGTTTGCAGAAACATACAATGCATTTATACAAACTGAAAAAAACTGACAATGCCAGTGGCAACAGTTTTTCTTGTGGGTGGATTTCTATGTCCCTTAGCCCCTGACTGCTGCAATTAACATCAAAAATTGTACCCCTTTTCTACAGTAAGTCATAAGTAAATTACAACAGAAAGGCGTGATACACACATTTAAAGTTAATGTGATTTACACTTTCTACTTTCTGTACAATGTCAACTTTGAAAACACCTTTATAACCATGGAGATAAAGATGCTGTTTATCACTTGATTAATGTGGTGATAGTTGTCTGTACATCCAAGAGTCTATTACAGGCAGCTTGTAGCAAATTTTGCATACTTGTAATGGCACCATTGAAAATATGCCCCTCTCCTCCTTGCAGTTTTGTTTAACTCTATTGAAATATGACACATTTACCATAATTGGCCACAGTTCAGTTTCATTTCATTCTGGAGACAATCTCTTTCCGTGGAAAGAGAACTGTGTGATGTTTTTAGGTGTGCAGGTAACCTGAGGGAAGGGAAGGCAGACAGGGAGGACCTGGTGATGACGATAACACGGCAGGCCCTGTCAGGCTGTTTGGTTTGCAGATATTCACCACAATCTTCCCCTCAGGCCTCAAATTCCTGTAAGTCTTATGTAAAAACATTATTGTCTCTGGAGAATTTTATCCGTTTGAGTCTTGCTGAGTGTTAAGCAAATAGCCAGCAGTACAGTGGTCACCAGTGCTTTCCAGTCCTAACAGTTCACCTTCCATTGCCAAACTCAGGCTAACTAATGGTTGGCAAGGAAATGAGGGCTCACCTCACTAAAACTGTGTTTACAAATGGTTCAAATGAAATCCATCCAAGGTAGTTTCCAGAAAACAATGACTTGAATGGAGTACAGAAATGTTCCTGGCTGTTCTTTTTGATATATTGTAGTGTTCCTGTTTCATCCTTAAAAAGAATTACCAGTATTCCTCTTCATGACATCCATATTTTTCTAGCTTGGGGAAATAACCTCTGCTGAATGTCCACATTTCACTGGAATGGAAAGTTGCTGAGATATTAGTGTTCTTCCTAGTGAAGAAATTAAATTGATCCTTCCAGCTGTGGTTAGGCTGTATATTAGAGGTCCTCCAGGGGTACTTACCACATTGACACACAGGTGAAGTAGGTTAACACGGATGTGTGTACACATGGTACGTATCCGTGTCATCCATGTAATAATCATGAGAGTCACTGTCAGGCAAGTGCAGCAGAAGCATTTAGCTTCTTCCCCTTTGAAAAGCTGCAGTCGTCACACCTTTCACACCCTGCTACACTCTTGAAAAAGGTGCTACCTAGAGCCATATAGGCTTCCTTGGCTTGTTTTCATGGGAGAACCCTTTCTTGTTTCTTGTAGAATCTTTTATTAAGGTTCCACCTGGAATCCTTTCAGAGGGCTTTACCTAGAACCCAGCATATAGGATAATACCTAGAGCCATCTGTAAAAGGTTCCAACCAGAACCCCCCATAACAGGTTCTACAGGAAACCCAGTTATAGTGTAATGGTTCCACCCAGATTCTTTCCACCTATCGAGAATGAATTTAGATTTTAAGAGTTTAATCAAGAACCCATTTAGGAGTTTCTAACTAGAAGTAAGTTATATTCCAAGGGTTAAACTGAGAACTCACCCAGGGGATTGTACTGAGAACCCTTTCATATTCCAAGGCTTTAATATAAAACCCACCCAGGGGGGCTCAGAAATAGTAATTGACTACATTACCCATATATTTCTATCCTTCTGGTTTTAGTTGGGTGTTATTGCGAGGCATTCACAATTTATGTTCTTCTATATCTTTATTATTATTATTATTATTCCGTCCACTTTTTCGGCACTTCATCATTCATACGGAACTTCAATATACCTCAACCGAAAAGCACCATTCAAACTTCAAACTATTCAACTTAATTAGGACAGCTTCTTCATATCATTCATATTTTCTGAAATATTCATTGTTTTTTTGGCATTTTTCCCCATTCATTCAAATGGGCGGAATGTTCAAACTGGCAAAAAGTTCAACTTTCTTCATCATTTTCAAAACCCGTCTCCTACTTCATACATTCACTCAGAAAATTCATTCCACCTTTAAAATTTTCCACATTATTTCAATATTCAAACTTATCCTTCAGATTTCAAATATCTTTCATACTTTTTCAAAAATATTCAAACTTGTCTGAAACTTTATCAAAATGCCAATTTCAACATTTAACATTGATGTCTATGAGAAAGAATGTTCAACCTTGAAAAAAAATCACCTTTTTTCAAGCATCTTCAAAATACTTCTCCTCCTTCATACTTTCATGTAAAACTTCCATCCCACCTTCAAAATATCCCACATCATGTCAGTATTAAAACTTATCTTTCAGATTTCTAATATCTTTTTATCTTTTTGTTTTCAAATTTGTTTGAAACTTTGTCAAAGTGCCAAAATCAACATTTAACATTGGTCCTTATGGCAGAGAATGCTGACAGCTAGAGTGAGGGACACCAAATGGCAATGAGTGCAGACAGCCTCCCATACATTTCTCTTTAGCTTGCCATGGCGTCTACAGCTTTTGCTAGTCACACACCATCTTTGGTGACAATAAAGTAAAAACTGTGGTCTTTCTTATAGTGTGACTTTGGAACCAATCGGATTTACACAGCTCCTGCTGTGGGTCAGAAAGGAAAAAGAAATCCACCAACCTCCCCATATAACTCAATGTAAAAATGATTCAAGAAATTGCTTCAGAGCAGCAGTTCTTGCCTCTCTTTAACCTCTGCTCATTCTCACATGTTACACTTTTCAGACACAAAATTTACACTGTTATGTTCCTCTGGCTGTTTTCTCTCTAACAGTATATGTCTGAAGTGTCTTGGAGGTATTGTCATCGACTGAGGGCCACTTGTTTGAGAGTGGATATTCACCTCAAATCTCTGACATTAACACGCAGATCCAGCACCTCACCCAGCAGTGACTGTTGCCACGGTAACCTATGGGGCCTGCTAGACACACCAACATTCTGACAGACACAGACATGCACACACAGGATTTGGCACATTCAACAGAGAAAATCAAACAACATGCTGCTCGGTAAGCAGTTTTGAACCTAAACCAACACATTTAAGACACTGTTCTGTGTATTTTCTGGATATTATTCGATATTTCAATCACATTCAAACTAATTAGACTCCTTTACACACTTCAACTCTTATTTCTTCACCATCCTCTAACAAATGTAAGCTTTTTTAACAGACTTTCAGATGTTCCACATGATGAGTCATATTAAACATTTTAATGACATCCATGCTAATTAAACTCCCTCACACTTTTTTCAGGTATTGATATTACTTCACTATCTTTTAACAAATTCAAGCAAGCATCGCAGTGTAGCGTCAGCTTTTCAGCAAGCTTAAACATATTCTAGATGATTAGTATCAGTCAAAATTTTAATGACATTCATCCTAATTTAACCTGTTCAGGGTTTTTTTAAGGAATTCATACTACTTTACGATCAAGTCATTCAGGCAAGCATTTCAGCATGGCGTAAACTATTCAGCATGAGCGTTCACACCCGCAGTTTCTTCAGAAATTGCATTCTCTCGTTCCTAATTGAACTCTTAGTCTTACAAATAACCCCTGAAGAACCCTTTCCTCAAAAAAGTTTTTTTCAGAAGCAAATGGCTCTGGGTAGAACCTCAGCCCTTCAGGATAAACCTTTTTGAAACCTTCATTTCTCAGATTGTACATGAGATCATCATTCCTCTGTAACATTTAGTTTGCAGCACACCAGCAGGACTTGCATGTTTGAACACCATCCTGCTTGCCTGCTCAGATTTGTCATGTTTTGGAGGTTTAATCGTTTGGACGGTGAGAACATGGTAGACAGGAGCACAACAAGCTGACACAAATTGTAGTGGAGCGTGGTGCGGGAGGTCTGATCTGTCAGGGGACATGGAGAGGAAGCACTGCTTCAAAAGGTTAGCACAGGTCACATCCAGAGAGTAAGTGTTCAAGGGGAGGAAAACAGATCCCTCGGGGCAGGAAGAGTCAACCACAGGCCGCTTAATCACAAAGTCTAAGTGCTGAGGATATATTAAGACACACAGTTAGCATTTTAGTGGCCCCTGCTCGGCCCTCAGCTCTCTTAAATCTTCCTGTTCCTGACCTTCTGTCTGACTTCCTCTTACTATAGGTGTTGATGTTGGTATGCATGTGGTTAACTTTGTACCTGTTTGTGCTGCTTATGAAGACGCATATTGACAGCTCTGCCAGAAGGGACTCACAGTTAGTCTAATTACAAATGCTGCCTGGGCCTATGGGATAGAATATAGTAATGCACATGTGGTGTTTATTGGCTTAGCAACTATTTGATGTGCCCATGCATGATTTAAGGTCCCCATTTCTAGGCCTGGATCAGCGACTTTATGAGAAGGAAATAGTGCAGATTGAATTTCACATATGGTAGTGATCTCTTTTTGGAGTACTAGGGATTACACTCAATGGAGGCAATGAATGGGAGTCATATGATCAGGCTGGCATTAGTTTTAGGTTTGTGTAGATTGTGTAATGGCTTCAGAGCTCTTTGCTAATAATCCTTCAGGGAGGAGGCTCAAGAGCTCACTTTATAAGAGTGAGAATTTTCTCGACACTGAGGTTCATTTATTGCATCTGAAAGGGCATCAGAATAAGTTAAAACTAAACATTATACACACTAATAACTTAAAACATTTCTATGGCTTGACAATTGCTTATTCATACATCCAGCATATATGAACAGTGGCATTCATTTTAGGTTGTGTTTCTGAAAACCTGGTGAATCTGTAAAAAAAATAAATAAAAACGAAAGCTTTCGGAAATATATAGAGAGATTTGTATATAAATATAATATAATATATATGTTCAAGCAGCCCAGACACTAACTATTACACATTTTAAAATATGGTTTGTTTTTACTGTGTACCCCTTAAGCTTCTTTAAGGTCTCTACCAACTTCAGAGAAAAATGTCTCTCTTTCTAGTTGGCAGAGGCAAGCAAAACTCTTTTCACTTGGTTGTCCCTCCCACATACAGTAGTCATGAATGTTGAAATTAGCTATAGAGACCAACACTCTTTTTTTGTACCAGGCTGTAAACATATTTATTTCTGCTGTTAAGTTAGGCAGTTTGACAAGTGGGTCTATGGGGATTGACTGTGTTTTGGAGCCAGCCTCATGTGGCTCTCTCTCTCTCTCTCTCTCTCTCTCTCTCTCGACAGTTTGTGCAATCAGTATGTAAGTAGGCTACCTCACTCATATTTGTGATTTGATTTAAATAGAAAACTCCCTCCAGCCTCTCAGACCTCATGTCTGTCATATGCTGTCTGTGAGCTATTTTTGCTCCCTCACTATTTAACTATAACTCAGTGGGCGTGTCCCACACTGAACTACTTCCCTGTTCCTTGAAGTTCACTCAGGGTGTCAACTGACAGGAAGAAAGCACAGCTCTAGCTCCACGTTCTGCTCCTTTACACTGCTTATGTGAGAGTGTGTTGCAGTAAATAAAATAAAGAAGTATTTAGTGTCAGAGCTGATGTGTGGAAAAGATTATACGAGGAACAAACACAGCATAGAGTTTCAGTTTTAAGGAGTGTGCCATTGGAAGCCAAAAATAATCCCCAATCAGCCAGGGTAATCAAGTGTGTCACACCAGGCTGCCACTCCCTTCCCCTGACAGGCAGGCACACACAGCCGGCACAACGCGAGCACACAACCTGTCTTCCATTTCAGCCTCACAGCTCTCCTTGGCAGAGGTGAAACTGCAGCAGGAGGCCAGGGGGATATACAGCAAAGAGAAAGGCAGCCTTTATTGCACATGCCAACATCAACAGCGCCCAGAGCCAGCACGTAGACAGAGGTGCCGCCTGTCCTTCAATAGCCTCAGTGTGTGTTGTACAGCACAGAAAGAGGGACAGGGCAGGAGCCGGCAGAGGAGAAGACAGGCAGGGTGGTGCCTACCAACCTCACCAACCAGAAGCAGATCCATGATCCTCTGGAAATCCATCAGTGTGACAGAGAGGAGTTGTGTTGCTGCTGCCTGTTTGTGGATTAGAAACTTTCAAGCTCCAGTCAGGTTCTGATGTACTTTACCTGAGTGTGTAAAATGAAGGTAAGTTCCTGTCAGTCATCCTCGCTGTGATTTTCCTGTGGGTTGATTAGATTTTTAAACTTCGAGCATTTCTGCTATTCTTCACCTCAGGGACTGACCGCAAAGATATTTTTTTTTATTCACAGGGATATTAACACCTGAACTCATTAGTCTCTTCCCTAACAAAGTGACACCGTCCTCAGCCAGCTGGCCAGCAACATCTACAACGTTGGTTTTTGGTTGAATTTAGGTTGTGATGTCGGGTAACAAAAAAAGGGTGACAAAAAAAAGTCAGGACAGTGTCTAATACCAATGTCAGTTGATATTGAATAATGACGACAGATGATGTTGACAGTCCACTGGTTTTTAGTTGTGTTGTTAAAAGCCTACTTTGCTGATTTTCAGCCAACTTTGTATCAAAACAGTGTGGGTAGTGTGTGTCAGTGAGCTGTGGTAAACTTCTCTCCATCCAACCAGTGCTTAGATTTCTCAAAAGCGTTACTCACCCCTCTATCTGTCTTTCAACTCAGACCCAAAGCTGGTCAAATGGTAAAAGTAGACAGTCTCGATTGAATATAAATCCAGATTATGTTACTGCACTGCCTGTTTCTCTCCTAAAATGTTTTCAGAAACATAATTAAATGCCCTGTTTTGTTGTAATAGTGAGAATTGGTGAACAGGAAGTGAGCGCCATACTGCTTCCTGCACGGTAAAAACTGAAGCCAAAAAGAACAGAAATAAAATGGTAAAACTAAGCAGCACTGATCAAATACAAACCAAGATTCAGACCATTAAAGCCACTTTTACACAGAGATGGCGCTACAGGGCCACAGCGAAGTCCCCTGTGTTTATGGCCCCTGCATTTTTACATAGACACAAATAATGACAGCATCATTCCGCTCCAGTGTGTAAGTATACACTGCATTGCAGCATCCTGCGATCAAAGGAGGCATGACAGGCGTGAGGTGCAACACGTGAGCGTTGGCCTCTAGCGTGACATAAAACATATGTGTCAGCCGTGCTTTCTAAACAATAACAACAGCATAACATGTCAACCACAGTCATTTACCTTCTCAATTAAGTAGCCTTGCCCTCTGCTCAGGGGGTAAGGAGTTCTTCAATCTCATTTTTTTCCCAGTTTGTGGACATTTAGAGCCACTGTTCTTGTTTGAATCAGCTGCTTTGCTAACAGCTGTTTTTTACATCTCCCATGGTGGATCGCACACATAATCATGTTGTCAAAACGTACACTTGTTCCCCCCATGGTCACATCTTTCCAGCTTTATGTTACACACAGAGCTTGTTACCACCTCTGCTCCTGGCTCAGAGGTGACATCACTTTGTCCCCTCTTTTTCTGAGATTGTAAGTTTTATACAGAACAGCAAGGTGGCATGTCACCCATCAGCGGGAGCATCAGGTAAGGCACAATGCATTCTGGGAGTTGTAGGTTTTCTACTTCTCGAGCCAAAGCATCCTTTCTTTCTGTTTTCTCTGGTCAGGTCGCAACAATTTCAAAAGTATCTGCATCTGCTACTGCAGGGACGGACTAGTTTTATGTGAAGACTCTTTACATCGGTGAAATACTTCTTTAACAAAGAATGACATTGACATTTTATGTCAATCTTCTCTCGTTTCCTGCGTCGGACTGTCCTGGTAGACCTGAACCATGGGGTTCAGCTCTCTTTGTAGTTGATAACAGATGAGCCCACCCTTCATATTTTAGTCTTGTGTCTGCAGCACATGATGTACAGCTGCTCCTCCTATGCCCCCCATTCCTCTCCCTCATTTAGGCTATAGATAAAATGCCCTTGAAAGCAGCGGGGGCAGTAGGTGGATACATAGCCTGTCATGACCGCTCAGCCAGCATCTCAGACTGCATAATTTTACCCCGATGGCCATGCTCAGAGCGGACAGTGCAGGGTACTGCCCATCAGTCACTGTGGCAGCAGCTCTGCCTGCCTGGTGCTGGTGATGAGCAATGGATGGCAGGGAGGGGACATCTAGGGGACAGAGAGGAAGAAGGACCTGTGGGGCGCTGCTGCAAATTTAGCTTCCCTTCATTTCTCCCTTGTTACCCTGCTCACCTCCGGCCTGCTCACCTCACCTCATCAGACAAGGCTGGAGGCAGCCTCTTTGTCATCACAAAAAGTGACATTTAAGAACTGCTTCAGTACTTCAGTGTTTTCATCAAAAATAAGATAAGATATCCGTTATTAGTCCCACATGGGGAAATTTGAAAAAGGTTTTGCAAACTCAAATTATACCCTCAGGGAATGTTCGATGTGTTGTACATGGGCTTTATTCGTCATTTTTTGATAATTTTGGCTGTGTTCATGCATATTGAATACATTTTGGCAAGATTGTTTTTGTTTAATCTTGGAATTTCTAGCTCAGCTCCTACAATAAGTTTAAGATACATTGTAGAAACTAAATTAGCTGTTAAGGTAAAAAAAAAAAAAATGCTCCATTGAAACCCATTCAAACAGACATTTTTGATCCCACAGCCATCAAAGCGTAAAAACACGCATTGTATTATTTCTGGGTGTCATTCTGGGCGTTTGTCTTCGAATTTGTCATTTTGATTATTTTCCATATGATGACAATTTTGACCATATTTGGCATATGGAGAAAACACATGCTATTTCCACTAGGTGCAGTGTCACAATCAATGTTGCTGCTAATAATTGACATATTCCAGACTGTGATCAGCAATATCAATCTGCTTGCATGTAGTATATTGAAAATATTTATTTTTTGTGTTTTTCATCTAAAAACATAGTAGCATCATGACAAAAACTTGACATTTAAAGGGTTAAAATTCTGAAAATTCATGAATATATTATATTATGATTAGGACTGATGGTTGTTTAAAGAATCTCAATGAAAGCAGAAATCATATTATTAACTATTAATATTTTTCAAATCTTGATTTTGAAATGGCAGTTTGTACACAGTGATAGCAATTTGTGGTTTTTAGAGTGGGCCCTAAGGGTTAATTTCACATCCAGAGGGTGTGAAGGTGCAGACTGTAACAGCTATGAGAAGAAGAAATATGTTTGAACAGAAGGACTCTCAGTTTCTGCAGAAGTGTGTGGAATATTCAGGGGAATGAAATCTTGGCAGATTGAAAAGTTTCCACTCCATCTGGAATTAAATCCCATTTCAATAGTTTGGTGCACCAGGTGCCAGGAGCAAAGAGTTTCCCACAGAGAGCTGCCTGCAGAGCAGACACAGACAGACAGACAGTGTATTGAGTCAGGTTCGGGGTGTTTGTGTAGCTGTAAGGCGCTGCTCCAGACAAACCACAACCTTGGACCCTCAGTAAGAATCAGAAAAAATCCCATGAAAACCTCAAACCGCATTTTCAAACTCCTGCAAATGGGCAACACCCAGAGCTGTCTGACAAACTTAAGTTCTTTCCCAGCCTGTCAGTGGCTGTTCTCTAATTCAGTGGTTTACAGTGTTTGCCATGCTGTTTTACCAGAACATTTGCTTTAGTTGTAAGATGAAAAGTTGGGGGTGATTTTTGACCTTGGAAACACCAGTTGACCGAATAACCTCAACTCAAAGTCCACTGACTTTGCTCATCTCCGTCAGCAGACTGGGCTTTGCTTATTTGCCATGCTGCTGGAGATTTTCAAACTTCCATAATTCCATCATTGGGACTGTTAACCTTTAACTCTGCATGTATCACTCCACTTCACGGCCATTCAAAATCCGTTAATTAGTTGTAAGAGTGACAGTGGGATATGTTTTAAAAGTGGGATATGTTTATAGTACGGTGTAAGTATAGGTTCAAACAGCTAGTTGGCGCTGTTCACGTAGCTGTCAGTTGGTCAGGTTGAGGGAGGAGAGAGAGAGGGAGAGGAGTGGGGGCGAGCAAGAAAGGACGGGAATTTTGAAGTGTGTCTTGAGCTGACTGTACGTGCACTGAAGTTACTAAAACTTGAGGAAGCCCAGGAGGGGGCAGCTGTGACGGAGGGTTTTGGTAAACCGCCGTTCACTGGGAGTAAACCAGCTGTTACAGATGTTACAAGGATGTGCAGTGAGACAGGGGCACACTCGTCTGACACTATCCACAGCCTGAGAGACACCGACACACACACACACACACACACACACACACACACACACACACACACACACGCTGTCTGACACGAGGTAACGGAGATCACTGCGATGATCTGCCTGTTCAAACTAACTTAATCACATAGGCTGCCAAAGTGTCTGTTAACAGACTCTGATTTGACTGAAAACACAGAGATAAATATTGCCTAGCAACACCTGTTGTGTCCAGTGGTTGCGGAACTATTTGTGTCGGCGGAGCCAAAAAAAATCATTAATTAAACAAACAAATTATAATGTGCTGTCGCTTGTTACTATTAACAAATAAAAGACGCTTGTAGAACTGTTGTATAAAATCACGGCTGTGTTTCGGTCGTAGGCATGAGGCTGTAGGCCAATATAGGAGCACAGCATCACTCCCTCTTCTGTGATATTGCTTAAATAATGTTTTTATGCTAAGAAGGTCAGAAGTGACCATATTTGGACAAGAGGTTGGAACAGTGGAGGACAGACAGCTTGTCACTCAAAGCTGCCTTGCCCTTATTTCTGCCCAACTGAAAGCCACACTGCCAAACACATTTGTTAGGAAATAAATTCATCCCTGCACAGTTTTCATGAATGTTGAGATTAGTTATAGAGACCGAAACCGTTTCTGCACCAGGCTGTAAAAATGTTTATTTCTGCTGTTCAGTTTGGCATTTTAACATGGAGGTCTGTGGGGATTGACTCTGTTTTGGTGCCAGCCTCATGGGGCCATCAGAGGAACTACATTTTTTGGCACTTCTATATTGGCTCCATTTTCAGGTTGCTGCCTGGTTTGATATGCAGTTTATTTAAAACGTCTCGTCCACCATATACATGTGTGCAAAATTGTGTGGAACCAAATAACCACAATGATCCAAATCTGCAAATGTAACTTGATAATGAAGTGATATTTTAGTTGCTGATGCAGAAATCAGTACTCCTTCAGCTGATCTCATCCCTTCCATTCTCCCCCTCCCTCTGTTTCTTCTTCTCCACCCTCACACATAGCCACTGTTCAGCCACTCTCAGACACAGAGCGGCACGCTCAGCCGACTCGCTCTTCCTGGAATAGCAGATTGTTTATGAATACTAATGAAGCCGCAGCTCATCCAGCAGCATCTCAGGTCTACGTCACTGTGAGACTCTCTTCTGTTTTCAGTGCAAACTCAACATGTCAGGATGTGTTGTGTGCCCTGTGTGAGGCAGAGGCGCCTGGGAGAGGGAGCTGTTTGCTTCACTGAATCTTATCAGCATTATTTGTTAAAATCGGAATTTTTTTTTTATGGACATAATCTCAGTAAGTGTGACTTCCTGAGCCGGCCGATGGTGCAGTGTCACTCTCTGTATCTGTGGAGGACATCTGAAAAATGCATGCTGTCGTAAATCATCAGATAGCATCAGGGTAGCTTAGATTGTCTGTGCAGCACTCAGACCTGACAATAACAAACACTGACGATAGGAACTGATGATAAAAGCTCAACCCTGCGCTGGAGCACAAATACAGAGAGGAGAACCTTGCACCATGGAAGGATTTATGCCTGGGCCTGACACTGATTGATTCTGAGTCAGAAGCAGAGCTATACCTTACTTTCTCCATCTGATACAAATCTGTCTGGATTACTTATAGGATAAATCTGCTCCATCTGGTAAATTTGGGTCTTAGTTTAGTTGTTTTGGCCAGCATCCCTTTCAGTAACAATTGCATTTCAGTCACATAGGTAATCGCAGAGATCTGGGAAAGAGGCAACCTCATAAAAACAAGTCAGATATGTTACAAAACACAAAGCAGGTTTTAAACAAGGCCCGAAGTTAGCCCAATGGAAAAAACAAAACAAAAAGGCAAAGACAAACTCATTCTCCTGCAGCATCAGCGGGCTTTTAAAGTTACTAAACCCTGAAACACTTTTTTTTTGCTTTTGACCACCGACCATCTATTTATTCTCCGTCTCACATAGAGAATAAATAGATGGTCTGTATGGGGGTTGGATTTTTTTTTACAAGTCACCCATTTACATTTTATCAAGGCCCAAAGTTTAACATATTTAAGGGCGGGGCTGCTTGAGTGACAGGCGGTCTGTGAGTCGTCCCTACTGGTCGCTACAGTCTGTGAGTCAGATCCACCCCACACTCCTCCACAGCTCCACCACTAAATATGGTCACTTCCGGTTTCAAAAAACCAACAAAGCAACGGACAAAATGCCAGCCTCTTCTCACTCTAAACTCATCATATAGTGCCGCTCTGTCAGTGCTTTCAGCAAGTGAACCCTGGTAATCTGTGCAGAAAGCTAGCACTCTCTGTGTCCTCTGCAAACATCCTTCACTGTTTAAATCTTGACTTCCTGCTTGAACTTTGACTGACTGTCCTCATCATAGTTGAGTGCATAGGTTTTATGTGTAATGAGGATTTATTACAGACAGGACACGTGTGCACACTTTCACCTTGTGCTTTGGATGATTGGGCTAAACGCTCAGTTTGTTTACAATCTGATCCCCTGCCATACAGTACAATGATATCTTACTGATGGACAATAGAAGACCCACCTGTAAAAACTATCCTTTACATCTGCATCAGTCTTTTCTGAGGCAGCTCAGTGTTTACTCACAGTGCTGTGGCTTGATGGTGTTGGTTTGACACTCCATGTGAGCCTGTGGACTGCTCAAGAACAGGACGGAGGAAGAGTTACAGCAGGAGGATTAACAGAGATAAGCTGAAAAACTGCACAGTGGTCAGAGAGGCTGCCACAGCAGAGCGTAAACATGGAACAATACATTTTATGTATGACTGCACTTAATGGGTGTATATATGTGCATATGTATGAATGCTTGTATGGAGTCGCCACTTATCCTTAGGTAATGTGTTGTGCATCTTGTGTGTTTCACACTGGCCAGATGCAACATTGGAGCCAGTGGTTAGTTAACCCTTTGAAAACTGAACAAGTTGGCTTGATATGTGTGTGTGTGTGTGTGTGTGTGTGTGTGTGTGTGTGTGTGTGTGTATTTCCACAGTATGTGTCCCTATTTATTTAAAGCAAAATTTCAGGTAATTTTCTTGCCATCTTTTACTTATTTCTTGCCATTTGTTCATTGTCTTTCCAGCATGTTTTCTAGAGAAATCAAACAGAGCAATAAGAAGGAGCTCTTTGGCTAAAAAATGTGAAAATAGTTCAAAACATGGGCTAAACCAAGGCAAGTCTCTTATCATAAGAAGAGTGTTACAGGTTTTTTTTTATGGTTTAATTGCTTGTGAAAGGCATCTGAATGCAGCACAAGAAAACTGATGTTTCAAATGGTTACAGTTTCTGTAAGTCCCCCCCCCCTCTCTCTCGGCTTGAGGCTGAGAGGGCAGGGCCACCGCCTCCCTCTGAAGGCCACACGTGGGTGGGTTCTAAGCTCAGGGATTACAGGGTTGAACTGGAGCCAAACAGCTTGGCAGCAGACAGCCAAAGACACAGTCCGCCTGCTGACCCAGGCCTGGGCTGGGCCTGGGCCACGCTCACTTTGGGATTGGTGACTCAGCTGGAGGCCAGCCAGAGCACAAGGGCAGTTGTTGCCTGGATGTTTGTTTTCATGTCAAAATGAACTTATTCCCTGGTGTCTACAAACAGGACATGACTCTTACGCAGGAGATAATTATAAATGTGCTGACAGATTATCGGTGTGCCCAACGCTCTGGTAAAAACATGATGCAGTCTTTGCTCTATGTTGGTGCAGGTTAATGGGAAACAGCACTAATGACTGCACTAAGTTATTTAAATAGCGTGCCTGGTGTTTGTGTAATTTAGCTCTGGCTCATAATTAAAGTGAAGTGGATTGTAGAAAGAATCAGGTCAAACATAATCTCATTGTTTAAAATACAGCAAACACAAACTCAAACCAGCCCTGGAAACAGAAATGCTGCTTTTATAAACACACTCAGTATGTTTACATGATGTTAGTAAAGATGAATTATGTTGTTACTCTGACTAAAACTGGACTTTTTAATACATGTAAACATGTCTTACTGAAATCATACTAAGTTGACTTTCTTGAAGATGGACTAAAACACCAAGATAATGCTGTTGGGGGCTGATAAACTCTTTCCTGTGTACGCCTCAACCGGACCTGAGCTGGCCTAGGCGATCTGCACATGCTCCATAGTCCCTGCGCTGCACTTTGGCCATGAAGTCAAACATCATAAATTCGTAAAAGGAAAGCTAATTAAAAAAAAAAAGAAGGGAAGAAAACAAAACAAGATAAAGGTACTATGTAAAGCGTAGAGTACATAAGAAATGTGCAGCGTCAGAAAGTTATCCATGTCTTCACTGTTCAACATGCAACCTGTTTTCGCCTTGCCAGTTTGTTTGGTTTGTGACATAACTGGTCAACCAGAAAAAGGTCCAATAGAAATTAGCTGAAAGGGGGCAAATCTTTACCTACCGTGGAGAAATACCCTGGTGTTTGTATACTGAGACAGGCACAGGAGTCCAATTTAAGTAGCCTGCTTCGCCATCTTGTCCAAATATTGTCACTTCTGGTTCCAAAAAAACAGAAGTGAAAACCAGTTTCTAAAAACTAGGATGGATGAAATAGTGAACTTGAGGCTTCAAAGTGGCCGTCCACAAACCAGTGAGTGATGTCAGGGTAGCTTTGTCCTTTTTTTACTGACTGGCTGTTACCACCAGTGTCCACTGCTGCTGCATACTACTACTGCTACTGCACTGCTGCTCAGAGAGAAAAAGTCCTTGCGTGTTTAAAGCTGAAGGTGGTGAATGTTTTGCATATCTGCTGGATGAACTGTTTGAGTATCGATTAAAGACTGATTGTGTCCCGTCATGTGGAGTGACGTGATGGGACTCAATCAAACAGGTGATAAGGTGTGGTGTAATAATATATGCGTTGTGCCAGTCTAATTCTCAGCGAACACCTTGTGCTTCTAATTAGTGCTGTTGTTGTTTTTGGCTGAAGACAGCAGCATCTGGGGAGGTGTCCATGCAGACACATTAGTCTCCTGCTACCCCACTCACACACACCGGTCAATTGACTTAGCAAGCAGACCAGAAAAACCAGTGTCTGTTAACGACTCTATTTCAGTCCTTGCTGAATGAGAAGCAGTCTCATGCAATATGTGAAATATATCATCACCGTTGGAGTGGCATGTTGTCACCCAGAATGTAGGAGGTGTGCAGGGAGGGCTGGATAGATTTGGACATTGTATATGGAGGCAGAGGGTTGTGTAGGAGGACAGCAGTGTCCTGCTGGTGGTTATATTTGGCGTGGAGCTGTGACACCCTCTGTCCAGTCTGCAACTGATGCAGGGATTAATACAAGGATGACAGGTCCTGCTGCTTCCACTCAGTGTCTGGGCAGAGTGTGACAGGTGCGTCTGCAAACTCACACTGAAAGCATCGATTCAGATTTATTTAGCTACTCTAGAAGGAGCAGCTGTCTGATGAATTCCTTTGTGGCCTTTTAAGTGAGACCGATAGGTAATATAAGATGACCAATGGTGGCCATTGTGAGAGTAAACCTATTGTGACGTAGACACCTCGGAGGTCGTGAGGGGAACCTGATGCTAAGTGATATGTTTGAACACAGCATAGTTGCACGCTTCATGATGTTAATGTTCTCTGTATGGAAATCAATCACCCTGAAAAACTGTGCATACAAACAAAAACATGCCATTTTACTTTTGTAATCAACACAGCTGAGTACATTTACATGCACAAAATTTGCCCTTATTCTGAAAAAGATTGTTTATATGGTTAATGAAAATGAACATTTCACAAACACTCCTGTTTACTCCTGTAGACAGCTCTACATACTCCGACCAATGTGCCCTGAAATGTTGTTTATGATGTCAAAACACAGAGAATTAGAACAGATTGCGCCGCTTGTCACTTTGCTTCAGTGCATCAAAATTGGATATTCATAGCTTCTTAGCGGGGTTGGACTTGTTGGGCTCTCTTTCCTTCCTTCAGGTTCAATATCCAAAAACCTGTTGATATCCAAGTCTGTCATAATCTTTGAGTGCAGGCATGTTTGTCCTTCCGAAAAGAAATGTGGGTTTTTTTTTGCTTTTGCATGCATTGTTGGTATGCAACGTAAAAACATGCAACATATCCATGACAACGCACAGAGCCGACCGTAAACAGACAGATGTGCTGCAAACTGCAGTAAAAACGCATATTCCGAACTGGCTGTATACATGCCCAAATAATGCCCCAAAACCTGTCCTTGTTTTTTTGAAATCACTTCTTCCAGTTTTAATGTTTATTTCATCCATCTAAAGGGTCACTCCCAGTTTTAAATGTGTCACAGAGCCATATGTGATGAGTGCTTCCCCTTTAGCATGCAGCACAGACTTAGACTCATCTGTGGGGTAAAAATATATCCCTCCTCTCCTAACTACTGTACAGTCTGCCTATTCACTGTCAAGATAGATGAGAGGGACAAAATTAACCCAAGGTCCGATCAAAGGCAGCTGTCTTTAGCTCTCCCTCTTTATTCAGGCAGATGTAGTGGGTGTGAACTGCTGCTGCTTTACTAACGCGCTGTCATCATTAATGCTAAAAGGAAACAGTGGGCTCAGACAGAGTTGGACCGGCTAGCCTCACTGTTTCTCTGATGTGACCGGACCAAGGATCAACACTTTGTAGCAATGTTGGGCCCTTTCTGTTCTGTGCATCATTTGGTCTCCATTCATGTTTTTTATGGTATTTCTCTGAGCTTTGGGCCTACAGAGATCACATTTTGTGGCGTGTTCCAGACCCCCCTGAGCTCTCTGCTGTGCAATTTTCACAGTCACACTCTCAGAATGGGGTCAGGGAGATTTTGTCCACATTTGTCCTCTGAGAGATCATCTTAACTTCTTTGATCATTAACCATAATGAACTGTACACTCTCAGTATCTCTCTGTGCTGCACTTTACATGAACCCTCACCATATGGGAAACATTTAGCTCTTTTATTAAGTGCTGTAATGGCCCATAAGAGGTATTCTGCTCCAACTCCCTCTTCATTCTGAATTATTAAATACTGTAATTAGGGTTATTTTCCACGTTATATAGAGACATTTTGAATTTGTTTTCTTGAGGCATGCCAGCACCGAAGATGTATATATCTTACCAAAGCCTAAAGCTGTACTTTGCAGATTTGTGTCCAGCTTTGTATCAAAACGATGTGGGCAGTATGTGGAGATGAACTGCATCAAACCTCCCTCTATCTAACCAGTGCCTAGATATCCCTAATGATGTAATAAATGTCATTTTGAGATGTTTCATTGGCTCTTGGGGCGGTAGCTCTGCATTACAGGCTGTACTTCCGCATACTGGTGTTGCCCACCGACCATGCTGCCACCGCGGACACAAAGAGTAGACAGCTGATCAAGAGACAGACCTACCCTTCTCTTTCTTTCAAACTCAGACCTAAATTCTGTCAAACAGTAAAAGTAGACAGTGTTGATCAGATATTAATCAAGATTATGTTATTGCTCTGCATATTTCTCACCTCAGATGTTTTCAGATACATCTCTTAACTTACAGTTTCACTGCCATACTGCTTCCTGCATAATGAAAACAGAGACCGAAAGATTTATACCAAACAGTAAAACTAAGCAGCACTAATCAAATATAAATCAAGATTATGTTCCATTGCATATTTCTCACCTCAAACATTCAGAAACATGTTTTGGCTTAAGGTTTAACCTATGAACCCTGTCGTGGATCTGTCATTACAAATGCTTGATTGTACTGACAGGCATGTTCAAACCCACACTTGTTGATTTATAATGAATATCCCAATGTCTAAGAAAATACGAAATAAGTCAGGCTGAATTAATGGAAAGGTGCAGCACATTAGACTGAAAACATCTAGAAAGCTTCCATTTCATGTATTGGTGCAGACATGAAAACATACAGTAGCATCATGTGTTTATAAACTTCAGTGTGTTGGAACAAGCACAAACATAAGTACAACTAAATCTTACAAAGAACTGTACAGCCATTTAAATGTACAGCCATTTAAAGCAAAATGTAAGGGTTCAAGGGGTTAAGTGTAACATGAGATTCGTCCAGCTGCCATTGTTTTAAATGGACAAGGTCACCTACCAGCAGCACTGATGCATTCTGGTAGTTGTAGCTTTTATTTTAAGTCAAAGAACAATGCCACAGTCCTTTTCTCTGTTTTCTCTGCGTATGTGGCACCAGTTTCAAAAGTGTCTGTGTCTTTCTGCTGCAGAGTAGGTTGAGTTTTAATGTAAGGACTCTATTTATATCAGTGAAATACTTTTTTAAAGAAACAAACATTTTGAGGCTCTTGCAGTCATGGCAGATTTCTACCAAAACCAAAGCTGTTAGCTGTGTTATCTCAGTGTTTTACGCTGCATGGTTGCTTCGATGCGATAACATCTTTGGTCCACTTGATACACGCCTGTTGTTTGGGTAATGATGTCATTATATGGAAATGGATAGGCCTGTCATTGCTCACTTTTTGGGCCAAGGCATGGGAATAGGAGTGGGGTGAAATCACTCTGAACATCAGAGTTCAGGGCGCAGGGATGGGTGGGAATGTGAGTCAGATATTCCCTATTAACTTGGTTGTTTGTTTGAAGGATAGCTCAGCGGGTCAACTGGCTCAGCAGCTGCTGCTTGTTGTTCACTGTCTGTTGGAATCATGGTGATAGTATCATTTAAAGCACTCTTTCTGTGCTTTTGATCAGCAGTTTAAAAGTAATGATTCTGTCTTCCATATGAGGCTGCAGGTTGACATCTGAGAACAGTTGTAATGAGGCAGAGATACACAACTACATAACAGGAGGCCAGGAGCCAGTCACAGAAGTCCCATATATGTTTCTAGGGTTTTAGGACATTTCCAGGATTTTAGCATGTTTCTAGTTTTTCAGAAGATTTCTAGGATTTTAGGACATTTCTAGGATTTAGGACATTAAGGGTTTAGTCAGGACCTCTGTCAGGGGTGCGGGGATCCTCCATAAGACAACAAGTTCTATTTTGACTGTTTTACGCACTTTGGCAACTTATGCATACTAAAAGTAAAAACACAAAAAAACAATTCCCAGTGTGAGTTAGAAAATATTTGGGGAACCACCTGGCACCCTAGCAGAGGCCGGATTTGGCCCACAGGCTGTAAGTTGAGTATCACTGTTCTGAAATAAAGCTAGAGTTACTGCAGCTGTATCTCCACAGTAAGAGCAGCTAAAACACTCCATCTGGGGGTTTTTTCAGGCTTTAGCTTTAGCAGACTCTCTTGCTATTAACAAAGTCCATCTGATGCTATCAACAACAGTTTGCTCAGTCTCGCTTCCATTTTTGCATTGACTTGTTGCCCCTTCCTGTTTAAGACCCTCCTCAGCTGTTGGGCACCAGTGCTCCCGCTGCCACACAACCCAGTTTCCTCTGGGGGAATTCCCTCCCTCTTCCTGCAGACGCCCCTCCTCAGAAGGCTTCGAAGGGAGGCCATAGCTAAAGAGGTGCCCCACAGTGTGGCTGTGAGCTTAGGCAAAGCTACATTTAACCTGAGATGGAGTAAGAGAGGACAGGGTGCTCATGGTCTGGTGTGGGGACTCTGAGACAGCATGTGGTGTCTGCAATGTACCTCTGAAAAGACTCAGTCCCTGCTGGAGCTGGAATCAGACAGCTGGTAAGCCTGCCTCTGAGTGTGTATGTGCTGCTACTGTGTGCACAAGTCGATACTTTAATAGCTGCTTGACATGTACTTACTCTCTGATTTGGCTCTGAATTTGTCTCGTGATGCAGATTGTATATTTCACTAATGATCCCTCCTTTATTCAGGGACTGCTGCCAGACTCAACTGAGATCAGTTGAGAAGCATTTATTAATTGCTGTTACAGCTCCTGAATTGCCTTTAGAACAGTGGATATTGTGCCAGAGTCGAGCTGCTGATGAAATTCACGAGGAGCACACTTTGTGTAAATAAAACGTGCTTCATTTGTGATGCAGCAAAAGATTGTGCTTCATTAATGAGGCAGCAGTTGATTTTCCTCCTTCGTGCCAAGCAAGTGAATGCCGCTGAGTCATGTTTTACTGCTCCTTATCCACTGCCCTTTAATCATCTTAAACGGATTCTACAAGTTACTCACTTGTGAAAAAACACGCACGACAGTCGCACACAGCAAAACAAAGCAAACCAGAAGAGGCAGGTTGTGAGTGTGTGAGGGAGTGTGTGACTGGCAGATCGGAGTAATTAATTCATCCCCATGGAGTGACACAGTGAAAAAAGGCTCCACTCGACGGAGCCACTCAGCGGCACGAAGAGGCCGTCTCCAGGGGAGGTGCTGACACCAGCGCTGTCCTCACATCACCTGCCCCCTCTGCTGGATCCATTGCATCATCCTCCACTACAAACACATCATTCGAATTCTATCAACCAGCAAATTATGTACTGTCATGGGAGGCTGCGGCACTTTGTGGCTTTGAATCCTGAATTGAATCCTGTAACTAACTAACTGTAGGCAGAAGGTGAGGTGCACATTTTAGTATGGATGTGACCCCCTATAAAAATGTGCTGATCCCAGACATTAAAATCACATCTGGCACCATGGTCTAAATGGGGAGTAATTTAAAGGGGCACTCCACTGATTTAACATGCCAACGCTATATAACCAGTCAGAGGGAGTACTGCGCAGTGTGCGTCTTCCGTGGCTCTAGAGGGGCTTTCTGAAATTCATGAAAGCTGCTCCAGTGACATCACTTAAAGGAGCTATTTACCATGTTTTAGGTGGATATCCAATGAGTGTTGATAGTAAATGCGGTCAATTGAAGAAATACATTCCTCAATCAAAGTTTTTCTTCTTGCACAGCCCTTGTTACACCTTCCACGTGTACATGAATGCATTGTTCCTGAGCTCCTTACGCTCAACCCTCAAATACTCCCCAAACAGGTCATATTGTACCTGAAAGCTGTGTATCACCTCCACATCCAAAAGATTTAGCTTTTTTGGCCAAAACACAGTGTTAAGTGACCAAAATACTCACTCAGTGATCATCTGCCCTCTTAACCTGCTGGTTGTTCCAGTTTATCTGCTCTATCCTGAAGAAGGTCTACAGTGAATTCCAACCAGCCACAGTTAGCTCAACAACCGGTGACTAATGATATATAACAGCGAGTAAAATTTAAGATGCTCATTGTGCTGTACTTCCACACTGTCTCTCAGCTGATGGTGAGCAGTAGCTCTCGCTCACTCTTCAGAAGCAGAAGCAATATATAATGACAAAAAACAGCCAGCAATGTACTCGGCCAGTTATCAAATATTTGTCCAATAGTTCAACCATGGTCTCCAGCACACTGTCCAAGCGAGGAGCAAAACTTTCATGCATAGTAACACACACACAGGCTCTCTGGTGTATAACTGAGTCAGCAGGTACACTGTAAAAGTGTCCTCCTAACATCCTCGCTATGCACTCAAATTAAATGAAGTGATTTTTCCTGGTGAACATGCAACTAGTTTGCAATGCGAGACAAGAAGAAGATTTGTTTTTGGCTGCATGTGGAGCACGACTTCTGGATATCCAGGTGGATACCAGAAAGACAAGCTGAAATAGTTTGTAGTTCTTCCTGTGCCGCTGACATCACCAGTTCGCAGAAGCACAGCAGGTTTTAAAGCACCCCCAGAGACACAGAGAAAAATATTTAAAATATATTGTTTGAGGTCAAAATGTACCTCAAACCTGAATAGATAGAGTTAATGCTGAAAATGGTAAATTTCTTTTTTTCAGTTTGGGATGGCAGATTAAAAATGTTTAATGAAAGGTCTGTGTTATAAATCATGTCTGTGGGGTTGTATAACATGGAAAGAAGCTACTGAGATTTAAGTGTATGATTTTGACTTTTTGACCCAAAACCCTGAATAGCACAGATCATCCCAGTGTTAAAGGTTTTTTTTGTGGGCAGCTGTGGTTCAGGTGGTAGAGCAGTTGTAGATGGTTGGCAGCTGCAGCTTGTGTCATTGGTGCAGAGAAGTCTGATGGGCACGGAGCTGCCATTTAATGCTGTGGCCTGTGCAGGGTGATGGGCAGGACGAAGCTTTGCATCGCGGGTGTTTCATCATCGGTCTGTGTGATTTAGCAACTCACTGTAAAGCATTTTGTCTGTAAAGGTGGAAAAGTATGATACAAGTGATAAATGATAAATAAATTTTGTCTGCTGCAGTCTGTTTCACAGGGCTTCTATACTTCCCTGGTGACAATTATCCTCTCTACAGTAACTGTTTCTCTTCAGTTTGTGATACAGACTGATAGAGTTACTGGTGTTATCTTTAACAGCATCACAAACACAGGAGGACTTTGGAGAAAACACAAGCAGCCAGTGCTGATCACAGCAGCTGTTGCTCACATAAAATAATTCTTCAAGCAATAATAATATTCAATCAAAGAAGGACTTGTGGGGGCAAAGCGTCTTTCTCTATGCACAAATGTCCCATCACCACCAGTTTGAAAAGTGTTTTAGAGCTCAGTCATGCAGCATACAGTGAGGTCCTGGCTCCATGGTCTGTGCTTCACACAGGAACCTTCAATGGAAGCCTTTGTCCTGTACCTTTGTGGTACCGAGTAAAGTCCAGATAAAAAGGAAATCCATTTTCTTACAATGTTACGATGACATTTCATTGCATTAATAGAGGGCAGAGCCATTTCTGTCCGCTTTGTTCGGGATGAGCTTCCCTCTATCTTGACATATTCTAAGAACGTTGGACTGCCATTCCTCCTCCTCTGACCTTTTTACCAAGTTGGACTCTGCCTTAAAAATGGGATTTTCAACAGCAAGGATATTCATTTTAATGAGGCGGGAAGAATGCTCGTAACAGACGGTAAAGTCTCTCAGTCGACTGGTCTGACCACAGTCATCTCTCTCTCTGTCCAGTCTAACTGGATCAGGGACTGCTGGGACTCAAACTCTGTGCTGCAGAAAGACCAGTAGCTTCAAATTAAAAGTGTATTCTATATTTTGCAATGAATGGTTGTCCCCAACTTCTCTCCTCTATTTTGATGAAGCTGTTTGTCTTATCATGTTCTTTGAGTAGTTTAGGTACATTGCATTTTATTCATTAACCCCAACGCAACAAAACCAGCTAACTGCAGATATAAACACACTCGACAAGTGGAGTGCTGTCATGTACCTTGAGGCATCTGCCTGCCCGTGCTCTGAGCTGAGTGCCACATTTCAAGCAAGCTAAGCCTCTCTGCCATATAAGCAAAAGGGCATTTCCAATTAGACAAATGACCACATAGTTTGTCTGTAGTTGTTTGCTTGCAAAATAAGTCATTTGTTTTATTAGAAATGACTGGTACAAAAATAACTTTAACTCTTCTCTAATCTGCTCTGTGGTTAAGGTACATAATGTTTTTGGGACAAAAGGGTCAAAGTCACAAAGGTTGATTGTTTCTAAGAAATTGGAGCACCAGTCTGCTTACTACAGCCCGTTCTTACTCCAAACTTGTCAAACTTCTGCTTACTCAGTGATTTTAGTGTCAAACACCAACGTACAAAGGCAGCTGTCGTGGCAGTATGATACGCTGCAGGACAGAGTCAGTTTGAAACGCTGCAGGTAACGATATTATAGTGGGGGCTGGAAAGTTACCACAGGATGTTTGAGAGGGGAACCCTGGACTTTGACCTGGAAGCCCGCTGTTCGTTGTCTGTATAAATGTTGAGCGAAATCCATAATGCTTTACTTTAAACATGACCAACTGCTTTTTTAGCACAAGGAAATAAACAATATATTCTCATCCCAAGTCATTACATGTTGGACTTCCAAGTCTACATATTACACTCCAGGTATCCTTCTGTGTCTGCTATTTACATTCCAGGATCCCATTACCATGATGTCAACACAAGCACATGGTGGGATGACGCTGCATGTAGTTATCTTTAGGCAACAAGAGCACATGGCAACCAACGCCCAAACGCACATGCTCGTAGGGATAGTTAGCATTAGGGGAGGGGACCCATCCAAAGCCCCTTCTGCCCGCCCCTTATATTATGTTATTACCGGTGGTGTTCATCTTGACATTGACCATGCAGATGTGTCACATTCCATCCAGCAGTGCTATCAAGTGACACCGCTTGTGCGTGTATCATGTAAACTTAGTAGGGGTCTTCTGGCTGTCCAGTGGCGTATAATAACACCACCATATGTTATTGTACCTTATGTCCAGCCTCCAGGTGAGAATGAAAAGATGAAGGTGCCTGTGGCGTTGCACACTTATGCCAGCCAAAAGCTCTGACAGAGAGGCGCTATCTTTTGAGTTTGCAATGAATACAGGCAAAAATAAACGTAAATATTAGGTATTTAGACTGTATGCATCTACAAGCAGGAACTGTACACTTTCTATGAAAATGGAATGCAGTGCAAGTGTAAATTGACATGTGGATCATTAACAAGAAACACAGGAGGATACCTGGATAATATGTAAACAAGAACAGTGTTGACCAAGCAGTTCTATTTGACGAGTTTGGATAAGAATGTGTTGTGCTAAAATCTCTAATGCTAATCATTAAACATTATTTGTTGTCTGTTCAATTGTTTCATAAAATGAAATGTTTAAAAAAAACACAGTGTTTAAAAAAACACACAGAAGTTTGTGGTTTTCGAGGAGTTTGGATGTGCTGCATTATATTTTTAGCTGATGGAGCAACGCCTCCTGGTTCTGTAGCTCCATTATTGCACAGAGCATAGCATAGTCTTTACATTTATCTCTTAGAAAGGGGCTGAGGAGGTAAAGCTGTCCAGTATTTCATAAGTCAGTCAAGTCAGATGCCTTTATTTATACAGACCCAAATCAAAAATTTGACTCTGAAGACTTACTACAACATACGAAACCATCTATCCAGTACTGGCAGATAAAAGCAAAAACATTTTTAAATCAGGAGGAAATTACTGTCCCAATTTGAACCTCATTTCCTAGTGTTTCTAGTTCCTGTCCGTTTGGAGGGTCTTAACTGCCAGGTTAGGAAACACCTGTCTAGAATATGCCAGCGGGGTCCTCCTCATTTACCAAAACATGTATAATGTGGAGGTTGTGGCTCAGGAGGTAGGGCGGGTCGTCCTCTAATCGGAAGGTCAGTGGTTTAAAGCTCCTCCAATCAACATGTCAAAGTATCCTTGAATCCCAAATTGCGCCTGATGGCTGTGGAGCAGTGAGTAGCAGGTGGCACCTTGTACTGTAGCCTCTGCCACCTATGCATGAATCTATGTATGACTGGTTGTGATTCATTGATGTGAAAGCGCTTTAAGTGCTCAAATGACTAGAAAAGCACCATACAAGTGCAGGTCCATGTACAATGTGGTTGTTTCTGCACCTGTTATTTTTTATTTTGCTCACTAGAGACTAAATGTGCCTCAATGCTACAGACTAGATCGAAGCTTGTTTAAATGCCACCCTCTGGTGTGACAGTCGTCATTTATTTCTGCTCATTTCACCTTGTACATACTCTGTATTCATTGCTTTCAGTCTCTTGTGGACGTCAAATCTCTTTCCTATTAAAGGTTTGATTTTCACCTTTATTATCTAACCTTGACACGCTCTCCCACAGAGGTGGAGCTGTATGACATGGATACACAGTGATAGATGCCTCCACATTGATGTTCTTGTTCTGAGCCTTTCCACTTCATCCATCAGCGGATGACAAATACAATAAAATGGTATTAATCATATTTTACTAAAAGAAAAGAAAACTGTAGAGAAGCTCACGTTTCTACCAGAGATTGTAACTGGCTCGGTGAGGCCCATGAAGTGAGTTACCATTGGTCCATAAGTACATTATAATGTCGCCTCTCTCCTGACTTTGTTTTATGAATTGGAGACATTTTCTAATTCAGACTGATTGACTCGCTGATACAAGGTCAGAGGGTACAACAGACCTGTTGCCTGGAGCACCGAATTTACTGTGAACAATTAACAGAGTGCTGTGTGCAAGCATACCTGCTGCAACATTTGGGAGAAACCAATACCGTAGGGAAGGGGATGTGTGACTTTTTTAAGGTACGATCTATGCCATCATTAAAGGGGTACGTTTGACCCATAATGAAACATGATCATGACTACATAATATATAAAAAATAATAGCAATGAAAAAAAAGCTTAATTTAAACCCCATATATTGAAAAAAAACTTGCTTGAGTGGGCATGGTGCATCTGGTGGTTGTAGTTAGTAGGCCACTGTGGGCAGTGCTGCAAATCAAAGAGCACGACTTCGTTATTGCAATATTGGATCAATAGTACACATACAATATTTTTATAAAGAAGGTATTTATAGGGGCGCTACACTGATTTTACACATGAGGGCAATTGTAAGGAGTGCTACTCAGCCTGTGAAAATTGGGGAATTATATCTTCATTGGCTCTGGGGAGCTTTTATAGAGTCTGAGAATACCTGATGATGTGAGTAAGTTGTCTCAACTTGGGCTTGGAGACTACAATTTTTTTTCTTAACAGAAAGTATGTATCATAAAGCATCATAACACATGGCTCAACTCACCTCGCTTGGAACAGTTCTTTTTTGTTTTTCCATTGGCAAAGGTTATGCATTGTGTCTGATACCAGGTGCTTTTTGTTGCTACCAGCTCAGTTCAGGTTCCAAGCGAGCTGAACCAAAGCTCGAGTTTAAACACTGCAGACCACTGTGTGGTCAGAGGGAATCCTGACTAGTGCTACACAGGATGTCAGGCACACAGCCATCATTTTTAGAAAGCCAGTCTACAGTGAGTGCCATTTTTTTATTCACTCATCCCAGATTTTTAAAAAAAATGGCAGCCTGTTAAACTTTGCTGTCTTCAGTTGAGGAAGGACAGAGGTTCCTCTGTTTGCTAATGAAAGGATCCAGCCAGAGCTGGATGGAGCATCACGTGCTGTGTTGCATTGAAGATGTAGGGCTGTACCTGACTCAGAATTATGCCAGTCAAATCAGATTTTGCAGTCTGAACAGGCTCGGCGGGACATTTGGACTGCATGAAAGCAGCATTCATGAAATGAATGAAATGACTTAACAAGCTACCGTGCTAACAACGGATCTGAAAATTGCAACAGCATTTTTTGCCAACACTAGATAGTGAATAAAGTCAGAGACTGTGTCATATTTTAAGTTTCTGTGAGCTGTAAATTTTGCACTTCTAAGCAGCAGGTCTCTCCTCTCTCCTCCTCCATGCTGCCTCCTGTGTGTCTGCAGCTCCCTGTACTAAAGATCAGTGTGAAAGTCAAGAGCCCTCACTCCACAGCAAAATCTTCACAAACCACAGTACATTGTCTAGTAAAAAAAACAACAAAAAAAGACTGCTTGACTTGAAGCAATCTTGGAGTCTTGGAGTCATTTAGCTATGAGTGCTGCAGACACTGATGCCATACTGTGGAAAGTACAAAATAGAGAAATCACCTGGATCCAAAAGTGAGTCAAGTTGTGCTGAACTATGCAGTGGAATTGAGGCAATAATCAAGAGAAACACAATCAAGTTGCATTATGGGAGGTGTAGGATCCTGTTCGAGCTTGAACCATACAAGGAACTAAAAATCATGACATGTCAGTGTCTGTCATTTTGATTTCGATTGTTCTTTTTAAGTCTTTCTCTTTTTTTGTCCCACAAACGTGTGGCAGTGCAGTAATAAGTTAGTTGGATACTATTATAACTGATCAACATAGTAAACTGACTGCAGGGATTCTGCCATTATCCCTCAGCTCATCTCAGGAGATGCATGCAGAACACTTATAGGTGTTTTGGGTGTAAAGTGTTGTTTCCACATGATTCACAGCTCTCATCAGCACTCTGATTATCACTCACTCTGGTTTAGGACAAACTCAGATGCCTTCCTTATTCTCACATCAGTAATTCCTCTTTGCTGCCTGAGCTGTCTTTCAACTCATGTCTTTGGAACATCTCTGTATAATGTGCATTTTTGTCTGCACATATCAATGTCCATTTCTGCCTCTGACCAAAGAAAAAGGCTTCACTTCTTAAATCAAAGTTTGTGTCTCTGTAGAGGAACAGCTCGGTATTTCACTCATTCAAAAAGCAAATGTCTCTGATCAGGTTGCTGTTTTTCTTCCAGTAAAAATGACTTTGATTCCTCAAAGTAGAACTTATCGAGCTGTGTCCAAGTAGCACGACAAAGTGCACTTTCATCCTCTCAGCTAATCACGTGAGATGTAGGCAGAGAGATCTGTGGCTGACATTGAGCTGCTGCAGTCTGGTGTGGAAAGTGAAAAATATTTTACATAATAATTATTATTATTTTTAAGCACATTGCCAGGTCATGCAGTTGTTTGTTTATTTTTTGCTACTGTTGTTTTGTTTTGTTTTTCCTCTTTGTTTTTATTTTATTTTATTTTATTTCATTTTTTGTTGATAATTTGTAGGTATATTTCTTGTACTTTCTACATTTTGGGGGGCTTATTTTTGGGCCATTTTGTTCCCAAGTCAATCATTGCCCTCTTCCCATGTTTTTGAAAGAAATTAAGCAAATTTGCTCAAAGGGTTAATCACTCTTGACGCCATGTTGCTGTTTTTACTGAAAGATTGACTTGCTGCTGATGTTGTTGTGACACCAGTGTGTGCTGTGCCTTATGGTGGCTCTTTGCTTTTCATAATGTATTCATGAACATTTAATGTCATCTAAACAGATACAGTGGTGTGATCTCATGGCTGATCAGGATGACTTGAGGTATTTTCAGTGTTGTGAGGGGAATGTGTAAAGACTACAAGCAGAGCTCACACTGCTGCTGTAAACTCTCTCCCTCATATTTCTGCCAGCAGTATCAAAGTTCACCTCTTCTATCTGTCATGTGCTTCTCTCTAAAAACACAAAGCAGTGCAGGCCTTCAGGAAAATGACTCAGCAAACTAACCGGGTGTGCTCTGTGTGTGTTTCTGTGCTGCAGTGTGGAAGGTGATGCTCCAGGCAGCGAGGTGGGCATCTCTGTGGACCCCAGCAGCGGCTACAGTTGCATCCCAGTGACCCACAGTGGCGGGCTTGGCCCCGACCACCTGGACAGCCAGCTCTACGGACACATCCTGCTGCCCGGTCACCTACGGCCTCGCCGACCCAAACTCCAGCACTCACAGTCCATCCTCCGCAAGCAGGCAGAGGAGGAGGCCATCAAGCGCTCCCGCTCGCTGTCAGAGAGCTATGAGCTCTCATCAGACCTGCAGGACAAGCAGGTGAGGGAGGGACACAAGCACAACTTCCATCTGGCTGATAGATTTGAAGACAAGATTGAAGACTTTATGCCTTCAATTTATACTATTTTTAGTTTGGATATACATATATGTATTTGTTTTTGCTTGAAATCATAAAGCTAAGTGTAGCATGTTAACATAGTGAAGAGGACACAGACAATCATCATCCACCTCAGCAGTTTCATTCACACTATAGAGTGTTTCAGCATCCTTTAGCTTTTTGTTTTGGTTTCCCAGTTATGGTGGGGTTGGTGTGAAAATTTTCAAACCGGTTGGATAATAAGCCAAACACCAGACCAAACCGCTGTCCCAAATTTTACCAGACATCCCACATGATTTAGCAGTCAATACTGAGTGCAACATAACAACTTTATAATATGTAATAATAATATTATTTAATTTTTTACAAATTTATTTAAGCTGCTTTCAATTGGACAGAATAATGTGAAATATGAACCAATTGCAAAGTCATCACATATGGCCGCTTTTGCTGTGCGTAAGATACAAAATCCACATGATACATCACTGGATGGCCTAGGCTGTGAAAACGGCTGCACCGAACTGTTCATGGTGTAATTATACAGAGCCTGAAGGAACCTGCTGCGGCAGTATAATACACGGACAGTTACTGTCAGTTGAGAATGCAGCCGGCCGGAAACTGTCACATCCGTATGATACGCTGCTGGACGGCATCAGGTTGAAAAGCAGCTGGTAAAGATGAATGTAAGGACCATGAAAGTCCCCATAGGGCAGGCGGGAGGGGCGGTGGATGGATCAAGCAAATCCCGGACTTTCATGTGGGAGTCCAGTGTTCCTGTCTGAATGTGATTTTTTTTCTAATAATAATAAGAAAAAATAATTATGAAAATAATAATTAAAGATGGTATTTTAAATTTAGATAGCGCCTTTCACAATACCCAAGGACGCTTTACACACTTACCATGTGCTGTTTTCCCTAATCCTAACCATCCATGCCAGCATGTGTGTTTGTTGATGTCCAGGCGTTGGTTGCCATGTGCTGTTGTTGTCTAAACATAACCACGTACAGCGTAATCCCACCATGTGCTTGTGTTGACATCACAGTTGCAGCATTCTGATGTCAACAGCAAACGCAGAATGATTCCTAGAGCGTATTATGTAGACGCGGAGGTCCACTGCAAAGCGCCAGTATGTGATGACTTGGGATATGAACGTGCTGGCATAACTGGTCCAAATGTAACAACATGCTCTTCTGAACTATTTATTAGATGTATAAATGCCAACACAAAAATATGCAAGTCATGAGCTTTTGTATAGAAATCCATTACCTGGAGGTCATGGTATTACCTGTTACTACAAACTGCTTGGGGCTGAAGCTCCTCATGATGGTCTAATCAAAGCCATATAATAATAGTGTGGTTTGGTCTCGTCCACTGTTTCCATGTGGGAAGGACACTGGGCCTCTTGTTAAGCACTGAAAGCTGGAGCCTCCTGGAATGAGACACACTGTCAGTGTCCATGTCCCTTGTGGCAAGTTTGAGTCTGCTGACCTCTTTGGCCCTCACATGGTGCAGGGAAACATGATTAGTGTCATTCTACTCCATGAGTCCATACTGTAGGTGGAAACTGGGTCAGTGTGTAAAAGGCACAGAGCTGAGAGAGGGGCTAATGGAAAACAGCCCTGGACACCATCTTAATTATAGGTACATCACTTTAGTGTAATGATGTATTTCTCAGTAATTTTAGTTTAATGCACACTATGGATAATACACCTCACTGATTCTCAAGTATGGTCATTTTTATTCTTCTTTTAATGAAAGATACTTAGCACTGCAACTCATTATATTTTACTATATCTTTCCCAGTAAGTCATTACTACATCCTTATTTGTGGTCCCTTTACGGTCATTTTTTTTTTAATGTCCAACAGCACTGTAGTCCCAAACTATAATTCCTCATCATTATTTGGGCCATTACCAGTTTAGCTTTCAAATTCAATTCAGCATTATCCGTCTTCCTTGGGGGTCTGTTTGAGTCTAATAAACCCTAAATTAAAACCATTTTAAATGCCATTACCAGTCATCCTGAGTTTTTTAAGGTATGGCAAAAGCAGATAAGACAGAAGCACTGTTCTTCAATCTGTCTAATGTATGTTTCCATGGTAACAACCTTACTTTTGTAGCCAGTTGAAAACAGCTTTTGTTCTGAAGTAAATGTTCTAGATGGAGTAATTTTAAGTGAGACACCAAACAAAACTATTTTGTGTCACAAACACTCACCCTGTATAGGCCTGACAAAATGAGTAATCAAGGTCTATTAACTAGTTTTTGTCATCAGGGGTGACGAAAAATTCTTTAATAAGGTAAAGCAATAAACAAGCGGAGCTATCTCCATGACAACCAAGCAAACTCTCTGAGCCAATGAAGACTGTAAGATGTGGTCAAAAGTTCTGGACAACCTAATGGACCATGGGTTTCCACAATTGCACTGGAATGAACATCAAATCTTGTTTGATACAACATAGATTCTAGGTAAACCACCAGGTAAAGCACCATTCAGAATACTATGTTACTTATGATACACAAAGAAATGCTTGCCGAACTGAACTGTACCAACCTGGTTGGTGGAAACAATGCTTTTGTGCTCATTGGCCCTGTTTTCAATTTGGATCACTACCACCAGTTACAAAGAACATTTGCAAGTTTTCATAAGAATGCAGCTAAGAGACCATGAACACTGTTCCCAATAGTTTCTCAGATGCATTAATGACACCAACTTTCCTTCTCTACCTTTAGGTGGAGATGCTAGAGCGTAAATATGGTGGGCGGTTCATAACCCGGCATGCAGCCCGCACCATTCAGACAGCCTTCCGCCAGTACCAGATGAACAAGAACTTTGAGCGTCTTAGAAGTTCTATGTCTGAGAACCGTATGTCCAGACGGATTGTCTTATCCAATATGAGAATGCAGTTTTCCTTTGAAGGACCTGAAAAAGTCCACAGCTCCTACTTCGAGGGAAAGCAGGTCTCGCTAACAGATGACGGCACTAAAATTGGTGCACTGATGCAGTCAGAGCATGGTGGGGAGATGGGTGTGCAGGCCAAGGCCCCCTCGACACAGAGTGACTTCACAGATGCTATCACAGAGCTAGAGGATGCGTTCTCCAGGCAGGTCAAATCTCTAGCTGAGTCCATAGATGATGCTCTAAACTGTCGTAGTCTGCATGGTGATGACAACCAGTCAGAGCAAGGGAGAGGTCACCAGGATATGGACAGGGAGATCAGCTGCCAGGTGAAACCCTCCCACAGCACTTCAGAACACCGCAAACTGGATGAGATGACAGCATCTTACAGCGATGTTACCCTTTACATCGATGAAGAAGAACTGTCACCGCCACTACCCCTGTCTCAATCTGTGGACCGGCCCTCTAGCACAGAATCAGACTTGCGTCAGCGTTCCCTTAACTCTTCCCAGGACTATTGGACGCTGGCTCATAAGGATGAGAAAGGGGACACAGACACCAGCTGCCGCAGTACACCATCTCTGGAGTGCCAGGAGCAGCGCTTGAGGGTAGACCACCTACCCTTACTGACCATTGAGCCCCCAAGCGACAGCTCGGTGGAGTTGAGCGATCGTTCTGACCGCAGCTCTCTGAAGCGACAGAACGCCTACGAGCGGAGCCTCAGCAACCAGCAGAGCAGCCCCAAACACATCAGCCACAGCCTGCCACCACGAGGGCCTTCCAGAGAAGAGGACGTCACCCATCATCGACCACGCCAACTGGAGGCCCACCTGGCCATCAATGGCACCGCAAACCGGCAGAGCAAGTCGGAGTCTGATTTTTCTGATGGTGACAATGACAGCATCAACAGCACATCCAACTCCAACGACACTATCAACTGCAGCTCCGAGTCTTCATCCAGGGACAGCCTGAGGGAGCAGACGCTTAGCAAGCAGACGTACCACAAAGAGACTCGCAACAGCTGGGACTCACCTGCCTTCAGTAATGACATCATCCGCAAGAGGCACTACCGCATTGGCCTAAACCTCTTCAACAAGTATGTACACACCACTGCATGAGATCCATTAACAAACTGACAGAGTCTGATACATTGCCCGTACCCTTTACTCTCAGATTTACAGAATCACACATGTACTTACCCAATGAAGGACAGGTCAGCTTACGTCAAATATATCCAGTCCTTTACTTATGATTTAGGGCATGTTGATGTTGGTTTTGTTTTAGAAGTCAACATGAAACTCTTATGCAGACTAAATATGCAGTGATGTTTATGGGAACACAAACTATCTGTCAATGTACTTGATGTGCAAAAGCATTGGACTCATTCTGCTGTACTTCAGGCTGAGTGACTTATCCAAGCCTGTGTGATTCCATTTAATCAAACATGATTGTGGATTTGGTTTCTTTCAGAGTCGGCCATTAAGTTCCTTTTAATCATTTGTGATCAACACTGCTGAGAAAAATAGCTCCCTCCTCAACGTTCTCAGCCCTTATCCTGTTCCACCACCTCACCCCCTGCTTTCCTAAACCCGATCCCTCATCTGACACATATTAGACCAGGGGCACAAGTGCAGTGGGATAATCACAGATTTGGATTGTGTCCTCACTGCTTCCCATTTTGTCTCTCTCTATCTTCCTCTCTCTCTCTGCCCTCTCTTATGTATCCAGGAAACCAGAAAAGGGCATCCAGTATCTGATCGAGCGAAACTTTGTTCCAGACACTCCAGTGGGTGTGGCCCACTTCCTGCTCCAGAGGAAAGGCTTGAGTAGGCAGATGATTGGCGAGTTCCTGGGTAACAGACAGAAACAATTCAACCGAGATGTCCTCGAGTGAGTTACTCAACAAGCATTGTCCCTGCACTCTTTGATGCATTTGTATGTGCAGATGGATCATTTTATTTCAACACTAAAATTTACTAAAACAGGATTTTGATCTGGCTTGCCAACTACACTAGCGCTTAGAATTTTATTTAATCTTCCTCCCAGGATCATAAATATAAATCATTTAGTTGCAAATGGGGTTGCCAATTCGCAATCCACACTCATTCACCGTCTTTGGAGTTTCTGAGTACTACATAATGACTCAAGATACATCCAGGAAATAAACAGAAATAGAATCCACTCAGGAAATTGCTGTGATGCTCAGATAAACATACAGACTCCTTTATATTCTTCATTGCTTTTAAACGGGGAAGGGAAGTTGTATGGATTTTTTCCAGCAGTGATTCTCAAATTGCAACTCTTCTTTATGCTCTAGACTGGACAGACTTTACTGAAACACACTCAAAG
This sequence comes from Plectropomus leopardus, assembly GCF_008729295.1. Lineage (NCBI taxonomy): Eukaryota > Metazoa > Chordata > Actinopteri > Perciformes > Serranidae > Plectropomus > Plectropomus leopardus. Next base: position 1,334,888 of record NC_056464.1, read on the forward strand.
CGTGTCAGCTTTATCAGAGCCCATTGAGATTCAGTGGAGGATAAGGCCAGGAAAGGTCTGTCAGTGTCAGTTTGACAGACATATCCAAAGGGCTCCTTGAGAAAATGTCTATAAATCCTAACATGCAAGGTATCAAGGTATCAGGCCTTTAGAGTCGCAATGCTCACTTCAGCATAGAAAAAGTTATCATGTCTTATGTTTAACTAAAACTGTCAGTAACAAAGTGGAAAATACTCCATTATGGGTAAAAGTCCTTCATTTAAAGCTGCACTAATCAATATTTTGAAATGATCAGTGGGGTTATGAGGATGTGTTATTTAAAAAGGTTTCTGGACGTGATTAACCAACAAAAATGATCACTCTATGGAGTATTTTTGCGATCATTGTTTATGGGTTTTAATTTCTTTTGTTGTTTTGGTTCACTCTCACTGCCCCCCTGAAAATCCTTTCCAGCAGCAGCAAAAATCTCTAATAACCCCACTGTACACTTCTTGTCCAACACCAAATCAGACCAAGTTTATGATAGCTGATGAGATAAATGCAGCGTTTGGCAGCTAAAGAGACAGATATTGTTCTCTGGAAGTGATGAACAAGAAAATCAAGCCAAAGAGAATGTGAATATTGGACTTACTTTCATCCTGTTGGCAGAAACACAACTCCAAAGGAATGCTAATAGTGCTCTCTGTCTACTGGTTAGGAAAATGGGCAGCTTTTTATTATTATTATTATTTTAACTCATTAGCCATAACAAGTCAAATCTGTGTGTGATGTTGAGCTTGTTAAAAAAATCATGCTTTAAGTGAAGTTAATATTATTATATAATTAAATTAATAATTTTAAATTACACATATGTTGGGTTAGTGGGCTGGTCAAACAAACACCGGAGTTTCTGTCCCTGTGAAACCAAAAGTCAGCGTTGACTGTTTCAACTTTACATACCTGTGTGCTTTATGTACTTTATATACTGTTCTTAATGTACTTATGTCCTGTATGTAGCAAAAATCTGTATTTTAAGCAAAACCACAATCTTGATCTAAACCTAACCAAGTAGTTTTGGTGCTGAAACTCAATGAAACTGCGACCATTTCACAACATTAAGAAACGTGTTTATAACTGCAACTGTTCTATATTTTATCACATGACGTGACACCACCACACAATGCGTTAAGAGACTATGGTCATTTCTGTGAGATCACGTTGAGTACAATGTACTGAGATATAAAAAGTTATATTTCAACTTTCAGTGATTTGTATTGTTGAAAGAAGGAAGGACAGAAAAAGGAAAAGAAATCAAGAAAAACAGGGTACAGATATAGAAAAATTGAAACTCTTGTTAATGTCTGCAAGGAATTGTCTGACCGGGCTAAACAAAGCTGTTTTCTGAAAAGTAAAGATTTTGGAGATTTCTGCTTGACAGCAGCAGCTGCTCTTCATATTGAATGTAAAAATTAGCGAGGAGCTGTAGCCATCTGTAGGCGTAGCTGAGGAGTGTAGTTCCATACATTAAAGGCAGTTACTCTATTCACAGATTTCCTGAACAACCCAGTTATCCCTATTTGAAAAGATTGTACATATTTTTTTTCAAACATATCCTCCCATTAACCACTAAATGTGTGTTTTTTTACCAGCTGTGTGGTGGATGAAATGGACTTCTCAGGTATGGAGCTGGACGAAGCGCTCAGGAAATTCCAGGCACACATCAGAGTGCAGGGAGAAGCACAGAAAGTGGAGCGGCTGATAGAGGCCTACAGGTGAGAAACTCTTCAAAAAGCTGGGGACACATCACATGACATGGTTTCATCTCCCAAACCAGTGATGCCTGGGTCATCAACATAATCACCCGAGTCATGTAGTTGTTCCAAAGCAGGAAGAAATAAAGTGATGTTTTTGTAAATGAGGTTTCACATTAGCTTCAACCGTGTCATGTCACCTTTCCCTCTAAAACCAATACAGAGGAGCTCTGAGCTTTGAAAAAGACATGAGCTCCCAGGGAGAATCTGTATACATTTATATTTTCCGATATATCTGTTTGGTGTTTCAAGTGTTGTGTTGATACACGTTGGTTGCATACGTTGCAGTCTAGCTTCTTTAAGGAATAACTCAGTGTGCAAGCGAGCATGTGGTGGATCAAGAGAAAGAGACAGTGATGTTTGATGGGTGATGTAGGTTTCAATTTGTCCATAAATAAACACTTCAGGTCATCATTACCCTACTAAAGTTTCTGTGTCTGGCATAATGGTTGAACGAACTCACTCCGGACTCGCTCATAACTTTGGACGGGTTTCATCTTGTCAGAGCGGACCGGAGCTGGAGGGAGAGTGGTAAGAAGAAAGGCGGGGGCCTCGCGATGTATGTGAACGAGAGATGGTGTAATGCTGGACACGTTAGCATTAAAGAGCAGCGCTGCACGAAGGATGTTGAACTGCTGGCGCTTAGTTTGCGCCCTTATTATTTGCCGAGGGAGTTTTCGCATGTCATTGCGATTACAGTGTACATCCCCCCCTCGGCTGATGCTGCTGCTGCCTGCGAGATCATCCACAGTGAAGTGTCCAAGCTGCAAACATCCCACCCCCAGTCTCTGATCATCATCTCAGGAGACTTCAACCATACATCGCTCTCCACCACTCTCCCAACATTCAGCCAGTATGTGGACTGCCCCACTAGAGACAATAACACCTTGGACCTACTGTATGCAAACACCAAGGATGCATACAGCTCATCACCCCTCCCCCCGCTGGGTCGCTCAGATCACAACCTGGTGAGACTGCAGCCCATTTACATACCTATGGTGAAAAAACAACCCCCGACCATACGGTATGTGAAAAAGTGGTCTGAGGAGGCCACTGAGGCGCTGCAGGACTGCTTCGAGACCACGGACTGGGATGTACTGTGCGGCCCACACAATGAGGACATTGACACCATTACACACTGCGTCACAGACTACATTAACTTCTGTGTTGAGAACACTGTATCCACCAGGAAGGTACGGTGTTTCTCTAACACAAAACCCTGGGTGACCCCTGAACTGAAGGTCCTGCTGAAGGAGAAGAGGAGGGTCTTTGGATCTGGGGACAAAGAGGAGCTGAGGAGGGTGCAGAAGGAGCTGAAGAGAAAAATCAGGGAGGGAAAGGCCAGCTATAAGACCAAGATGGAAACCTACTTGCAACAAAATAACGCAAGGGAGGTCTGGAGAGGCCTCAAAACCATCTCTGGTCACAGCAGAGGCCAGGTGAGGGGACCTGAAGCAGGAGACCAGGAGTGGGCAAACGAGCTGAACCTGTTCTTTAACAGATTTGACTCTACTCCCACCCCTCCCCCCACTCATCAAAGCACCGACCAGCTGGCTCTTTTTTCACACCACCTCAGCTCTCTGTCAGCCCCATCACCTCCACCACCACCCCTCATCAGCCCCTCCTCCGCCACCCTCGGCCTCTCCATAACAGCTGATCAGGTGAGAAGTGAGCTGAAGAAGCTGAAGGCGAGAAAGGCCACGGGTCCTGATGGCATCAGCTCCAGACTCCTGAAGGACTGTGCAGATCAGCTCTGCCTGGTTCTTCTGCGCATCTACAACCTGAGCCTGAGTCTGGAGAGGGTCCCAGCGCTGTGGAAGACCTCTTGTGTGGTTCCTGTCCCGAAGACAGCGCACCCCAGGGAGCCCAACCACTTCAGACCTGTGGCCCTCACTTCTCACCTGATGAAAACCATGGAGAGGATTGTTCTCAGAATCCTCCGCCCCCTGGTGAGCTCACATCTGGATCCACTGCAGTTTGCGTACCAACCGGGCATTGGAGTGGATGACGCAGTCCTCTACCTGCTGCACAGATCCCTGACTCACCTGGAGGACACCGGCAGCACTGTGAGAGTCATGTTCTTTGACTTCTCCAGTGCATTCAACACAATCCAGCCTTCACTGCTCAGGGGGAAGCTTGAAAGAGCGGGAGTAGACTGTCACCTGGCTGCATGGACCATCGATTACCTCACCGACAGACCACAGTTCGTGAGGCTTCAGGACTGTGTGTCGGATATGGTAGTCTGCAGCACCGGGGCCCCTCAGGGGACAGTGCTCTCCCCCTTTCTCTTCACCCTGTACATTTCAGACTACCACTACAACTCTGGGAGCTGTCACCTCCAGAAGTTCTCCGATGATACAGCCATCGTTGGGTGCATATCTGAGGGGGACGAGCGGGAGTACAGGACCGTCATCATGGACTTTGTCAACTGGTGTGAGCAGAACCATCTCCAGCTCAACGCCAGTAAGACAAAGGAGATGGTTATTGACTTCCGCAGGAGGAAGACACCCCAGACTACACAGGTGAACATCCAGGGTCTGGACATTGAGATGGTGGAGACCTATCGATACCTGGGTGTTCACCTTAACAATAAACTGGACTGGTCTAATAACACAGATGTCCTGTACAAGAAGGGCCAAAGTCGTCTCCACCTGCTGAGAAGACTGAGGTCCTTTGGAGTGTGCAAGACTCTGCTCCGGACATTCTATGACACTGTGGTAGCATCTGCTCTTTTCTATGCAGTGGTCTGCTGGGGAGCAGGGAGCACAGATCGGGACAGAAAGAGACTGAACAGACTGGTCAGGAGGGCCGGTTCTGTCCTGGACTTCTTCCTGGACTCCATTGAGGAGGTGGGTGAGAGGAGGATGTTAGCAAAGCTCACATCCATCATGGACAACCCCTCTCACCCACTGCATGAGACTGTGGGGGCTTTAAGCAGCTCCTTCAGCAACAGACTGAGACATCCACCCTGCAAGAAGGAGCGCTACCGCAGGTCATTCATCCCATCTGCAATAAGACTCTATAACATCAGCATCACTGGCTGATGGGAACAAAACTGGCTTCATCCAAAATTCATCCCAGAGTAATTTGCACAACAAATTTTTGTACATATTCTCTAATCCATCTTTTGTGTACATACTATTCTATTACTTAATTATTATTATGTGTACATACCTTATTTCCTCTATGTACATACTTATTTTATTACTTATTTATTGTTATTGTTATTGTTATTTTCTTTGTTACATTTCACTTTTCTTTTTTCATGCTGCTGTAACATTTGGAATTTCCCCCAATGGGGGATCAATAAAGGAATATTCTATTCTATTCTAACAGCTGCTGGGTAAAGTGAAGGGGTTTAGCCTAGACATGAGTATCGACTCCAGCCCTGGAGGCCAAAGTGTCTCCCGTGCTTCCCAATCGTGGTCTGGAAGCTCAAGCCAACACATTCTCATCCTAAATTGTCAAGTTGCCACTTTGGACTTCAGCGTCTACATGTTATGCTTTGGGTATCCTTCTGTTTGCTGATGACATCGTGTGATGCTGCTACTGACGCCAGGATGTCAACACAAGCACATGGGGGGATTACGCTAAAAAAGCATGTGTTTATGTCTAAGCAACATAAGCACAGGAGAGCCAACGCTGGGACATCAACAAAAGCACATCGTTAGGATATGGCAACAAAAGCACACATAGTAATGTTTAGGCAAAAAAAGCACATGGTATAAGGTGTAGGAAATAAACATCACATTCAGACCACCTGGATGAATGTCCAGGGTTTGTTGGACCCATCCACCGCCACTCCTTCTTGTCCTATAGGGACCTTTGTACTCTCTATATTATGTTGTTTCCATCAGTGTTTCAACCTAACATATCGTGCGGAATGCGTTTTCAACTAATTTTGCCATTTCACATATCATGCTGCCACTGCGGTTATTATCCATATCATAACACCACGACCGGTTCTGTCTGGCCGCATTCTCAGCTGACGCCGCACAACCAAGTGTCACACAGCTGCAAAAGTTAGATTTTGGCATTGGGATCTTTTGCTGATATCTCTGCAAAAGTGGAAGCATTTGACAACTTCGGAATGAGAAAGAGCTCCTGAAGCAGGACTTATTAACCCTCAGCCTCCTGTATGATGGTGTGTTTGCATTGAGCTGTTACCTGAATGTTTGCTGCTGTTGGAAAAGTTATCTTGATATGTTTTTTCTGTAAGACTTTTTTTTTGTCTGGTGTTTTTGCCACAGTCAAATTAACCATTGCCTGTCCACTGTGTGTTGGCTTTTTTTGTTGTTCCAGGCTAAATATTCTCTGTGTGAAGTAAGTTTTTGTGTTTAGAGAGGAACATTCATGTGCATGCATGTGTACTGTACCCTTTCACTGTCACCCCTGGAAAAATAGAGCTTTCCTGAAAGCCAGGGTGCAACTCAGTGTGAAACAGAGGAGACACCAGAAAGCCCCTGTCTCTAACACTGTCGGGCAAAAGAGCATCAATGCAGTAGTGCAAAGCCATTTTAAATCCAGACTTTGTTTTACCACTAAAAATATTTTAGAGAAAATTTGTTCAAAAAGTTGAGGAAAACCTCCCTCCAGGCTAGTGATGGATGTTGTTTTTAACTCATTTATTTTCATGCTGTCATGCCCACAGAGAATTTGCTTCGATCAGCAGCGAGCAAAGACATTTCAGCCTCAGTAAACACCACAGTCACTGTGACATCAGGGAGATAACGATAACTGTTCATCTGGTGCTTGCCTGCAGCCCGATCCAGATATGATTATGGAGTCACTTTATGGTTACTCAGAAAGCTGTTAAAGGGCCTGTCTAATGGCTGCAGGCTGTATCGACAGTCTTCAGTGGTGCTTGATCATTGTTCCTTTGACTTGAGGCTATGAAGCATTATTTAAATCTGTGTGACCACAGCTCAGATAGTGGAGAACTCAATATCAATATTGATATTTTTGCCCTTGTGTGGAACCATCGGAGCCAGAGCTGAGTCTTTTCTTGCAAGTCCAAATCAAAACTCAAGTCTCTTCTGGTTGTGATGAGCATTCTATCATCAGCTGCGAGCCATCCCGTCTGCACAGAGCTCTGCATGGATAACTGTATTTCACCCCTAAAAATGGATACAGCTTGATGGTATTTATGGTAGTAGGAAAACATACAAACTTTATCAGGCATTGCAATAATAACTGTAACCTTTTTTAATAACTCCGTGCAATCATGTCATACCGAGTGGTAGCTTTGGCAGCTAAGTCAAAGAAGAAGAACAATGGTTGTAAATGTCAGCAAATTGTGAAAACAATGAGATTCAGGAGCTCCTTACCCTCCGAGCAGTGGACAAGATCAGCTGCCATAAAACAGCAAAGGTAAATGATTGTTATTGACATGTTAGGCCATCGGCATTGTTTAGAGCGCGCTGTTACACGTCACGCCTGCCACGCTTCTTTTGGTCCTGCATTGCTGGAACCAATTTAAAAAATCACACACTGAAGCAGAAATTTGCTGCCGTCGTTTGGTTCTCTGTAAAAAAAAAGTAGACATAAAGGACTTAGTACCAGCTCGATAGTGCGATCTCTGTGTGAAAAGGGCTATCGTCGAGTCTCATTCTCAGGTCACATACTGATGTTTTTGGTTAGTAATCAGATCAAACCACCAACCCAAAGCACCTGAAGACCTGGGAATGAGACTCAATAACCAGCTAACTTTCTCAAGGGTAACAAATCCAAGTCACCGACTCAAGTCCCTCTGCTCGCAGTGTTTGTGATTTATTTTGCATTGAAGTTTAAAGGAGCTATTTTTTAGTGATAGCCCACACAAATATTTCACCAATCAATAAACAGTACCAACATGTAAACCAATGTCAAAGCTTTCCTCACACATCAACATGGGGGGCTCCATCACAGCAAAAACATATTTACTCTCCTTTCTGTGGTAAATTCAGTTTTGGAAATATAAATGCAGAAGTCAAACAAATATTAAGGAAATGTTTACTTATTTCTTCACAAAAAGAAACTCACATCAGTTGAACTAACAGTTTCTGTGTTCAATATTCTCTTTGCAGCCAGCGCTACTGCATATGTAACCCTGGTGTGGTGCGACAGTTCAGGAACCCCGACACCATCTTCATTCTGGCCTTTGCCATCATCCTCCTCAACACAGACATGTACAGCCCCAACGTCAAGCCTGAGAGGAAGATGAAGTTGGAGGACTTTGTTAAGAACCTTCGAGGTACTTTGTCCTCCTTTCCTGCATCACAGCCAGTTTACTTTCACAAAACTCATTATCTGTATACACTACTGTGCAGCCCTACGGATAAATATTCACCTTAAATTGAGTAAGTGCATACAGTTTGCCTTGATCATAGGCTGTGTCATTCAGGCTTTTTTTGTTGTTTTTTGTAAGTCATGGCCAAGAAAGCTTTGCTTTTGAGGCAAATCACTTTTGAGTTGCCCTCAACAGATTTGGGGGGTATTAGCAGGGGCTTTATGGCATGGCTAACTCATTTCTCTGCCTATTAGAGTGTCAGTAATTAAAGTACAGTATTAAGTGGAGGAAAAATGTTCATCCTCAGAGAGCTCTGAAGGACATTTCTGTCTGTACTGTGAGAAATATGTGCAACGTAGCAGTATGTAAGTAAATGCACAGGTTCATCAACTCTTATAAATCTCTGAATTAATCATTAATTCTTCTTTTTTCTCTCTCTCTTTTTTTCTCTCATCCTCTGACAGGAGTGGATGATGGGGAAGACATCCCCAGAGAGATGCTGGTAGGGATATATGAGCGCATTCGAAAGCGAGAGCTCAAGACTAATGAAGACCATGTGTCCCAGGTTCAGAAAGTGGAAAAACTCATCGTTGGAAAAAAGCCGGTAAGTTGGAGTTTGCCCTTGGCTGCTGCACGTAGAGTGTGACCACTTTTATCTTACCCTCCATTCAAGAGCATGCAGAACCAAATTACCTAATGTACCTTTGAGCTGTCACAGAGAGCACCCGCTTATTCATAGCCAACATTCTCTAAAGACCAAAAGAAATGAAAGAGCATTCTTTACTTGAACCCACTTTCTCCACTGTGTGACACATCAATTCTTCAGGGCTGGAGACCTTGCACAATCACTGTAATATGTCTTTTGCCCTAAAAGCCAGCCAAGAAAAGTGCTAAGTGACAAGTTCTGTGATAATAAATGAGATAAACAGCCTCACACCACATTATAATGAAGGTGTTTGCCCTTCCTTTTGGGCCATTGATCCCATTTCATCAAACATACTCCACTTTGGTGACACAAATCAGCAGAAGTCCAGAGGACCTTGGCAATGTCATGATCATTAACACTGATGCACACTGGAAACAACAATGTATAAAAAGATGGATTTTGGAGAACACATAGATGTTTGTTCTATGATCTATAAAACTAGTTTTCCTGATTTAGAATTTGGCCCATTTTTCTTATTGAACATTAGGTGTAATGTCTTTTCTTTGATGTATGGTGAATTTTAAAGTTCCCATATGTGTTCACTGATCCCTGTAGAATGACTCTCTCTCTCTCTCTCTGTGTGAATCTGTCGCTCCATAGATTGGCTCATTACATCATGGGCTGGGCTGTGTGAGTATCACTCTTTATGTCATCTACATTTTAAGGTTGAGTGGAAATATTTGTGAAGTACCCAAAGACTTAATGGAATAGATGCAAACATTGTGGAGGTTAAGAAGTCCTATATATTTTTTTCCACTCAGTAATGTTGCTGTGTAATGTGCAGGTACTATCCTTACCCCACCGGAGACTGGTCTGTTACTGCAGACTTTTTGAAGTGCCCGACCCCAACAAACCACAAAAGTTGGGCCTGCACCAAAGGGAGATCTTCCTCTTTAATGACCTGCTAGTGGTGAGGCAGGCAGCATTATTCCAGTACATTAAGAACACACTTGGGCTTTCACTGACAGAGCATAAACCACAGTGTGCTATGCTTCTTCCACAGGTTACAAAAATTTTCCAAAAGAAGAAGAACTCTGTGACGTACAGCTTTCGGCAGTCCTTCTCACTTTATGGCATGCAAGTGCTGCTCTTTGAGAATCAGTGTAAGTGCTATGGAGACTTTTGTCCTAGCTCTTTTTAAAGGTGTCAGTATGCTTGGAACAAACTTGTTTATAAGAGAGCACGTCTAAAGGCAAATGTGTTTATGGATACATTGTTTTGAGTGTCCAAACCATAGATGTATGAAGAAGAACTGGATAGAGCATAGAGACAAGGCCCTGTTCTTTATGAGACAGCGGTCGAGTGCGGCCAAATATGTTAGAGCAGGTAACTTCCGCGAGCAGAGTGACTGACTTGTGGTTAAGGGCTTTGCTAGCTTGAACGGGGGTCAAAAGAATTCAAACCTGTGGCTCTGTTAGACTTCCCAAATGTTATTGCCATTAATGGCATTTCAATATGGGGGTCTGTGAGGATTGATTCTGTTTTGGAGCCAGCCTCAAGTGACCACTGTAAATGGTGTAAGTGTTTACTGTGTTTGGTACTTCCATGTTGGCTTCATTTTTTTAGCCCTGGATGTCAATGCCTGGTGAAAATCAATTCACATCCTCATGTCAGAGGGATTTGGAGAGAGGAAGTTTCAGACAGTGTGACCTTGACGATCCAACAAGAATTCAGTTTGAGGCATACTGACACCTTAAAGGTAGCAGAAGTGTTGTCTTTTACTTAAACAACTACCATTTCTGTAGACACCCCCGGTAATGTGTCTATTTTGTGTGGACTCATGTTAAAGTATTGATATCATCACCCTTTAGATTACCCCAATGGAGTCCGTCTAACCTCAGCCATTCCCGGAGCTGACATCAAAGTCCTCATCAACTTCAATGCACCCAATCCTCAGGACCGCAAAAAGTTTACTGATGATTTGCGAGAATCTATTGCTGAGGTCCAAGAGATGGAGAAGTACCGGATAGAATGTGAGACTAACTTTTATGTTTTTTTCTACATATCTGTGAACAACAATAATCCATCCTGTAACCAGACTACGCTTACCTCAGTTCAAATATAAGATTACAAATAGAGAAGTCTGGATTACTGTTGTCATTGCATATGTCTCCTTCACAGCTGAGCTAGAAAAGCAGAAGGGGGTGGTGAGGCCCAGCATGTCCCAGAGTTCAGGGTTAAAGAAGGACACAGGCAATGGCAACCTGAGCCGAGCCAGCCTTGATGACAGCTACGCCATTGGTGAAGGCTTGAAGAGGAGTGCCCTCAGCAGCTCCCTACGTGACCTCTCAGATGCAGGTAAAATCAGGGGTTGCCATGGTAATATACCATCTTATATGCCTTATCCCTTTGCCAGATGAAGTAGAGTGTATATCCAAGCTGAAGCTGGCATTATACTGTTCTCTCCTTTTGGATGGTAATTGATTTGGAAACTTTGAAGAAGCTGAGTTCCTGTTCCTGTGCAGTTTTGTATTGGGTAGTGTCCATAGCAACTGACCTGCCAATGCAGAGTGTCTTAGTGAACACATGCCATTAAGACAGTGAAGCAAGTAGATAGACATGGCTGTTTGCTAATGGGCCTAGGTGAATTTTACAAGAGGATATCAATTAATAATCCTGCATGGTCTGCGGGGGAAGAGGCAGCACTATGTAGGTCACTGTGATCAATTTGAGCATCTTAGCGGTAAGAGGAATTAATGTTGTGTGGTTGATTCAGTGCGGGTGTAGAGAGCCGCCTCTACACTGCAGAGCTGCTCTGCACAAACAGACTCAGTGACCCCAGCACAGGCTGCAGACTAGTACAACAGCAATCAGTGCTTTTGATGCTTTTAAATAAAACGCATTTTGGTGGCAGTCTTTTTAAAGGCTAACCAACACTGGATTTTGGAGGCCATATTTCCCTAAGGAGCTGGTTTTGCATCACTCAGTTGAGAATGAATTTACAAAATTTGAGCTTGTTTTGATATTAATAATTTCCTTGACCCTAAGGCTCATTTATGCTCCCGTATAAAAATAGATACAAGTATTTAAAATGTTGTAATCATCACTGCACTAATACTTCCATGCATCCTTTATGTTGCCATAGATACAGCCAATAGGTGGTAGTAGAGGGCTGAGGGTTGTTATTTCAGACAACAACAAAGGAGGTGACAGTGGAGAAGGTTCTAATAATGTACCTTTAAACAGAAGCAGTGCTGTAGACAGTGGAGGTCTGTGCAACCATTATATACATCCCAACATGTGGACAGAGAATTCTTTCCACTAATTTCACCATATATTATTATATTTTACCATTTTTTCTGTCCTACCATTATTTACATTTCTTTTTCATCTCCTTTGGTCATTTCTTGCTTGAACTGTGCTACACCAGCCCGTTCTCATTCTGCACTCGTAAAATACCACCGCTTTGACTCTGCTTTTGGCATTAGATTGCAAGGCCAAAAGCCACCTTTCGCATCCACATGATACACAGCAAGATGTTATCAGGGGAGAACGCAGCCTGAAAGATCTGCTCGTGGTGTTATTATACGCTGGTGGACGACTGGACAGCGCCTGTCGCATCACTTTAGAATGCAACCTGATGGAACCCGTGCATGTGAAATGTGGTAGAACAGCATCGGGTTCAAACGCTGCCAGTACTCATGTGATATAAGGAGCCTGAGGGTGCCTACAGTGCAGGCAGGAGGGGGGGTTGGATGGATCCACGAAACCTTGGACTTTAATGTAGGGGTCCAAAGTTCACTTCCCATTTGAACATGATGGGTTTTTTTCTACACCTTACCATGTGCCCCCTTCCCATAATCCTAACCATCAGTACCAGCATGAGCGTTTAGTTGCCATGTGCTGTTGTTGCCTAAACATAACCACGTGCAGCATTATCTCACCATGTGCTAGTGTTGGCATCACAGAACGTCAATAGCAAACACAGAAGAATATACAGAACGTAATATGTAGGAAGTCAGTATGAATTTCAGTATATTCATTTAAAGTATGAGACAGGGCATGATAAAATTTTATATGTAAATATGCAAGTCCACTGCAGAGCAGCAATATGTCACGTATTAACCACGATCTCCTTTTTGTCCATCTCCGTAAGCTTTTAGAAAAAGCACACAAATAGAAACAGAATGAACTCAGAGAATGGGCAGAGGGCTCCATCCACGCCCGTTTCCATCTCCATATTGAACCTTGAGCATAAATGAGCCTTAAGAGGGGAGATGTAGTGATTTTACAGACAGGTTTTCACAAAGGCTGCTCTTTTATTTTTTTAATCTGTCTTTTGTGATTCTTGCATCTTCATGGATATGAAATGTTAAATTGCTGGACTGTCCCTTGCAGCCAGATTGCTAGTCTTTGGGTCTCCTGCCTGCAGCTGTTGCTGCGTAGTTATCCCAGAGGCGAAGCTTGTGTTGGAGTTGTAGCAGTGACTTGCTTCTTCCCTTTCCTTTAGTCCTCCTTCTGCCATACTGACAGTCTGCTGCTAGCTAGTCATGTGCCACCATTGTGACCTTAGGGTGCTAGGGCACCTCCCCCTCCATACTAGACAGAAGGGGTATAGGCCCATACACCTTCACGTATTAACCAGGCATGTCTAATCTGTCATATTACATGTTCTGGGCAGGCAAGCGTGGAAGACGCAGCAGTGCAGGATCACTAGACAGCAATATGGAAGTAAGTAGGACGCAACTGATACTGAGCTGTCCTCTGACTTTCTGTTGTTCACTCTGAACACACAAGTCTCTGTTTTTTGTTTCTTTGTAGTTTAAGTTTTTTAAGTTTTGGTGGTGTTTTGTTGTGAGTACCTTGGTCACTGTGCATGCATTGGGCTGAATGGGCTGAACGAACCACTGTGGCTGACACAGATTAACCCTTGATGTTCAAAGCATGACACAACTAATAACACTTCTGACTCACATCCTCTTGTGTGTTGGGTTAAGCTTTAGCCATTTCCTCAATGTTGTCCCTTTTTGGTCACATGAAGTGAACTTGGCTCTGCTTTGTCAGTTCCAGCTACTGCATGTTCACACAGTTTGAAGTGACACGCTGCTTCCTTACATTGACCCCTGACCTTGACAAGAAGTCCCTCTCCTTTCCTTTTTATTGTTTGACAACTAGCAGTGTAAGGATTCGAGCATGGAGGCACAGATGTTAAACAGCTCATATAAACTCTCTCAAGCCAGATCATTTCTATGATTAGGGCTACTTATATGTGTATAGCTTAGTTAGCTTGATTGTTAATATTTATGACTGTTAATGTTGTTAATATTAGAGCCATTTTTAGCATGGTATCCTGGCACCTCAGGATCCTCCTAACAAAGCCAGGTGTGCTGAAATTGGTTGAGAATGGAAGACACCAAGAGAATACAGTCTACAACTTCATTGCAGCCTCTCAATAATTTGGCAATAGACGCCATGCTAGATATGATCCATCCATCATGGTTTGTACTCAAAATTTGTTTGGGGTTTCATTTTGATGCAAAGATCAGACAAATCAGTTCAGCTTCACCCAGGAACTCCCCACACATCTTGCAAATCAGTTGACTTTTAAATCACCCAAAAGCCCCCTGGATCATCAAACAAACTGTGGCCACAAACCATGAGGAGTTGATCATATCTGCCATGGCGTCTGTAGATGGCTATATCAAAATTATTATGAAGCTGTAATGGTTAATGATTTGACATAAGCCTATATTTTTAGTTCTTCAGTGCCAGTTTGACAGCTAATCCTATGAAAAAGATGGAAACCAAAAAGTCCATCTCTCAAACCTTCCCACGCTGTCTTTTGCTTTCGTTCCACAGCAGAGTTTAATTCAGCTGCACTCAGTGGTGTAGTGCTAGTTGATGAGGTGGGGGGAAAATACTAGAGGTTGGTAAAGCTTGCTCTCTCCTGTGTATACCCTTCACTACACCATATCCATTTTAGCTTCTCATAGAATGTTAAGCATCCAGTGTTCCACCCTCGAGACACTACTAGAACTTTAATAGACTGTTCATGCTATGAAAATTTACATTAATTTTAACGTAAATGTAAACTTTTTTTTTTTTTTAGATTCCCTTTCTTCTTGTAAGTCAAGGCAATTTAAAAACAGGACTACTCTATCATTAAAATAATCCAGTTAGAATGCACATCAGAGTAGCTCATATTGGAAGCCTATAAACATGCTGTCTTCCTACTGTTAAAGCAGTCTGATAGTCCAGCAATATCATAAATCTGTCAGATGTTTATGAACAAGTCACTGCAAGGGTCAGACTGTTGTGGTTAGTTTAGTCAAATACACTGAGTAAGAAATGAATGAAAACACAAGCACATTATAAGTCAGCACTGGATCTTTTGGATTTGCACTGCTTAGTCTGCATGTTCTGCATGGCTCTGAAAGATGTGCTTCATTTCTGTGACAAACCTTTTTTTGATTGTTTATCTTGTTATTTGTGTGCCTGTGCCCTTATAAAAAAAGAGCCAATGAAGTTTGTCTTGAAGTTTTGCTGAGTGGGAATTAAGAAACATTAAAATGTTGAACTCAGTCATGCACTCTTTGTGAATTCCAAGTTGACAGTTGAAAACAGCACAAATGTTTACACTTCACACCAAAAGTGGGGACTCAAAGGACTTGGATTCAAGTTACATGTATGTCACACACAGTGAATTGAGATTAGTAGCTACTCAAAAGACTTGAGACTCGACTCGGACTTGAAGTTTTGCACTCATAAGCAGTCTTTATTTTATTTAATTTTGGGGGGCATTTACATTAAGAAAAATGTGACGAGCTGAATGTTGTTCCCTCCATTATTATCATATGTAATCTTTGCATGCAGTGCACTCAGCCACAGATGACTGTAAACTACAGCAACAGCCTGCTGTGCCATTTGTTAGAGCCTTTGGCTTTAATAAAGAGTAGCTAAACGCAGCAAACATGTTTAGCTCAGCATCAGCTGATGTTAGTTCGTTGCTAGATTGTGCTAGGGAGATTAACTTAGTTAGATTTGAATTTTGAAAAGATGAATGAGTGTTTGCTTGCCACACTTGTTAGCAGAGTTCTGCTGCTGCCACTGTCTGCTGGTCACTATTAACATTGGCTGCATGTTTATTGTTGGACACGTAACAGTTGTCTGATAAGGTTACCATATGACAGGCTAGAGTGATGTTTTACTTTACAGTAGATTATAAACTGTTTTTAGTTGGAGACCCAGTATAATATTAGAGTGCTCCAGGGATGACGTTTTTCTGTAGGCCAGCACGGAAGTTAGCAGTTAGCATTGCCCTGGTTCCCTAGTCAAAAAGCCTATGGGATTTTTCCATTGGATTTATGATACTAACACATTTTACTCAGCATAATAACCTTCAAAAACACCACTCTTATGATTTCTGAAGCCTAAATGCAGTCGTAGTGAAAAGCTAACTTTGAGCTATAAACTGACTACGCCACAGTCAGTGCAGTTAGCAACTGCTTTTTTATGTATTTACTGACATATTTTAAGTCATAGAATAAAATGATGATGGCGACAGCTGACATTTTAAACTAGAGGCTTCAAAACAGGAGTTCACAAACCAGTGGTTGACATCAAGATAGCTACATTCTATATTTTATCCAGCCTTTGATTGAATATTATCCCCCGTTGTTATATAGGTGATTATTGCCCTGGCTGAAAGACTTGAGACTAGACTTGGATTTGCAAAAAAAAAGACTTGTGAGCATCTCTGCTGTGTACATGCTGCAGCTTCAGAATGTTCTCTTAACTCTCCAAGGCGGGGGCTTATGAAAATGAAAGAGGGACACTGTAACCTTGGAAACAGATATAATAGTGACAGGAACTCACAACTGCATCAGCAGTCAGAGAGAGTCTGAAGACTCTGAGGCAGTTTGCTCCTGACAGTGCAGATACTGCAGGCTCTGACAAGCTCAGCAAGCTCAGCCTCCAATCCATTTAGAGAGTCGACCGTGAGATGTTAGCATGGATAGACAAACAAAGGCAGTGAACCGGAAAAGGAAATGGAGAAGCTTTTCTACCAGGCAACACAAGCAATCGTATGAGATTTGAGATCAGCTGTAGCTAGTCATACAGCTGCTGATGCTGTGTGACAATTTCTGTGTGAACTAGAGAAGCCAAAACCAGTGGGGTGATGTGTTTTTCTGTTCACAAATATGTATTTGGTCCATAAATAAATAGTGATATTTAAATCTGAGAGCAAGTATACCTTCCCTTTTATCAGTTGTTTCCCACTAGACAGGAAGAGTAGACGTTGTGCCGTGTCTTTGTTGTGATCTGACCGTCCTCTCTCTTGCAGGGGTCCATCATTAGCAGTCCCCACATGCGGCGGAGACCCCCCTCCAGCCGAGACTGCCCATCCCGCCACAGCGGCCAGTCCCTGCCCAACTCCTCTTCACTGCTTGGATCTTTGTTTGGCAACAGGCGCGTGAAGTCCCCCAGCCCCACCCCTCAGCCCCTGCACCCCACCCTCATCTCCCATACCCCCCATCCTGCCAACCTGCACCACACGGCCCGGGCTGAGACAGACACATCGACCTCCATGCACCCTCACCATGCCCAGTTCTGCCACATGACCCAAAACCCCCCGCCTTACCATCACCACCACCACTACCACCCTCCGGCCCACTTGCAGCACCCTCCGCACCAGTACCACCCGCCCCCTCCTCACGGCCAGCAGCCGGTCTACCCTCCTCACCCTCACACGCAGCACGGCCTTGGAAGCCATTCAGCACACTCCTCCCATCCCGCTCACGGCCCCCATCACCACGGCCCGCCTCCAGCACCCTCCCAGGCGCCCAGCAGCACCAAGCCGAAGCACAGTGGCATTAGTACGGTGGTCTGAGTTGCACAGCAGCTCTCTGGGCTCTCTGACTGAACTTTGATTTTTCTCTGAGGCTCTCAGTTAATGAGACAGTCGCACTGTGCATCATTGGTCTGGGGTTGTAAAGCCAGACTGGATCCTGTGCCTCTGTCAGCATTTTTTGTTACACTCATCACAGGAGCAGTACATTTAATAGAAACAATATTTCTTGTCCGGTTGCTCCTTTCCTTTCATTTCAGGTCATAAGTCATGTCTGGCTGCTTTAAAAGCAACAGACCACAAACAGATGAGCATGCACAAAGACCACAACTACTGTTTCTCTCCCACTAAATTAAAGGTTCTCTATGTAACTTTAAGAAAATCCTCAGTCAGTCCTCATTAATGACACTGTGAACTGCAGTGAACTGCAGTCAGCAACCTGTTGATCACATTCGTATTATACGAAAGTGAGCACCTGTGCACTGACACTGACTTGACATACACGAGACTTGGTGTGATTAGTGTGATTTACCGGCATCATGTTGATAGGATTTTGGAAAATAAATTACAGACATACTCATAATGTTCCTATATTTCATTTGGATCATTGGCTCTAACTAGCTACTATACTAACTAGCTGTTCGTTTGCAAATTACTTCGTCAGCTGACGTTACAGAGCAACCTGCAGCAGATGCAAAATGTTCTCATCCCGAGATGTGACATGTTGCTGCTTTGCAGTGGATTTCTGCGTCTGTTTATCACTGGAGGTAGTGAGTGCAGTTTTGTAAATGCCCCTTTAGGTTATTGTTAGCTTGTTGTCTGACCCTGCCTTGCATTGCTCTATTGGCCAATAGTCATTATTTATGCACCTTTGCTTTGTAATGCTACACCATATATTGTTAGCTAAATGTACACATTTGTACATACCTAAGTTGGTATCATGGATCATGTTAGCTGCAGACGCTATTTGGCAAATTAGCGAATTAACATGTCCACTCAAATAGTATTTTCCAAGCGATAACATCGAACAAGCAAGCTTATCCAGCTAGTTGTACTTAACTTAAAATGCATTAATCTGGCCTTGGTTGCTTCATAACATTAGATCATGAGTAATTTGCAAATGTCAAGCTAGTTAGTTAGTTAGTTAGTTAGTTACTTAGTTAGTTAAAGCTAGTCAATCCAGATGTTATCCACTCTAGAGTATTTTGCTATTTTAGCTAGTAAGCAAGCAAATCAACAACAGCAAGCAAGAAAACATAAGCCAGCTTAAGCCAAAATGTCACAATATATTTCACAGGTCAGTGTTTCCTCTTGGATTTTTACCGCACAGGGGAGGGGGGGCACTGCATTTGATGAATTTCCTCTTTATCAGACCAGAAATTAGATACGAAGTAGCAAGCTAGCACAACCCAGGGTCCCTCCACTTTTCTCCAGCAGCTAGGACACAAGCCAAGCAAAATCCTAGTGCTAGGGGTCACAGCAGGCTGATGCTAGGTCTGTTGTCTCACAGCAGCAGCAGAAAGTTTGTTGATTCGGTGGGGAGTCGATGAGGTCTGGGATCAAAACCCCAGCGCTCATTCTTGTGCTGGCTGATTTTGAGTCACTAAGGTCCACCTGTTGACTGCCACCGCAAAATGTTGAGCTAGTGTTATGGTGGGTGCCAGTTGTTTTTTGAAGTTTGCGGACTTCTTAATTAACCTAAGCTAATGATGCACACTGTTTTGGGGGGAACTGATGAGAGACAAGGCACTCGGTAACACACATTAACATATCCTTCCGATTTCCCCACAAAAGCTGTCCCAAGTCCTTTCTATAGAGATCAGTCAGCAGACTATTAGACAACCAAGAAAGTTGAGGAAGGTCTCAGTTTTTATTTTACAATCCTTTCACTCATTGGCAATAAAATCATTATCCATGTAAAAAGTTACATATAGTACCTTTAAAGTATTAGATATCTTGCTTCTTGTATTTTACTGAAGTCAATAGTAAACTTTCATTAGTATGAGGGTGATTTGGTTGAACAGACACACAGACAAAGGGTCATCCTCAGCAGTGCAGTAGCTGTATGAGTATTTAATGTAGCGATAGCTCACAGTGCACTGTGATATCTCTGGTAGCAGTGATAAATGTGCCAATAATGAAGCATTTGCTAATTTAGTCACAGAAATTGCTTTATGTATATTGTGCATAGTATTTTGTAAAATAACAATATCAACTGTAATTATTCTGATAATTATTATTACAGAACAAATGGCATCAATTAAAACTCTCAGTATTATACCAGCACATAAGTGGCATAGTTTTACTGTGAAGAAACCAATCAAAGTTTTTATTAGTAAGGCAATTCAGTAAGCTGGAATACTGTCTATGGTTGCCTTAGAGTTAGAGCTGTGTAAAGATTGTTGAATGCTGGTGAAGACGTGCATACCAGCCTGCAAACAGTCTCATCCACTGCAGTCATCTTTGGTTCTGAGTCATCTCTCCAGCCCTGGAAAAGACAGCCTCAGTGAGCTGCTGAGCAAACAGATACATATGAATGTCCGCCCTTCAGTACCGGCTGCTCGTCCACCATCATTTTATTTTTTAGCTATTTTTTTAGAGTCCAATAAACAATATACAAAAAGCTCTTTATGCTGTACTAAAACCTGGTAGGATTCTTCAAGTCCGTTCTGCAGGAGGAGGAGGTTTTCCAAGTTTTTCCTGGAAAGTGACTGTGCAAACTGTGTAGCAGGGAAACAGCACCATGACTGTTTAAGTGTCTCCCCTGATGTGGAAGCTCTCAGCTGGCTGAGTGTGCCCTGTCCCTCTTTGGTTTCATTGTGTGTCTCTCGAGCAGCGAGCATGTGGTACAGTGCTGTTTACTCCCTTGATCAGACTTTTCCTCAGAGCCACGAGGACACCACAGTACAGAAATCAATAATTATCAGTCTGTGATGGTAATAGCACTCCTATGCTTCACTCACCACAAATGGCAGTTTTATATCAATCATTTTAACAACATATTATGGGATAGCTGGTTGTACCTCCCAGCCATCCTTTGCATAGTATCTGTGGTGTGTGCAGAGTGGAGGCAAGGGGCTAGTGTGATGGAGCATATTTTCTGTTCAAAATGATAGAAATAGCACTTGTTCTACTTAGTTGATATCATTGGCTAGTCTGTTTCTGCTTAAAATATTATGACATGGATTTTTTAAACTTGTATGTGCAATATATATTTTTTTCTTTGTTTTGTTTAAGAACAATTTCAATCTGGTTGTTCCATTTTGTTTAGTTCTGTTGGTGTTGTGTTTTTTTTCTTGCAACGTCCTTTGTCATTTCTTTCTCAATGTTTCAGTGAAGTGCAAGTATCCACATGGATTTGGAGGGACTGGACCTTCCACACTGATAAAGAATGTCAAACTAAATAATTGCATGTAACAATGTATTTCTCGGCTATTTTCTAAATGATTGTGTATTCCCAAACTATAACAGTGTTACAGTCGACTGTTGTTAAAAATGAATGGTAGAATAGTTTTGACTTCCTCATTTACAGCAAATAGAAGTCAACTATGTATTTGTGTCACTCCAGGGGATAACTAACTCTGTATTGTTTCCTGGTCCACATGGAGCAGTTTACTGGGTCTTCAGTGTACAACAGTAGTCAAAACTGGCTGTTATCACAGTTGGGTGAGGACAGGTAGAGTCAGTGTGACAGAACATATACTCTTGAAATCACAGTGAGAATGGACTGACAGCTGAGTATAATGAAAGTAATTATTTTAACTTTATATTTGTCATCTGCCTCTGTCAATGGCTCACACCTTACTGTTGTCAAGTGATATCCAGTATATCATTATTGTAAAATACTTATTTGCTTAAGGTCTAAGTTATCAGGGTACCACTCTAATAGTAATATTTTAAAAATCCTTTATAGAGGGTTTATACATTGTATCTAATATGATTATTTAATAAAGTCAATTCACTGTTAAATCCATCAATGTTAATAAGTAATTTACTGATACTTTATACATCCGCAGTAAGTCATTCTTAAGAACAACTTTTTGGTTGCCATGTTCTGAAAATATCCCCCAGGCTGGTGTCCTCCAGCAAATGTTACTCATCCCCAATTGTTGGCTGCTGATTGACAGCAGGTGGCAGTAGAAGCATAGCAGTGAGCTGACCATAACAGTGAAGGAGAAGACTGCAAACCAGGCCTCCAAGAAGGAGGCAAAGAAGTCAGCCAGGCTCTTATGCAAATTTTACATAGTAGCCAAAAGTGGAAATACACATGATGCCCATGGGCAGAGAAAGACTTTTTCCCATGGAGTCTCACTGGGAAAGAGACATAGGCTAATTTTTTGTGAGCATCAAAACCTCTTCCCACTCGGCTCATAGACTTTACATTGTGGTGATGTCACAGATTTTTTAAATACTTTTCTCAGCTCGAGAAGAGTTTAACCCATATAAAACCACCATGGTTCAAAAATTCAGAGTAAAAAGATTCATATCTGACCTTGTTTAAACTTTGAGGTGTCCTGTCAACCGTTTTACAGACGTCTCTTTGCAATGTTGGTCTGTTGGGAAAATGTTTTTTGGTCAGGGGAATTTTTTACTGCAATGCCGTGGGTGGCCACTGGGAAAAATTTTCTGCAAGGCTGAGCAGCTTTCCAGGGGTCCCATTGTCTCTCATGCACCTGCTCTATGGGCCTCATAATACGGAAGAGCCAGGTACCTTCATAATGCGAAAATAGAGCATTTTTTGCTTCATGCGCTACTGAGCAACTTTCACAGGAATGAATGGGCTTCTGCCCCCAGTGCAGTATCCAGGTATCTTTATACATCCATGGGTTAAACCACGTTCTGGGATATGTCACATCATGTCACTGGCCCAAAAAACCTTTTGGAATGAAATGTCTGTAAATAAGTGTTGTTTTGTTTTTGAGCATCACAACCTCAATGAAATTATTAATGTCACTATTGGGATTTGATCAAAAAACATGTTAAAAGTCTAGATGGCCTACACAATTAAAACATTTTATCTCCATTCAAGTTATTGAAGCTCAAAACAGGCAGTCAGCCGTTTGGCTGGTGAATTCTCTAGTACACCTGCTTTATGGCCCCAATGATATGACAGATATAACAGATACATATATTTCACTCAAGCGTGAAAGGTTGTCTGTCTATATGTGTCGGCCCTGCTATAGTCTGGCGACCTGTCCAGGGTGTACCCCGCCTTCTGCCCGATGACAGCTGGGATTGGCTCAAGCCCCCCAGCGACCCTTGCAAGGACAAGCGGTTGTGGACAATGAATGAATGAATGAATGTTTCAGTCAATATGCTTGTTAGTTCTCAAGAATAAGCATGAAGCACTATAATGTGTTACATATAACTGAATTCATTTACTTTTATGAACAGTACATTAACTCTGAAAAAAGAGCACAGGTAGGCTGTGTTCATTAGCACTGGTTGTTGTTTAGGCCATCCTGCAACTACAATGATCACAAGACAAGTTTGCTGGAAGAGGAAAAACACCTACCAAGGAGGCTTTTTCAGAAACTGGCAACCCAAATGTTTTATAGCTTATTCTGATGTATGAAGTATTATTAAAAGCCATTAGTTATGGCCTATACGTCCTCTATAAAGGGTGCTTGATTAGACAGTGTTACTGATCCCTAATGCACTGTGGGCTACTCTAAAATCTAACATTGACCTGTCAAATATACAGCATTTACAGCATTTTATCCAGCATAGTTTAGTTTGTATGGCGTCAGAAAAGTGCCAATATTGCATGGTTATTAAATTTGAAATCCGTTTTACACAGAATCACTTGGGGGCCAAATGTAAGCAACCCAGCACAACCTTACCTTTGACCAGTCATAACTTCTGTTTCAGACCAAAGTCACATTACTAACTTCTTGTCATGGAGTGAAAGTGGAAACACCAGCCACAAAAACACTTTATGGTTACCAGAATAACTTCAAATCAGAGTGCTTTCAGTTATAATCCACCAGTTCCTTCAGATGACTGATGAAAGTAGCTGTCCAGATTCCGTGTGAGGTGGTTTGTTGCATGCCATTGATGCCTATCGTTCTTTGCTTTTCTCTCTCTCTTTTTTAAGTGTTGTTTCATTGAGTAGCGGGCTTGACTAGACCCTAAACCTTCAGTGTAGCTTTGATTTCTCTGACTGATGCTTGTTTACATTTAGATGATTTTTGGCTTGCTAGTGTCCTTTTCATTTAAAGTTGTGTCATTCTAATTTGGCATGCATTTCACCTCTACTTCCACTGTACAGTATAAAGACATGGCAGAACACTTCTGAGTGTAAATAGTAAATCCATCCATCTGAAACTAATGTCATTGAATAAAGAGTCACTTAAATGATGGAAACATTTTAGGGGTGGGTAGCAAAGAATGAGAAATCATATGTAAATAGTCTGTAAATTACTATTATTCTGATTATGATTATTATTACTATTATTATTACTACTACTCAATGTCTGCAGTTACATTGATGGTGCATTCCTGCTCCCCTCTGATATTTACATAATCATCAGCTGCTTTTCTCTGCCTCCATCAGGACTGAATTATTAGAGGATCTAGAGACGAACAGCCAGCCGTTACACAGTTAACACGGCTGCTGACTTACTTCCTGAGGCACTCCTATTCTCTCACACTCACAGCCCACTTTTGGAGTCAAAGGGAAGGGAGGAGTGCTCTTATTTTATTATGCATTCTGTTTCTAAGTAGACAAAACCCCATTGATGTAAAACTAGTACTGTGACAATGTTGAGAACGCAAAATAAAACAATATATTGTAAAATCTGAGCTGGGTGTCCTTACTTTGTCAAAAATACAATTTTTTGGTCTCACTTGAATGACTGGGTATGTCTACCAACCACACCTCCTATTGAGTGCCCAGGAGGGATGTTTTTCTATAGGCCAATACAGAAGTTAGTGTCGACCTGGTTCCCTTGTCAAAAAGCCTATGAGATTTTTCCTTTGGATTTTAGATTATTGCAGAAAATTTGTTCTTTGACATTTATGATACTAACACATTTTATTCAGCAAGATTTATTCACAAATGAACACCACGTTCAGGATTTTTGAAGCCTAAATGTAATCACCAGAAATAAAAAACTTACGCTAGGCTGAAAGTGAATGAACTCTCTCATTCTCCCAGGGAAAACTCTAACATAGCAGCACTTAGCAGGGACTTATGAGTATCGCCATACCCACCCGGTGCCTCTCACCCTGGGCATCGCTGGAAAAGTTGAGTCCAGCCCATGTCCAGGAGTTTGGTTCTGGAGCCAGAGCTGTGTGTAGAAGTTAGCTATGTCTAGTTGGTACCGCTCCACCTCCCACACCAGCTCCGGTTCCTTCCCCACCAGCCTGCTGCCCTGCGCACAACGCATGTGACCTTAACATTTCCCTGTGTGGTAGGCCCCAGCCCATTCTCATTCAGAATTCGTTAAATAGCACTGCTCTGTCAGTGCTTTCAGCGTACAAGTGTGACGCCAAAAGCCACCCTCTGCCTCCACATGCAGTGCGCACAGAAGGAGTCAGATGAGGACGTGCTAGGACAGAACCGGTGGCATTGTAATTGTATGCTGATGGATGGCCAGAAAGTACCAGGTGCATCCACATGCAACAAGCACGGACAGCATCACTTGAAAATGTTACGAGATAGAATGTTAGAATTAGAATGGCTTTATTGTCATTGTAACATACGGAAGCCCTAAGCGGATGTGTTTTTTTTTTTTTTTTTACAAGCGTTTTCTCGATATAACGAGATAATATCTCGTTATATCGAGAAAACAGAGTTTGTTTTCCTGAGATATTATCTCGTTATGCTAGCAAGAGAATTTTAAAGTCTATTCTCTGAGAGACAGGGAGCCAGTGTAGAGACCTCAGAACTGGAGTGATGTGGTCCGCTCTCTTGGTCTTAGTAAGGACTCGAGCAGCAGCGTTCTGGATCAGCTGCAATTGTCTGATTGACTTTTTAGGCAGACCAGAGAAGATACTGTTACAGTAGTCAACTCGACTAAAGATAAATGCATGGACAAGTTTTTCAAGGTCCTGCAAGGTCCCCATCAGACCTTTAATCCTAGAAATATTCTTGAGGTGATAGTAAGCTGGCTTTGTAATTGTTTAAAAAAAGATCAGGACAAGGACAAACAGACTCAAAAACAGTTTTTATCCTACAGTAATGACCACACTCAATGTAGCTACCAAATTAGCACAGGTGTATGGTTGTGTATGTTTATGCTTTTTTTTCATGTTATTTATTTTAGTTGTTGTTTATTTTAGCTATTTCTCTTTTTACTTATCATTAGCTTTAGATACTGTGTGAATGGTGCACTGACTGGTAAGCATTTTTAATTTTGTTGTACATGTTACATGTTACTACGGAAGCCCTAAGCGGACGTGTGTTTTTTTTTCTTTTTTTACAAGCCGTTTTCTCGATATAACGAGATATTATCTCGTTATAACAAGATATTATCTCGTTATCTCGAGAAAACGAACTTTGTTTTCCCGAGATATTAAGTCGTTATCTCAAGAAAACGAACTTTGTTTTTTGGTTTGTTTTTTTAAACTTTATTGAATGAATGTCAGAAGAAGAAGTGGCGGGTGGATGATGTGACAGCAGGTGCCGTGCCAGCGCGGACAAATGCGTGCAGGTTCTCGCCCCTGCACGTACCAAAAAGCACCGGAGCAACAGTATAATAATCTAGTTATGATTACTGATGAATTTGGGTGATGTGTTCCTGTAATAATCATCTTACCTTGCGCATTTGCAAGGTAAGATGCACGTCAGAAGAAGAAGTGGCGGGTAGATGATGTGACAGCAGGTGCCGTGCGGTGTTCAGCGCGGACAAATGCGCAAGGTAAGATGGTAAGCATATAAAGCACTGAATGGTTTAGGCCCAAAATACATCAAAGACCTTCTAGTCCAGTATGAACCATCAAGACCACTCAGGTCATCTGGTGCAGGTCTGCTCTGTGTTCCAAAAGTCAGAACTAAACATGGAGAATCAGCATTCAGTTTCTATGCTCCGTATATCTGGAACAAACTACCAGAAAATATCAGGTCTGCTGAGAGTCTGAGTTCTTTTAAGTCAAGGTTAAAGACTCACCTGTTCACTGCTGCCTTTGACTAAAAGGCTTTTTACTTTTTAAATTTTATATTTTATTTCGAAACTCTGCACTGCAACTCTTATTTCAATATATGTGTTTTTATATTTTTGGGTTTTATCTGTTGTTTTCCCACTTGCTGTTTTTAATCACCTTTTACATGCTTCTTTTATAATGTTTTAAATGTGTTTCCTTTCCTCCTGTTGTTGTATTTCAATGTTCTGTGTGAAGCACCTTGAATTGCCTTGTTGCTGAAACGTGCTATACAAATAAACTTGCCTTGCCTTGCCTTGATCTGTGCCATCTGCCTGACGGCAACAGTTCAAACAGGGACTGTCCAGGGTGGGAAATGTCCTTTATGATGTTCTGAGCTTTCTTGAGACAGTGGGAACTGTGTAAGTCCTCCAAAGTGAGGAGAGAGCAGCCGACAATCTTCTAGGCATTGTCAATAGCCCTCTGGAGCACTTTCCTATGAGTCGCTGTGCAGCTGGTATACCACATGCATACATAGTACGTTAGTACGCTTTCTACGGAGTACCGATAAAAGGACAGCAGCAATCTCTGGGTGATGTTGCTCCTCCTGAGCACACTCAGGAAGTGCAGTCACTGCTGGATCTTTTTCAGCAGCGCAGAGGTGTTCACACTCCATGTCAGGTCCTCCTCAATGTGGATTACCAGGAAGCGGAAGTCCGCCACCCACTCCACACAGTCCCCTCTGATAATTAATGGTGGAATGTCCGTTTTCTTCTTCCTGTTGTCTATTATGAGCTCCTTGGTCTTTGAGGTTTTGAGGAGCAGGTTATTCTCTTCACACCACACTGTCAGCTGCTCAACCTCATCCCTGTAGTCGTACTCATTGCTCCCAGAGATGAGCCCCACCCCCGTGGTGTCATCCACAAATTTGACAATGGTGATGCTGTGGTGGGCGGGGGGCTCAGCACGCAGCCCTGTGGAGAGCCAGTACTGAGGCTGAGGGCCATGGATGTGTGATGGCCCACTCTGACCCTCTGGCTGCGACCAGACAGGAAGCTATTTATCCACATGCAGGTGAAGTGTGGAAGTCTCAGGTCCCCCAGTTTGTCAACCAGTTTGTGGGGGAGGATGGTGTTGAAAGCAGAGCTGTAGTTCACAAAGAGCATCTGCACGTAGCTCCCCCGCTGCTCTAGGTGGGACAGTGCAGCATGGTGGGCTGTGGCTACACCGTCCTCTGTGGATCTGTTCGCTCTATACGCAAACTTGTGGGGGTCAAAGCTTCGGGGCAGGAGTGATGTGATGTGACCCTGGACCAGTTTTTCAAAGCACTTCATCACCACTGGTGTAGACTGGCCGGTAGTCGTTGAGGCTCGAAATGTGGGGGTTTTTTTGGGCAAGGGGACAATGGTGGAGGACTTCAGACAGGGTGGGACAGTGGACTAGGCTAAAGACTGGTTGAAAATCCTTGTGAAGACTCCAGCCAGCTGTTCTGCGTATTCCTTCAGCACGCGTCCAGAGACGCCGTCGGGTCCAGCAGCCTTCCTCAGGTTGTTGGTCCACAGCGTGCGCCTTACCTCATGCTCCTCTATTTTGAGGGTTAAGCTGCTGTCAACGATGTGGTGTGTTGTGGCTGCTTCTGGTGGCTCCACCTTGAAGCAAGCAAAGAAGAGGTTCAGCTCCTCTGCGTCACCTTCAGCAGCTCCAAGTGTGGTCCTGTAGTTGGTGAGATAATGGACTCCCTGCCACACCTTCCTGCTGTTGTTACTGTCCAGGTGGTCCTCTATCCTCCACCAGTAGTCTGATTTGGCCTCTCTGATGCCTCTCTTTAAGTTAGCTTGGGCCGTGCTGTAAAAAGCCCTATCGCCAGACCTAAAAGTGTGTTCCCCTCTTTTAACAGCTGCTGGACCTCCCGGGTCTTCAAGGGCTTCTGGTTGGGGTAGACCTGGATGCGTTTGTCCACTGTGACAGTGTCCATGCAGTTTTTAATGTAACATAGTACACTGTCTGTGAAAACCTCCAGATCCTGGTGTTCAAACACATCCCAGTTGGTCCTGTCGAAGCAGTCCTGCAGCTGCTGAGAGGCATCATCAGGCCAAGTTTTGATGGTCTTTGTGATGGTAGGAGCAGTTTTCCTGAGGGGGGCATATGTAGGAATTAAAAGCAGGGATATATGGTTAGACTGGCCCAGGTGTGGTAGTGGCCTAGCCCTGTAGCCCAGCTTGATGTTGGAGTAGAGCCTGTCCAGTGCGTTAGTTCCTCTTGTAGCACATTTAACATGCTGGTGGAATTTGGGGAGCACTGCTTCAAGTCTGCATGATTAGTGTCCCCTGCTATGATGTACACAGCGTCATTATATGTACTCTACTAGTGCTACCATACAAATGTCCAATAGCCGAGTTGGCATTAGCATCCAGTGGTATGTATACAGCAGTTATTATGACGTCAGTAAACTCTCTAGGGAGATAAATGGGCCTGCATTTAACAGTCACATACTCCAGGTCCAGGGAGCAGTGACTGTCTACAATCACTGTGTTAGTACACCAGTTGTTCATGTACACACAGAGCCCTCCTCCTCTGCTCATACCGGAATCTCTTGTCCTGTTATGACGCTGTGCAGTGTAGCCTGCTAGCTCAATAGCCAGAATGAATGAATGAAGCCAGGTTTCGGTGATCAACAGAATGCAGCTGTCCTTAATAAGGTTGTTAACTGCAGTCTGTAGCCTCAGTTCATCCATCTTGTTAGCGATGGATCTGGCATTGGTGAGAAACAGGCTAGGGAACGGTGGTTTGAGTGGCTGCCTCGGTAGCCTGGCTAGCGCATCGGCCCTGCAGTCTCGCTATTGCCTCCCCTTTCTGTGCCGCCTTCGCCTCCTCCCCACGGGCATGGTAATCCACAGAGAGCCGGGGCTCCTCGCTGTGTCCAACAGGATCTTGTGTGAACAGATAAACTCGGCTGTAAAACTCCATTCGTGACCAGCTCCAATCTTCAGGAGATCAGGCCGGCCATAAACATTGTTTGCCCAACAGAATGTGCACGGGACAAGAAACAACACGTACACAAAAAGCCAAACAAAGCACCAACCAATAGAACATTGAGCTGCCGCAACTGTGTGCGTCTCCATCTTAATGTGTAATGGTCATACTGCATTTAAAAATGCACGGCTGGATGAAACCAGTCACGTGCACATGAAACAATGAAGGACAGCATCAGGTATTAATGCTGCTGGTAACCACATAATATAAGGATCACATCGTTTTGTAAAAAGGACGGTGAAGTTGATCGACTTTTTTAGTGTTATATGAATGAATTTGGGAAACAAATTAAAAGAAATTGCCACTGATCAATACTTTCTGTAAATCTTATTTGTCAATAGGGTTGTCAAAATGTTTCAAAGCATTTCCCATACTGACAAGAACAGTTCTGATCTATAAACACGGAATTGATGTATCTATTCATTAAATCATCAATACATTAAAACCTGGTGCGACGTCAGTTATCATGTGCTGTGTTCAGGTGCCTCTCACAAGCTATTTGACCCTTTGAAACCTGAGAAAGTTGGTTTGATTTCTGCATCAAACAATTTTGCCTGAGGCAGTCAAAGTAAAGGATATTTCAACTAAAAGAACACAGCACAGTCAGCCTCAGAACCTAGCAATTTGTGTGTAATTGTCGAATGAAAACTCCTCCCCAGTTCATGAAAGGGTACCCAGGTCAAACCACCCTTCCCACAATGCAAACTGTAACAACATCAGTCAACCCCTCCCTGCTCGCATCCTTGAAACTCCACAGCCGCAGTTATCTGAACTCCAGCTAATGACATCAGAGTGGTCCAACAATACTGAGGACATGACATCTGTTGGTCCTGTCCAACAGGGATTCAGATGTGTTTGTCTTTCACTCCTCTTTTAGTTGGCAACAATACAATGGTCCGCCTCAGGGACCGAGATCTCACCTGTCTGTATTGAAATAAACTCAGTGCTCTGGAAGTTGTCTGTACTGATGAGGGTCTTAACAGCTCAGTAATTCTCTTCAGTCTTGCACAGTCAACCCATCTGGCTGCATGCCGACTGTGGCAGGTGGTATGAGTGACAGTCTGCCCTGTTTGTTGGTCAGGCCCTTGAGGTTGCTAAAAATAGATCCCAGCTATGAGGGCCACATCCTCAGTGTCAGCAGGACAACGTCATCATGCGGCTGGGAGGGGCCGAGTACAGGCCTTCATTTTCTCTGCCAGCTGAGAGAAGTGTGCACACACTGTTACGCACACACACTGACTCACTCTTAACTATCTGTGTAGGTAGTCTAATAGTTTTTTGTTTGTTTGTTTTTACAGCATTTTTATGTTGTAGTCGATGGCTTCAATGTGTTTTAAAAACAAGCTCAGATTTAATAGTTGATGTCTGTATTCTCTATTGTAGAGTTCCTTTGTACATTGCGCCATCAAGTGGTATCCTTGCGCCATTGTAATGCTGTTATGCTATGTTCAGGTGCTGTCAAAAATATTAAAATTACAAGCATATGACATTGACTCAACCCCCCCCCCCCCCCCGTCTTTATTGAAAATTAAAATGTACAAAAGAATTATTGCATCATTCACGTCCAATAAGTACAAGGAGGTACAAAGAGAATGCCATAATAGATATTGAAATTTTATATAAAGATGTAAAAAGAGAATGTCATAATAAATATATATAATTTTATATACAGGTGTAAAAAAGACACTGCCATAATAAATATATAGAATTTCAGATACAGGTGTAAAAACACAATGCCATAAGGTGTAAACATCTTTAAACAGACTACTGATTGAAAACTGACTACTAAGGGAGGTGCTCTCAGCTTTGACTTTGATTTAAACCGGATTTGTTAATGATAGACTATTAAAGAAATCCAAATTTCTTCAAGAGTGAACAGTATATGATTAATTTGCTCATATGTTCGTAAATTTCATATGCATACAATAAAATATTTAAAAGAAATATACCACTTAGAAAAACGGATCTATAATACATATCTTTAAGCAATATCAAACTTAAAAATATGTTATAAAAAAATAACCAAAACTATTAATTTATGCAAATCGTACAACTTGGTAGCTAATTTTGGTACACCCCTGTGTGTGTTCATACTTGTGTCTATTTTATTAATTTTTTTGTCTGTCTGTTTTTGTATTATTGCTTCACTAATACTGAAGTAATGCTTTGTACTTACTTCTCTTATAATTTTTATTTGTAAATATGATGATATATGATTGTTGATTCCACTGTGTGCATTTGATAACATGCAGCGGAGATCCCGCCCACCTCCCCCCGGACGATCTATTCTAGCATCAACCGTTTACGAGCTTACGAGGCACTTTGAACTACCCATTTGTGTACGTCATCAGCAAGCGTCGGAAAGGGGTGAAAGGTGCGCTTGTTGTTGCTGTATGTGATCCACCTATGGACTACATTAGATAGAGCTCTATGCCAGAACCATGATGAATGTAAACAGATCGGTCTTGTTGTCGAAATGTGTCGGCGTAGGACGTCGGCTGCTCGCCGGTAACGTTGTGAGGCATGCTGGGAAAGAAGTGGTGCAGCTCCAGCAGTGGAGGAACTTTAAAACGCACTCCAGAAAGCTCGCGTATGCCAAGGACCTGTTCCTCGGTCAGCTCAACAAGGTAGCTGAACATGGTCGCTACCGACAGTTTACGTTCTGGTGATGGAGCTCTGTCCTTGTGTGTGTGTGTGTGTGTGTGAGAGAGAGAGAGAGAGAGAGAGAGTGTGTGTGTGTGTGTGTGTGTGTATGTGTGTGTGAGTGAGTGAACGGGAGCTGTGTGGGAGTCCCCCGGACTGACCCTCAACCTCATCTGTGTCCACAGCCGGTGTCGATATGTGCTTCCCCCCGTCTACATCTGAATCAAAGCCTTAGTTTTGAATGGTGAGATACTTATAGCACGTACCACTTTTTTCTTCAAGAACCTAAGTGTGTTTTAATTATTTCAGCACGTATTTTTACATGAAGCAAAACTAGTGGAGCTATGAATTTTCGAAAATGAAAGATTATTCGTTCTGGTGAAGAAAAAAAAAAAAACAACACACAAAAAACAACGATCTCCTGTTATTAATTCTATTACTGTTACCATTCAGCAACAGTTACTGAAATGAGAACATGTTGCCAAGTTTCCTTAGCGTCATCATGTATGTTCAAAACAAATTTCTATCCAATCAAGTGAAATATGAGTGGTGAGGTTCACAAGATTCACAAAAATGAAATTTAACTCAGAGGGCCAAACTTCAAAAAGTCATTACTTAAAAAGTATTTTAAGAACAGCTGTAGGATTTTTCAATCTCGCACGAATTTAATAGAAGTCTCAACATGTTTTTTTTTAAGAAACTGCATGGCATGAACTCTGAGGCCCTAGGTGATTGGTGTAGACATCTATATATATCTATATAGTTTGTTTTAATTTTTTTTGACACCCCACAAAATCAAGAAGGCCTTGTGACCCACAGTGAAGCTTTGGCAACCCCTTTTTTGTTCGCTACATCACAGGTTGGGAACCAGTGATGTAGAACAGCGTCCACCATGTGTTGTCTATGGCAGCTACAGACTTTATACCCTATGACATCACAAATTTGAGTTTAAGCAAGTTGTTCATGTTTACTAATATTCTTTGAACTGTTTTAGATCGCAGGTTTAACATACATAGTTATTGGAAATGGGCATAGATCCCCAGAGGTCAAAGGTAAAAAGAAATGAAGAAGATAAACCAGTTAAACAGAGTGTTGGTATTCCAGGAGGAGGTCTTCCCTTATCCAGAAATTGGAAATGAAGAGTTGGAGGAGATCAACCAGCTTGTTGCACCCGTTGAAAAATTCTTCAATGAGAACGGTGAGAGAAAAGACCATGATGAATCCTTTAGGGAAATGACACTGCACGTGCTATAAGTAGTGTGTGTGTGTGTGTGTGTATAATACTTTAACTAATTTGTTAAATTGACAAAGAATGACTGTTTATTGTGATTTTAGTCGACTCAGCGAGGATTGATCGAGAAGCCAAAATCCCTGCGGAGACTTTGAATGGGCTGAAGGAGCTCGGGCTGTTTGGGATCATGGTTCCTGAGGACTATGGTAAGATGATTGTAACCTGGAGCTTGTTGTACCAGCTGTTTGTAAAAGCAAAATGATGCTTGTTATAACCTCAGGGTGCTCCTACACCTAACCTGTTTGGTTTAGTGAAAACAAACTGTTTGTTTGCCCAGTTAGTACAGTTCATCTGGGCTGGTGTGAAAGCTGTCAATCAAACCCTGGTGCCGTCCAAACAACTGAACCAGCCATTGTTTGTGCTGTGAAAGCAAACCAACCAACCACAGGATATTGTGACAGCAAATATTTAATTTTAGCAGTATTTCAACAGCTAAACTACCAATAACTTCATCTGCTGATTGTGTAATCTGTTTAGGAAGTGCTGTATAACCGATCTGTATAAGGTCATGCATACAACCCATATATGCAAACCATTTAGTAACCATGATAACATGTGCACTTCTTTCTCAAATCTTTTTATTAATTACACTAGTATTATTGACAATAAACAATACATATCTGTGATGTCAGAGTAGTCTCTGATTAACATAGAAGCCATACAAACTTCAAGAACATGAGCCAAACCAAATCTAATGACTTGCAACCTCATTTCCAAAATCCATAAATCCTTTCCAGCCATGTTCCAAATCCTTCCTGCTGAAAACTGAGAAAAAAATAAATAAATACATAATTATTAATACTACTATTACTACTGCAACTACTACCACTACTACTACTAATAATAATAATAACAATAATATAGTAAAAAATTGTGGAAAAAAAGAAAGAAAGAAAAGGAAGGAGGAGAGTCTAGTTGTCATCTGGATGGATGGTAGTCTCACTCAGAAGCTCAATAAAAGGCTTCCAGGTCTTGTCAAAGGATTTACAAGTGAAAATCTAATCTTGTCAAGTTCGATGTGATTTAGGATCTCCTTAAGCCAGCTGTTGTGTGAGGGGAGAAGCGTGTGCTTCCACTTAAAGAATATCTCACTGATTTAAAAAAGGTCCTCATATAAAACTAGTCTGTCTCTGCGGCACAATGATGCAGATACTTTTGAAATTGATGCTACATAAGCAGAGAAAAAGGACGAGAGGTAGAAAACTGCAGTACCACACCAATAAACGCTCCCGTTGGTGGGTGATGGAATGGTCCAGCTGAAACAATGGAAGCCGGCCAGATCTCATTTTCCTGTTAAGCAGTTAACTAAAACATGTTTCTGAAAACAGAAAAATGCAGCTCAGTAACAGAATCTTGGTTGAAATTTGATCAGCGCTGCTTAGTTTAACTTGCTTAGTTTAACTGTTTGATCTGTTTTTTTTTCCATTTTCACTGTGCAGGCAGCAGTATGGCGCCCACTTCCTGTTAACACACTCTCGCTGTTACAGTGAGACAGGACGTTAAAATGTATTTCTGAAAACATATTTGGAGCAAAATAGGCAGTGCAGTAATATCATCTTGAGTTATATTTGAGCAGCACTGCCCAGTTTTACCGTTTGATTGGATTTCAGTCCAAGTTTTGGAGACAGAGACTCTCTAATATGCAGAAAGTCCAGAATGACACCCAAAAATAATACAGTGCATGTTTGTATGATTTGATGGCTGTGGGATCAAAAATGCATTTTTTGATCTTAACAGTCTGAATGTAACTATTTTGTTTCCACAGTGTATTTTAGACTTATTGTAGGAGCTGAGCTTCAACATCAAAATCTTGCTAAAATTGATGCCATATGCATGAACACAGCCAATTTTATCATAACATGAAGAATAAAAAGCATGTAAAATGCACCAAACAGTCCCAAAGGGTTAATGACCCATATGATACTGAAAAGCAGCTTGCACAGATCAAGCACAGATACAAGCTAAACTACTACAAAGCTATCACAGACACAAGGCCAAGCTACGCTACAACATGGCTATTACAGATACAAGGCTAAGTTACGCTAGCCACGCAAGCTAGGCTAGTTATCACATGGCTATCACAGCCCAAACAACAATGCCACCTTCGACAGACCCAGGCTCCGTTCATGCGAGCTCCTGTGACGTGCCGATGCTATCTTCCCTAGCACATGCATCACACTTGCCTTACAGTTTGGGTTTGTGCAAGCTTCAGGTAGTGACAGTACTAGATGGCTATCACAGATGCAAAGCTATGCTACTACTTGGCTGCCACAGATACAAAGTTAAACGAAGCTAACACATGTCTATCCCATAGGAGGCTAAGCTGAGCTAGCTAAGCTAGCTAGGCTGGCTATCACATGGCTATCACAGCCCAAACAGCAATGCCACCTTCAGCAGACCCAGGCTCCATTTATGCAGACTCCAGGTAGTGACTGTGCAGATGCTACATTCCCTAGCACATGCATCACAATTGCCAATATACTACAACTCACATACAAGACTCAAGCTAAGGGAAATAAGGGTGAATTGGATCAACAAACACTTACTTGGATGGCAGCATGGTCTCACACAAAGAGACTCAACCAGGCCACTCCCACTCCTAAATACCCTCACACTTCCTGGATTTTCTCCTGAGAGGACTGATTGCTGGATCTCTCCACCTGATCTCAAGGAGTTGTCTGTTCAGTGGATGCCCCTGCTGGTCCACAACTACTACTGTTCCTCCTAATCCAAATCCACTGACTGGGTTTAACTGCCTCATCTGACATTTCCCTCACTGTCTTCCTCAAACTTTGTCCCCTTACTCCCAGTCCCCCCAGAGAGATAGCTGATCCAGCTACAAATCCCCTACATCCCACTGTGTGAACAACTGGGCGAACCCTAGCTTTCCATCCTTTCTGCTCAGCTTCTGCCTGTGAGTCTGTGTACCTCAGTCTCTTCCTTTCATAGGCGTCTTCCACAGGGGCTTCCCGAGGGACTGTTTGCTCAATGAAATAAACAATCTGTTGACTCACCAAACACATCATTATGTCAGGCCTCAAATTAGTTCAGACTATTTCCTGGGGAATAACAAGCTTTCTTTCTAAACCGACCTGCATCTCCCAGTCACAAGCTCCTTCCAAGGCGACCACACCCCTGCCTCCTCTCTAACTTACTGACACTATGTTTCTCCCCCTCACATATAACTGGACATCTAGCTTCTCATTTTTAAAACCTCCTGAATTCATCTTCTTCTCCCCTCGATACCTGCAGCTAAGCTTCTCAACACCTGATTAAGTCGCCACGTATACCCGCCCTGTGACAGACTAATTTTGCAGCTTTGCTGTTGATGCTTTAGTAAAGACTCTTTGTGTTGGTTTGTTGTCCTGAACCCAGGGGATTCTGGACAACAAATTGAACCCAGGGGGTTCTGGACAACAAGGGAGGGAACAGTCAGTGAAAAAATGTTGTGTTGCCTGTTTAAGCCTCATTCAGTAACTAACAGCAGCGCTACAGACTGTCTTCTCTCTGATCACTGCATGCAGTGTTCCCCCTCTGTTTGACAATCAGATCCAACTCTTTGAAGATCTGCTGGTAATTAATGCTGCTGCTGTTGGTGGTGATGAGTTTGCATTTCTGTTTTCTTTGTCTATTCAAACACTCTAACTGTAGTGATCAGATGTCACATCACACCCTGGGGGCTGTGTGATGTGTATTTTAAGACTCAAATCCTCATGGAGTCACTCTGCACATCATGTGTCTTCATTAGGTCTTAGGAAAGTCCATTCATTGTAGCTTGTGCAACATGAGCTGTGCATGGATCATCCGGCAGTTTCTCTTTACATCACCGCAGAGCCCTGAGTTTCAAATGGCACCACAACTCTTTCTCCCACAGGCCCACATAAGTTAAAATATGATGCTGCTCTTACAAGCACAAGTTAAAGTTCTTTTTCTGTCTGTTTGGTTGGACCACAGCATGTGAGGCCAGCCCTTGGTCAATGGGGCTGATAGTATGACGCTGATAAGACGGTTCACAAACTATCAGTGGATCTTGGCTTTGATGGCGGCGGCATGCAGCGCAGCCTCCACAGGTTACACGGGTCCGAGCAGAGCTGCAGAGGGAGGATGTTTATGATCAGCGGGTACAGCTCCAGAGAAAACAGCTCCCCTCCGCTGTGTGACTGTGTCTAACGAAAAGTGTACTGTTCTCCACCTAAACATGTATTTAAGCGACATGAATTTCGGACTGCACTGCAACAACGTTTTCCACACACCTCTGGTTCCCAACCTGAGGGTCCCAACCTCACTGTGGGTCACCAAAGCTTTTCAGAGGGTCGTGAGGCCTTCTTGATTTTAAGGGCTGTTGAAATTTTTTTTTAAAACATATAAAATAAAATGAACAGTAGGCCTCCCTCAGCATTTCATTAATGTTTGCGTAAATAACTAAACACATTTGTATTATTTTACGTTTAGATGTATGTTCAAGATACACTTTTTTTTTTAACTCATGAGGCACAGTGAGGACCCAAAACACAAGCTGTATTCACAGAGCCTTCACTCACTGCTGAACAGCCTCGTCCTGTCATAGAAAAGATGGCCAAGCAAAAGAAATTTCTCAAAAAAGAAGCCTTTAAAGAATGTATGATTGTGGGTTTATCCAATCCTATAAAAAGTTTCAACCAATATCAGGAAAACGCATCTCTGATTCAATATTCACAGCAAATAATCTGCTCACAAATCATAATTTCTAATCTAACACAAACTTCCTGCAGTAGGCATATGGGTTAATTGTACAGTTTCTCAGTTGTTCTCTACTGTTATTGTTATTGTTGCTTTTGTTGTTGTTGTAACTTAATATAATATGAAATGTCTCTAAAATATGTCTGCAGTTTACTCAATGATAGTAAAGAAGTCCCTGTAGGAAAAGTTGACTACTGTACACAGTCCACCCAAATACTAGCTTTTAACCTAGTGTTGTTTGCTTTTGTCCCAGGGGGTCTGGGATTGTCCAACACCGTGTATGCTCGACTGGCGGAGATCACCTCATTAGATGGCTCTATAGCTGTAACACTGGCTGCACATCAAGCCATTGGACTGAAGGTAAATATTCCATTTTGTTACTGAACTGTAACAACTGATGGTTGTTGTCCCCGATAAAGCGATTTGTACGGTAACAGTGAGGGCGGTATTGGGGCTGACTCCTTTGTGATGAACTGATAGCTGTTTGGTGTTGCAGGGGATTCTGATAGCGGGAAACGAAGCTCAGAAGCAGAAGTATCTTCCTAAACTGGCCTCGGGAGAACACATCGCAGCTTTCTGCCTCACAGAGCCTGGAAGGTAAACACACTGAAAGCTCATTTACATCTCATATATGGCAGCTGTGCAGCTGGTTGTGCATTAATGAGAAGATTGGTGGTTCACTCCTCCAGCTCTGAAATCATTGGGCAAGAGTCCCAAACAGCTCAGCATCCAGTGGCTCGTTGGCTGTGCCATCAGTGTGTGAGTGTGAATGGTTTTGGCACCTGGTAAAATAAGGTAGCCTCAGCACCAGTGTGGTGTGAATGTGTGTGTGAATGGGTGAGCGTGTCATGTAGTGTAAAAGTGGTTTCAGTGGTCAGAATACTAGAAAGGTGCCGCACAAGTGAAAGTCTGTTTAACAAGTCCATGTGGTTAACAGTAGCCCTTTTCACACAGAGATGGCGCTATAGAGCTGCTACAAAGGTCCTTCTTCATACCGCCTGTGCATTTTTCCACAGAAGCAAACGACAGTGGCATCATTCCTCTCCAGTGTGTAATTAAACACTGCATCCCGGCATCAAGGGATGGGCAATGTATCAGATATATTCGAGGAATCATGACTTGTTCCATGTGTGATATATAATATGATTATATTGAAAACATCGAGTATAAATTGTCACATTGTTTAAAAGCCATCGGCATTTCGGTTCTCCCACTCTCCTCTGTGTCTGCCTCTCACAGACACACATACAAAGCAGGGTTTTGCATAGCTCCAGACTGACTATTTAGTCACATATTGCGACCATGGAGCACCAGAGCGACTTGCAAAGATCAGCTGTTAGTTTGCTGCTCACTCACACTAAATGAATCTTAACAGTTAAAGGTGCTTACATTCAACTGTTGACCGAAAGTTTCACATCCACAGCAGTGACATCTACATTTTCTGCCCGAAACGAGTCAGGTCCTTCAAAATAAATGCACAAGTAACCTGACAGAGCCAGGTAGCAGATACACATCACAAGAGTCGCAGACTCTGAGCATCAACCCGCATCAGGTTTCCTGCTAGTCCTTCTCATCTGACTTACAGACAAGAACACACATGTTGTCAACTCAAGTCATTTTTATTTATCAAGCCCATTATCACAAATCAGTTTTCCTCAGAGGGTTTTACAGCAAAAGACATCCCTCTGTCCTTGAACTGTCACAGCAGAAAGGGGAAAACGCCCAAAAAAATCCTTTAACAGGGGAAAAATGGTAGGAACGTAAGGAAGAGAGACTGAGGAGGGATCTCTCTTCCAGGATTTTAGCTTGTTGAATGAGGAAAAGTCTTATCAGATATTTCTGTGCTCAGCTGCAGCACATAAAACAGCATGTAAACATACCTGCAAATGTCACTGCTGTCCGCTTAGGCCTCGCTGTGCTCTTTTCTCTGTCAGCCTCTGACATGTAGCCACAGCACTTGTTTGTTTTCTTTGTGTCGTTCTGTACGGTGTGACACTCTGGCAGCCTGACAGCTGCTGTCAGTCACAGCTCATACACGTGCACCCAGCTCCACTAAAGAGTGGTGAAGGGATGACGTATTAAGCCAACCAGGAACTTTGCATCGCACTGGTTTCCTCGTCAAAAACCTTATGGGATTTTTGAATGGGATTCCCAATTATCGCCAAAAATAAGCTTTTTGACAAACACAAGTTTATGAGACTTAAACGTTTTGTTCAGCATAATAATCTTCACAGATGAACACCACTTTTGTGTGTTTTGAAGCGTAAATCGTTAAAACACAATCAAAAAATATTATAAATAGATAAATCTACAAGTTCGAGTGCGACTCTGTAAAGCTGTAAAGGCGAAGTGGGTTTAATGAGTTTCTGTTTCCACTGTGAAAATGTCCAATGTCCCCGACAAACACTGTAGTCCCATCTAGCCACATGTTAGCAACCCCCTTTTTTTAGACGAGTAAAACCTTAAAAGTTCAAACTGTCTTTATATTCTCAGCCTGTGTTAACCACAGACCTTAATTAAGGCATTTTACCGAAAACCCATTCAAGAAACCCACAGACTTTAAGACAAGGGAACCGGACGTGCCAAAAGGCTAACGGACTTCCGCATTTTAGGACTTATTACTTCACCACTCTATGATTGAGATTTATAAAACAAGACAGGTGTACATTGAACTTTATAAATCACACCTAAATGACGCATGGGGCTTGTCAGTACCAAGTCAGTGCGCATGCAGTCCACCTGGTAGCATCTTGGATTGCTACCTACAGCAGCCTCACTTGGACAAACAGGTGCGACAGTACCTGATCCATGACTCTTACTCACGAATATTTATGTGGAGAGAAATTATGCTTGAAAACCGGTGTCCATGCTAAGAGAGCTTGTCTCAGGAAAAAAATGAAGAAAAAGTATGAAAAGCAAAATGTGCATAGAACTGACTATGGTTAGATGATAGGTGATTAATTATATACATTGACAGTAGCTACATCAAATAGCTATATTTCAGTCTTCTTTCTCTGTCTCTGCCATGTATGTATTATTGTGAAATCGGTCTCTGCGTCTCTGCAACTGACAAGGTCTCTTTTTTTAAAAAAAACTTTATTTACACCAAAGAGGCAGAACAATTAAAAAACATGCATAATATACAAAAGGGTATTTCAAGGTTTGAACAATGTTTAATGTCCATTGTTCTTCCCCTGTCTCTGCAGAAGTAGCTAGTTTGACCACGCATGCGTTGATCGGATCTGACAGGGTATAAAACCATAATACATCCATGTATAAAACACGATAAAAGACCTGTTTGTCCAAGTGAGGCTGCCAAAGGTAGCAGTCCAAGATGGCGGACTGCTTGCGCCGACCGGATCCGGTAGGTGGAACGGATTGAGTACTGACCAAGCTCCCAGGAAGTGCGCCACGCTCTGAAGCAAAATTCACATAGTGGCCGAAAGTGGAATTACAGCATCACGTGATGCACACTGGCCCAGAAAGACTTTTCCCCATTTGTTAACATTGGGAAAGAGACCATCTTGAATCACTGGATAATTTTTTTTGAGACATGTTGACTTTTCAGAACGCATTTTTTAATAGCCATTATTAAAAACATTAAGTCCTAAAGACGTAAAATGCGCCATTTTGCGAATAAAGATGTGGAATTCGGTATTTCTACACACATAAAATGAAAGCGCATAGGACCTGCGGGACTCTACCATGTGAACGCACATGTTTTTTCTGGAGTCCCTGACATAACACCGGCCTCGTGCCGGCCGTAGTAATGGATATTTTTTAAATCATAATTCATCATTTTTACCATTTTACAACATATCCATACACTGTTGGCTGTAAAACCTGTAATATGGACGTCTTGCCGTGTCTGTATTCCCCCCTCAAACTTTCTTCCAAAAGGTTCAACACACGTACATTCGATAATTTCATTTTTTATCTTGTATAAAAATATATTACACAGGCCTTACTACAAAAATATTTAATTTAACTTTAAAGTAAAAAAGTATGTAAAGTATGTAGTAAAGTAAGTACTAAAGTAAGTAGTAAAGTATGTTATAAAATCAGTGTCTTAAAAAAATATAAAAGGAGGGTAGTCTTTACAGCCAAATCATTTTCGTCTAAAATGTTTGTTGACAGACATGAAAGAAAGTTTTAAGAATTTTTTCTAGATAAATAAATTAAAACAGGAGTGTAAGTCAACAGTTTGAGCAGCACGTTTTAACACCAAGTATCTGT
The DNA here is from genome assembly GCF_008729295.1 of Plectropomus leopardus. Lineage (NCBI taxonomy): Eukaryota > Metazoa > Chordata > Actinopteri > Perciformes > Serranidae > Plectropomus > Plectropomus leopardus. Next base: position 1,377,446 of record NC_056464.1, read on the forward strand.
GGTGGCACAACCGAAACCATAATATCCTGCTTTCCTGGGATATAGAGTAGTGAAGTAATAAGTCCCAAAATGCGGACGTCCGTTAGCCTTTTAGCTCGTCCGGTTCCCTTGTCTTAAAGTCTATAGATTTTTTGAATGGGTTTTCGGTCAGATGTCTTAAATAAAGTCTGTGGTTAACACAGGCTAAAGATATTTAGACGTTTTGTTTTGCAACATACACTTCGTCTGCTTAAACATGATTTTTTAAGTTTTAAGGTTTTACTCGTCTTAAAAAAGTCGGTGGCTAACAAGGGGCTAAATAGGACTACAGTGTTTGTCAGGGATGTTAGACGTCATCACACTGGACATAGAAACTCATTAAACCCACTTGTCCGCCTTTACAGCTTTACAGAGTCGCACTCAGACTTGTAGATTTTTTTTGTTTATAATATTTTTCGATCGTATTTTAATGTGTTTTTTCAGTGTTTGTAGTTGTGACGTTTAAGTTGTTGCGACCACGATGTAGTTTGTATAGCCTAACAATGGCTTTATGCTTCTGGTGATTTCATTTACACTTCAAAACACACAAAAGTGGTGTTCATCTGTAAGATTATCATGCTGAACAAAGTGTTTAAGTCTAACTCGTGCTCGTCTCAAAGCTTATTTTTCGCTGTAATCGAAAAATACCATTCAAAAATCCCAGAAGGTTTTTGACAAGGGAACCAGTGCGATGCAAACTTCCTGGTTAGCCTACAAAAATACGTCATCCCTTCACCACTCTATTACAGCACAGGATGGTGTTGATTTTGAGGTAAAAAGCTTTTTTTTTAAAACTCTTCTAACTTCAAGGCTCTTGTGAGTTTGTCCTTATCGCTCCAGCTTTGGTTGTTGTTCTTCGTGGAGATTCATCATGCAGTGCTTCAAATAGTTGCCTCTCGTCAGTCACCTGTGGCATCAATAAACAGTGCATTATCGTGACAGTAAGAAAATAACATATAATTTAGATTTCAATTAAATTTGATATTCAAAATTCATAATTCCCCCCCAAAAAAGTGGCAATGGTGAAAGTATCAATGTACACATCACTTAGATCAACTCCTAAATCACATGACACTGTCGGTAACTCAAAGGAAATTCAACCTTAAACTCTCTATATTCCTTTAAATGTATAGTATTCAGTTTATCATTATCTGTATCTTAAGTGTTATGCTAACGTTAGAGAAAGCACATTCTATGTGGTTGCTCGAATTGGCATAGAGCTACCAGTAAACAAACCTGAGGTCAGGATTAAAATGCACAAAAAATAACACTATTTACACTGTGCAAACACCAACGTCCTGAAAACGTTCAAAAAGCTAAGTATATCGCTACATGGTCATATTCACTTCAGCAGATTCTGCTCTAAGCTCAGCTCCTTATTGTGGCTTCCTTCTTGGTGAGGTGTTTCTAGGGGGCGTGTTTCCGGGAGCTTCTTTCCTTGGGGCGTGTTTTCCACTTCTGGTCTTCAGCTGGATCATGGATGTATTATAAATCCAGATACAGCCGTGGGGACGGGGCCTCGTTCATTTCTATGAGAACTGCTCGGTGGTGCATGAAGCAGAGAAAACTCTTTTTCCAGCCTTTTTTCCAGCCGAAAGTGGCCGAGTGCGACCCACTGTACCTGAACACTGACTCCGACTCACTGGCTCGCTCACACAAATGACCCGAGTGCTAGAAGCGAACACCGCTCGTTCACGAGCATTCCTCTTGTAGTAGCTTAGCTTATTAGCAACAGCTGCTAATCGACGGTATAATGACAGCGGTGCTGTCGGTTTTAATATTTACGAGATAATCAGATAATGGTATATCTATCTCTCTACATACACACACACACACACACACACACACACACATATAAGTACAACTTATCAGGGAATCATATTGTAACTACGACTGGAGAAATCAAATTAACAGAATCAAAATGTGTTGTGCCCTTAAAAAGGCAATAAAAGGTGGTGCATTGTAACATTGCTCCATGTATTATTACACAGCTCAACTTTAAGTAAATACTACATTCAACACCGTTTAATAACTGTCACTAGTGCTCCGCGCTGCTCACTGATAACCGGTTCTGATACAGACACGGTAAGACGACCATATTACAGCTTTACAGCCAACAGTAAATGGATGTGTTGTAAAACAGTAAAAATTATGAATTGTGATTCAAATATATCCATTACTATGGCCGGCACAAAGCCTGTGTTGTGTCAGGGACTCACGAGTCACATGCGCGTGTATGCAGTGGTGTCCCGTGGGTCCGATGCACATTCATTTTTGTCTGGGGAAATATCTCTATATTTGGAAAATGGCGCATTTTACGTCTTTAGGACTTAATGTTTTTAATAATGGATATTAAAAAATGCATTCTGAAAAGTCAACATGTCTCCAAAGAAATTATCCAGTGATTTAAGGAGGTCTCTTTCCCAATGCTAAGCAAATAGGGAAAAGTCTTTCTGGGCCAGTGTACATCACGTGACACTGTAATTCCACTTTTGGCCACTATGTGCATTTTGCTTTAGAGCATGGCGCACTTCCTGGGAGCTTGGTCAGTACTCAATCAGTCAAGTAGTACTTCATCCCTACTTTCATCTGCACATACTAACCACAATGTTTTGATGCAAAGCTGGTTAAAAATCAGCAAAGTATCCCTTTAATGAATATTACTCTGTGATGCCTTTAATTTGAAACCTATTAAATATAAAAGAAATGTGTTTTGCCTGATCGCTCATGTTTTCTTTTAAGAATTGTACACATCTTACAAATTCTGCCACAGTATATATAAACTTCTGAGCAGAACTGTATCTACCTGCTGATGTGTTGCAGTGTGAGTGTGCACAAGGTGAAAAGGTCAACATACTGAATGAGGGCGAAATCACTTATTAAGTGTAAACTACAAAGCAAATTAAGGATGAGCACAGGAGGGTTACTGACACTTCCAGCAGTTGTTTGGCAACAGTTATAGCCCTCTGATTAAAGGGATACTTCACAGATTTTCAAGCAGCTTTGTAGCTAAACAGTGTGACTAGGATGTGGAAAGGAATTGTGGTGAACTTCCCTCCATCTAACCAGAGCCTAGATATCCCTCTCCCCTCAGCGAAACATTGCCACTGTTTCACTGGCTCTTGGGCTGTTGCTGGAGCCACAGGCTGTGCTTCTGCATTTTCATATTGCTCACCACTAATGCCGCCAGCCGGTACACATAATAGAAGCACATCAAGAGACAGATCTGCCCCTCTCCCTGTCTCCAAAACTCAGAGCAAAATCCAATTAAAACGGTAAAACTAGGCAGTGCTGATCAAATATAAATCAAGATGATATACTGCCTATTTCTAATCTAAATCTGTTTTCAGAAATGGATTTTAATGCCCTTTTTCGCTGTAATTGCAACAGTTTGTAAACAGGAAATGTGCACCATAGTGCTTCCTGCACAGTGAAAACGAAGGTTAAAAAAACAGAGATCAAATAGTAAAAATATAAACCAAGATTCTGTTACAGAGTTGCATATTTCTTGCCTAAAATGTTTTCAGAAACATATTTTAGCTTACTGCTTAACTGGAACACAAGAGCCAGCCAGCCGCCATTGTGTCAAATGGACGAGGTAGAAGTATGTCATCCGCCAGCAGGAGTTTTTATTGGTCGGATGCATGGTAGTTGTAGGTTTTATATCTTTTGAGCAAAAGTGAATGCCACAGTCCTTTTTCTCAGTTTCCTCTGGTCATGTAGCACCAATTTCAAAAGTATCTGCATCCTTCTACTGCAGAGTGTAAACTATAAAGAAGAGTAAGATGAGCAGGAAGGCTACTGACATTTTCAGCAGTTGTCTGGCAGCAGGTGCAGCCTTCTGACTCTACGCTGGAACTGTTACTATAGGTGCATCAAATTAATATTGACCTGAAGGCAGTTATGTTAACATGGAATTAACATTATAAATTTGTAATGAATTTAGATAATTTTGTAGAGATCAGCCTTCACATTGACACTAGAGGGCATGTTTCTATTGATCACTGTCAGAAAAGGCACACTGAATCTGACAGTTAACCCTTTGAAACATAAGCAAATTGTTTAGATTTTTTTCTTTTTTGAAAAAAAGGGACGCAACAACAAGATATGGCCCATGGCCCAAAAAATGAGCATGCAAATGATGCATGAAAATTACCTGAAATTAAAAAAAAAGCCAAAATCAAAATGACCCAGAAAAACTGGTGAAAATAAAAAAATATATACTTTTTTGTATATTTTATTATATTTCATCACTAAGATTTGTATATATAAAACTATGGTAGTTTGTGAATGAGTGAATATATTTTACCGGATTTTCTTTTTATTAATATTTTCTAATAATCCTCACCTCTTTTTAAAACAAATTTCTTTAAAACAAGATTTCTTGCAAATTGTGGGACATATTTTGCCAAGCTGGTCATTGCCCTTTCCCTATATTTCCAAATCAAAGCAATTTGCACAGTTTTCAAAAGGTCATATAGCTTCAGAAGATTAAACGTGAAAAGTTGTGTTTAAAGGTACTTCACCAGCACAGTCAGTAAGAGCAGGGGTTAAAGGTCAACCAGGCATTGTTTGATACCAAACAGAAATGAGCACTTTCTGCTGCAAAGATAAAGTTGTGTTGCATCTATACTTTGGTTGGCTCAGCTTGACTTACACTCAGTTTTATTGTTTCAGTGGAAGCGATGCAGCCTCCATTCAGACCCGCGCCACTCTGTCAGAAGACGGGAAACATTACCTGATCAGCGGCTCCAAGGTGAGAGCTCACAGACGTTTGATCTGGGCTGCAGAATTTCACAGTAAAATCCTCTCACATTACTCATTTGGCCTCAATCGTTATAAAAATCCCACATCTTTCACTCTGTGTCGTCAGATTTGGATTTCAAACGGAGGCATGGCAGATATTATGACGGTGTTTGCCAGGACGGAAGTGGAAGTAGATGGTGTGAAGAAAGATAAGATTTCAGCATTTATCGTAGAGAGGGCTTTCGGGGGCATCACCAGCGGCAAGCCTGAGGACAAACTGGGCATCCGGGGCTCCAATAGTAAGACCCTCACAATTTGGACAGACAGATGGACACATCAGACTGTTCCTCTTGGTAGAGTCTCATGTCCTTTTTAATCAAACTGTTTGACTCTTTCAGCCTGTGAAGTGTCTTTTGACAACGTCCCAGTGCCAGTGGAGAATGTGATAGGAGAAATAGGTGGTGGATTCAAGGTAAGTTTATTCTGTTCTTTACACAAACTGTTGCACATGACTGGATCTGTAAATCTGTGTTGATTTGGACAGAAACCTTTTGCTTTGTGTTGGACAGATCGCCATGAACATCCTGAACTCAGGGAGGTTCAGTATGGGCAGCTCATCAGCTGGAATGATAAAGAAACTGATTGGTAAAAATCCTGTGCATCGCTGAGATCACAGATGATGAACGCACATTTGGTGGGTTTTGTAAAATGTCTTCAGTTTGACAGCATTTCTGTCCATCTCTCTGTAGAATTGACCTCTGAATACGCTGCAACCAGGAAGCAGTTCAACAAGAGCCTGGGTGAATTTGGCATGATTCAGGTATGCTGTACTGTCCCCTCACTGGACTCATGTGAGTCACCAGCAGCAGTCGGTCTGGTCAGAGGTGAAGATGCTTTGTTTGTTGTGTTCCTGCAGGAGAAGTTTGCACTGATGTCTCTGAACGCCTTTGTGATGGAAAGCATGGCGTACCTGACAGCAGGGATGATGGACAGACCGGGCCTTCCAGACTGTTCTCTGGAGGCTGCCATGGTTAAGGTTCAATAGCTTTGCTATTCAGCTGTTCAACTCATGGAATTTGCATATAGCCATTTCCAGGCCTTGTAAAGTTTAACAAAACTAAATATACAAAAGTTAGGGGAAAATCATGGAAATTTGTTTCACAAACCTGTATAATAACATTCAATGTGTCCAAGGACGTCATAATTGCGAAAATCTGACGATAATGTCTGTTTTTACAGTTTCTGGCTGTGATGGTAATGGTATTATTTTGTGGGTTTGGAAGGCAAGTTTTAAAGGAGAAACAAATGCCAAAATAATATCTTAAAGCAAAATCACCCAAAGAAAGAAAGAAATCACCCAATTGTTTTCTTCAAATATCTCCAAGAATTTTGAAAAAAAGTTGCCAAACCCTTTTCTTAAAGAATTGCCAAAAAGAAAAAGTGTTATTTAAAAAAAAATTGCAGGGAAACTAAATAAATAAATAAAAAACTTCAAAAATCACCCAAAATGTATTTAAGAAAAGATGGGCAATTTTTTTTAAAGAAAACATGCCCTCCAAACCTGTGGGCCTGCGGGTTTGCATTTTGTATATACTGCCATTCAGAGTTGCCTGACCCTCCCCTAAGCCAAAATAAAAAAACATAAGTCCTTCCCAGTGCTTAAAAAATTATTTGACATGACCTCCCCTTTTTGCCCCCCCCCCCCTAAAAAAAAGCTAATGTATAGTAATGATGAAGAACTGATGTGGAGTATCGATTGTGGTTTTAGAGATTGTAAAGTCTTCAAATTTTGCCTGAAAGTCCTGGAAAAGTCCTTGAAATGTTTTGGTAAAAATGTGTATGAACCCTTGATGAACCCAGCATGAAAGCACATAACTCCAGATGTGTATTCTCTGTTCAGGTGTTCAGCTCAGAGGGAGGCTGGATTTGTGTCAGTGAGGCTCTTCAGGTCCTCGGAGGTCTGGGTTATACCAAGAACTACCCGTACGAGCGCTACGTCAGGGACTGTCGCATCCTGCCTATCTTTGAGGTACACTTACAGATATTCATCAGTACAGTGAGGGTCATAGTTCCCACTGGGGACAACAAGGGTCTCCTTGTCTGTCATTGTCAATTTTTAGACAAGTGGTGTGCCAGACAGCAACAGAGAAACACTGATATGTAATGTCAAGCAAAGTGTTTTCACAAGTTTGTTCACTGGGGGTCTCATTTATAGAACGGTGCGTAGGATCCATACTAAAAGTGTATGTGCAGACAAAAACACAATATATTAATATTTTTAAAACTGTGCACAAGTCGCAATTTCCTTTCCCTCCCATATCATTATCATGAGCCCTGATCATAATGCAGGCCAAGATCACATTAACAGGCTTAGATAAATAAATAACCTGCGTTCCCCTGTCCAAATTTCATCTTGAAATGATATCTCAGGGTCGGGGACACCACTGCTTGTTGCGATCATTTTGGCATTTTGTGAAACAATCAGGTGACACTCAGCTATTGCTATGATTCACCGTAAAGATCCACTGATCCGCTGGCTCATTCATCAGGTGCTTTGCATTGACCATTACTGGTTGAATGTGGGTGTGTAGAGGAGGGGATATGAGTCTGATCCATTTCAAAGTTCATTTGGGGTTTGCAAAGGGAAATAGCACTCTCCCATGCATATGTATAGTTTCATAAAAAGATTTTTTTTGTGCATGCCATTTTCAGCAATTGTGTGCATGCACATTTTTTGTATGAATCCTATGCACTGTTTTATATTTTTTGGAGAGACCTCTGCAGATAATTCATCTCGGAACAATGAACACTGAAGGAATGCAAAGTTTCATCTCGTCACTATCTGCAATCCTCACTGACAGATGCCACTTAATCTCCCTAAATCATACACACTGCTCCCTTAAAACGCACTGAGCTGGAGTTGGTTTGTTGAGATGATCCATTCCATAGGCAGCCTGCAGGTGGCACTTTGGAGTTTAAGGTAAACTGAGAGTTTTTTTGGTTGAAGCTTAAAGTTTTTTCCTGTAATTGGATGACATCAGCTTACCAGCCAATTGAACATATTTCCTTTGTGTCATAACATTTGAATCAATCAAAATCAGTAGATATACTCCCTGAGGACAATGTGGATCTTGCAAAGATCAAAACAGTGCCCCCCCTCCCCCCTCCCCCCCCAACACTGTATGCCCATAGTGTTCTCTGTGAGCTGCGTTGATGCCTTCACACTGTAAGATGCACGTGTACCATTCTGTGATGTTGTTGCTGTTTCAGGGTACCAATGAAATCCTGAGGATGTACATCGCTCTCACTGGAATGCAGTACGCAGGCAAAGTCCTCACAGGGAAGATCAAGTAAGAATATGAAGGTTGTATAAAACCAGGAAATATATTCATTTAACAATGTATTTGATTCCGTTATTTTAGTTTTGGCGGCTTCAGGACATCCCACGTTTGACAGATCGCTTTATAACACTGTTGTCACCAAAACATTAGCAAAGATTGTGTATTCAGCAGATCCACAGCAACATTAGCACTGCTGGACTTGTGTTTTTGGCCACCGGATGAATCTAAGCTCTGTTTTTACTCTCCTTTAGCTCTGTTTGGCCTCCACCAGCTCCTGAGGGAAGCATGTGTCTTTAGTTGCTAAAAGTTTCACTCTGTTCCCCAGCGTGTCTCTAAGTGTGTTTGCTGTTTGGTGCTGAGCAGGTAGAGTGCAGTGCTTTCATCAGAGAGCTACAGATGGAAGTAATGCTGCTGAGAGGGATCTGAGTCTAAACGTTAAATTTGCGGGCCAGAAAGTAAAATTGAGCTGAAAGACCTATTAATGTCTAGAGTGGAGCTAAACACGGTGATAAATCTCTGTGGGTTCAGAAGTACAGAATCTTACTGCTGCCATGCCAGAAACAAACACATTGATCAGTATCAGGTAATCATCTGAAAACGATGATTTTGACATTTACATATAACATGTTATAAAACTATATTTTCATGTTATTATATCATATAAACTTAGCGCATTACAACAGGAAATTTTTAACAATGCTAATAATGCAGGATGAGACCTCTCTCTGTGTCCTTAGATTCGACTGTTTCTTGTATGTTCTGTGCTGGTGTTCAGTTGTGAAGGCTTTTTTTGTGTGATGTGCCCTCTGTTGTAACAATTGACACAGCAGACAGAAAGTTAGTGACAATATTTAGATGCTGAGTTTCATTTCTGTGGTTGCTTATCATGTTTTATTTCGTCCACTTCATATCCTGTATCATTTATTCAAGTTTCTTAGTGGTCCTGGCTGCTGATTACTGTGGTCACATGTGCTGTCATTTGAGAAAACTCAGCCGAGATATTGTTGCTTGTCTTTTGCTGTACAGGTGCTTGGGGTGTCTAAAAACGCACTAAGAAAGATCTGTATAAAAGCAGTAATTTCTCACATTTAGTATAAGTACAAATACAATACAAGTACATTATATTGCACATTCAATTATAATAAAAGTTGACATTATTCTGCTTTATTTTTTTATGTTTGTTTCATGCAAACGTTTTATTTTTGACTAATTTTTTAAATGAGATGTAGAAAAAAGTGATATTTTGATATCACTATTTTAAACTTAGAATTGGTGATGTTTTTTTTCTGATGGAAGCATTTTGAAATTTGAAAATCCAACCATAATTTCTGTTTTTACAGTTTCTAGCTGTGATAAATGGTGTAATTTCAGAGATTTTTAAAGAAGTCATGCCTTCCAAACCCATGTAATGTTTTCTTTAAAAGTCATTCCCCAAAAATGTAAAGTTAAAAACAAAATTGTCAAAAGTTTAAAATAAAAATCTAAATTTTAAAGAGGAAAAAATAAAAATTGGCTAACGCTTTAACAGAAAAAGAAATAACCAAAAATTTTTAGTGGTGGTAAAATAAATGCGAAAATATAAAATACGGCAATTTAAATCTGCGTGCCTCTCCTCTAGGCCAAAATTAAAACACATAAGTCCCTCCCCAGTGCCCAAAAAAAAATTTGACATGTCTCCCCTTTTTTTATTTGCAGCATGTCTTTCCCTCACATACATAAAGAACAGTCCTTTACAGTAGAGTTTTACTAGTACTAGTTTTACTGACATTATAACATTAATAATTTCCTCATATTTATTTATCTTCCTCAGAGTTCATTAGTTGGGAGACCATGACCAATAATATGATGTGGTTTGTTGTGATGTTCCAAGTTACATTCTTTTTGAATATGAGTCACTATAATTCAGTGGTTTATGCAGTAAATTATGTTTTAATAAATAGGTCCATTTGCCCCATATTTGTAACTTTAACCAGCCCCTCTAAAGTTCCCTGCACGGCCCTGAGAGACAACCTTGATTCCTCAGTTGCATCTAGAGGATTCTTTGTTCTCATAATTAGCCATTTGCTTTTTTTTAACCAGAGACAACAGAGAATTCAGTGGACAGTTAAGGAAATGAAATGATTGTGATTCAGAGTATATTTGTTGAATTATTACTATGGTCTGACCATATTTAATGGTCAGCTGTTGGAACTGGCGGGCGGATATTTAATCTGTTACTATGAAATATTTGACATGATAACAAAATAAAAGTATCTTGTTGTTACAAGTTTTTTTGTTATAACATGATAGTTTGTATGAGGTAATAACATGAAAATATCTTGTTCAAATGTGAAAAACATCTCATGTTATAATGTCGTATCATAACAAGAAACTTTTCACATTATCATTCATTCATTCATCATTTGTTCCATTGTTAGTAAAAATTCCATGTATTTTAAACGCACCATCAGATCACTAGAGTAGAGCAGCTGAGTAAAATTACCTCTGAATCCTTGTGACCATGATCATTCTTGTCTGTTGTGTGCCTGCAGGGAGATGAAGAAAGGAAACATCGGCCTGGCTGTTGGGATGTTAACCAGGAAACTGAGGACCTCCATGGGAGGAAAGGTGGACCTCGGCCTGACAGGAAAAGAAGGAGTGGTGCATCCCAGCTTGACAGTAATAACTTGATTTGAACATTGAAAAGATCCATTTTCTGCCGGTCTTATGTGTATTCATAGAGGCTGATGAGTTTTGTGTTTTTTTGTGTTTACAGGAAAGTGCAAAGAACCTGGAACAGAATGTCAGCCTTTTTGGATCCGCAGTGGAGAGCCTGCTGTACAGATATGGAAAGGTAACATCTGATTGATTTCACATTCTGGAAAAAACATTGGTCAGATTCTGCTCAAATGTTTCCACTTTCTTCAAACAAAATGATCTTTTTTCTTTAATGACTGAATGTACGAGTTGTTTCTTATTGGTGGAGAATAGATATATGTTCATGTCTTCCAGTCAGTGTTAGTGAGACAACGTTCAGACAGCTGCTCCAAAGTCCTCTCTTTCTTTGTCCTCTTTCACTTTGCTTTTATCGTCACAGCTTCTCCACAGCTCTTATAAACCTCCTGGACACAGCTCAGCTTTCCATTTCCTACTTCCTGTATCATGTGCTTCCTTTTTCATCCAATACAGTGTGTCCTCAGAGGGCCTTCATCACTCTGCAGCCTTCATATGACAAGATGCTTAACATTTCAGTGCTAGACTGGATACAATCTTTTAAAACAGACATCTGTGTACTGATGCAAAATCTGTCAGCAGCAGGGCAGATTTTGGAGTTGTAAGCAGTCTGTTTGTGGTCAGAGGAGTATTGACCAATCATGTTTTAGGAGCAGGTAATCAGTCCGTGCGGAGGGCAAAGAAGCGGAACACTTCGGTCAATTACAATCTGAAACTACTCAACCAGTCTGACGACCACCAGATGAATAGATAAATAGATAAATACTTTATTAATCCTAACAGGGAAATTATTTAACTAACCTTTATAAAGAATCCCCAGGCCCTGGAAAACCTGGAAAAGTCATGGAATTTTAAAGTCTAATTTTACAGGCCTGAAAAAGTCATGGAATTATAGTAGTTGAAAACATTGCAAGTTTTGGAAAGGTCATGGAATTTTGTGTTTAATAAAGTTAACTGTTATAGTAATCTTCCAGGGATAAACTTCCACATAATGTAATATAAGGTCAAATTTATTTACTCAAAAGTAGATGTTATAGCTCTAATGTGCCTCACCTTTGGGCTGCACGATTTATCATTTCAGCATCAACACAGCGATGTGCAATAGTCCCATCAAAGGACAACAATTTATTTGCTTCTTTGTACAAACAGAGAACTTGCCCGGTTCTCATTTTCCAGCACTAATACCGACCAAGGCTTCCCTTTTAAAGCCATGACACACCAAGCAGACATCAAAGAACTAGCAGCGATGAAAGACCCCTGCTGTGTAACCTCTCGTCACAGTGTCTCAGCCAAAAAGTTGCACATGAACACACCAAACTGAGGGCTAACCATCTTCAGATCTTCTGTTTATAGAGATTAGCAGAAATAAGCTGAGCTCAGCAGATGAGAACTTGGACCACATGTCCACTAGTTACACCCAAACTGCTGAAACAGTTGCCCAAAGAGACTTTTTTGCTGTCAGACCGATGGCTGACGGGTGCTGAGGTTGGGATATACAGTAATTGCAGAATATTTCAAATATTCTCATGAATGCTGAAAGGGCTAGTTTGGGTCTTTTGAAGAAGAACTGAATCCTCGGTCGGTGTATTAGCGACAGTAGATCAGTCGGCACGTCCCCAGTTTGAGGAAGCAGGCTGCAGTCCCACACAGAAGCTAAGCGATGTCCTGCTGTGGACAGGACAGCAGCAAGATGTATTTTAGCCACCAAAAAAATTATCATCAGTTTAAGTGTATGTAATATTGAAAATATTTGCTCTGCTTGACCTTACTGTCAGACAGCAATTTCCAACAACTTTCATAATGTTTAAAAGCTTCCGTCTTTTCTTTTGAGCATGCATCTCCCCCACAGCCTTCAGCTGTTGGCGAGTTGTCACTAAGTCAGACTCTGTTGAAAAAAAGAAATTTCAACTCCGCTGAACACGGGAGCTGCTGGTCTACGGCTGCCTCGATCAGTTCCTTTGTTTGTGTTAGTGCGTGACTTTGATGTTCTAAAAGGTAAGTTTGGATCCATCAAGGTCACATAATAACACAAACTAACTGAATATTCGAGGCACACAGCAGCTCCTGTGTTAAGATGTAAATTTACTGTTTTTGTCAATAATGCCCCTGTCACAAAAGGCAGTCTGTAAGCAAGGTAAAGCAATGAAAATAAAGAATATGTTCTCTTTTATTGAAGTGCTTTGTAGGAGCTATTGAGCATGTATATTGACTTTATATTGTGATAAAGTTTGGTATGTTATTTTAACCACTAGATGGCAGTGTGGGTTACTAATATATGACATCACACCAGGTATTAGGTATTTTAAAGTCATAGTGGAGGGGCAAAATCACAATGATCACTTCACATTCACATCATACCACAAGGTAATCACCTCTATCATCATTCTGCAATAAACAGGAACATCACCCAACGATACATCATTGTTTGGACATTCACTCATTACCTGGATATGCTTAAAGAATATTCTTTCCACCTATGCTAGTGACTGTATTGAATTATTTGTATTTTATTGACAGCCACAACATGGCTTATTTATATTTTGTTACTGACCCATCAGCTGCAGTACTGAAACTCAGCTTGGTGGCGGTACTCCTGCCTGCTTTTCTAAACTGGTGGGGTTTACACTTACTATGGATAAGTACTTTATGCAGCCCCACTTCAAAAGATCCAAACTATTACTGTAAGTCTTCACAAACCACTTTGAGATATTATTATGGCAATAGAAAGAAAATCCCAGTGCATTCAAGTTTGGTTCAATTTCAATTTAGTTCAGTTTAAGAGTGAAATCTAAACTGTGAGTCTGCCTCGATGCTATCTGGATTGATCAAGATTTGCAAGGAATTGTTTTGATTACCTGAGAAATTCTAAAATGACGCGTTATAGTTTTTTCCCACTGTATTACAAAGATATGCAGAAGACATTTCTGAGGCTGGAAATGATGGATGATTGAAGTGTCCATGTTTGTCTCCCCCTGATGTCAGACCATCGTGGACGAACAGCTCGTCCTGAAGAGAGTAGCTGATGTGCTTATCAACCTCTACGCCATGACCGCCGTCCTGTCCAGAACCAGCCGCTCCATCAGCATTGGGCTCAGGAATCACGACCATGAGGTGTGTACAGTGTACACACACACACACACACACACACACCAAAGCTTTAATTGTGACATAAAAAGGAAGAAAAGAACACTGAAAGAATAAAACAAACAAAACAAAAGGGGAAAAAAGAGAGAGACTCCTCAGGGAGTTATACAGTGATATACAGTAAATTGACTAGTCACACATACAATTTTCAAAGGTAACAGAATACTAACACGTCAAGTTAGGCTGTTCAGACAAAGATTACATGATGATGTCAGCTCGTAAGGCAGTACAGATTAAGGATGCATGACAGTATTCAATAATCAGTACCTGACAATGTTCAGTAATTAACTAGCACATACACTGAAAAGCATTGTGTCCCATGTCTCCATCTGCTGGTTGGCTACCACGACAGGTACACAGTATATCAGATCCACCATAAAAGGGGCTCAACCACTAGCAAAATCAGGTGGAGAAACAAACATTATCTGCTCACATCTGCTGCCAGCCCCAGAACCCCCACAGAGCATGGGCCAACAGAGAGAAGTCAGTAGCCTCATACATACTGGCATGTCAGATGTTGGGGAAAAAATTAAAAATAATAATAAGTAAAAATAAAGAAAATCTAATATTGTGCATCCATAGTGCAGATACATGAATCTCGCAGAAAGAAGATATGAATTCTAATCTTGAAGAGCGACTGACAGGTTATGAAAATACTCAATGAATGGTCTCCATAACTTAAATTATCCATCAGTAGTTCCTCTGAGAGGGTAGGTTTAGAGATTTCCAGGAAAGCAGTAACCTTCTTCTGACTAAGAGTTTTGTAAAGGCATACATCTCTTGACATCATTAGGGACATAACAAAACATTTTTTAACAAACTGGAAGATTTGAAGCTACCTGAAAAAAATCACTGCTAGATAGACTGAATTTAGCACAGAGGGAGGAAAAATAGTTAAATATATTGCCATCATAGAGGTCCTTAAAGCCTTTGAGTCCTGTTCTATACCATTTAGCAAATGTTAAGTCCAGTGTTGAAGGTGAAAGTAAGTGGTTGTTTTGGAATGGTGCTTGCGTGGTTGTTGAAGAAAATTTAAAAGGAAACAAAACTGGATCCAGATTTAAAAAAAAAAAAAGAAATCCAGTTTGACTTTTTCTAACATCATGTAAACATCCTGAGTTTCCACACTCTGGGTTGTGTGTGCTGTGTGTAATCACAAACAGCGATGCAGAGCACACAAACACTCACCAGAGAGACAGAAAGAAGGCACTGAATGCTTCATATTATCCTTGTGTGTGTTTCAGATGAGCAGGTCAGTGCTCCTCTGCACTGTAGCTACAGGCAGAAACTGCTGCAAACGTGTAGCGGACCACCTTTGTATTTTATGTAAAACACACACACAGATTATAGAGATCCCGTCTCACTGAATTCCATTCCAAAGATAGTCATTCTTGTCTGGTTTTAAGACTGAAATGTTTCGCCTGAGGAGTAAAAGTAATTCAAACCAAGTTCTGAATAATTTCAAAAGCAAATCTGGCTTTAGTCACTCAACTTTCATGTGGTGTTGTTCCACTGTGATTCTAAATGCTTGGTTTTGATGTTTTGAAGTTTTGTACGTGTTAACTTGAAAAGACATGAAAATGACTCAAAGAGCTAATCTGACGATCGGTTATTATTAATGAAATTAGTGTCTGTTTGCTCTTATTGTGTTGAGCTGTTTGCAGATGAAAATTGAAGCTACAGATGTTTGCAATTGTCTGACTTCACATTTGATTACTTTCTTGCATGTAGTGTTTCTAACTGCCCAATGCATCACATTTAGTTTTGATTCTGTGTTGTCTGGTTGGATTCATGTCTGCAGCTTTTGATGAACAAGTGTTGTTCATTTTTCTAGGTGCTGCTCGCAAACACATTCTGCTCCAGTGCTTTCTTTCAGAACAATTACCTGATGACTCAGTTGCAAAAACGTAAGTACAACACGAAACGGTAATTGAGAACAGCCCCTTGCCTTTTTTTATTGCATCTTAGTACAAAAGACTTGCATGTGTTGTGGAATTTCCCCGCAAAGCCCACATACCAACACTCCAACCCCTTGCTGCTTCTCATTTTCACACTGTGCGTGTGTTTTAATGAGCTGCATGTACTCCAGACAAATTAAAGTTGTTTTGTAATTCCCATGTTACTGTGTTTCAGACTCTCCTGAGAACAATGATGCCAACATTAAGAAGATAGCCAAGGAAGTGTTGGAGAACAGAGCCTACGTCTGCTCTCACCCTCTGGAAAGAACATACTGAGCCCTCCCATGTCACCATAACAGTCAGTCCCTTTACATGCAGCTTCCCTTATAATTCAGTTAGGCCATTTAATTGGACTACAGTTCCTGTCTCAGCATACAAGCAGTGGCAGAGATTTCATTTATTGAGGAGATATACTCCCTTTCAGCTAGTTGCTATAGACTGAATCACAATGTTTATTTACATTAACGTTGGGGTAGAAGACCACCGCATCACGTCCATGTCATCAAACAGCGCTGAGCAAACTCTACCTTCATTGATCAGTTTGAAACCACCTAAAAAAAATCAATATCAGTTAAAGTGAACACTATATTTAGAATATTTTCACCGCTTTACCTTGCTGTCAGACAGCTCTTACTGACAGGGATTTGAGAATGTTATATCAAAAACACCAGACTCCATTGAGAAAAGGTCATTTTACTTCACTGAATGGCGGAGCTGCTGCATAACCGCTGCCTCCATCAGTTGCTGTGGAAGGTAAAGAGGAGACAAGATTCAAATATAGTCAACCCTTAACTGATATTGATGTTTTTGGTGTCTAAAATATGTTTTGCTGCGGCCCCGTCCACAGCCGGACGTCATAGAAATGTTTCCTTGTCGGCCCCTACTTAAACTTGACCCATACCCTCTAAGGTACTGTACTTTATTTATCAGAGGAGGGGGTGGCTGTGGTGTTACTTTATTTAAATTAAATACAAAATACTACCATTTAAAGTTGTATGTCTCTCACCTGAGCCAAAAGTAAAAACATAACTCCCTCCTCAGGGCATTTTTTTTTTTTAATGCCTGACCCGTTTAGCAGCCCCCTCCCCCCTTTCCTCATAAATAACAAACAGTCCCTAACCAACAAGGGAAGGGCTGTTGACACAGTAACTGTAGAGTTGGTTTAATAAAGACATTAGCAAAGCAACACAGTTCATGAAAAGCACAACAGAAACCTTCATCTTGTTTTGGTTTCTTCCCTTCTGTTGTTTTTCCGGCTTTTTCTACAAATTCATGCTGTTTGATTTCTGGGTCAGAGCCCAGCGTGGGAACATTTGCAGAACGTCTCGGCCAGTTCAGATTGGGTTGAGGTGTAAACATGAAAGAGTATTTCCACCCCAACCTCATTATCTCTGTGTGTTAGTCTAACCTTCAATCGGACTAACATTTACATTTATTTTAAAAGTCAGACTAAACGTTTTCGTCAGATTAACAAAATAATTCCACTTTACCTAACATCATGTAAACGTACTGACTGTCTCCTCCACTGTGATTGGACAGTAAGAACCAGTCCAATTCACACTTCCAATGATTTCTCTTTACACTTCTATTTCTGTTTTACTTGGCTGATATTATTTGTACACATCATTAATAAATTAAGAGATTAATGTAAGTAGGTACTGTGTTTTATTAAACAATGTTTCAGAGATAACACCTTTGGCGATCTTTGGAAAAATGGGCGCTATCCTCTGATGGCATTATATTATTTTCAATTGAAGTGCTCTTCTAGTTTTTGCTTAGTAATTGCAGAGTAAATTAGTTTGAATGCCTACTGGACTTGTGGTTTGCACGGCTCAGTTTTTGTGGCTTCCTGGGTACTCTTGACAGGCTGGACAGCTGATGTGTGTGTCTTCATGTGTGGTGCAGACTTTTGAAAAGTGAAGACACTTCTCTCGTCATCTGTCAGAGGCAAGGCCGTCCGCTTGTACAGGAATGAGCGCTCCTTACTGAATCCACTGCAAGAAGCAACAGAACATACCACATGAACACAAACCCTTTTCTGGTTTTCTCCAGGATCTGTCGGCTTTCTGTTGTTTCTGAATAAAAACCAAACTGAAACAGACATGTTGTGGTACTTGTTGTACAGTGAGGCGTGTGTGGGGATGGCGTTGTTTTTGCTGCTGAGGCTGCAGTCCATACAGGGACCTGGAACCAGAGCCACACTCTTCTTCCCCTCTGCTTTGTTGTCACCCAGGTTCATCATACACAGTCGAGGCAAAGGCTGCAGCACACAAAACAAAATGAATTTGCAAAACGCAAGGTCCAGGCCTGGAAAAATTTGTAAACCTAATTTACCCTGAAAGTTTTGAAAAAGACCTGAAACTTTGTGTGACAAACCTGTATAATAACACATGATGTGTTCAAGGATGGTTGGAAATTTGAAAATCCAATGATTTTTTCAAGTTTCTGACAGTGATAAATGGTGTAATTTATGGTGATTTTCTTTAAAAATCATCAAAAAAAGATTAAAAAATGCAAATAAATAAGTTGCGTAGTTTTCTTTAAAAATTGTGTAATAAAAACAACAATAATCATTTTAAGTTGCATGCCCCTCCCATTAGATAAAATAAAAAACATAAGTCCCTCCCCGATGCTCCAAAAATTATTGGTATTGTCCCCCCTTTTGCACCACCCCCTCCCCTCTCATAAATAATAAACAGTCCCTAATAGTCAGTTCTTATCCTGTTTTGAAATAGTTTTTTATTTATTTTTTAATTTCAAGATATATTAATGAAAAAGAACTGATAAGAGTAGCAATGGTCATTGTATGGTCTTGGAAATTTGCATACAAGTCATGGAAAAGTCCTGGCAACTTTTTAGTAAAAATGTGTATGACCCTTGATGTAAAACATTAAACTGACATTTAAGCAGCCAGAGGTGAAGTCTTAAAATTAACTGTCAAATGATGTGAAAACAATGTGACCATGTAAAAGGGGTCCCTTAAAGTGATGCATTTACAGAGAATTGTCTCTTTACAGAGCTGTATAGTGAGCTTCAGCTCCCCATTTATCTGTTTGGCACAAAACTGCACTGTTGTGGTTCACTCCCACAGAAGGCCTCTGGGCTGCAGCAGCAGCTGTTTTCAGTGACCAGGCTGTAAAAACCTGCTGTACACAACCTGCTCAGCAGCATCAGCAGACAGACCCAGTTGGAGGGTGGTTGGTGAACATGGTGGAACATTTAGCAGTTAAAAAGACAGACATTTCCTGTAGGAGTTGGTGGAGGCGAAAAACTGAGCTAAAAGAAGCAACTGATTCTTACCTCCCTCTATTGGTTGGTTGCCTTTTCACTTCAGAATTGATTTCAAAATGATTTTAATTAACTTTTAATGCTCAACATGGTATAGCCCCTCGTTATATATCATATATATAAGTTTTTCGATTCCCTATGCTCCAGGTCGTGATCGGAGATCCTTCAGTAGTCGTCCCAAGGTCAAGGCTGTAACCAAAGGTGTGCAAGCTTTTGGCTTTAGAATTATCTGCCTGAGGAAAGTAGCTTTACTTGTTTTGTAAATCGTTGCTTTGAACTTTCTTTTAGGTCCTTTTTATGGCTTTTCCCTTTATTTGATAGCAAAGATCAATAAGTGTGATAGAGGGGATATATGCGGCCCGTTTTGAACTTTTTTTTCGGCCCTTTTTGTGGCTTTTCCCTTTATTTGATAGCAAAGATCAATAAGTGTGATAGAGGGGATATATATATATATATATATATTATTATTATTTATTTATTATGATTACTAATTTATTATTTTCATGTCATCAGATCTGCCCAAACCTGAGTCAACTGCTAAATAACCAAAAGTACCTTCAGCATCCAGCCTGGTGTCCTCAGTGAATACTTGTGCAGCTTATCTTTCGGTACATCCTGCAGTCTCTTAGAGTTTCCTCCCACGTGACACTTGAACTCTGGGAAGGAGCCACTGCCTGGTGGGTTGATGCTGCCGCCAGGAAGCAGCTTCTTCAGCCAGCGACGGTACTGAGCTCTGGCTGCATCCAGCTGCTCCTGCTGCAGACGCTCTCCTGAGGATCAACAGCACACACTCTTTACTCTGTGGATGAAACCGTTGGCGTGAAAACGTTGATTTCACTTCACTGGCTGCTTGGACAAACTTAAACAGATTGTTTTTGATTTGTTTGTTCAACTAATATGTGTGACGTCCCTTCCTGACCAAATCTGTTCTCCAGTATGGTGTGGGAGTGTGTTACAAAAACTGATACTGGCTCAAACAGCCTCCATCTGGAGCTTCAATCAAAACATGTCAATATTGGCCCTCAGTACTGAGAAAAAGCTTCAAACCCAGACAGCAATAGGAAAAAATCCACTCTTGGATAGTCTTGTTGAATTCAGTTAGAGCCTCGTCTCTCATATTACACACTCTTTCTCGTGTCTTAAAGCAGGATCTGCTTAATACAGTTAAAGCATTAAAACAGCAAAGCAGCAGTGCCTGTGAAACCCAACCAGAGAGGGCAACAACAGTGCCTGTTTCTGAATTTTGGGTTACTCAAATTCTAAATGAGGACAACAAAGGATGGCGTGTCTGACCAACAGCATCAAAACAATGCCAAATTCCCAACATGGCTTAGTTTAGGTAAATCCAAACAGTGACAAGTTATCTAAACCCCAAATTCCAAGTTAGACTCATATATTAGCACACTGTATAGCTTTAAAATGAGAGCTGGTCTGGCTGGTGGGTTGTGGGCGGGACTCAGCTTCATGCTTGACTGTTTCCGACATGGCCACCAGGTTGCAATCTTTCTCATGAGATTATGGTATATTGAGGCAGCTGCTGGTGGAGAGGTGTGATGGATTTCTTTTTGTTTGCCTGATGAACTTCAGTGTGTAAAGATCCCTCTCTTTGTTTCTAACACCAAACGTTGACATTTCCAGCTGATGTCTTAAGATGGCTGAAATGGAAATATCTCAGTGTGACGTCTGGTGAACGTTTGGCCAGTTCCTCAAAAGAAAAGATGGTGCACTAATGCAACACAGCCCACCAGCTAGGTGAATGGTGACAGGAGGTGCGCTTAAGAAAGGGGGAGGTTTGCTGTGGAGCTGGAAGTCCTCATGGCGCTGACTCCAGGCCCATGTGTCTCTTGAAAGTGTGGGCTTCAGTATGTTGGCATGCAGGATGTTCTCTCTCCATGGCTGGAAGCACAGTGAACAGTAGTATTGTCAACATTCTTTGTACTGCATACACACCTGATCACTGGATACCTCTGCAACAGCAAGGTTCATTCCAGTATGTTGTTTAGTGACATGTCAGAAATGTATCCCCCGGGCCTTGATTCACTGGAATGTCTTTCAGCTGAACATTTGTGTTACAAACCCCCCAAGAGCATCACCTTCATCAGCTCTTCCACACGAGCCTCGTCTGGCTGTTTTGGGTGCATTCCGGGCCTGTCACTGCTCACACTTGTAATCCAAACTGCAGAGGCAGCAGCTGAGCTGGAATCATTGTCAGAAGTCACATCTCCTTGCTCCACTGTAGCGCCGTGATGCTGCTGACTGTAGGTAAACGTCCGCCCCGTCACCTGGAGTTACCAGCAGAGAAACACATTTCTGTTCATCTTTGCTGAACACTTCCCTTCTGCGTCCCAGCTCTCACAAAATATAAAGAAAAAATACCAGCCTGATCACTTTAGCCTTAACATGTTTGTAAAGGCTACACTGTTAGATTCTGAATACAGGTTTAGATTATTGTGTGTGTGCTTCCAATAGGCACATAGGTTTTGGTTTCCATTCATTTTTGTTTCCAGCACAAATAATGACTGTATTAGTAAACAACCCAGTCTCACTCCGTAGTTGTCACATGGTGATAGTCGGGCAGTGACCGTCCACGTCAAGCTATAACGTGTAAAGTGTCCCCGCCACGTTATTAAAGAGCGCGAGTGCGCCTGTTGACTGGGTGGGAAGTTTGATGGGCCACACAGCAGACTTTGGTGCCTAACCCCAACCATCATGAAAGTCTGCACTGTTGTGTGAAAAGGGACAATGTCCTTCATCCCGCCACACATGCATTTGTTTACGTCACGGCAACACGTTGCATCATCCCACCGTGACGTCATCCCAGCATGACATCATCCCACCACGTACATTTCTGTAGCGGCATCCCAGCATGTCATAGTTTGACCTGGGAAGGATACCTAAAACATCATAGGTTGCCGTGGAAGGTCACCTGACCAAAACATCAGGTGCTTGATGCTCAAACGCAGTTAAAGTGGATGTTAAGTGGACCTGATGTTGAGTTCTTGGTGCTATGATGTTGTCCATATTATCTGCCCAGAGAATTCATCACTGTTTATATTGTTGCTGTATACATACCCCCAGAAGCAAATTTTAAAAATGCACTGTAGGAATTGTATGATGCCATCAGCAACAACATCACCAAGCAACCGGATGGAATTTTCATAGTAGCTGGTGACTTTAATCAAACAGACCTCAAATCTGTCTCACCTAATTTCTACCACCATGTCCAGATCCCCACCAGAGGAAGAAATATACATGCAGACCCCAGAGAGTTTGGATTGGCAGTCGCACCTCCTCTACATTAGTGCTCAACACCAGACCCCCGATACGTTAACATTCTATCTTTTCATCAAACCTGGGCCATGTGTCTGTGGAGCAACTCCTTGGCTTGCTCACTGGAGTTGAAGGTCTGGATACTGTAGTTGTGTGCTGGCCTGGTTGCAGAATGTTCTATCCTTAACACAGCAGCCTCTGGCTTCTGCATCCGTTCACTGTCCTCTTGCACCTGTTTGATATTATCCTGGAAATTATGTAAAATAAGTGGTTCTGTTAATCACTTCTGCTTAATAAATCAGATTCTACTCAGGATTATTTTGGCATACAGACCTTAATGAAGTCTTTGGACTGCTGGCTGCTGTGTTTCCATCTCATGTATTCTCTGTTTTGTGTGTCGAGTGGCACATGTCTTTTCATGTGGACAGGCAGCGTGGACATGTCCACCTCAGCGTGTGTCCAGGGTTTTTGCTCCCACTGCTCAGAACATGTGCCATATTCTTTGCTCATACTGAGGATCATGTCAGCTGAGGGAAAGAGGTTGCTCTGCACAACATCTTTGAGCTGCTTTACTTGACAAAGCTGGCTTAACCTAGGCAAAACAAAGCACTCCTCAGAATTTTAGAAATAGCTACCATGCTGATGTCTAGCATATCATTTACATTTCATCCAAATATATATATATATATATATATATATGCATTTGTCATGATTTTGGATGCCATACTATACTATGTTGGTTTTTCATCATTTTTACGACATACTATACTATGAAGTTATTTCATGATATTGGACCACTTACTATGCTATGTAATTTTTTCATGAATTTTGACAACATACTATACTGACGTTTTCCATGATTTTTGACCACATACTATACTATGTTGTTTTTTTCATGATTTTAGACGACATACTATGCCATGACATTTTTTCATGATTTTGGGCGACATACTGTAAAATGAAGTTTTTCATGATTTTTGACGACATACTATGCCATGACAGTTTTTCGTGATTTTTGACGACATACTATACTATGTCGTTTTTTTTTCAGGATTTTTGACGACATACTATACTATGACATTGTTTAATGATTTTGGACAATATACTATACTATATGTTTCTTTTCGTGATTTTGGACGACATACTATACTATTATGTTTTTTCATGATTTTAGACGACTTACTCTACTATGACGTTTTTTCATGATCTTTGACGACATACTGTACTATGTTGTTTTTTCATGATTTTGGAAGATATTCAATTCTTTTTGTCATTCTTTCATGATTTTTTACCAACATACTATACAATTAGGTTTTTTAATGATTTTGGATGACATACTATACTATAATGTTTTTGCATGATTTTTAATGACATACTACTACTACTATTACTTCCGCCCGATGACAGCTGGGATTGGCTCCAGCCCCCCCCCACGCCCCTTACAAGGGACAAGCGGTTACGGACAATGAATGAATGAATGAATGACTATACTATTACATTTTTTCATGTTTTTTGACGACATACTATACAATGACTTTTTTTTTCATGATTTTTAACGACATTCTATACTATGACATTGTTCGATGATTTTTGAAGACATACTATACTATGATGCTTTTTCATGATTTTTGACGACATACTGTACTTTAACTTGATGAATTTTCATAATTTTGGACGACATACTATACTAGGAAGTTTTTTCATGTTTTTTGACAACATACTATACTATGACGTTTTTTTCATGATTTTTATTCAACATACATACTATGACCTTTTATGATTTATGATGACATACCATACCGTGTTGGTTTTTTTAAAATAATTTTTGATGACCTGCAACACTGACAATTTTTATGATTTTTGGTCGACAAAATACACCATGGCAATTTTTTAATGAGTTTTGGACAACATATTAGACTATTGTCTTTTCAGTGATTTTTGGATGACATACTATACTATGCCGTTTTTTCATGATTTTTGACGACATACTATACTATGTCATTTTTTCATTATTTTTGATGACGTGCAACACTATGACAATTTTCATGGTTTTTAGTCAACATACTAGACTATGGCATTTTTTTAAAATTAATTTTAGACAACATATTTGACTATGGTCAATGATTTTTGGATGAGCTACTATGATGTAGCATGTTTTTATGATATGGACATCATGCTATAATATAATGTTTTTTAATGGTTTTTGATCAACAAAGTTAACTATGTTGTGTTTTGTTATTATCTGACGACATACTACACTATGACAATTTTCATGATATTTGGTCGACATAGTATACTATATACGATGGTATATGTTATTGGTATTGGTATTTTTACAATTTTTGGATGACATACATTACAACATTATGACTTTTTTTGGATAACACAATATATGGTTACCTTAACAAAGCTTGGAGGCTGGCTTGGGGGAGCATGCCTCTAACGTAGACCAGGGGCTGTCTCGTGATGGTCTCTACTGACTCATATAAATGGATAGGACTCAGGCCCACATCTAATGAGTCATAGATGCGCTTGAAGAAAGTAAGGTTTGAATTGTAGAGGGCTATCACCTGCTCCTCCTTACTCCCACTTAGCCTGCAAAACATCACACAGGCTGCAGGATTCTCACTGGAATTTAAACATTTTACACACTCTGTATTGCATAATGTTCATGGGCTTACCTCATAGGAACAGCCTCCCAAAGTCTCTTCACTGCTTTATGTTTCAGCCCCTCAAGAACAAAGATGTGCATCCTCTTATCAAGCACGTGGAATCCTGTTACAAAATCCAGATCCTTGCTCTCATCGTGCTTGAAATTCATTATGTAACTTGATAGGGCTTTCTCTGCATGTTCCAGTGACTGTGGGCTCAGATGGAAGGCTGCTGCGTTGATTCTGAGGATCTCTGACCTCAGCTTGGTCATCAAGGAGAAGTTGTTGTAATCAAAGAGGTAGATGATGCGCCCAAATGGACCATCACAGGACTCAAGCTCACAGCCGATATTCTTCCTGTTGAGTGGACAAGCTATCTCAACCTTGACTTTGAGTTGAGAATTGGCATCATAATAATGGCCTTGTGGCATGGGCTCCCTGCTAGCTGCTGTGTTTGTCATCTTACTGCTCCATACACTTCGCTCCCTGTCCAGTAGCGGAGGTGGAGGGCAGCATTTAATCTGTAAGTGCACCTTCAGGTTTTTCTTCCCGAGTAGCAGCTCAGAGAGGTTCAGGTTTGCAACACCGTGAGAGTTCATGTCTGCTGTCTTCTGCTTTAATGGGATGTCATCATGTGACACCGTGCCAAACATTGCTGGAGTTTTGGGAGTTTGTTCCAGCCTTCTGTCACGATCATGAACCTCTATCTGAAGAGGTGGACCAGAGAGGAACTCTTTGAGCTCTTGAGGACTCATCAGACCAGTCAGGATCACATTCACATCTCTGAAGTAGATGTTACGGCCATGCTCATGATACTTTGTTCTGTGCATGTTGAAGTTATGGAACTTGTATTGGCAATATACAGGCACACATTTTTTCTGTGAAAACAAATAATGTAACCATGTCATATCAAAGCTCACTAGTAAATGTCAAAACTTGTAAATCAAGTTTTATCTCTTAATGAACTGCTTGAAACCTGGCGTGACATCATTTTTCTTTTAAAAGTATAATTAGCATAATTACATATTTAAATTATGCTACAGAATTAGAACTTTTAAGCGCATTGTCCAGGTCATTTCCTTATTTTCTTTCTTTTTTTAAAACTTTCTTTTCCTTTTTATTTATTTATACATTTCTAGCTAATTTTGGGGTAATTTCTTCTTTCATTGCTCATTGCCTTCCTCCCATGTTTGTAAAAGACATCAAGCCAATTTGCTCAAGCTTCAAATGACTAAAAAAAACATTGAATGAGGAGGGAATGTGTTCGACACACATGTACAGTACAAACCATGTAATAATAGTGACACTGTTAATAAACAGTAAGTGAGATGCACCTGTAGGACGTGGAAAGGGAGCGGGGACGACGGCATTGAGGTGGCTGACAGAATAGTGATAACCAGAGGATTGAGTTCAGCCTTCAGTCGGTCAGATATTAGCTGTCTATCCACAGAGATGTTGCACATGACCTCAAATACACCAGATGAACAAAGTGGGAAGCGTTCAGTCACTGAGGTCGCACCTGACACACAAAAATAACAGACTTCTTAAGTTTTCTCTCATGGTTAACATAGTGTTTGAAATGTTCAATCTTCGTTTTGTGAGCCTTGCTAGTGGCAGGGTTACAGAAGTGGCAGTGTGGTCCACACTTTTGGTCCACACTGGAATATCTCAACAAATATTGGAAAGATTTCCAAGAAATGTGGCAGAGATATTCAAAGTCACCAGTGGATGAATCCTAATGACTCTGGTGAGCCCCTGATGTTTCCTCTAGTGCCACCAGGAGACATTTTTATTTTTTAATGAAATGTCTCAAAAACTGGAAAAGTCATGAAATTGTGTACAGACTCTTATTTTCCCCACGTGATGAACAGTAATAACTTTGGGGATTCTCAAAATTTGAGTTTGTTTAATACTTTGGTTTTGGCCAAATACTGTTCACAAAACTAATGACATTACCATCAACCTCAGTTGAACTTTGTTTTTGGTGCTTATTAGCAAATGTTAGCATGCTAACACAAACTAAAATGATGAAGATGTTAAACATTAGCATGTTTTCATTGCCTTTGCAGGCATGTTCTCATTTAGCTAAAATCACCACTGTGCTTAAAGGTCTAGTGTAGGATTAAGGGTTGCTGATTGGCAGAAAAAGAATGTAATATTCATGACTGTACATTGTTATTTATGTAAAATCACATGGAATTAAGACTTCTTAGTTTTTGTTGAATGAGCCATTATGATCTACATCATGGATGTAAAAAGAGAATTGGATACAGCATTAGAGGCAGGACCTCATTTGATTGTAGTTTGATTTCCGTGTAAATTATGTGGATCTTCCCCTCTGCTTCCACATTACTGGGCCCATAAAGCAGACACACCAGATACTTTACTGGCTGAGCAGCTAACTTCCTCTTTAGCGCTCCACTAACTTGAATGGGGATAAAATAATTGAATCATGTGACTCTTTCAGACTTTCCAGAGGTTACTAGACTGAATGGCTCAAATCCTGATAGTGAAAAGAATCATTTAGCTGGGGTCATGTTGCTCAAAACAATGTTACTTTTACAATGTAAGTAGGAGAGAAAGACTTTTTGGGCCCAATGTGACAGACCCAGCATTTGTAATTTCACGGTTAAACAACTATAAATATTGGCTTCAGAGCCTAGCATTGTTCCTGTGAGCTTGATCTTCATACAGAGCAGATCTTCTGCCATGTTGTAGTACAGTAGCCCAGAATGGACAAACCAAACACTGGCTCTACAGTGTTTGGTTTCAGTTTTTTGCAGTACCTGCAACCTCACAACCAGATGTCACTGAATCCTACACACTGGACCTTTAACCTTTAAGTACAGCCTAAGAGGGTTGCAAGAATGAATGTGGACTCTTACGCCTGAAACACACAGCATGTGTGAGTAGTGCTTAACGGTAACCTCAATGAACTGCAGCGTGTTGCCACTCGTAGTGTTCACACTGGCAGCCTTGTTGTTGTGACGCTTCTGCAGGGCTGCCTGCTGCTTTGAGTTTTGTATTGCCACATTAATGAACAGAAATTCTGCTTATTTATTAAGTAGTGCAGCTCCTGCATTGTCAACAATATGGTCCTACAAATATTTCAAAATAAAATGCCTTGAGTAGACAACTGATGGGATTCTGTTGACAGGGACATTATCAGAGGACTTTTATTTTGAAACGGAAGCAGGAAAGTTTGAGTAGAACAGACATATTTATATTTCCTCATGTCTGTGACAGATAAAGACATTGAAACTGTAATAAAAGGTGGTACAGAGTCAATATAATTAGCAAAACGCCATTTTCATTGTCTATAATGATGCTCAAAAGCAGCTGAGACATGCCTGACAAGTGCTGCTCACACAGGCTGTGTGCTCCAGGCCTTAGTCTTGTTCCCTTGTTTCTAGTTTGATTATTTTAATATGACAAGTAAAACCTAAAAATAAAATTTAAAAAAATAACAGACAGAGTTGTATTTCCTTGTACAGAAATTACACGGGCCCAAAGTTTCTGGCCAGCATATGATAATAATTCTATTAACTTTTCTCCCACAAGACAAATCTGAGGGATTGCAGGTGATCAACAAGCCATGAACCAGAAACAAAAACAACACTGTCACCAGGGAATGGGAGTAACTGAATACAAGTAACTAAGCTGCATATTTAAAATACAAAATATGAGTAACTGTTTTCGGTCACAGTTTTAATTGGTAGTATTGTGAATAATGTTACTGTCTTTAAAAAAGATTACTTAAAGGGATTAGTTTGTTTTGTTTTATTTGCTCTTTATTTGTCCTACCTGAATGCAATGTGAACGAGCGACAGACAGATTGCATTGTTTGCATTGCTTTCCATTCCCAACACAGACTGCTACACAAGTAATGTTTATTTTTTCAGAGTTTCCTCTTATCTTTGCCATTTATCAAGTGAATCACAAGATAATCTATTTCTTCAAGCCTCCTAATAATAGAATAAAGACAAAACTGATGCTGTGGTTGAAAAGGTCATATTCGGGAAACATACAGCTGATAATGAGGGGTCACTGGTGGACATTGCTATACTGTTTTCGAAGCTATTAGTGTGAATAAAAGGTAGACTCACCTGCCAACAAACGAATGGGACTGATTTGAGCTGAGGCAGTGCCGTTCTTTTTGATATTCTCAAGGTCGTTGAAAGTAGCCAAGTTATTGTCTATAAACAGGGTTAAGAAAAAAATAGATATCAATCATGGCTTATAATCTTATATTATCTAGTAAAAAAAATAGTTATACACTAGTGTGCATTCACAGACCATCATATTGCTTATGATTCCAAAAATTATAGAGCAAAATCTGTAGAGGTACCTGTTTGTGAGACCGCCTCTGAGTTGTAATTAAACGGTAGCTTCTCAGATGTGTTTGACTTCCTCTTAGTAGAGTGTCTCAGTTTGTTTACCATATTCTTGATACCACCTTAAAGAGAGGACATCATTTTCAGGATATCATTTTATATAAATAAACACAGTATATGCATGTAGCAACTGCAGGAAACAAACTAAAAAAACAAAAGCCGTTGAGAGTCAGAGGCTGGAGCTGGTTTACTTAACTGACACACCAGCAAAAAGTAAACAAAAAAACACAGGTGAACATTAAGATGCTGTCGATATGTGACTCAACGTAACTACAATCATGAAAACAATAATAAATAATAATATCCTAAAACACTAACAAAAATATGTAACAATACAAAATAAAAACCATACAAAATCTCATTGAACTTACAAAATTCACTCCTTTCTAAATAGATAGATAGATAGATATACTTTATTGATCTCAAAACTGAGAAATTGGGGTGTAACAGCGCCATGCAGTAAGAACAAAGAGAATAAAGAGCAAACAATATTAATAGAATATAAAGGAATACGCTTAAAAATTACTAAAAACTAAGAGACTATACATATATACATATATACTAAATGAATTCATTGCCGCTAAGGTTGGGCCAGGTTGGGGTAAGTTGAGATCGATGCTCACCACACATGTCTGCTGCATCCTCAGGCTGCTCCTGCGTCAGCCGGAGGGCTCTCAGTCTATCATAGCGGGCCTGGCTGGACAGTTTGTCCTTACTGTTCCATAACTGGAGCTGGATCTTATGAGGAAGCAGACTGATCAGCATCTCTCTGTCGACTTGGACAATGAAATTCTGGGTCCAACCAACCCATGTCTGATCTCCTTCATGCCACGTTCTGAGAATCTGTTACAGAACACATAATGTTTTTAAATTTTAGGCGATTGCTGATCAACATGTAATTCATCAGCAGGATGTTTGAAATGAAATCATCTCCCTCATGGCAATAATAACCCCTGTGCAGTGATGGGTCATTAACTGTAACTCTAGTCAATGTAGCTGCTTAATTGTTGTTCACTCGGGGTGCTCAGGAATTATTCATGAAGGGGACATACACACACACACACACACACACACACACACACACACACACACAGAGTTTACCTTGAATTCATCTTCTCTGTACATTTTTGCTACTGGCCCAAACACTACCAGGTCCACTTTGACTGTCTGTGTGTCACCTGGCAACAACTTGTATTCAATATGCAAGCAGCTCTGAGCTTTATGGGCTTTCACTAAAACAGTAGATGAGTCTTTCTTTGTTTTATTTGCCTTTTCAGGAGTGTCAGGGACATCAGCTTCTTCCCCTAAAAATGGACAGATGTTCTGATCAAATAAATGTGTAATTGGAGTCATGATTTCATCATCTCGTCCCTCTGACTTTCAGTTTGACTGATTTTTCCTATCCCTGTGTAGCTAATGTTGTATATATATTCTGAACAACAAACTCACCTCTTGGGACAGCAAGGGTAATGTCAACTGTCCACGTGACGTAATAGGAGCTGTGATCTGTGCATGTTGTGATAGCCACGCTTGAACCTGACCTATTTTCCAAATCATGCTCCATGGACCACAAATCAGTCTGGAGGACAAGGACATCTTCTGGTCTTTTACGCGAAACGTCTTCAAGATCACAGTCTGACTTTGGATTACAAAGACTGGTCTCTGACAGGCTGTCCATGGAGTCTGATTCCACTGGAACATGTTCCATGAAAAATAGCAAAGTGAATATAAAAAGGATAGCAGGGTGATTCGTATGCTAACATTTCAGATCTAGTCCATAAAGGTACAACAACTAATTGTAAAGAGACAGTTTATCACATTCTCACCTTTCAAAAAAAGTATTCGACTTCATAGGTTTTGTCCTATACAGCCACTGTGAAACAACAATCTCATAAAATACTCTCAGCAAATCATTATTTTATCCCTGAAAACACGTGATAACCAGAGATACATTCATTTGAAAATAACTAAATACCTTGAGAAGAACTAAATTCTCTGAAAACTGAGAAAACTGGCCAGATTTCTTTCAAACACATATGAAGAAGGTAATGACTAATTTTACAAAAATGACCCAAAATTTTGGCAATTTTTTTTAAATTATAAGAAAATTACCTGAAAATTTGCAACAAAAAAAATTAAAAACAAAAACAAACAAGGAAACGCCCTGAAAAGAAGTGCTAAAAATATTTTTTTCCTGTAAGATATTATGTTTATCATATATTATAACAATAATTATGCTAAGTCTAAACAGGATTTTCTGTAATTGTTTTCCTTTTAAAAAAACTTTCCAATGATTTTCTCTCTATGTCTTTTATTTTTCAGGTCAAAACATAAAACAAATAAAACTAATTACGATTAATAATGAGTCTAGTAAAAAAAACTTTGTATAAAATGTATGGTAGAAAAAGCAAATAGTCAATTTAATATCTTAAAAATAGAATTGAACTGCATTACAGTATAATCAAAATACTAAAATGCATCGTATAAAAAAAAACATCATTACAAAATTTCATTTTGTAATGATGGTAAGTTTTTAGAAAAGCAATTTGATCGCCAAAAAATGTCAACCATGCAGTTACAATGTCAGGCTATAATGGTTTAGGCTGATATTAAAACAACACATTTGGTTACAGTTGTTTGTGTTGTGTGCTCACCTCAAACTCTGTCGGTCCGAATGAGAAGACTCTGAAATGTTGATGAAACGTTTGTCAGTGTGAAACGGTTTGTTGTGTCAGCTGATCACAACCTCTATTTCTTGTCTCTTAACTTGGACTGTGATCTCCAGCGTTGCAATCACTCATTTCACTTTGTAAAATAAGTAGCCTGGTAAAGTGATCTGTCACAAAAACTTCAACCTGGGATCTCTCAGTGCAGCACGTCGCCATGACAACCACTGTAGTGCAGGAAGTGAGGCGTGCAGCTGGCCTCGCGTGCTGCTGAGAATGTCAGAATTCCGCACAAAGAAAACAAACAGATTCATATCGGTTCCAGGTTTATAAATATCATGAAAGGAAAATGCCAAAGCCAAAACTAACGTTTTACAATCATGCACTGAAAAAACAAACAAACAAACAAACAAACAAACAACGAGAACAAAGGGAAAATGAAATTTGAACTTGACAAGAAAGCATAACCTAAACTCACACAAAGTAGTTGTTTACAAAAAAATAATATTGGAAGCTTGTGGTTCATTTATTTTGGTATTTCCTCATGAAGTTTTATGGTCCAGTCAGGAAATTTGCAACTTCAGGTAAAATGGGACAAATAAGGTTTGAAATCTTTGGTTCTTTAAATATTAGCAGCCAGTCACCAAAAATGTTCTTCAGACGTGCTTTACATTACAACAATGTGATTTAAAATGCAGTTAACCTTGATTAATTATTGAAATTCTGCAATTAAAAAAACGGAATCGTTTGACAGACCTATTATTATTATTATTATTATTATTGAACTAGCTCGGTTATTTTACAGAATATGGAGTTGTAACTTACGACTGGGACTTGAAGACAGCAATGAATGGGTTTGATAATACACCCATGGCTTAAATGGGGGGGGTGGTGAGAAACTATCAATTGAAGTAGGCTCCCTGAGGTTTTGCCCTGATCTTCAACGTGAAGAGCACACACACACACACGCACACACACACACACACGGACTGATGGTAGTACCAACTCTAATTAAAATTCAGACTCAGTAAGAAAATCAATAGCATTGGTCTAGTTATAAGCAAAAATCCAAAATTCTAAACATGACCGATTCACTATAAAGCAGGGAGAGATTTCTGGGGAAAAAAAATACAATTATATATATATATGTGTGTTATATGTGTGTGTGTGTGTGTGTATACATATATATATATATATATATATATAATAGGTTCCTCCTCAGCCCGGCATATTAGTCTTTTGGCCATTTTACATCTTTACAAGGTCCAAGTAAATGACAGAAGTTTACACACCTGGTGGCAATTGGAGTCCGGCTAACGCAGTAAGAGAGCGTTCAAGCCTGTGGGTGTGTTAGTGGCTGCTGGTTGGGACCTCTGCTTGTGGATTTTGGGGGCAGTGCTAAATTCAAAAGTGCTCTGTTTTTACACACGCCTCATTTCAGCTCAGCTCTTGCGCTCAGAGCTGCAGCAGAGAGGATGAACACGGGCACACACGGGACCATGCTGCAGCGACGGGGATCAGTTTGAGGAATGACCATGGTTCTCAGTAGAAATGATGGATGCAGGAGACTCCAGTGATCCGTACAGTCGACCAGCGCGCAGGACACAATGGATCGTCAGCACCCTGGCTTACCATTACGGACTGGACCGGGGAGTGGAGAACGAAATCATAGTTTTGGCTACCGGCTTGGATCAGTATCTACAGGAAATTTTTCATCATATGGACTATCAAGGTGGAGGCAAAATCCCCGCCGAGGATTTTAACATCCTGTGTGAAGTTTTGGGACTAAACAAAGACTCGGAGGACACCGAGTGCACCGGGGTTTTGGACGATTTACCCAGCGAGCTCAGCTTCAGACACTTCCATGCTAAACTGTGCGGATACTTCAGCAACAAGGCGGGCTGTCAGTATGAGAACGGCCGGATGCTGGTCGGGAAGGACAGCGAGCACATCGAGACTCAGATCCGCCTGAGGAGCCCTCTGAGGCGACGGGAGAAGCTGCTGTGTGTGGGGCTGAGTGGAGCGGAGGGTCGGCACGCCTCCGGCTGCAGGCTGGGAGCCTGCACCAAGGAGTGTTACGAGGAGATCGTGGCGCTTGAGGAGGCAGAGGACCGAATAGCCAAACTAGAAGATGAGAACTCAAGTTTGAGGGAGCTGATTGAAGACATGCGAGCTGCTCTTCAGAGCAGTGATGCCCGCTGTCTGGCTCTGCAGGTGAGAGCTGCGGATGCTGCTGCCGCGCAGGAGCTTATTCTGAGAAGTAATATCGGGATAAAGTCACAAAACCGTGTTTAAGTTTTGAACACCATGACGCTTGTGAGCGTAGATTTTGGGGGGACGTGGGGGACGTGTCCCTCCAAGAGTGACAGAAAATAAAAGTAACAACTGTAGCCCACTTTTAAAAAACTGCTAGAATGTGACTCAATGCCTTCCCCTAAAGTAGGTGTTGGGCAACCTCAAAAACAATGGCTGCAATCTGCCACAAAACTCACATAAAACTAAACCGTCTCTTCAGTGGAAAGATGTTGATAGTTTTGAAAGTGGTGCTATAGCCAGAGAAAATAGAGAAAATGGGTGCAAACGAAGATGGTGGTGGGTGACGTACTGTGGAACGGTCCATGTGAAACAATGGCGGCCGGCCAACCTTGTATTCCAGTTAAACAGTGAGCTAAAACATGTTTCTGGAAACATTTGAGGTTAGAAATTTGCAACTCAGGAACACAATCTTGGTTTATATTTGATCAGTGCTGCAGTCTCAAGTTTTACTGTGCAGGAAGCAGTATGGTGCCCACTTCCTGTTCACAAACTCTCGACATTAGGGGTAAACAGGGCATTAAAATATGTTTGTGAAAACATTTTAGGTGACAACAAGACAGTGCAGAAAAGTAATCTTAATTTATATCAGATCAACACTGTCTAGTTTTAAGTCCAAGTTTAAGAGTCCTGAAGAGATGAAGGGAGGGGGCGGGGGATCTAGGCACCGGTTAAATGGAGGGAAGGTTACCGCAGTTCATCAACATTGTTATGATACAAAGCCAGTTGAAAATCAGAGATGGACAGAGGATGATAAGCACAGCTGAAGCAAGTGCTACAACATTTCTATCAGAAATTGATGCAAAAAAGGCAAAAAAATGCATTACATTCACCAGAATGCAGGAAATATAGTGTTTGTCACTCAAACGTTCCTGGGGAATGACCCCCAGACCCTCTGCTTAATATATGTCCCCTCAAAATGTTGAAAAAAACCCCAAAGTCCTTGTCATTTCTAATCTTAGGTATACATCAGATATGATCTATCAGGGAACAAGGCTGCTTATAGGACGCTCCCCCAACCTTGTCTGAAGGGCATGGACAGGACAACTGCTGCCACCAACACACAACAGTTTTTATGAAAAGTTTATAATTGATCTATCAACAGTCAAGAATTGATTAAGAAAGCTATTAAGCTATTAAGAAAGACATTAGTTGCAATTTATAAACCCTTTGTAAAAGGTGTCTCAAATGGTAAAAAGGTTTCTTGCTGTCAAACATAAAAACTGCAAAATGTAGTCCTCTAAATATAAATGTCAAGAAAGTCATTGATAAATGGTTGCAAATGATGTTAGTTAAATCTTTTGTATCATCTGTGGCTGTGGCTCAGGAGGTACCCCGGTCATCCTGTGATCACAAGGTTGGCAGATTGATCCCTGGCTCCTCAAGTCAACATGTCGAAGTATCACACTGAACCCAAAAGTCCTCCTAAATGCTGCTCCATCAGTGTATGAGTGTATATGAATGTTTACAAAAACAAAGTAACAGGTGGCATGTTGTATGGTAGCCTCAGCCATCAATGTGTGAATGTGTGAGAATGGGTGGCTGTCACTCGTAGTATGAAAGCTCTTTAAACGGTCAAATGACTAGAAAAGTGCTATACAAATGCCATATAGTTTTTCACATTAATGGCCTTTACTGTGGGAAGTAGGTGCAGTGTTGGTTTTAGGGAATATCTAAATGTCCTCCCCTGCTGTCACCTGTCACACTTCTGTACAGGTAGGACTGTGGAAAAGCCACTCCAAACATAAACCAGAGGAGAGCTGTTTTGCTGCCCACCAGAAACACGCGGCCCAGAAGAGTATGAGCAACAGCAACATGAAGAGCAGCACCTACAGCGAGCTGAAAAGCCTGCAGAACATTATCAATGAGGTGGAACTGCTGCAGAGCTCCAGGGACCGACAGGTAGAGGAAACCCTGCTGTGTAACGAGAGACTAGAGCAGGAGCTGTGGCGCTCTAAAGAGACTGTGGCTGTTCTGGAGGACTGCAACAGAGCTCTGAAGAGGGAGCAAGTGGGCATGAGGAGGAAGGTGGAGGAGGCCAGGCAGGCACTGCTCAGCGGCCTGGGGAAGGTGAAGGAACTGGAAGCAAAAGCCAGTCATGTGCCAGTGCTGCAGAGGCACATCCTCCAGCTGGAATCAGAGCTCCTGTACTACAGGTAAAAAGCCATGTAGCATGACTCCATTTTTCACTTCCTTCATTTTTACTGTGATTGCGCAAAAGTCTGCTCTGCTATTTCCATTTGTTTGATTATTTACGTGAAAAGAAAAACAGATTATTTGAAGAGAGATGGAGATATGGAGAGGTGGTTTGACAACATGAGTGTCACCATTTTTCCCTCAGTCATTTTTAAAGACTATGAAACACCTAAATGTTGATTATTAACCCTTTGAAACCTGAGCAATTTGGCTTGATTTTTGTCAAAAACATGGGACGAAGGTAATGAACTATGAAAGAAGAAATCACCTAAAAATTAGCAAGAAGTTAGTAAAAAGTACAAGAAAATAACCTGAGAATTATTTTGGAAAAAAAAGTCAAACAAAAACAAACAAGTATATGAAAAAGTGCTTAAAACATAGTAATTCTGTAATATAATCTTAAATATGTAATTCCCATGTTTTTGAAATAAATGGCTTCAAAGGTTTGTATCCTTGCAAAAGACATCTGAAACCCTTGATACTGATTTTTTAGATGCATTTATGTAGATGTTTCTTGAAATTTTGTTGCGATTTTGCATTGGTGATGTCGATGCATCAAAACACAAACTGCCCTGAGGTCACAGAGAGAGAGCAGGAACTAGACAAAGAGCTATTTTACCTCTTAAAAAAGCCCAATCAGTTGTCAGGGCCTGAGCAAAACGAGTGTCTGGCTGTTGATCATGTGATGTAGGAGGGCTTGTTTTGGCAGGTTATTGTATTAGGAAGGCCTTTATGGCCAGAATGAACCATAATGAATTATAATCCCTCCTAAAGTTAAATGACTCTGTTTACTTCTGGCATCATGCCTAGAAACCTCAGCCATGCTTCTTATAAAGCCTTGATGTTGCTTACTTTCCAAATTTTCAGCCTTCTAGTGTTTGAGTTTATTTAACAGGCATCGTGTGTGGCAGGTCGGTGCTGCCTGAGCTACTGTTGGGAACGAGGCTATTCATTTTGGTGGAAGTAAAGGTGTAATTGGGCTTTAAGAATACAAAGCCATTGGTTTAATGTTCATCTGTGTGTCTGTTGTCTCTGCTTCAACCATATAACCACTGTCTGCAGCTCTGGCCCTCTTAGGTAACAGATGTCCCTAAAGAGTTGTATTGACCTGATGCTGTTGTTGTGGACTCTAACACACTGTCACATACAACCAGATCCATATGATTAACCCTTTGAAAGCTGAGCAGATGTGCCTCATTCCTTAAAAAAATATCAGGAATTTTTTTAAAAAGTACAAGAAAATTTTAAATCTGTAATAATGATAATTATACATATAGTTTTTTTTCCTATTTTTTCCCCCTAACATTTTCCCCTAGCTTTTTAAAAATAATTTTCTAAATCTACTAATTTCCTGCGATGTGTGGAACATTTATTACCAAGTTGCTAATTGCTTTTTTCCCCATGTTTTTTTTTTTTAAGAAATTGCATCAATGTGCTCAGGGTTCAAAGGTTTAAATACTTGTGAAAAGCAGCACAAAAATAGTGATGTCACTCCAGGTTTTAAAGGGTTAGTCCTCACCACTACCTATCTTAGGTGATTTAAATGACAAATTTCACAGCTACAACCCCTTCTTATACCCTAAATTCCGGTAATATATGCAGACTGCGTTCCAAAGTCTTTTCACTGCCCTCCCATTGATACCCTAATGGCAAATAATTCAACACCACAAAGGCTCTGACTTGTCAAGAGAGAGCCATTGAGTGAGGACCTCAGCAGACTGACCGTTCTCATCAATCTCTGCTCGCCTCTCTCACTCTGCTCCCCGAAGAACAATAGCACACAACCCCCCCGTCCTATAGATCTTAGCAACCCAGCTCCATGAATATTCCCACTGAAAGCCTCAATGCTTGCTCAGTCACGTTTCATCCGAGGACACTCTGGCAGAGTACGGTGTCAGTTGAGGTGTTATGCTTTAAGTTTTTGTACATGTCGCTTAAAAGTGTGACTCTGAGAAATGAAGTCATACTTCTTTTCTGTGTCAGTGACAGATGTCTCGGATCATATGTGGGGGGTTTAGAGATGC
The DNA here is from genome assembly GCF_008729295.1 of Plectropomus leopardus. Lineage (NCBI taxonomy): Eukaryota > Metazoa > Chordata > Actinopteri > Perciformes > Serranidae > Plectropomus > Plectropomus leopardus. The sequence continues at coordinate 1,416,167 of NC_056464.1, forward strand.
TGAAATGATCGGCCGTAACTTTATCCATTATGTCTAAACTGCTGTGACAAGTAAATGATTAGGGCTGTCAAACGATTAAAAATTTTAATCAGATTAATCACAGTTTAAAAATTAATTAATCATGATTAATCACCATTCGAACTATGTCCAAAATATGCCATGTTTTTTGTATATTTTGTGGGAATGTAAAAATAAATGACAGAAAGCAGATATATACATTTAACATACATATGTTTATTTATTTATAACTAATCCAATGTGGTAGGATGGTGTTATTGTTATTAACACATAAGTAAAACCACAGGAGGAACAGAACAGAGCTTGAACTGTTTGCAACAGTTTGAAAGGGTTTGAAACAGTACTCAACTGAACAGTCACTTAATGTAGTTTTTAATCATCTGAATCTAGCCTACACTAGGCACTATGGTTCATCCATAAACATTTTTCAGTTCACAGAACACACTTTAGATTCATCAATCAGCTTAACAGAAACTATATGCTCTCAGGCAAAGACAAATAAGAGCTCCATGACGCAGAGCATCAGTGTAAATAAGATTAAGACAAACGTTCTTTCTGTAACAGATAATACAGTTTTCTTTTTTTATCAAACCAAAAGAACTTATCTATTCATCCTTCAGCCAGTTGCTGAGGCAAACCAACTTGTCCACATTTTCTGAGAGCAAGGCTGACCTCTTCTTGTTCACAATGTGACCTGAAACAGAGAACAGCCTCTCACATGGGACTGAGGATGCAGGAGTGGTCAGATATTTGCGAGCCAGCGGGGCCAGCTTGCCATGGGCTCCTGCATGAGATGCCCACCACTGCAAGGGACAGTCCTCCATGCTAGTGGTGGGCTCTGCCCTGTACCTTTGTATGGCTCTGTCAGGCTGTACCACTTCCTTTGATTCAGAATCTGAGTCCATCTGCAGGAGAAGTCTCATTTTCTTCTTGGGTGGCCCATCCTCAGAAGTGTGTGGAGGTCTTCTGGGTGATTCTTCATGCAGCATGCCAGCAAGTGTGGTCCACACTGCTTCTCTCTCTGTCTTAGGCACACTCTTTAAGTCTTTAAAACGTGGATCCAGGGCTGTTGCAATCTTGAGCCATGCATTGTTGGTGTGTTCCTGGCGAGAGGCTAGGTCTTCCTTGAACTTTTGTTTAAATCTCACCACATATGCAGGGTCCTCATCAGAGACTTCCATACACAACGCAAGTGTCAGAGGGCAGGTAGTACCACAGAGCAGGAGACGTAGGCCTCCCCACCCAGAATCCCTGTTAAATATCTGCAGTGGAATAAACACACACACACACACACACACACACAGAGGGACAGAGAGAGAGAGAGAGAGAGAGAGAGAAAAGGAAGACAAGTAAATTCCTTTAACATAAGTTGTTACATTTATATATAAGAGATTAACCTTTAATTTTCATTTGATAAATTTAATTTCAGCCTACAATGAATGGTCACACTATGATGACGGGCTTACCGGCAGGGCTCTAGAAGGGTCTCCAGTCTCTGGAGTTTGCCCCATTCTGGTGGCGTCAGCATAACAAGTTTATGCTTTTGTTTATCCAGGGTGGCTGTTATTGCTGCTTGATTGCAGATCAAGCGCTTGACCATTTCCAACGTGGAATTCCACGGCGTTGGAACGTCCTGTATAAGTGGCTCCTGCTTCGGTCCGAGTGACAGTTGCTCTGCATTCAGCTACGTTTGCTGGGCTTTGCTTGAAATGGCCCACAATTTTGCGACATTTGGCCAACACACTGACAAATCCGCTGTCAGCGAGACTCACAGTGATGCTTCTCTGTAAGATGTGAGCAATACAGGGCATGTGATCGAATGGTAGAATACGAGCCGCAGCGATCATATTGCGTGCACTGTCAGTCCTTACTGTTGTAACCTTTTCTTCAATTCCCCACTTGCGTGCTACAGTTTGGAACTGTTCTGCACATGCCTCCGCAAAGTGACGTTCTTCTGTTTTTATTATAGTTAGTGCAAAGGACGTCAATTCCCATGCTTCAGTGATTTGATGTGCAGTTACTCCCAGGTAATTGTCATTACTCACTGACGTCCAGTGGTCTCCTGTCAGGGCGACATATTCCACTTGAGCTAAAACCTCTTCTTTTTTCTTTTTTTCAGATTCATACAGTTCGTGGGTTCTAGTCATTATCGTGCCTCTTGTTGATGGCTTGTAGGACGTGTCAAGGGACAAAACTTTCAAAACATCGGCGAAGCCCCTGTTTTCAACGATGCTAATCTGTCTACAGTCCTTTGCAACCCATTTGGCAATTGTGTTGGTTAATCTGTCCGAGGAGGACTTGCTTAATGGCCTGCGTTCATTCAGGGTGGCCTCACGCAAGCCAGGTGTTGCACTGGAAGCCCCAACAAATGCATGCTTAGTGTTGAGATGATACTTTAAGCTTGAACAGCTTCGGTGAAACTGAAACTCCTTATTGCAGTGTTTGCAAATTACTATTTGTTTATTTGTAGTTCCATCTTTGTTCTTTTGAAACTCAAATTCCCCATTCAGAGGGCCAACCTGTTCTTGCTCCATTGTTGAGGGATGCGGTGAGTTGAGAGAGTGGAAGTATGGGATTCATGGAGCGGGTCATCTGCGCATGCGTTAAATGCGTCAAATATTTTAACGCAATTAATTCAAAAAATTAATTACCGCCATTAACGCGCTAATTTTGACAGCTATAGTAATGATATTAACTGAGTTGCTTTTGGATCTCAGCGAAACAGAGATACAGGCTGGGAGAGTGTGTGTGTGTGTTAGTATGAAAATTATATTATAATTGAAAGGATGTTTACAGCCTCCAGTAGCTAGCCTGGTTACGACCATCCTGATGACGAGCTCAACATTCTGCTTCTTTCCTTGTGTCAGTCTGAACTTTCTGCCACCCCAGATGATTTCAGTCCACCACTGTCTAGTCGGGCAAATCAGGGGTCCGCTGTGTAGCAGAAAACATTGGCAGACAATCAGGGATTTCATTATAACAGATGACATAGCATGCAGGCCATGGCTATCAAACAGTAATGCGTTGCGGCTCGCACAGCAACAAGTGCTAACTTAATTTTTTTGATGTTTTTCTGGATTTGGCCAAAGCTTGATTTACTAAGTGGCTCTGTTGGTAATGAAGAAGATGTTAATTTATTAATTTTCCGTAACTGCTTGTCCTCGTAAGGGTTGCGGGGGGGCTGCAGCCAATCCCAGCTGTCATCGGGGTGGGGGACACCCTGGACAGGTCACCAGCAGAGGGCGGGGTACACTGGGTCGCTGGGTCTCCAGACTATAAACACATATAGACAGACAACCTTTTACGCTCACAGTCACACCCAAGGGCAATTTAGAGCCACCGGTTTCGAACCAGTGACCCTCTTGCTGTGAGGCAACAGTGCTAACCACGACGCCACCGTGCCGCATGAAGAAGATGTTCCACTGTACAAATCCATTGTTTATTGTTGTTTGGCCTCTGATTGGCTAATGGAGGTGCATTTATGAGTAGCTATAAAGCTGGAGATCATCGCCATGCAGATCAGTGTTCACAATGCTTTAGAAAGACAGCAAGGATGCTGCCAGCTGGTATTCAGCAGTTCAGAGGCAGCTGGCTGCTCAATGTGAAATGGTGAAATAACATTATACTGGCAATGTCAGTGTGTCGCAAAAACCTCATGGGGACTGTTGTCAATGAGGTAAACATCACTACAAATAGTCAACAAAAATATATTGTATTTTTGAGACTGTTTCTGTCTAACTTAAAATGGTGTTGGTGTTGGTGTGCAGCAGAAGAACAGACACTTCTAAGGTGGAACATTTATTTGTAATGTTACTCAATGCGTGACATGAATCCATCAACACACCTTAAATTTCAACATGACAACTCTGACTATTTCATCTGTTCTTACTGTCTCTTGGAGGACACACACTTTTAGCAATGACGGATCTTCAAGTGTTTAAAAAATATTCATTAATTTCAACTGGATTATGTGAACTGCACATATTCTATTCCTCATTTGGAGAAAAGAATCTTGCTTGAGAAGGACTCAATGCACAAGCCTGCTATTTTCAAATATCCCATAGAGCGAGCATGTCACTCTGGGCTGCTCTTTTTTGTTCAGAATATGTTGGCATGCAGCCCTGCACTGTGACCATAAACAAGGTGTAGACATTTCTCTGTATTTGGTGATGAGGAAGTAAAGCAGGAGGTGGATGGAGCAGTGAGTAACAGCAGCCCTGACTACATTTGAGGGTGCTTTTACACCTGTAGTTCATTTCATCCGGACCAAGGGGGAAAAATGATACATACTTAAATTTTAGTTCTGATTTAGTTCCTGGAGTAAACATGAGGTTCTCCTCACTGGCAGGTAACTCGTTGATTGGACAGTTATGGTGTTTGTCCCCCTGCATCATCAGGACCCATGTGAGGAAATCAAATTAAGGGACTGACAGAAGTTCATGCAGCACTTTGATGCTTAGAGAGGATTTATATTTTCTTGTTCTTTGGTGTCACAAAGACCTCACAGAAAAATAACTGACTGACTAAGCATTATTAGTATTAGCTATTATTAGACTGCAAATGTATTGCATGTTATCAGGCTGCTGTGGGTGTGCTTAGTATATTGCTTTTTTGTGACGCTCACACATAATGGAAGACAAAACTCTGCATATATGTTCCACTACAGAAGAACTATAGAACAGGCATTTTTCAGCAGCTGCTGGAGGCTCAACAGAGACACACCTCTGCATCACCTGCTGTCAGCTTGTTAATCAGGTCTTTATATGACAGCTTCAGAGAGAGTTCTGCAGAGATACTGATGACATCAGGACCATTTAGACAATCCCGTCCCAATACTGAACACAGGTTTGTTTTACTGAGCTGTAGATTTGGAAAAAGTTCCCTCACCAGAGGCAACTGGTAGCTCAATGAGAAATGGTATTAACTAACGTAATACTAACTAATACTAGCGTTCCCATGCTGCTGCTGCGCTGATACCCATGTCATGCTGTCCTTTATCAGGATCAAGTATGAGATCTGGGACAGATTTCATGATCAGCAGATGGATTTATTATTGGTTTAGCTGTTGAAATTATACTAAAATTACATATCTGCTGTCATAAAATCCATCGGTTGGTTCGTTTTCTGTTACACCACAAACAAACCGCACCAGAGTCCATTTGGAAGTTGACTGAGACTCCCCTTTTCAGGCTGTCTTGGTCCGCACCTCGGTTCAATTGAAGACTTTCACACCAGCCCAAACAAACAGTACTAACTGTGCAAATGAGCCTGAGTTCATTTCAATGGAACCAAACAAGGTAGGTGTGAAAGCATCCTGAGAGTACTGTTTGCAGTGGAAACTCCAGACGGATCTAGGGTCTAGGTGCATGTCTGTAGGGGTTACTTTTGGTTCCAAAGGTACTATACCAAAAGTTTTCAGTGGAAACCAAATGCAAAGTGCATGTGTAACATTGCAAGCTCAACATTTTCTTTTCTACACTTTCTTTCTTGACAGGAGTTAGATTAAAAAAAAGAGGTGTGTTAGGTGTTAATTTAGAGGTGTGGCTGGCTCCCTGAGCACCGAGCCAGGCAGTTTCCAGTCAACAAATGTGGGAGTATTCCTGTAACATCTGATCGGTATATTGATTTACTCTTCAGTTTTTATAAGTATTTGGTGGTGGACAATAATCTCATTTAGAAAATCCCCTTTCCACTTCCCATCAACATTTGAGCAGTCAAATTTCAGTAGAAAATGTGGTCATCAGTATGAAACGTAAGATATGTGGGTGTTGTTGCATAACTTTCTTTGGATTGTACGCCAGAACAGAGCAGAGGCTGAGACTCTGCTGGGAGCCACTCCTCTAACAGGAGTTTATTAGCACAGGAAAGTCTTTTTGTACAGGGACTGTCTAAAAGTGTCCCTCATAGCTCTGTTTTTACTCCAGGAGGTAAAGGGAGTTTAAATCAGTCACTGTGGCCTATAGAGCTCTGTGGGCCCGAGGGATTGGACAATAGGAAGCACAGCAAGGAGAACAAAAAGAAATGAGGGGGAGGACAGCCTACCATCTGGAGGAAGAAGCAAACACTCAACTGTTTGTTCATGCAATGACGGACATGTTTTGCAAGTCGGGCAAGAGAGGAATGTCTTCATTCTGCTCTTCATCTCTGTTTGTGCTTTAAAGAAAAAATACAAAATCAAAACAAACTTTGGTCCTCTTTCATCCAGAACTTCTTCAGTTTTATTATCCTCTTGATTCCAGGTGTCTCCATTTATAGTGCAGAGAGCATAGCACATGTGTCCTAGGTGTGCAAGTTTCAAACTCACTTTCCGTTTTATTGGCACGCCTGCAGACTTCTTCTCTGTGTGCCTCTAACCCCCGGCCCTGTGAAGGCAGGCCTCAGGGGAGGAATAATCTCCGAGCCTTTTCATGCTCTCTACATGGCTCCTGAGAGCGCAGGGGAGAGGAGGGTCCAGCAGACCATTTATCTGCCTCCGCACAAGAGCTGCAGCATTGTGTGGAGCAGGTGTTGCCACGGCATTCCTACCCTTTAAATAATGTGGAAAGAACACACTCGAGGGACGTCTGGGTCCCATGGCAATCTGCTGTTGCAGCCTTACTGTTGTTCTTGAACAGCTTTCAAAAATCCACACTGCCAAGTGGGCTCATTTTCACTCTGAACCACTGCCCTGCTCTCCCTCCCACTGGTTTGGAGGTATGCTGACATCAGCAGAAATACATCACACAAATATCTTATAAACTTATGCTGCCCACCCTTGTTGGACTTCTCCCCCTGTATATTTTCCTCTGCTTTTAATAGCCTCGTTTGTTTGACTTTGGGGGTTTCTTTGCACTTTGCTCACTGAGGCTTCTGTAAATGTTACAGCCATTGGTCCTCAGCTAAATAACAATCGCATCACAGAAGCTGATTTTTGTATCCCAGAGACCATGTCATTGGATGGGGTGTGACCCAAGAGGACTTGATTAATAACCGTCAGCTGTATGTAAACATGACCCCTGACCTTTCGTGGTCACGCTGCACAGCACCAACAAGCACTGAACCTCAAGTTCAAGCTGGGTTTTACAGCATGGCCCCATTTTAAACCTCCGCAGAGAAAGAGGACTGTCATTGAGCGATGACACCTGAAAGGGGAAACTGCTCTTCAGAGAGTGCGGGGGGGGGGGGGACAGCAGCGATGGTGGGGGTGAGGGTGGGAGAGGGGGTTGTTGATGGAAAGTTCACTTCAGTGCTGTGCTGTGATAAACACAGGGAGGACTCAGGGTGTCCTGCTTCTAACAACAAACAGCTGGACTAACCAGCCCTACTTCAGACTTTTGCTAATAGGGCAGAGTACAGGATCCTATTCATCAGAAATGCCCTGACATAGCACAATAGAGCTCTTCATGTATAATTTTACTCCTGTGTGTGTCTGTGTGTGTGTGTGTGTGTAATTATTAGGCTGACAGAGGCTTTTGAATACTCTCACATATAATATTTATAGCGCCAGTGCATTTTCTCTGCCAGCACCTTAAATGTCATGCCAGTACTACTCTACTCTAAGAGTGACAGGAGAGCTTTTTCCTTCTTTGTGAAGGATGGTGACGGATGAGGTAACTGCAAGTCATACTTGAGTAAACGCACAGATATCAGAAAATGCCTATGGTAGAAGTTAAAGTCAGCTATTAGAATATTACTTGAGTCAAAGTCTCAAAGTGTCTGGTATCTGTTGTACTGAAGTATTAAACACAAATTCACAATATTAAATGTAACTGAGTGTTGAAAGTAAAAGTACAAGTAAATACTGGTAATAAAAAAGGAAGTGATGTACACTTTAGAAATGGAGCGCACATTACACTTAAAGAAAATACAGGTCTTCTTCACAACTTAAAGGACTGAAAGAACAAAATCCAATTCCTTTATCTGCGCAGCTGACCCTCCCTCCTTCCTTTCTTCCTTCCGTCCTTTCTTATTTGGTAGAAAGTAGCTAAGATGCTGAGGTTAATGCACCGGAAAAAAAGTATACATTTTATTTAGGAAATGTAGTGGAGTAAAAGTAAAAGTGTGTAAAAATGTGAAAACTTGAGTAAATTGCAGATACTCCCAAAAAATACTTTAGTATTGTAACAGAGTATGATTACTTTGTTACATTACACCACTGGTGAAGAATAATGTAATAGACCCATGCAGTGCAGAGAAAGTAGCATATGTGTTATTCTGAATGTCTAATCTAGTCTAATTCTGAATGAATAATCCAAGTCTAAATTTTGGCTACAGATAAATCAAGGGAATGCTTCTGATAAAGGAATGTGATCACAGAGAGGGAAATGCCACCCAGAGAGCTCAGGAAATGTTAAATTGATTATCTGTCTGTTCTACTTCTGTAATACTTTCTCACAAACTGCATACTAAATTCTTCCTTGATTCTCCACCTTGATATATGAGCCAAGAACATGTTGTTCAGTTTATTTCTGTGTCATTTATCATCTAAGTGAGACAAAAAAAAAACAACCAGCACAAAAAGCTAAAGTTCTTAAAGTTGTAATGCTAAGCAGCACTGATCATTTTTTTGCAACTCGGGATTAAGGACCTCCAAAATACAGTGACAGAGGCACAGGCCCTGATGTATGTACCTCCTACAGTTTTATTGGATTACATGTTAACGACACAACCACTACCACGTGGGTTAAAGTTAAGGTGGTGAATTCGGAGCATCCGAGGAAACCGTAAAAACTGGGCAACAACATGCTTCCAGAATTCTGACAATATGAGGAATGCTGTATACGGAGCAGATGGTTTGGACAGAGACTGACAGCAAGCCTGCATTAGGAGGAAGGTGCCAATGATTTTGAGCCTGCTCTTGGCATAAAAACTCTTTGAGAGGGGCTGAACCCAAGATTTCCACTGGTTGTATGTGTGTTGTGGTATGGCTAAGCTTGGGTTTTGCTCCGTGCTCCCTCATTTGTCAGCTCCCACCAGCAGCACTGTGAGCACTGCCGGATCAGCTAGAGTGGTGAGACCATGAAGTTCCCGTGGTAATTACAGAATAATGCGCATTGTATCAGTACAATTCAAGAAGAATTAATATTCACTCCCATAACTGCCGATATGGTGTTCTATGCCATTTCCTTTCTATGCTTGTCCTTAAAAAAAAAAATAGAAAGAAAAGAATAGAAAAAATAGATAATAGATAATTTTGTGGTTTTTCACCTCCATAATTAGCTTCTCCTTGTCCATGGTGTCGGTAGTGACCTCTGAAAACCTCTGACCTGCTGAATAGAGGCCTTGATCCGCCCGTTGTGATGTTTTGTTGACGTAGTTATGTGAGATACAATCAGACAGCAATTATTCTGAAAATTTACTGGATATTTTAATGTGTCGCTCTCTGACTTCCTGTCTGTTCTGTGCTTACTTGTGTGCTGAATTAATGTGAAGTGCTCCGGCATCTGGCAAAAATAGAGGCTTTGAGTATCTGATCCGCAAAGGTTCAGACTGTCGGAGCTGGGACGGAGTCGATCCACAATGCAGCAGAGCCAGTGGAAGTAAAGACATGGACGAGAGTGTAATCTATTTGCTCTGTGTGCCGTGGCGGATTGGAGCCAGACCAAACACAGATTAGGGGTAAGGGGTATCTGTGGCTCAGGTGGTAGAGGAGGTAGTACATTGATTACTACAGTTGATGGATTGATCCCCAACTCTTTAAGTCAACATGTCAAAGTGTCCTGATATGGAACCCCAAATTGATCGTGATGGCTGTTCCATCAGTTTAAAACTGAGTAGCAGGTGGCACATTGTACGGTAGCCTCAGCCACCAGTGTGTGAATGAGTAAATGTGACTCGCGGTGCGAAAGCACTTTGAGTGGTCGAATGACTTGAAAAGCACTATACAAGTGCAGTCAGTTGACCCGAAGTGTGGATGACTGGAGGCCATGTTTTGAAATACTTTCAAGCTGATTAATATGTGGATAGAATCGAAGGTGCTAGGCTATTGATGATGGAGTTCTGGGAGTCGATGATCAGGGGTAGTAGGACAGGATTTACAGGCTGAACTTTTGGAAGGGTCAAGCTTTAAACTTCTGCTAGTTACTTGTGAGCTTTGGGGGCCATTCTGCTGTGAGTCGTCTTCCATTGTAGAACCCCCCTAGAACCCGCAGTAGGAGCGGCATAGGTGTACAGATTGATAGCAAGTGAAAGGTAAAGGCTCAGTCTTGGGGACTGATGTTTGGGTTGATGTTAAGGTGTCCTATGATGGAGGAAGTTTAGGAAATCTGAGCTCAGAAAGCTGTTTCAGTTGAACTTTTTGAGAGTGAAGCCTAGCTTTGCAAAGTGGGGTTGTGAGGGCAAGCAGTGCAGGTGTGGCCTCTGCCACAGAAAGAGTGGACAGTAAGTTAGTGGCACTGTTAGTGACATAGTACAGTCTTATTGGTGCATGAGTGGCTGCCCTTTTTATCTAGCCATTGGTTACAGTGAAGATGACAGAAGGGGCTGGCGATGTTGGTTTTGGAGCTATGGGTGCTGGTGGGGCTGTTGACAATAAGCGAGAGAGGGCTGAAGCTCTTGTTTGGGCTTGATGAGGAAGAAGCTTGTTGAGACATGGCAACACATGGGGAGCACAGTAGGGCTGCACATGTGTGAAGATGCAGCAGTAGATTCTGTTGTCAAGAGTGCCCCAGTATGTGTCCTCATTGAGCTGCTGAGGCTGGCTTTGGAGGCAAAGTGCATCTTGGATGAGAGGCTCATGCTGTTGTGCTATAACGTTAGGTAAGCTAGCAGTAGATGTATGCTTCCAATTACAGGGTTTGACAGTTGGTTTGGTATCGTCTCTTTTTGGATATCTCTGCAGCTGATATCTCTAACACTGGGCAACTAACGCCAAAACAATCTTGACTGATAAAAAAGCACTACAGGTAAGAGGAAAAATATGCTTTTTTGATTTGGGGGTAAATTGTCTCTTTAGGTTTAATGCTTTTAAAACCAAGTGGCAACCTCTGGGGCTGAAAAATGAAGCTAATGCAAAAGTGCCAAAACCTGAAGTTCCTCTAAAGGCTACTTGTGGCTGGCTCCAAAAAAGAGTCAGTCCCCATAGACCCCCATGTTCAAATGTCCATCTTTACAGCAGACATTAAAATGTTTACAGCCTGATATAAAAAATGAGGTTTATGAGGGCATAAAATTATACAGATATAGATTAATGCCGCTTGAGTTTCAGGCTGTTTGAGAGACAGTTCATCAGCCACCATCTTAGCCGTCTAATTTCTAAACTGTCTCGGTTTTATAAAGTGCACCTGAGTGAGTCATCTTGCTACTGTTGCATGTGTAACCTAAATGTAAATTACAGTAGCCCACAATCATGCAGTGTCACTGAATGAGCTTTGGAGTTAGCCATTCTTAATTCAATTCAATTCAATCCAGTTCACCTCAATTCAATTCAGTTCAGTTCAGTTCAGTTCAGTTCAGTTCAATTCAATTCAATTCAATTCAATTCAATTCAGTTCAATTCAGTTTTATTTATAAAGCCCATTATCACAGAACACATTTTGCCTCAGAGGGTTTTACAGCATATGACATCCCTCTGCACTAAGACCAAGAAAAACTCATGGTAGAAACCTCAGGAAGCACGACTGAGGAGGGAGGAAAGAGAAAGACAGAGAGATTGAGAGAGAGGGGGAGAGAAGCACAGCAATAATGGTAACAATAGCATATCATGTAACAATAGTTTCTATGTCAGCATACGTTATGCCCAGTTCAAAGTAAAATTCAATGAGCTGATCCATACTCTTGTAGCTGAGTGGGAATATGGCTCAGAAAAAATTAAAGAAGCAAAGTATTGCAAAATAACACTAAAATATTGCAAGAGAACCTTAAATTTATTGCAGTAAAATGGAAAACATATTACAATGGAACGCAAGATTCTTCGAGGTAACACAAAGCATATTGTGAGGGAACACACACATAAAGTTTCACCATGTCCCTAGGGGAGCTCTGTAGCTGTGGTCTTCCTTAGAGGAAAAATGTTGCAGCCAAATGCTATACAAAGTGTCACTTGGTGTTGTGCAGGGACTTTACTTTGTACTTCAAAGCCTTTTCACTGAAAACAAAGCTGAGGCAAACTATAAATCAGGTGATAACATCACTCTGAGCAACTCCTTTCACATTATATTGTGATTAAAGATGCGTGGTGAAGTGCAGCTTTAACCCCTTCAGAAACTAAAATGTTAAACATTTTTAGTGGTGTATATTGTGAACACATCTCATAGATCCTAGAAGTTTGACATGAGTTTAATTTTAACAATTCATCATCACACACTAATGTAAAAATATTACACTTTAAAGTCTACAGTTTCTCTCTCTCTCTCTTGCTCTCTCTCTCAGCAAAAAAAGTAAATGAATAGATATTTTCATTTTGGCAGGTCAAACCCACCCATGCCTCAATTGCATTTGGTACATTTGCAAGAGCTGAGCAGCCTCATCAAATGTTGTCTGTGTCTGCTGCGCCCCACAGTCTGACCGCTATCCTGTCTGTCTGGACTCCTTTCAGGTGTCTGTGTTCATCCAGTTGGAATTCTCATGCTCAGCACAATCACTGTCAAACCATGTGATGGGAAACAGTCTAGCACAGACAAAAACAAATTACAGCTAGTTTTCATCTGACACTTGGGAGGTCATTCTTTTTATTAACTTTAAAGCTGAGGCTGTTTGTTGGAGTCCTTATTTGTCTCTCAAGGCTCAAAGTCATCTTTGACCTCTATGTGAGTGAAAGGCGTGAGCCCAAAACTGTGGCATTGCTACAGTATTCACTGTCCACAGGCTGAAGGCTCCCTGCAACCACTGTCAATTAATGTGCAATTAGTCACACCAGCTCCTGCATTTGAAAAAGCCTTCCACCACTTCATTCCAGTGTCCAAGCATCTCCATAGCAACCAGCCAGTTTTGTGTGCGTTCACGTCCATGCACCAGTTCCATGTTGGTCTGGCTGCAGCTGCTGCCCCTTGTGTACTAACTCTCTTTCCTTTGCTGTGGCCCCTGCTAATTTAAACATGACTCTCTGATTGATTGCCTGAAATCATGCTGCAATTATTGACCTTCAGTGAAGTCAGTCATTTCTCCCCACGTTTGCACAAAGAAACCTTAAAGTAGACGCAGAGTATAATGTGTTACAGCATAGTCTGCCTTGCGCCAACAGGATATAAGCATGAGTGCTCCGTGACTTTTTTTTCTTTTCAGAGTCAGGCTGTTGAAAACCTTTTTTGACATTTTTTTCTTTTTTTTTGCAAGACATCATCATCATCTGGAAACACTTATTCTGTGATTTACGAAGGCCCCCTATCGGATTTCCCCCAACACAAAAGAGCAGACAGCAGGAGAAATGTAGAAAACTCAAACCATTACACAGAAATTGATCCACACAAACGGTTCTCTCATTCTTTTTCAGTAACAAATGTGTCTTTGACATAAGGGAAAATATGACATATAGAACTGAAGTGTTACATGTCTCTCCATCTGCAGATGAAAACATAACAGAGACCAGAATGTGCTTTTAATCTTTGCTTGAATTTTTCCCGTGTGCTTTTACCTCACATCTTACAAGCTAACTCCTGCACAGTAACAGGGCCATTCTACCACTGACCCAGTTTACTGTAAAATGCCTTAAAGATATGTCTGGCTTCAATTACCCCACCCAGATTTGGCGCACAACATCACAGGCCTCTGTAAAAATATCATGGTGGTTGTAGATGTGGCTTAATACACACTGCCTTGTGTTACATGATATGTTCTCTTTGATGCTGGCAATTGGTTTGGACCAAACTTTTCTCATCTGTGCAAATTTGAAGAGCAGTTTTCGGCCCCTGGTCAGTGTCAGTTTATGTGTAGAGACATTCACTGGAGCATGATGGGGTCATGGAGAACATGCAGTCAGAAAGCTAAACTAAACTTACAGTGCTCTCTTTCAGGTCAGAGGTGTCAAAACTACAACTCCCGAGCAGCAACAGGGCAGAGCAGCAGCAGAGTGTTGGCAGCAAGACAGGCCAGAGGTGCTGCCTGGATTCCCAACATGACCGATGTTCTCCGACGGGGCGTGCTGTGACAACCCCAGATAAGAGTAAGACTTGTTGTGTTGACGGCTCTCCCGGGCAGTCGACATTTTCTGATGATGAAGAGAGTAATTCATTTACCATTCTGTGATTGAAGAACCAGCCTAACTATTTAAAGTACATTATATACACACACACACTAGAAGGGCTGTTGCTAATAATTATTTTCATTACTGAGTAGCCCTACCAGATCTTCTGTACATGTCAATGAAAACTTTTCTAGGATGTCTAGATCTATGATTACTGTCATCTGACTCCACCCAAATTCCACATCATCTAAAGTGGACTGCAGTAGAGCCACGCCCCCTTGTTTAACAAGCATGGCTGACTGTGAGGAAAGGAGGAAGCGCAAGGCACGTTTCATGTTAGAAATCATGTTGTTAAAGTATGTCATTTGTGTTTAAACAGTGTCAAAAAAATCCATTGAAAGGTTCATAGCCTTTACTCTACTTCTTAAAAAATATCCATCCACTGGAATAGACAGTGGATCACTGGAAAATGAAAAGGGGAAATACAGTTTAACCATTTGAAACCTGATTAAATTGGATTGGTTTCTTTCAAACTCATAGGGAGAAGGCAACAAGTAACCTATCAAGACATGGCCCAAAAACTAGTAAGAAATTATTAAAACTGTTGAAAGAAAATTACCTGAAAATAAGAACAAAAAGAAAGATAAATATAATAAAAAAATAACACTTTAGAAATCAAGGATATTTTGAGGCACAATGACAAAACAAAAATATAAATATATATATGTATTGTGTTTTAAAGGATCACCTCAGTCACTGATATGAGTTAAACATTCATGAAAAATTAATTATCTCACATTTTGTTGAAAAAGGTCTATTTAGAGAGACCATTTAGTGGACAGGGAAAAACCATTTAATAAAGTATTCTAATTATTTATTTATTTTTTGCTTATAAGTTGTGAATGCATTTTTTGTGTTAAAACTGTTTTCTGAATAGGTTAAAAGGTCAATTAATTTTAAGATATATTCTATAAATGTGGATCAGAAAAGTAAAAAACTCAACAATTGCTTGTTTGTTCGACCCATAGTCCATACCCCATCATCAGCAGAGCATCCTCACACTGGAGAAGCTGGAGCCAGAGAACACATGATGTTTTTGCCTTAACTATTTATCGGTCATCAAAATAGTTTTAGATTCATTTTCTTTTAATCAGCTGATTAATAAACTGTTTCAGCTCTGATCTCAATACTTTGCTTCCCTACACTTCTGGCTACCAGCCTCTATGATAAAGAAAAAAGCAATTACATGAATGCTGATGGTGTGTTGTGTTGTGTTGTGCAGTGGAGGAGCAGCTGTTTCGTTCAGTGGAGGGCCAGGCAGCGTCCGACGAGGAGGACGATAAGTGGACTGAAGATCAGCAGAGGCAGGTGGACGAGGTGAAGAGGATCTTGACAAGGCTGTCCTGCTGTGGGGAAAGGTACCACACATCTATATCATCGCCATATGTTGAAGCAGGGCCCCATCTGACAGCAAGCTCAAGGTTCACTGTTTCATGGTGTTCAGCATAGTTCCAGATTAGCGTTGCATTTATACAGGTATGCAGCGCCCCCTGCATCCCTATACCTTATGTTGAGCAATTATTGGAGCAAAATTAAGCATTAAACAAAAATCTTTAACAGACTTGGGCAGTATGTAACATTTCATACCTTTCTAAAATCTCACCGGGGTATGCGGTACATGACAGTATAAGTATGCAGCGCTCCCTGCATACTTATACCTGCATTACTCTTATACTTAACCCTCCCTGTCACTCAAACAGTACTGGTTACTCCTTGTAGTAATCTTGTTAGTAAGTCCACTGTTTCTACAATCACCAGCTCCAGTTTGGTTGAAATAAATCCTTTATTCACCAAGTTAGATGTAAAAAATAAGCCGCTATTCCCTGCCGTCTCTCTTTGCCTGCTGACTGCCAGCTGTTTACAGTCCTGTAACTTCTCCCTCTACCACCCTTGGAACATAGGGGCCTGGAAACTTAGTACTCTGGGAAATTAGGGCCCTGGGGACATAGATATGCTCCCCAATGACCCCCATAGTAAATGTGCCCTAAAACTAAGCAATATGCTGAAAGAGCCTAAAACTTGACTACTAATAGTACTAATGGCATCATCATGGCATGGTTAGTGCTTACCTATAACTATAACTGCATAAGGTTGCAGCCTGTTCAATGGCTATCGCAGGGCTAAAACATAAACAACCACACAGATTTATACCTACAGTCAAATAACATATCAAATATATTAGTTTGATGTGAGAGTCTGAAAGATTTAAAACCAAAAGCAGGAATTAGTGTTGATGGTGTTTCAGAAAACATTTGAAACGTGTAAGAGTGATTATTTTAGAACAAACCATGCTAGTTTGTTTAAGTGTGCTGCAAATGAATTTGAATAAGACTAAAATGCACAAACACCACCTGCCCCAACACAGTAGTGAGATGCATCATTTCCCCAGCATCTGTCAATCTCTGATCCTGTTTGACAGCTGTGGAGCCTGATAGACTTTCTGTCCTCTGGTCCATGTTGTTGATCAGGTGCGACGACAAGGCATTCAAGAAGCTGATGTCAAAGTACGGTAGCTGGAGAAGCGAGGAGAGCTGCAGCGCTGTGGTGGAGCTCCTGGAGAGGGTGACCAGGTTGCATAAGCAGCTGGAGCTGAAGGAGAGCCAGGCGGAGATAGACATGGAGCAGGTACAAACCACTATTGACCTCCATCACGCCAGGGTGGGCTGCTACAGTATCTTCTGGCCTGCTTTGCTGCATGTATTTATTACAAACTGTTCTCTCTGGACAGTGCTCTGCCTCGCTTTACAGCCTCAGTCATTTTGTGGCTCTGTGTATGGTGTTAAACTCGATTAGAGAGGACTGGTGAAGCTTGTTATTCAAGTGGAAGCTTCAAAGGCTAAACCACAGTTAGTGGCCTGATCCTGCAGCTTCCACCTAACCAAACCACCGGCAGACGCACCACAACCTCCCTCAGTCTTTGTGTTTGTCTGTGTGTGTGTGTGGGGGGGGGGGGTTGCAGCTGTTTCCCACTGGAGCTGACCACAAAAACACTCCCCTCTTGTCCAGCATGACACTTAAGTATATCATGAATTAAAGTTCTCCTGCTACAGTCGAGTAGTATTTTCACAACACAGGAAGACGGGCGGGAGGGGAACTGTGACGTAATGTGTTTCCAGAACGTCTCAGCACTCAGAAGACGAAAAGTTCAAACTAAACAAAGTCATGACTGTGAGGCTTTGTTTATGTG
This sequence comes from Plectropomus leopardus, assembly GCF_008729295.1. NCBI lineage: Eukaryota > Metazoa > Chordata > Actinopteri > Perciformes > Serranidae > Plectropomus > Plectropomus leopardus. The sequence continues at coordinate 1,433,530 of NC_056464.1, forward strand.
CAGGATGTGTAGGGTGAGACCTTTGTCCTTCAGTATGCTATGACGTAATGGTGCACTGCAGGGATTTCAAACCTTTTTGGCAGACAAACCTATAGCACATTGTGGGCTGAAAATCACTCTAGCCCTCAACTTTTGACGAGCATTATGCTGAGTATGTTTTTGTTGTATTAAGATGTTTAGCAGGCTTACAGGGCAATCATGTTACATTTACGAGATCGATATATCCAGCTTCTCCTGTAAGATTGTCAAATTATGTACTGCCTAAGAATATATCTTGTGTCACAAAATAAGACGATCTTCAATATTTCCTTAAACCCCTTACCCCACAGGACAAAACCCAACTAACACCCACTAACATCTGGCTTTTGTCTTTAGTGAGAAAAGTTACACTCTGCATTCAATCTAAGGACAAATGACTGCAGTAGTCAGAGTATTTATCACCGGGGCTGGTCAGGTGTTGGTTCTAGTTCTAACTTGCTTATGATTAAACCTGACATGAGCCCATGTCAGGTTACTGCCCTGTAGTGTGACTGCTGTGTATGTGTGTGGTGTGTCTTCAAGATGAAGGACTCTCTGGTGCAGGAGCTGCAGCAGAAGGCTGAGGAGACTGAGCTGCTTCAGATGGAGCTGCAGATGCTGGAGACAGAGAGGGTTCGCCTGTCGCTGGTGGAGGAGAAACTTGTGGACATCCTGCAGCTCCTGCAGCAGCTCAGAGACCTGGTTAGTAACAGTTAGACACAGAGTACCTGCACTGTTGATTCTGAAGAGGTCCATACCAGTATCTTGGGGTTGAAGCCACTAAAAAGGTTTTGTGTCAATATTTCTCATGTTTTTACCATTTTTGGGTACAAACATATTGTTTTGATTTTTAGCTCAGTGGAAAATCCTGTAAACAGCAGTCAGACCATCATGTCAACTAAAACACTTCACTCAGACTCACAGTAATGAAATTTTGTTTTGTTGGCAACTGTATTGAGAGAAATCCACCCATGCTGTACTGGAATGATTATTGTGGTCAGACATCAAAAGAGAAGCAAATTAACCCTTGAAACCTGGAGCAACATCACTTTTCTTGTACTATTTAAAACATTTTTCAAACTTATTTTTTTCAAACTGTTTTTTCTTTGTTTTTTGTGCTTCTTTTTTTGTTTCTGTTTGTTTTGTGTTTTTACTTATTTTCACATAATATTCTTGTACTTTTTTCATTCTTGTACACATTTTATTTATTCGTTTTACAAATTTTCTTGTTAATTTTTGCCTTCTTCTCATGTTTTTGACAATAATCAATCCAATTTGCTCAGATTTATTCAAGTATTGACTAGTATTGTTCAAGAACAAACCTCCATTTTGACATTTACTTACTGATAATTTGAATTAAAAGTCTACCTTGACCTGTTAGTCCACCAACAGATGTCTGACTAGTCTTAGAAATAACACAGTCTTTTGTCCATCCTTTTATGGTCTGACCCTAACACTGGGAGTGATTATAGATCTGAGAGCAAATTCATTTCAGTTGTTGAACATGTGTGGGAGCCTCTGTGCTGATGGGACTCAGACTGCTTGTCAAAGTGTCTGTTAACTGCCTGATCATCTGAGAATGGCTCTCTCTTCTTTCAGAATGTCTCTCGGAGGTCTCTTGGAAAAATCTTGCTCAGCACTTTGGGGTCTTGCAGCGACCCACAGCATGGTTAGTAGAGCTCACACGCCCAATAAATTCAAAACAAGTCTTGTAAAATGTGATGATGAAAATGTAGGGCAGGGAATTAAATGAAAGTCTCGCCGAGTTGTCTATAACATGATTCCCACAGCGGTTGCATCTGTTCTCTCTGCACAGGGAAAGCACACATCCTAGAGGTGCTCAACGCTCTCTATCATGAACTGGCTGCCTGTGAGATTCTGTCTAATAGTGGACCTTTGGAGCGCACACAGAGTCAGCAGTCTCTCAATGCCCTCATCATCTCCTGCTAATCAACACTGCCTCCTGCTGGGCCAGGGATGCTCCAACAGCTTTTTTAAAGACCACTGAAAGCTTCACAGTTTGGAAAAAAACAAGCAGATTGTTGTGTATAGTGTATTATAATGTAGCTTCTATACTCCTCAGACACTATTACCTATATAGGTATGTTAGCTGTTAATTAGTATAGCTTTATCACATATTAAGAAATTCATGCAAATACATATTTTTTCACAATCTTTTATTGCACATGATTTTTTTCTCATCATAGACTGTATATAAAGATGGATGACGTGTCCCCACTTAACCCCACTATGAGGCTAAAATATCCAAGATATGGCCACTGCCATCTTGCACTGGTGGTGTCATTTGAAGCTGGAGTCTGCACAGTGGCGATATCCGCAGTGGGGGAGTTACTGCCAAAACACCCTTCCAACCAGTCGTGAGCAGCTCAATTGAATGCAGAAAATACTTATAATAATCACCTGAACCAACATCAGGGTGATGAAAACTACCTTTAGTGACAGAAGCCATCTTTGGTGAAAATTAATTTGGTGTATACTTTATTTTTCAGTTTGGATTATGTCCCATTCACTAATGTGGAGGGGCGGGCTTTAAGACCTACACTGCAGTCAGACACCTGGGGGCGATCCAGATTGAAAAGTTTACACTTTGGGGGAGCTGTCATGTTGTATACAGTCTATGTTCATGATACAATATGGATTTTTTTTAATGACAACAGATTCTGAATGTGAAAATGTTGAAATAAGCTAAATCTTGATGAGGCATATGATAGTCTGTGAACTGTTTCGACCTCCACTGGTCAACACGCCTGACAATACGTCTCGCTGCATTTGCTTCATTTATCTAAGTCTGTGTATCAAGATAAATGTATGGTAACAACCTGAGCAGGCTGTATCGTTACTAAGTGTACAGAGACATGAAGCTGACATGCACCAGAACACCATGGGTGTGTGCTTTGTGACCCTGGGGATACTAAATGACGTGTAATTATGAATTCATGATGTTCAGTCATTAATGTCAGTAATGTTGGGATCTTAGACTTTAGATAAATATAACTTTAAGTTTGTATCTACCAGGTATGTATATGCATTCAGGTACTCATCTGTATTTGTGCCATATGAACAGGACCAATAAAAAGTCCTGCAAACTGTAAATACTGACAGTTAGGCTGCGACTTTTTATTTTTTTTTTTTACAAAGCACACTCAGCTGAAGAGCCACATACTTGCCCATTTCACATGGTCTTCATAGCAAGCACACATAGTTGTATGCACACAGTATCATTGGCCATTAATCTGATATTCTTTTTGTCCATCGTCTGTTGAGGTTGACTGTTTTAAGGTAGATTTAATAGTCATTTTTTAAACAAAGTTAAAAAGTTTTACCTCATACTGTAAATACTGATATCACAGGACTTGTCCCAGTTCACCACTGGTATTTACTAGTTTGTCTGCTTCTCAAAGGAAACTTCTCAGTGCCAAAGTAAAACATTTTTAGCATAGGAGAAGATAACAGTTGCTATATGCATCATTAGTTTGGTCTCTGTTAGCTTAAACCATGCAGGCTTGGCCTGGTAATCAGGGGCTGTGTTCACAAACACTCTGAGAATCCTGTCAGAGAGCTCCTAACTTAGCCTAAAAACTTTTAGTAAGGAGTGATTGAGGAAAGGTCTCAGAGCAGCAGGAGGTGTGGTTGGCCCCATTGTTAGGTACAACAAGTTCTTTTAACACCTGATAATATGAGAAAGTCTATTCAGCCTATTGAGAATATTTCTCTGACCTCTTTGTCTTTCCACCATTTTCTCCTCTGCTTAAGAAACTCTTAAAGCCAAAGAAGCTCACCTGGTAGGGTGGGCACCCCATGTACGAAGGCTCTGTCCTTGCTGCATCGGCTGTGGGTTGGATTCCACTCTCAGCCTTTTGCTATATCTCATCCCCTTTAACACCATAGCTGTCCTATCAAATAAAGCCCAAAAGTCAATCTTTAAAAAAGAATCTCTTAAAAGTCCTCCTCCCTTCTCCTAACAGTTTTTCACCACAGGAGCTCTCTTACAGGCTAAGATGATATGTGAATAACATTTACCAGGACCAAGTCTAAACATTAAGGGGAAATTCCTAGAAAATGTTATCATTGTAAGAATTTTCTTAGAACTTTTAGTACTAGAAATCTTTGTGAATATGGCGCAAAAAAGCTCTAAATGGGTCACATTAATAATGTTTTGTTTGTTTTTTTATTTTAGAGGCCATTTTTTCCCAAGAGGAACATTTGTTTCTAAAGAATGAGTATTATCCATGCTCCCGCAACATTCTGCAGATACATCTGCACCCCACAAACACCAACATATAACATGTCCTAAATAAGAGGAAAACTTTTGGCCAAAAAAAATGGCACAAAAAAATCTAAGTCCAGGCACTCAAGTGGGTTTGAAAAATGTAAAAGGCCTTTAATTTAATGGGCTACATTCATTAGAATTACACCAACGCGTATCGGTTTGCGCCTTCTTCAGGGTGCAGTGACACAAAGACAAACAGAGTAATCATGGTTGCAATTACTACAAATGTGCACAGGTGAGCAAGAGTGAAACATGCAAAGTTTGTTCTGACCTGTAGGGGCAGTACTCAGTGAATACAAGACAGGAAGTACAAACATGAGATCCTCCCATATGCAACATTTTTTCTCTCTAGCCTGAAGAGGCACCAAACAGCATAACAACATTTAACATGTCCTTTTCATATCAACATTAAGAAAACTTCATGGCCCACAAGTGCCACAATTCTATGGCATGATTTTCAGCAGTGTCCGAGTGAAGCTGCGTTTACAGCCTGACACCTGCCTCTTCATTTAGCACATTCTGAAACATCAAATGTCTTCACATTACATGGACCAGTTGCATTGTCATTGTTGTCTTGCGATTAGAGCCTAAGATGTAAAACCACTCACTGCTGTTATTGAATTATGCCATTAAACCCTTTGACATACACAATCTGGATTACTGCGGTTTTATTATTGATGTCAATAAACAGGGAATATCTGACTCCTGCTACTGCCAACCACCTGATCACATCCATAGCAGCTATAAGGAAATGACTCAACAAGATGACAATCAAATCTTACTCTACAAAATAAGTCATTTGTTTCAGATGGTGATATTTTAGCTCAACTAGTTTAGTTTAGTACAGCCTTTCTCAAAAGGACAGCCTGTGATAACATTAATCATTTACAAGAAATGGAAACATGGTTGCACCAGATTTAACAAGATGCTGATTTCCGTCTGTAGTCCCACAATTAACAAACTGACGCAATACATAGAAGTTACAATACAGAACATGGGCAAAGCAGATGCCCCACACAAGGGACAATAGACAAACACTGGACAGCACTAAACACAACATATCCCACATCTTTAAAGTTACCAAGTTGCTAGTGCAAACAATATGCAGCGTGCAACACAGAAGTCAGCACAAAAACATACAGTACAACAACCACAATTAAAGTGAGCGATGCATATTTTTAGCCCTAAGAAAACTAACTGCAAATTGCTTAATAATAAATACAGTATGAAATACATCATAAGTAGATTTAAACATTTACCAAGTTACCAGTTACATCACACTATAAAGACAACAGGTGCACAGTGCAAAATACAATGTACAATCTGAAATATCGACAAATAAATTCAAAATGACCAGTTACAAGAGCAGGTGCCTGACACAGTAAAAACTGTAAGTGCACACGAAATAGGGAAGATGGGGCATAGCTGTAATGATGAGATGGACATAACAGCACCACTTTCAGTCAGAAGGGATGACCTATAAGTCTATAAGTCATGTAATGCATTTATTGGTTGACCCCACTCCCTCCTTACCTTGCATGTGAAATTACATAGCTGTGTGAAGCATTATGTAGATTTGACAGCCAAAATACTGATTTTCAGGTGTAAAAGTTTGTTATTTTAATTAAATAATGTTTTTTTTCTCATTACATCTATCCTACTTTAGTCCTCTGTGCAGGCTGGGGGTTGGCAGTTGTTTAAGTGATCATTTCAATACTTTCATTCACTGATAATTAAATAATGAACTCAAGCTTTGAGCTGCTAGATGGTCACTGCACTCATTTACAGACCCTCCTGAATATAAGATTAAGTACTATCAATGAATTTTAAGATGAATTGTTTCTTTAAATACCAAAAATGTATCTTTTATTCCATGTTCATTTACATTTGTTCTCCACACACATCTTGTTCTGCACCTCCTTATCTGGAGTGCCCACATGAGTGATATGCTGTCCCTCCACTAAATAGGAGAGACCAGGTATGGTTGTAAGGACAGGATGGTTGTAACGGTGCCACTTGTCAATGAGAAGGGGTGACCTATGAGTCATTTATGCATTCAGTGTCTCTCTAAACCCGCACGTGAAATTTCATAGCTGTATAACGAAGTATAAAGATTTTAGGTAGATTTCAGGTACAAGTTAACAAGTGAGACCTTTGTAGGAACTAGTTATCAGATTATGCATCAGTGCTTTTATGTGTATTCTTTTTTATGGTGTATTTTTTAATTCTTCACTCTTATTGTTGCTACTTACCCCAGGTGTTACAACTTGCCTGTTGTAACAGTGGAATTCATTGTATTTGACATTGTTTAAGTAGGCTTCTGAACTCGTTGGAGAAGTTGAAAAGATTGTTATATAATAAGGTACTTTAAAGAATCAGAATCAGGAATATTTTTATTGCAAATTGACTCTACGCTTAAAAGCTAGCTTGTTGATCTATTCAATCAACTACAACGACATGTACTGGAGACTTGCGACAGTGACCGCCTGCAGCCTGCCTTTCCCACCTACAGTGCACAATGCCTGTGCACGGACAGGCCTCTGATTGACTGAAAAGCTGTAGGGCAGCACGCATAAGCAAAGCTGTCACTAGCCACCAGATTGAGAACTTGGTCCCATTTCATAGTCTCCTTTCACATGGTGGGGTGAAAGTAACAGATCTGTGCATTTTATCAATGATTTTTCAATATTTTACCTGTCATTTTTGTGTGGCAATCATGGGAGGCCTTATTATCAGTGAAAATTGCTTCAATTCAGACTCAGAGTTGGTTAATTGCTGTCTGCACATTTTAAGTTTTCACTTGAAACAGTTAATAAATCCTCTATGTGATAGTTCCATACATAAAGGTAGTTTCAAATCTTAAATCTAGCATTCAAAGCAGCTATCCAGAATTGAACAGATGTAATCTGCCATCACGCTTTGTTAGATGTGTGTGGTTTGCAGAAAGAAAAAAAAAGCCCATTCTATTCAAAGAAAGACTGTTTTGTGTCAGGAGTTTTTCTGCAGATGGTATCAGATGACCTTTTGTTTCTTAAGATAACTGAGGCTGTACACAGTATTATAGCTCAACATTGTGTCCAAAAACATTGCATTTTTGGGGTAAAATGTGCAACCAGCCTTGTTATAAAAAGCCCAGCTTTGTTCATACAACAGTAACAAATGCATTTCTTGTTAGTTTCCTTATCTGGAGACACTGTAACATAAATTATGACAATAATCCTTTAACAGTATTGATTTCTTATTTAAACCCTTGCTGTTCCTGCCTTAAAGGCAAGTTTAAAGTGTTTTCCTATCATCATTCTTTTGCAACCGAAGCAAAAATGAAAATAACATTGCAAATATATCTAATGCCACTTAATAACTGCATTATGCTGCTGCTCAAAAGCCTTTCTGTGTTTAATTTCTGGAGTAACAAATGGTTCCTGCTGCACACACACACACACACACACACACACACACACACACACACACATCTTTGAGCAATGACGTGTTTATTCCTTCAGGGATTCCTTCTGAGCCTGATCTAATCTACATAAGAGGATGGATTAGGTTATAGATTATTAATCTAAAGACGGATGGAGATGATGAGCTGGTCGAGCCTCTGAGTTTTCGCTCTGCCACTGTGAATGTTGGGAAATTGATCTGCAGTTCGTTGCTTGGTTCACCCTGGTCTATCATGGAGGGGACATCCCGCTTCGCCTCCAGGGAGCGTTAATTCATGTCCTGCAGAGCCACTAAATTACTGATATGTTCTGTCTTTGCCTGCGTAAAGCAGGGGCAAAGAGTTTAATACCAACTTCTAACAGTCACGGAATGAAAGATGAGGCGTCACAAGGTGATCTTTTTTTCATCTTGTTAGTCAGCATCTCACAGAAAACAGCTTTATTGGCTCTTCAAATCAATTCGTCTTCGGAGCGCAGCGTGCCATGGAGCCCCTTGAAATGTGTTTTCCATGAGCAAAGCTTGCCTTCATTCTCGGTACTTCCCTCATTGTGGCAGCTTTATTGTCTTAAGTAAGGAAAGCAAGAGAGTGGTCTCATTTACAAACAACCCCAGGTTACATGAAGGAAAAATGGACTACAAAGGTTAGAAGTTTGATCTAAGTTCTTTAATGCAGAAATTGATGTCTTTATAAATATGTAAATTACAAAATGTATCAAATTACACAAGCCATCCATCTCTAGAGAAGTTTTTAGTGTTTCATTACTTTTGAAGTCTTTTGAGATCCCTGAAGCTAAACTAGGCGCAGCTCACTGCCCAGCCTCAAAAATGATAAAGAGGTATCACTGAGTTTCCTAACAACAAGTGGGAATATGGGTTTTTCTACACATCATTTCATGAGGGATGGATGATTGATGCATAATTTTGTTCCGCAAAAGCTCAGTGCAGTGCAGTGTGATAACCTGTGCCACTCACTCCTGTAGCCCGCTAATCACTTCTCACTCCCTCGCTGTGGTTTTAATGCATTTTTCACTAGTTTTCTAGTAAAAGGGCTGTGAATCCCCCAGAGGCTGTTCAAAGGATTGCTACAGATACATTTTATGTGTGATTAATTTGGTCTGTGTCAATCACACTGACATTAATTCTGTCAGACAATGAAATGGATGTTTTGAATTTGAAATGATTAAAGAAAAATCACTTACACTCTCCCTAGTCTCATAAAATATTGTGCATAAAAACAGAAACTGAGACAACAGCAGCCCTTGTAACTGTTAAATCAAACAGTCCACGAAGTCTTCATGTTAGGGGTCACTAGTTTCATCATGAGTCGTACCTGGGCCTAAACCTGACACCAAGTCAGACCTGGAGGAGAAGGTCTCTGTGTTTGTTTGTGTGTGTGTGTGTGTGTGTGTGTGTGTGTGTGTGTGTGTGTGTGTCTAATCTCACATACTGCTGGACCAATCAGCCTTATATTTTGCATGCGCATCTATGACCGTATGCTCGAGAACCTCGTGTGGTTGATTCATGATTGTTGGAAAACCTTTTTTTTTTTTGACGATATACCACATATATACCATAAATATGTGGGTTTCCATTAACCCTCAAATTGCGCAAATTGAAATAGAGAATATTAAAAATATGCCTAATGGAAACATGTCAATGTCAAAAAAACGTTTTTATGCTTGTTTTTCAGTATTTCGGTATTTCAGGCAAATATTTCGCAAAACTGCAATGGAAACACTTTTGGCTTTTCTAGGTCACATAATGCTATGGCTATGTGCTTGTCAGAGGGAACTGGCTCCCTCGTGATGCAGAAGGCACTACAAGAGGTGTTATTGAATTACATAACTCTTAAAAAGTTAGGTGGATCATCCAGAAGTTTTGAATCCACAATTCCTCTCTGAAATCGAGGACTATCACCTCCCAGAAATCACTCATACGTGGCCGCTCCCACATATAAGGGGCTCACCTTTCCATTACAGCTCCATAACAGGCCTGTGTTGCCTTGGATTTGAAATAATGACAGCTAGTGCAGTGGTTGAACTAAACCTGCTAATATTTTAAGGCAGGTCAGAATCAAACCTGGGCAGCTGCAGCCTTTCGTTCACAGGGTGCACATGCTCTACCACGATACTAACTGGTTAACAGGAGTGAGGAGTCAGCAGTCAGTAGGCAGCTTTCCGTTACAGATTTGTGCAAAACTTCAGTGACATGAAATTTCCTGAAAGCACAATTGCGAGATGACTGTGTTTCCACTGAGTGATCCGACTTCTCCTCTGGTAATAGCATTCCATGAAGCATGGTGATGGATGTTTGATTAATGTCTGTTGGCGGCCTCATGTTAGCCTTCCTCATGGCTCAAAAACTGAAATCTGGTGTCATTTTGAACCTCAATACCAGATGAATTAGTCCCCGTTTTTGTTATTTTTGCTGCCATCTTGACTGTTAAAGAGCCGAGAGGGACAATCCCATCATACAGAGCAATACTACGTACCGGCTGCCATTGCTGCAGCCTGTTTTTGTCTTGGCTGATGTGTCATACCACACCAGGAGCTTATGCATCACCAGATGTTTTGCCTGCACGATTTTGCTGACTTTGCCTATTGGGTCATTTTTCCTTGTTAGGCCAAAATTTGAGGGCTCCAACATAAAAATTTTAAAAGTGTAAGACTGATTCACAATGTTTATTAACTAACTAGAAGAAGAAAAAAAAACGCTGCGTAATATACATACCGGCATAAAACAGCCCTCAGCAAACTCTGCTTTAATTAATTTGTTTTAAGCCACCTTAAGCTATATTTAGAATATTTTCATCGCTTTACCTTGCTGTAAGACACCCCTTACCAACAGGGACTTGAATCTTGAATCTTCACCAGACTGCACTAAGAAGCTGTTACTCCACTGAACAGCCAAGCTGCTGCTCTACTGCTGCCACCATCAGCTGTTGTGGAAGGTAAAGAGGAGCAAATATTCAAATACATGGTGTACACTTACACTGATAGTGATTTATTTTTTAAAAGGCTGACAAAGTCTACAACATTACCCTCTGAAATACAATGAGGAAGTACAGGGTAGTATTAAAATGCAGGTAATGTGAGACACTTTTGGTATATGCCTTTAGAAAAAATCTATTAACTCAGTCAGGTGATGTCTCCATAAACCACTTCAGGCCTGGTTGAAAATTTTATCTTGCTATAAGCTATACACCTTCAAACATACCATGACCCCCTCTCTCACACAGGCACGATATTTAAGTAAAGTGTGGGACTGCTTGATTTGTAAAGTGGGACAGTATTCTTTTTAAATATACATGCACCTAACCGATGACAATAATAATTGTGGCTAATTTCATGTCACTCCTGTCAACATGTTAAACATTTTATAAAAATAAAAAAAATTAAAAGTCAGCAGCATGGAGTTAAATAAAACACATTCCATAACGTAGCTTATTGCAAGCATGGATCTATTATAAATCTGAATACAGCCATGGGGGCGGGGCCTCGAGTGTACCCGAACACTGACTCACTGGCTCGCTCAACTACAACTACCGATCACCCGAGTGACCGAAGCGAACAGCGCTCGTTCAGCAGCATTCCTCTCCTAGTAGCTTAGCTTATTAGCAACAGCCACTAATCGACGGTATATCCACAGCGGTGTTTTAATATTTACGTGATAATCAGATAATGGTATCTCTCTCTCTACATACACAAATACACAAACAACTTATCGGAAAATATCATATATTAATATTATATTGTAATCACGACCGGAGAAATTAAATTGAAATTGAAAGTGTTGTGCCCACAAAAGTATAATAAAAGGTGGTATCTTTTAACATTGCCCCCTGTATTATTAAACAGCTCAACTTTACGTTAATACTACCTTCAGTTCCGTGTAATAACTGTCACTAGTGCTCTGCGCTGCTTCCTGATAACCGGTTGTTTGAATACAGACCGTAGACTGTATATACAGTTTATGATACAGACACGGTATGACGTCCATATTACAGGCTTTACAGCCAACAGCATATGGATGTGTTATAAGATGGTAAAATGATTAATTATGATTCAAAAATATCCATTATTACGGCCGTCAGGAAGCCTGTATTGTATCAGGGACTCCAAGAGTTACATGCGCGTACACACAGTGGCGCCCCAGATGCGCGTTCATTTTATGTCTGGAGAAATATCTCTGTATTCGGAAAATGGTGCATATTGCGTCTGAAGGACATGATCTTTTAAATTATGGCTATTTAAAATGCGTTCTGAAAGTGATGTGTCTCAAAAAAATTATCCAGTGATTTAAGGAGGTCTCTTTCCCAATGTTAAGCAAAGGGGGAAAAGTCTTCCTGGGCCAGTGTACATCACGTGACGGTGCAATTCCTCTTTCGGCCACTATGGAAATTTTTGCTTTAGAGCGTGGCGCACTTCCTGTGGGCTTGATTGCAAGTCGGCTTCCATTTTACTTATTTTACACATTTCTTTTGCCTGTGTTTAATCAGTGCCACGGAGCCATGCACTGAGCAGCATAGAAATGAACGAGGCCCCGCCCCCATGGCTGTATCCAGATTTATAATAGATCCATGGTTTCAACCAGTGGTTTAGCCCATCCACTTCATTACCGCGCCCACTCTGCTAATGTCAGATCAATCCAAATCATTGACATGTGTTGTAGCAACAATTCAACACAAGTTTTGGAAATTGGCTGATGATTTTGCAAAAATAAAATAATTAAATGCTTATGTATCCCACTTTACCTGATGTCCCACATCACCCGAACTGTACCACAACTACTACTGTAATATGATGTGATGTGTCTATCCTGTAGCCATTCTGGAAATCCCGCGAGACAACGCGTGTCATTAAGAACGAAGTGGATATCATAAAGCAGGCAAAGTAAACAAAAGTTAGCCGAGTCATTAGTAAACTAGTGTGGTTTAGATGAAGAGATGCAGAGAACAAGTATAGGTTTTATGATATGGTGGATGGAGAGAGTGGGAATGGAGGAAGCCGAGAGAGAACGAGTTCTCAGATTCTCGCGGGATATCCTGGGTTGCCTAGCGACGGGACTCTAATCACATTGGCTACCTGTCCCAGTGGTTTTACTCAGTCGTGTGAGCTCCTTACTACATTTGGGAACTAAATGAATGTGTGTTGGTGGAAGTGTGGAGAATTTTTGTAGATTTAAATGATCTCAGAGTCTGTTTGCGACTTGAAAAAAATTAAAGTTGAAAATGGCCACTGTTGTCGCACAGGCTCATTTCATCTTTGGGCTGCGGACCAGTGTGAGGAACAACTTGTGTTTCGTCGATGAGCAGACAGTGGTGTTCCCCAGCGGAAACAGCTGTGTGTGCTACAATACCGTCCAAAGATGTCAGAGGTTCATCCCAGGTAGGCTGTTCAGATTGTTTTAAAGTGGGGTTGCCTGAGGTAGCCTACGTTTCCATTGTTACTGTGTTACTATAGTAGCCTAAACCTAGCTGTGTGTCATTGTAGCACTGACACAAAAGCTAAGCAATGCACTGCTGTGGACAGGGTCAGCAAGAGAACATATTTTTGCAGCCTAAAAAAGTCCCACTTAAAACAATCATTATCAGTTTAAATGTACGCTATATTTAGAGTATTTTCACATTTTTACTTATCTGTCAGACAACAAGTTCTGATGGGGACCTGCCCTTATATCACTTTCTTCAAAGCCAGATTCCACTGAGAAAACTCTGATTTAAAGGAGTATTTCACTGATGTAAAAAAAGTTCTCACATAAAACCAGTCTGTTCCTGCAGCAGAAAGACGCAAATACTTTTGAAATTGGTGCTATATGACCAGAGAAAACTGAGAAAAAGGATGCTTTTGCTCAAGAGGTAGAAAACAACTACCGGAATGCTGTGCACGTGACGTAATGTTGAACGGTACGTGTGAAACAATGGCAACCGAATGTTTCTGAAAACACTTGAAGTGAGAAATATGCAACTCAGTAACAACATCTTGTCTCTTTTAACAGCTTAGTTTTACTGTTTGATCAGATTTTGGTCAGAGTTTGAGAGACAGAGAAAGGGGCCGGTCTATCTCTTGATCAGCAGTACTCTCTTCGATCATGTGGGGGCGGCAGCAGGGTTGGTGGTGGTTGGCAGGCAATATGAAAATGCAGAAGTACAGCCTGTAGTTCCAGCAACAGCCCCAAGAGCCAGTGAGGGAAAGGAGGGATATCTAGGCACTGGTTAGAGTGAAGAAAGTTTACCACAGTTACTCTACACATACTACCCACATTGCGTTGATACAAAGTGAGATGTAAATCAGTATCCCTTAACTCTCGAACTGTGGGCCTACCACTGCCTCCATCAGTTCTGTGTGTGTTTGTGTGTGTGTGTAATTGTGTGACTGGCATTTAAAAGAGTTAGGTCAGATTTGCCAAAGTAACACAATACACAAACAAATCAACTGACTGAAGCAGCGGTAGATCAGCAGCTGCCGTGTTCAGGGAGCTAAAATGAGTGTTTTTGTTAATGGAGCCTGGTGGCTTTGAAGAGAGCATAGATAAGGAACTGGGGCCATTAACAGCCTCCAAGGAACTGGCTGTCTGACGGACAGGTAAAGCGGTGAAAATGCTCTCAATATATTTTGCATTTAATTAGTTACAGAATTTTTTAAGTGGGACTTCTTACATTGGCTTAAATACAGTTTACTGCTCAACCTTCATGCATAGCAGTACACTGCTTGGCTTCCAAAACCCCACTTCTGCTGCTTCTCCAAACTGGCAGTGTACTGACAGATATCTATTGTAGGTAATACATAAAGGACAAGTTATCCTATATCAAATAATTCAGCTTTAGGTTATATCCTGTGGTGTAAGTCCAATGGAATTCCTTCAATATTTTTCATGCTGGCTGTTTGTCATGACATTTCTGATGCCTCCACAGGCTCGGAGAAGAGCCAAGGCATGTGTGCTCTGGCCATCAGTGCCAACCGGCGTTACCTGGCAGTGTCAGAGTGTGGTGAGAGGGCCACCATCACAGTGTTCGACCTGCAGCATGAGCAGGGAAGAAAGAGAAAAGTTCTGAACACAGGAGACATGCCTGTTCAAGAGTTTGTATGCATGGCTTTCTCAATGGATTCCAAGTACCTGATAGGCCAAACCGGTGGCCCAGAGTGGATGCTGATCCTGTGGCTTTGGGAAAAACAGAAAGTCTTGGCAACAGTGAAAACCAGTAATTCAAACAGTTCTGTCACCCAGGTGAGTCACGTATGTTGTATCAGTGAGACCAGCTCTTGTACATAAAGGCATGCATGCTGTCATGTTTCACCATTTTACTGATGTCCCATCAGGTCAGCTTCAACCCTTACAACAACATGCAGCTCTGCGTGAGTGGAACTGGTGTGTTCAAGCTGTTCCGCTACTCAGAGGGGCTGCTGAAACAGACCAGCTGTCCAAAGGTGGAGTCCATTAACTTCCTGTGTCATACCTGGATGATGACGGAGCGGGTGATCGCTGGAACGGACACAGGCAGGCTGCTGGTGTTTGAGTCCGGAGACCTGCGAAGAGAGATTAACATCTCTTCTAAGCAGTGTGACAGGTGAGGAGTTTGGCCACATTGATACTGTGCACAATAAAACATGCTGCTAATCATTTTATTGCTATTTACATCAGCAACAGAGTATGTAAGCACCTTGAGAAACCCAGTTCCCATGCACAAATCTTGTTTGCTGATTTTTCCTCAGCTTTCAGTAAGATGCAGCCTCATATTTTAATTGAGCGACTTGCTTCTCATTTTAAATGACCTGATCAGATTTTACTACTGCTTCTGAATTTCTAAACAAATCAAATTCAGCAGGTTTTTGTGAATGGTCACACATCCAACATCATCACCTCAGGCACATGTGTCCTTCAGGGCTGTGTCCTTTCCCCTCTGCTTTTTATTATGTACACAGAGAGCTGCAGGTCTGTCCAAGAGGGCAGCCATCTTGTAAAAATTTCTGATGACACTGCATTACTGTCACTTCTTCAGGGGACAGAATCTGGTCATGGCTGTGCCTTATCATCATTTTTGCAACGGTGCGATGACAATTACCTGGACCTTAATGTGACAAAAACAAAGGAGTTAATGATTGATTTTAGGAAGAATGTTTTTGATCCAAAAGCCAGCATCATTCATGGGGAAAATGTTGAAATTGTGGATACATACAAGAACTTAGGTACACTGTTTGACTCCAACCTAAAGTTCGATAAAAACAAAGAGTTAAATGCTAAGCGGGGTCAACAAAGAATCCATTTGATACGGAAGCTTAACTCTTTTAACGTGTCTGTGAATATTTTATGTAACTTTTATCATTCTCTTATAGAACGTCTTTTAACGTTTTCTTTTGTGTGCTGGTTTAATGGGCTGTCTGTGAGGGACAAGAACAGGTATCTCAGGTATCTCCTCTATGAGAAGACAATGGATCTTACTTAACTAACTTTTAAAACATCTGACAATGTCTTCATTGCAAACCCACAGATTATGATTAGGGGATCCTCTATCAGATGTCCTGTTTTAAAGGAGGGCCAGAACAAAAAAGTTTTAAAACCATAGCTTTAACTCATTTTATCCCTTTTTCTTGAGTACGTTTAACACCCCGTGGTGATTTATTTCATAATAAGGCAAAGTTAGCATCACTTCACAAAGTGTAATAAATTCCCAATAATATAATAAGGTATACATTATTGGAAAAAATGTTATTACAATATCAGTCAGGATTATGATTGCATTATTGGTCTAGTTATTACATTTTCACATTTTATGACATTTCTAGGTCTTTTTTTTTTTTTTAGGAATTTCTGACATGGGGTTTTACATGGTCTATCTGGCACATTCACTGTGACCTATGAGTTTATAAAAACAATCTGTGGATAAACAGTGGGTGTAATGGGATACAGTAGAAAGACTTTTTATCATACCAACGTATCAATATGGTTTAGGTGCCTCCTTTACTGATGTGTTTGTTTTTGCTGTTGTAACTTTCAGTAATTCACTGCACAGGCAGGTGGAGATGAAGAGGCTCAAAGACACAGATGTGGATGAAGGTCCTAGCTTGCCCCGCATCACAGCCATCCTGTCCTACTCCAAAGGCTTTGCATGCTCTTTAGGGTCCGGCACCGTTTGTCTTTTTGAAATGAACGAGGAGGATGGCTATAGAAAAAGCTGGGAGATGCGGGTAAATGTTCATGCAGGTTACTACAGACTGTGTGTGTGTTTCAGAGTGATCATATGTGTGTTCTTTTCTGTCAGATCCCACCAGACCCATACAGCAATGAGCTCACCCCGGCTGAATGCCAGGAGATTGACACCATGTGCATCAGTCCAGCCGAGGAGACTCTGGCCATCAGCACAGACAGAGGACAGCTGTACAGCTGCAGCCTGTCCTCTGTGGACGTCAACAAGGTACAGTCAACTCCACCAGCACTGCCACTGACAGTGTTTCAACCAACAGTAACATGAAGTAGCGCTTCATTCATTTCAATGAGACCGCTGACAGCAGTGAATCTCAATGCTATAAAGCATGCCTTGTGTGTCAGTATCAGGCGCTGAGGGGGCATGGCAAAGCTTCTGTATTGTATGACCTGGGAATGAGACCGGGCTGGAACATAGTATTTCTACTGTTAACCTGGCGGTTGTCAATAGGACAAAAGGTTTTTTCTAAACTGGTTTGTAGTAAATTATGCCTATGTTGTGTATTTTAGTGGCAGACAAACTGTCAAACTTTTGGATGTATTACTCTAACCGGCCTTCCTGGGTGGTAATTCCTTTTCCATTTTCTGAGGCTTCATTTCAACACCAATGGAGATGCTGCATTTTTTTTAATGGAAGGCTGTTTTACCTCCTGGAATCCATCTGCTGTGACCTCCTCCTCCCAAAATACCAACCACCACTATACTAACCAATCAAAACATGTAATTAGATGTCATCATTTAGACTTTTTGACGCTTTCTGTACATTTCTTTCACTTTCTCTACATCTTCATTAAGTGATCTTGCTTTTTTATGTCTTTCTGATATCTCTGCAGCAGAACATTACACCTGCTTTACATCAGCAACTTAGCATTGTCATTACAAGCATGTTGTTAACACCAACAGCTCAAAGCACTGCTTTACTTAAGTGTAGCCTTTTATAATGGCTATACGTCTCCCTCTTCCATTCCATGGCACGCTCTTCCCCCGCTTTTCCTCTGCTGTTCTTCCCTCCCTCATGTTTTACACAATGAAGCAACTTCCCATGGACTCAAGATCCATAGGTTAACCCCCAGTTTTGTAACTCTATCCATCAGGAGGAAAAAATCCATTTTGAGTTCCTGTCGCAGGCCTTTCACTCTAAGTCCATCACTGGTTTGTCTGTCTGCATTCGAAAGCCGCTGGTGGCCACCAGCTCTCTGGACCACTCTGTCCGCATCTGGAACTACGAAACAAAGTAAGAGAAGAAATCTCCCCCTGGCCCTCTGCGATTTTATTTATGTCAGGTGATGTATTTGCTAGAGCTGTCAGATTATTATTATTTGTAATTGTGATTAATCATTGAAGTTTAATAGTTAATCACAGTTTTTTTTTTAATCGCATGTTTACTCTTCTTATGCATTTCAAAATAGTTATGAAGCCCATACTGACAAGGTCAAAAAATTCTCACCAGATTGTCTTGATTGGGAATCAGATGATGGCATTGTCACTTTTTGGGAGTTCCATTTAGTGTTTTTCTCTGATTCATTCAGGTCCTATATGTGTGCAACTGTTGTTCCCTGCAACCTGTGTGCTCAGCTCTTAGGTCGTAGCAATTTCAAGACTGTGTAGGACCCCAAATTCAGAAGTATTTAATGTATCAGGTAATAGTAATACGTTTATAAACTGCATGATTTTTGCCTGAGACTGGATGGGACCAGCGCAAAGGCCCTGACTCATCAAGCTGATGGTCAACCAACAGTCAAAGTTGAGCCGCTGGTTCACGGCCCTCGTCACTGTGGTGTGTCCCGCACTGGCTCTGGTCAACCCTTGTTGGCTTTTTTTCCACCAGTTCACTATGTTGAATTGGTGTGAGCAACAGTGTAACACATCTGTGAATAAAATCACTCTGATTGGTCATTTATATTTATATTTTATATTTGTATCTTCTATTTTATCTGTTTTTTTTCTATATTTATTTTGCACCAACCCACCAGAACAAATTCCTCGTATTGTGTTAACTATACCTGGCAATAAATCTTTTTCTGATTCTGATCTTTTTCTGATTCTGATTCTGATTCTGATTCAGGTCAGCCCATAAGAAGAGAAACAGAAGAGAGGCATGCAAACAAATTGCTACAGTTAAAAGAGAGTGAGCTCAAAACAAACCAGAAATGTGAGGTCAGGTGGTTTTTCTTAAGCCACTGAGCTCATTATCAGAAACATTTCCTGATGTCTTGTGTTGTTGGTAAATATGTTTTGTTCTTTCAACATTAGATTGTGTTTTTAATGTGCCTAGCTAAGTGTGCCTAAGTGTCTAGCTAGTTTTATGGCGGTCTTCCTGTTTCCCTTTTTAAATGACGATTACAGATGACCGTCGTCTGCTGGTATGGAGGGGTATTTCCTCTCACGTAGGCACAGAATGTATGTGCTGGTTCTTCAAGTGCTACTTTTTGGCCTGGACATGGTAATGCAAGGTGACACACCAGTGTGGTTTCTTCACCACTAGATCTCAGATGGCAGCTTGGTGTGTCTGGGCCCTAAAGTAGACATGCCTGTAAAGCTTAGAATCATGGGGACCCATAGAGCCCATTTTTATTCAGATAAGTTTAGGTCAGAGGTCAAGGGAACCCTGGGAAATGGCCATGCCTTTTTTCTTGCCAAAATTTAGCGTGAATATGGACCATTATTTATCCTCCTAGCATGACATGGGTGGTATCACTATTCCTCAGGTCTTCTAGTTTTCTATGTTACCAGTATCAGCTTTAAAACTCAGCCCAGTCTAGCATCTTAAAGGTAGGCTGGGATCACCTGTTATCAACACGATTTTAAAAAACCCCACATTATGCGTGGACCTTAATGGCAACACAGTAGTATTTACTTTTTTGTCCACGCGTTTTTTTTATGTCACACACATATAAATAAGGTGGGATATGTTGCATTACACCGCAGAGTAACTGTATACTGAGCAGGGAGGTTCTGCTTTTAGAGGTCCAGCAGTCAACCTCTGCTGCTATTAAAATATGATTTAGAAAAGTGATTAATCAAGCCCTGTGATCAGTATAATGTAGTCAAGTCAAGTCAAGTCAAGTCAGTTTTATTTATAGAGCCCATTTTCACAAAACATGGTTTGCCTCAGAGGGCTTTACAGCATACAACATCCCTCTTCCCTTAGACCCTCACATCACCTATGGAAAAACTCCTGAAAAAAGAACCCCTGTAATGGGGAAAAAAAAGGAAGAAACCTCAGGCAAAGGATGATGAGAGATCCCTCTTCCAGGATGGACAGACGTGCAATAGATGTCGTAAATACCATAGAATCCATATGTGAGAGTGACATGCTATCAACATGCCCTGTGTGTCCTCATTATGACTTGTCCTCAGAGTGTTGGAGCTGTATAAGGAGTTCCAGGAGGAGGCCTACAGCGTGGCACTGCACCCCACTGGCCTCTTCATCCTGGTGGGCTTTTCAGACAAACTCAGACTGATGAACCTGCTCATCGATGACATCTGCACCTTCAAGGAGTTCACTGTGCGCGGCTGCAGAGAGGTGGGTTACATGCGTGTGTGTGCTGATTGCACGTTCACACACTGTCTCAATTGCTGCTGTCACAACCACATGATGCACTTTGAGCTTTTCCCATGTTTTCACCTTCTCTGTCATCCCTGTAGTGTGCTTTTAGTCACGGGGGCCACATGTTTGCAGCTGTCAATGGGAATGTCATCCACATCTACTCTGTCACCTCTTTTGAGAACATCCTCAGTCTGAAGGGCCACAACGGAAAGGTGAGTCAGGAGGAGAGTGGATCACACAGCATGTGGAATGAGTATCCATGAGTCCCTGTGGAGGGCAGTGTCACAGAGTGGTCAGATCTGTCAAACAAACAGGCAGCTCACCACACTTCTCCTAAACACTACAGTACAGTACTAATGTTTTTTTCAGGTGCGAGGCATTGAATGGAGCCTGGACGACAGCCGGCTGGTCTCATGTGGGATGGATGGCGCAGTGTATGAGTGGAACACTCAGACTGGCAAGCGTGAGTCTGAGAGCGTCCTGAAGTCCTGCAGCTACACAAATGTTGCCTTCTCTTCAGACTGCAAGACCATCCTGGCTGTGGGAACAGACCTCACACTGAAGGAGATCCAGGACTGTCAGGTCAGTCACAACAATGCACCACTGGATCTACTTTGACTGGCTCAGGGAACCACATTATTGCAAAATAACGAAGGTTTGAGGGGGCTGCGACAAAATGATTGAAGGTGCATTTCTATGAAGAGAGACTTTTTTTAGAGTGAACAATAATCTATTCCATAGTGTACAATGAAGAAAAATAGTGAAAAGTTCTTTGGCAATTAGACCCCATGGTGACGTTATATATTTACTCTTTTATTGTAAATCTGTATCCTTTAATATGTTTTTATGATTTATCGCTCTGTAACGCACTTCGAAATGAAATGTGGTATACAAATGAAGCTGCCTATTCTATTCTATTCTATCCTATTCTATTCTATTCATTAACATCACATATTACATTAAAAATGACTGACCAAATGATCCAACTGTTTAAATGTGTTTATTCTATAAAGCAGGGAAAAACAATTTATGACATAACTCCCTCAGTTAAAGGCCATAACCTTCTTTTTGCACATTCCTCAGCATGAAATATTAAATCTGTGCCCAGTCAAGAAAAAGTAAATTCCTTATTGTTGCCCTCTCATTAGAGTGTTTGGTTGGTTCCACAGGTGCTGACGGAGGTTCCTGCTGACGAGGTAGCTCACACCGCCGTGGCAGTGTCTCACTCTGGCAGGGTAGTCTTCACCGGGACCTCCAGCGGAGCCATCAGAGCCATCAAATACCCGTTACCTATCCAGAAGGAATGGATCATGTACCAGGCTCACAGTGGCCCCGTCACCAAGGTTGGGCTTTATGTTGATGCACACTGTGCACACACTGAACTGACAGAAACACAAATCCATCACCTCTTAATATGTTTTAAAATACTGCAATATTTAGAGAGGGCAGAATGAGCTCTCCTGTCAACTGTTAAATAATCAGGAAAAAAGTCTGGCTGAGTGACTATGTGTCCTCAGATGGTGATCACGTACGACGATCAGTTCCTGCTGACGGTGTCTGAGGATGGCTGTCTGCTGATGTGGAAGGTCATCGATAAGGAGGGCAGAGGACTGAAGAGCAACAGGCAGATCATCCACACTGAGGAGATCCTGGTCACCAAGTCAGACCTGGAGGAGAAGGTCTGTGTTTGTGTGTGTGTGTGTGTGTGTGTGTGTGTGTGTGTGTGTGTGTGCGTGTGTGTGTATGTGTGTGTGTGTGCGTGTGCGTGTGTGTGTGTGTGTGTGTGCCATTTTACTTGTACTTTCATATGTCAATTCAATTCAGTTCAATTCAAAGTGTTTTACTGGCATGTAAGCTCCAACAACAAAGTTTCCAAAGCATCCAAACACAACTACAACAACAGACATATGAACAATAATCTTCAATCAGTTTTAAAATAAAAAGGGAAAAAGAGAAAAATCCTCTGATGACACAAGATGCCAGCTCATGCACACATGTGTAAAATGTTATCATTTAGTTTATGTGCCACTGTGTGTGTTTTGTGAAGATATATTCTGTACAGTACACATACATACAAATGGTTTTTCTACATCTGTGTGTGTGTGTGTGTGTGTGTGTGTGTGTGTGTGTGTGCGTGTGTGTGTATGTGTGTGTGTGTGCGTGTGCGTGTGTGTGTGTGTGTGTGTGCCATTTTACTTGTACTTTCATATGTCAATTCAATTCAGTTCAATTCAAAGTGTTTTACTGGCATGTAAGCTCCAACAACAAAGTTTCCAAAGCATCCAAACACAACTACAACAACAGACATATGAACAATAATCTTCAATCAGTTTTAAAATAAAAAGGGAAAAAGAGAAAAATCCTCTGATGACACAAGATGCCAGCTCATGCACACATGTGTAAAATGTTATCATTTAGTTTATGTGCCACTGTGTGTGTTTTGTGAAGATATATTCTGTACAGTACACATACATACAAATGGTTTTTCTACATCTGTGTGTGTGTGTGTGTGTGTGTGTGTGTGTGTGTGTGTGTGTGTGCGCGCGTGCACACGTGCGTGTGTGCGTGTGCTGAAGACCCAGAACATGCTGGAGCTAAAGATGCGTCTGGAGGAGCTGCAGATGGAGAACGAGTACCAGCTTCGACTGAAGGACATGAACTACAATGAGAAGATGAAGGAAGTGTCTGACAAGTTCACCCAGCAAATAGAATCTCTGAAAACAATGCAGCAGGTCTGCTGGTTGTCCACCACACAGCTCTATACTAAATATACTCAGTACTGTTTATTATCTCACAGTTTCAGGTCAGAATGTTTACCACAAACCAACCTTTGGAGAAGCAGGAGAATCTGTTAAAGAGGTCTGAAGGCTGTGAACAGAGCTTACAGCAAGACGTATTCTCCAGCCTCCTAAAAAATTAATATCAATACAAATGTATACTATATTTAGAGTATTTTCACGGCTTTACCCCGCTGTCAGACGGCCCATTCTGACAGGTAACTGATGTCTTTATATCTCCATTCTTAAAGCCACCACACTCCATTTCACACCATGGCGTACAGGAGTTGCTGGTCTTGTGTTGCCTCAATTGTTTAGTTTATTATTGTGTTACTTTTGGAAGTGAACTAACGTGACGCAACAGAACATGGCTTAATATGTAGCAGCGTCATCATTCATAAACCTCTGCCAGGTAACATGCGGAAATGGTTTTAGAAGGTTTTTGGGAAAACATCATTTTGATGCTAAAACATACATTTTTTGACCAAAATTGAATTTTAGGATTTGAATACATAAGGAACAATGCTGGAAATATAAAGAGGGATATGAAAGGACTTTCCCAAACAAGCCCCTACACCCTCTCCTTTCCCATTTCCACTTTGTTTCTGCATTCACGCAGTGTCCGCCAAATTGAAAGCTGTCCCAGACCAACCAGCAGGGAGTGGAAGTGGGTTATAAAACTCCCCTACAGCGAGCTGTGCCAGTGCCAACTTACTGACCACATTCAATGCTGTATTGTGTTCATCAAGAAGACACACAAATAAAGTTCCATGCAACTGCCTTTTGGAATGTAAACTGCTCAGACGAAGAAAGACTTTAACATTGTCATAGCGACATTAGCATCTTTATAGGTACACTGTATTTAGGATCAAATATATAATTCTTTAAAAACGATAGTTGTGTTTATTTTAAAGTGTTATGGAAACTTGTAAAAACTGAGCAGAGTGAAAAACAAGAAGATGTTTAAAGATGTTTTAAATGTCACCAATGAATCTCAAGCCTAAGTGTTATTCCTATTTATTTATTATTTAGTTATTTGTAGAATTATTTATTTACTTATTTATTGATACAAATACATATGAAGAACAATATATGGGAATAACTTAAGCATGTTACAAAATATTATGACAGCTCCTTTTTCTGCTGCAGAGAGGAAAATTTGTCCCAAAGCTTGTTGCCATAGTTATACTTTACTATACTTTACTGATGAAGACAGATTCATTCAGTTGTGAAGGTAAACAGATGAAGTGACAGATGAGATGGGTGGGTAGGGACCACTTTGAGAAAGAAACATAGAAACAAAGAAACACACAATAGCGCCACCCTTTAATTAGTATGACTTTTGCCATAACTTCATTACTTTTTATTGGTACGTTTGTCAGCTCATGAGTTTAATTTCTTTTCATTACATGTACTGTTCCTGTAGGCCATGAAGACAGACATGGAGAGGCAGGAACGTGAGCACCAGCAGAGTTCTGCAGAAGTCACTGTGAAACACTCCAAAGAGTTGAAGGATCTAGGTAAGAAGACAGAATCAGTGTAAATTGGTGGGTTTCCATTACAGATTTGTGCAAATTTTAAGTGATATTTTTAATAAAATTGTCAATAAAACATAATTGTGAGATAACTGCATTTCCACTGAGTGATGTTCTGCGACTTCTCCTCTGGTGATAACCTTCCAAGAAGCATGGTGATGGATGTTAAAACATTAGCAGCTTTATTTCTATTGCAGCCACCGCACTAGCCGTCATTATTTCCAATCCAAGGCCACGTAGGCGTGTTATGGAGCAATAATGGAAAGGTGAGCCCCTTTTACGTGGGAGCGGCCAGTTACGAGGGATTTCTGGGAGCTGATGGTCCACAATTTCACAGAGGAATTGTGGATTCAAAACTTCCTCTCAACTTTATGTAGCGCAATAACACCTCTTATAGCATCTGCTGCATGAAAGGCCAAAAAGGGCTTTCCATTGCAGTTATGCAAAACATGGCTTTTTTAAAATCGATATACCATCTTATGCGAGTTTAAAACTTTTTTTTTTTTGGTGATAAATGAAACTTTTTTCAAAATTGACGTGTTTCCATTAGTTGTATTTTATATTTGTAATTTCATTTGCGCAATTTGAAGGTTAATGGAAACTCACTTAGTGTAACATTGTTTCTACAAGGTTAAATCAATCTGTCTGTCTTTCCGTCTAACACACACACACACACACACACACACACACACACACACACACACACACACACACACACACACACACACACACACACACACACACACACACACACACACACACACACACACACACACACACACACAGAGTTATCCTACAGCCAGAAGCTAATAGTGGAGCACGAGAGATACCAGGATCTTCAGCGGAAATATCAAAGAATGCAGGAGGACTACGAGAAGCAGCTGAAGACTGCAGAGGAGAGCAAAGTCCAGTTGCTGGAGGAGCTGACGCAACAGTATGAGGCCAAGCTGCAGGAGAAGACTCAGCTCCTAGTTCAGGTCAGTCGAGAGCAGCAGAGCTTTTCTCTTTCCTTTTTGTCATAATTGCAATTCAATTGTTATTTAATGTTATTAAAAATTAATAACATTGACCTGACTTGACTTGACTTGACCTTATTGTGTCGTATGGACCAGAAAGGACACCAGATGAAAGCAGTGAAGTTCTTGTGTCCACTTTGTGTTTGTCCTTCTCTTATTTTGTGCAGTGTCAGGAGGATGCACAGCAGCAGATTCGTGAGTTTAAAGAGATGGTCAGGCAAGTAGAGGAGGAAGAGGAGAGGACAATCCATGATATCCAATTCAAGTATGAGAGGAAACTGCACGCTGAGAAAGAGACCAACACCAATCTGAAAGGAGAAACTGGTCTGATGACACAAAAGGTGACCACAGCTCCTCTTACTGCATCTGCAGAGAACTTCTATTTCTGCTTTCTTTTTCTCCCTGTCTGTAACTTCCTGCTGGTTGTGTTTGGACAAAGGTCTACAGTCTACAGAGACAGGTGGATGACAGGTGCACAGATATAAACAGGCTGAAGCAGGAGCGGCAGAGCATGCTGGGGTTGATCCGCTCCCTGGAGAGCGACATCGAGGACCTGAAGCGGCAGATCTCTGGACACGAGAAGACCAGCCAGGACAAGGTGGCGTCAACATTTTACATTCATATAGATTTGATTATGACCCTTGACTTTTTCCACATTTCACATTTTATATTGGGATTTTCTGAAATGGTAGTGTAGACACATGAATAACTACTTTATTAATCTATGTAGTTCTATATAATTTGAAAATAGAATATATTCTAGCAGAAATTAATGAATGGACCACAGAGTAAGAAAAACTAGATATGAACAATAGCAGAAGAAGAAGAAGAAGAAGGAGAATTCTTTAATGTCACATGTTGTACAGCGAAATTGTTCTCTGCATTTAACCCATCCTCTGCGGAGCAGTGAGCAGCCGCATGCAGCACCTTGGTCAGTAGCACCGACAGGTGTATTGACCTAATGTTCTTCTTCTTCTTTTTCTTCTTCTTCTTCTTCCTCAAACACAAGCATTCCTCAAATATAAAACGTATTTTTCCTTGTGCTGGACAACAATTTGTGGACTTTGAAAACAAGATGTTTTTCTCTTATGAGTGCTCTCAACCACTCGTAAAATTTTCTCTCACCAAGGAGAGAAGCAAAAATAAGAAAACACTGGTGAATCCCGAAAGTCAGGGGGTACAAACAAAATAAGAATGAAACCTGGATATGAGCAAAAATTGGAGGAAATTAGTTCATATATCATTTGTTGCATGAGGCCTAATGTGTATACTGTAAATATGCATGATAACTGCACTCTAAAGGTCGAAACCCTCGGCTTGAGTGCTGTGAGAAAGTGCTTCAACATGCATGACACAGCAGCGCCTCCTCAACCTTTTAGAAACATGACTAGTTCTCAGTCTGGAGATTCCATGTCCTACTGTGAAGTCAAGATAACATTCAATATTGTTCATCATAAAAAAAGTAAGTCAACACAGCCAAATAACCTGCTTTCTTCCTCCATGCCCTTCACACACACACACACACACACACACACACACACACACACACACGCACACAGGATAAGACCATCTCCAGCTTAAAGAAGAAGAACCAGGAACTGGAGAAGCTGAAGTTTGTTCTCGATTTCCAGTTGGATGCATTGAAGAAACAGACTGAGCCTCAACAAGATGACATCAATTTGAAGAAGAAGCAGCTCATTCAGGTCTCTCTCTCTGTGTGTGTGTGTGTGTGTGTGTATGTGTGTGTAAAAGGTTATTGGGCACTACAAATAAGTGTTGTGTGTTGCTATTTTGTTCTTTGAGCAGGTGGTATCCAAACTTTTGTATGTGGGTGGGACTAGATCGTGAAAATACCTGGGGGCCAGCTGCTTCTCGCATCATGTGGGTTATTTTAAAATTAAAAAAAACAAAAGAAAATCCTGTAAAAACACAACTGTTTGATCTTGCGGTGAAAACAGTTTGCTGTAGGGTTTATGTATCGGCAGTAAATGTGTTGCCACAACACAGATTACCATGAAATATATTAGGACTTATTAAAATCTAGTTTTAAGGAAAACTGTCATAAAGAGCTCTCCGCTATATGCATAACATTTCAGTTCAGTCCCTATCTGTGAACATGACATCTCAAAGCCAGAAGCCAGGGAAGGAAGTCTCAAACTTGTCATGTCATTAACTGTCAAGCCTAGAGCAGTTCCATAGTGAGCGAATGGAGTCTGATTTTGTAGACCCAGAGGAGGTTTGTTTTCCTTTTTATACACAAATGAGCTTTATGCTGTTGTAGTGTTCTCAGCTGTGAAGCAGAAAATGTTCCCATCTCCTCAGAACATTCCCCTGGCTGCTCTCAGTGTCATCTACAACGTTTTCACCATTCATTGTCTATGAAGCAGCTCCGCAATTTACACCCTGTCACATCACTAATTTCAGTTTTAGAGCTCTAGTTTTTAGATTTGGGAGAAAATTGTGCATTTTGACTAATATTTTCAGACTGTCTTTGACCATAGGAATATAATGTATGAATTTTAGCAATGGGAGAAGTTCCCCTTTAAAATTGCTTTACCTGACTGATGCTTATAAATAACATTCTTACTAATCCAGGTCACTCCACTTGGTCAGTAACTAATGCCTAACACCATATTAAGAATTACATGTGAGCAATATGTGTATTAATAGTAAATTGATGCCCAATAACTAAACACTTACTTTCTCCCATGTTGTCTCTACATTCATGACGTCAACTTGGGTTCCAAAGATTTCAACGACTTTCCAAGCTATTGTTTCCAGTTGGAACCCATTTTCCCAGTTATCCTGACAGTGCATGGATTCAGGCTTAGCATCACACTGCGCTCACTCTGGTGAAGTGTTTAGGAACAGTTTATCTGACAGGTCGAGATGAAGCGTTGTCAGTGAAGCCAGTGATATGTTGTTTTCCTGTTTACAGCTGGAGGAGGAGCTGGTGCAAATGGACAAGAGCAACACTCACCTGAAGCTCACCGTCTCTGAGCTGAGGCAGCGATTGAGGACCACTGACAGGGAGATGCATAAGGAGATGCAGAGAGTGAGTATTTGCCTAAACCTGCTCTGCTCTCTGTTCTGTGATGACATACGTGCTCAACACTACATGCCACTTCTATAGCCTTCATACTCTATCACTAACTACTACTGACAGATATTTGATATGATACTGTCAAATGTTGCCCGCACTCATGTTGATCTTTCTCCTCTCAGAGAGCTGAGAGCACATTAATCCTTTCAAACCTGGTTTAACATCAGGAGAATTATTAGAAAATTATCTAAATAAAACTAGGGAAAATGTCCAGAAAACTATATTTATATTTATATATTTTTTTTTTTTTTTTTACTTTTTTGTTCTTTGCTTTTTTCAGGTAATTTTCTTGTTTACTAATTATTTTATTTATTTATTTTACAAATTTCTTATTAGTATGCTTTTGTAAGAAATCAAACCAATAAGCTTGGGTTTCAAAGGATTAAACTCTGATTGTTGTTTCATCTGAATTTGTACACTTAATTTAAATACCAACGTTGTCTTGCTAAAGCATGAGAACAGAGCCTTTTGACGATAGACATTTGCACGTCAAACCAGGAAAAGCACAGAATAAGACATCTCTTTATTTTCCATATGGAAGCAAGAACACTTACAGCAACCAGTTTCCCTGTTGACGTACGAATGAGCATAAGATGACATGTTTTGCGTGTCCAGGTGAAAGATTTGGAGACACATCTTCAGCGGCTCAAGTCAGACCTCCACAAATGTGTTAGCTTCATCCAGGAGCCGAAGAAGCTGAAGGACAGCGTGCAGAGGATCTACGCCCACTATGTGCTGCACACTGATGGAGTGAGCACTTCACCCACATGGAATCAGTCCTCTCCCTGTCCTTTCACAGGAGTTTGAACTGCTCATAGCATTTCCACCAAAAATATATTGGCTCAGAACCCCAAAAGTTGGTTCCCAGCTGGAATAAAAAGTATCCATTTTTCCTTGAGCTTAAGTGTGAACTGCGATGACAGTCAGCCAGTCATATTGTACAGGTTGGAAAGAGGAAATCATCAGCCAAAAAAAGAGCATACAGTGGTCTCTAGCTGGTTCAAACAAATATCTGAAATACCTGAATTTTTTTCTCAATTTTTCCTACAACTGTTTGCTTCTGCTGTGCATTGTGCAAAGCCCTCCAGTGATGACACATCCTTAACCCTTAGGGCCCGCTTTAATATTACACACACACTCGTATCTCTGCGCACAGAATGCGCTTTTCAAATGTCAAGCTTTAAAACTTATTATACATTAGTGTTATTTTTTACTTTCACCAAGTTAATTTTTTTAACCTCCTAATCATAAATATCAAATATGAATTAGTGTTCAGAATTTTAACCCTTTAAATGCCAGGTTTTGTCATGATGCCACTGTGTTTCTGTATATTCAATATAGTACATGCTAAGATTTTTTCTTTTGATGATCACAGTCTGGGATATGTCAATTATTAGCAGCAAAATTGATTGTGACAGGTCACCTAGTGGAAATAGCATGGAATTTCTCCATATGCCAAATATGGTAAAAATGACGTGATCAGGTGGAAAATAGTCAAAATGACAAACTCCAAGTCAAAAGCCCAGAATGACACCCAGAAATAATACGATGCATGTTTTCATGCTTTGATGGCTGTGGGATCAAAAATGTCAGTTTGAATGGGTTTCAGTGTAGCATTTTTGGACCTTAACAGTCTGAATGTAATAATTTAGTTTCCACAGTGTATTTTAGACTTATTGTAGGAGCTGAGCTAGAAATTCACAGACTAAACAAAAATACACCATCTTGCCAACATTTATGCCGTATGCATGAACACAGCCACAATAATCCCAAAATGCAAAATGAAAAGTGTGTAAATTGCTGGTGGTAACTGGTGGAAACGCCAGCTGGTTCACTAGAAAGCATCAAGGTTCTAAGAATCCTGAAGGGAACCAGTTCAAGAACCTGAGCTGATTTAGTGGAAAGTAGGTAACAGTGTCGTTACTACAGTATCAAGTTGACATTAAGGGATCTACTACACTGCAGTAGATCCTTTAGACCTGACTGAATACTATGAGTTCATTGCACCAATAATCTCACACTGGCAGAGTGCATGCTTTGATTCCATACATGTTTTATTCCAGAAATGTGAGCAACATTCAAACCTACATGTGTGCTTTTTCCCAGGTGGAAAGAAACAGTGTAGATGAAGATTTTCAGACGGCATTCTGCCGCCAGCGTGAGCACCTGGAGAAGACTGTTAGCGGTCTGAGGACGAGGCTGGCCAAGTCTGCTGAGGAACATGACAAAGCCTATGTCAAGATCATGAAGGTACATTTTCAAACAGAGAACACTGCATGGACAGTTGCTCTGAGCAGTCAACAGGGATACAAGTCTGATCTGTCTTATTGGAGTTATTGAAACAAGCCTCCAGTATTTCCTCTTCCAGTGATGTCAGCTTGAAGATATTTTAACCATAATTGCCTCTCTGACTCTGCAGGAGAACATGACTCTGATCACTGAAATCAACCAGCTGCGGAAGGAGCTACGGTTAGTGAGGACTCAAGTCAAAGATTTCAAAGCTCAGCTGGCCACGTTCAAGAAGCCCAGCAAGTCCCGTCCCAAGTCCGAGCCACAGGAGCCCAAACATGAAGACATCAACTGAGAACCCAAAGAATTCGAGAGAGCACCCCACCCTCTCACCAGGAGCCATGTTAGCCCTGCAGCCAGGAACTATCACACACATTCTCCATGAAGACATTATTAATATGGAATTAAATATATTTCTTTTCAAAACATCATTGTTTGGTTTTCTGCTGTCGTAATCTGAGACTCAGAAAGACCGCAAACTCACGTGCATTTTAACTCATTCATTAATATAGTGGATATAAAGCTCTCTGACAAAGACTGATTCAGTTAGAATGGACAAAGTCAACATAAGCATGTCAGACTAATAATATAGATAAATTTACATCATACACAGGTACAAGCTTCCCCGAGTGGAGTGACCACTATGGGATTGACCCTTTAAGCTACAGTTGGTAACTTTTATATTAAAATTAACTTTGTTATATTTGCTGCAGCTGTCCCTTCACATAGTACATGATACAGATAATCTGTGAAAAAAAAGCTTGTGTTGCTCCTTACACTCATACTACTTCTAACAGCATTTGCCAGAACCAATCACAGCTCACATAAAACAACCAATCAGAACCAAGGACACAGCTGTCAATCATGTCAATCACTACTCATCAGCTGCAGTCAAACATTAGCAGCTTTTCTATTGCAACCACCGCACTAGCCGTCATTATTACCAATCCAAAGTCACATAGGCGTGTTATGGAGCCATAATGGAAAGGTTAGCCTCTCATACGTGGGAGCGGCCACATATGAGGCATTTCTGGGAGGTGACACTCCACGATTTTACAGAGGAATTGTGGATTCAAAACTTCTGGATGATCCGCTCAACTTTTGAAGAGTTATGTGATGCAATAACAGCTCTTGTAGCTCCTGCTGCATCATGAGGGAGCCAGTTCCTACTGACAAGCACATAGCCATAGCATCATGTGACCAAGAAAAGAAAGTGTTTCCATTGCAGTTTTGTGAAACATAGCTTTTTTGAATCACCTGTAATACCACCTCATGAGAACATAAAAACTTTTTTGCGATTAATGGGGGTTGTTCCGTTTTTTTTAATCGATGTGTTTCCATTAGTTGTATTTTATATTGGCAATTTCAATTTGCACAATTAGAGGGTTAATGAAAACCCGCCTACTGTTTATATATGGCTTCTGTTTTTTTCAGTCTGGATGTAAAACCACATTTGCTCCTCCTGAAGCAGGAAACAGGAAGCATGAAAGCTTTTGAGCTGATCAGATTTATTAACTGATACACGTCTTTGCCTCTAACATTTTAAATAACAAAAGTTAAAAAGGCAACAAAAGGTTAAATGAGTAAAAACACAGAACAGAGAAGTAACACCACACAGTCATATGATGATAAACATGCAAAATGATCTCAAAAGTTGGCGGCCATCTTGGTGACATCTTGTTTCAGGTCCACCACGTGCATCTCAATCCTCCTGTGCAGCTCGTCCATTGAAGTTGACAGGGTGTCATACAGAGCCTGGACACAGGGAGGTCACAAATGTTGCTCTCAAACCTTCAATCAAACAATGAAAAGTGTGTGCAGAGGTGTGGAGGACACTCTTACCTGAGCTTTCTCTGTCTCTTTGCTGCAGACGTCTCTCAGGCTCTGGATCTTGACCTTCAGCTGCTGCGTCTCTCTGGAGATCTCCTGGATCTTGTCTGCCATCTCCTCACGCTTCTGATGGATTTGGTTACACTGCCTGGAGAACAGCTCAATGTTGATGTCTGAACTTTGACTTTACAGAGCAGGATTGTCACATTCTTTGCATGTATCACTGTATGTTATGGCCTGAAATACCCCAGCACGTCCTGAACATGCTGCTCCTTCATCTCTCTCTTCTTCTGCCTGCGGATGTTCTGTTTGGACTCTTTGTCCAGCTTCATGCCCAGAGCTCGCTTCAGCTGGCCCTCCTCGATGCACAGGTTCTTCAGCTCCTTCTGCTTCTTCTCATACTGAGCCATCAGCTCCTGGTGCTACGCACGCACGTACGCACACACGCACGCACGCACGCACACACACACACACACGCACACACACACACACACACACACACACAAATATAAGCTGCAAAGAAAGGATTTCAGAGATTCCACAGATTTACCAGCAGGCACTGCTGAGATGAGAATTACCGTACCTTCACTCAGTGGGGCTGGGCGATATGGCTTTAAAATCATACAGTGATATTTTAAGGATGCATTGCATTGCACAATACATATCTTGATATTTTTAAATGTCCTTGATTCTAATAATAACTACAACAATAAAAAACATTATTGAATAAACTGCACTTACAATAAAGTCAAATAAAGTAGCTACTATCAAATAATAAAGTTGAATGTACTAATGTTATAACAGTTAATAAATAAGGTTATAAAGAATTTGAATTCAGTACTTCTATAATATTGTTATATTGTTATAATTAAATAAATCAAAGTAGGACCCATGGTGCTTTTATGTTGAAGGACCTGGCTCGTCTCAGGTAGGAAATGTTGATGTTTTTGCAGAGGACTCGAACCTTCCGGTCAACAGTTGGATGTTAGCAGACAGTTTAACAGATAACCATGAGGATTCATTCACTGTGAGCGGGCAACAAACTAACAGCTCTTCAGTTCTGCTCACACTACCACCACTACCAGTCATTACATTAGCCTGTTAGCGCAGCGCTGATTCACATGATGATTTATTCTCTGTAAGCTGGAAACAAACTAACAGCTCTGCAGTTCAGATATTCATAAGATTTACAAATTGAAGTAGTGCTCTACGGTTGCAAAATGTGACTAAATAGTCACAGTCTGGAGCTCTGCAAAAGCCCTGCTCTGTGTGTGCGTGTGTGTGTGTGTGTCTGTGAGAGGCAGAGAACTGTAGAAGAGAGCGAGAAAACCAAACTGCCGTCACAACGTGACATTTTACACTTGATGTTCACAATAGTCATTTTATATGATGTACGTGAAAGAGGCTGCTTTTTTTTTTTAAACAATTCTGTAACTGTTTTTGATCAATGTTAAGAGACTCTATGTACTGATTGATAGTTTTGTAGGGAACCTCACTTGTCAAGCCCCTTGAGGATTTTCTGGGTTTCCTCTGCATGTCTCCTTTTATTAAAATGTATAACTGTCATTTTTAACATGTGCTAAATAAATCTAATCAAAAATGCAGAGCACTTGTTCCTACCTCCTCCTGTCTCTGGTTGGTGGTGTTCATGCTGCTCTCCAGGTCCTGCAGCAGGTTGTACATCTGCTGGATCTCAGCCTCAGTGTGAGTCATGCTCTGCACCATGTTCTGCAGCTCCACCACACGCTCATCTGCTTCTTCCTGAAATCACACCATCAGCAACTCATCATACAGCTGACTGACAAAAATGACTGCATATCAGTCTAATCTCCAAACTGCCAGCGTTCCGTATTCCGTTGTACTCACGATGGAGTTCTTGATGTTCTTGACATTCTCCCTCATCTTCTCCATCTGACTCTTCAGCTCCTCTGGAGACTCCACAATCTGAGACTTGAGTCTTCCGATGTCTTCCTTTAG
This sequence comes from Plectropomus leopardus, assembly GCF_008729295.1. Taxonomy (NCBI): domain Eukaryota; kingdom Metazoa; phylum Chordata; class Actinopteri; order Perciformes; family Serranidae; genus Plectropomus; species Plectropomus leopardus. The sequence goes on from NC_056464.1 coordinate 1,468,561, forward strand.
GTTGCTGACGTCCACCTTCACCTGGGCCTGACACACACACCCAAACTCTTACTATCTGACTGTCTTTGTGGTGGATTTTTCCCACACAGTACGGTTCACAAATAGAAGGTTCTATTCTCACTACAGTCACATACCAGTTTCTGAGTCTTCTCTGCTATTTTGGTTTTCCACTCTGCGATGGTTTCATTCATTGCATTCTGAAAGGAGATTTTATTTCACATGAGAGCACACACACAGCAGGCTCTATCATCTGGACTGTGTTTCAGCAGCACTCACCACTTCCTGGTACTCATGCATGGTGGTGGTGTGCAGCTCAGAGAGAGCAGCTGCCAGCTCGTCAGCCTCAGCCTGCTGCTCTGGTGGGATAGTCCTGAACAACAACAATTAAAAAGCCTGCAGTTGAATTTGAGTTCAATTTTTGTCTTTTATGTCTGTGGAGAGGATGTGTATCTAATTGTGTGTATCATATCTAATGTTCTGATTTCTTGTGACCATAAAATGCTTTATTATTTATGGAATAATTACACTGTGATCTTGGCATAACATTTGTTTTCACAGTTATAGAATGGATGATCATTCAATTATTTTGTTTAGAAAGAAAAAACACCTGTTAGTAAACCTGTCCACTATGTCAATTTAATGAAGCAATTAAGCTGTAGTCAATAAAGTGCCCAAGGAATGATGTTTTTCTGTTGGCCAACATGGAAGTTAGCATCGTCCGTCCTGTAAGATTTTTCCATTGGATTTTAGATTATTGCAGCAAAAAAGCTCTGTGGTAAACAAATGTTTATGATACTTACAAAATTGTTCAACAAGATAATGTAAAGAATGTAAAAAAACCAAAAGCTAACTAAGCTATAAATTAACAAATTAAGTTGTGTTCAGTTTGATGACAATTTGTAGTTTTGTTTAGCCACTTGTTAGCAACCGCCGACACATAAAAGCTTCGAGGTTCACAGTGGGGTATAAAAAACTGACGTATTTTATGTTGTAGAACACAACATGAAAGTCAGCTTGTGTTACCCACAGACCTTATTTCAGGCGTTGAACCAAAAACACATTTACTGGGGCACCCAGCGGCTAAGTTGGTAGAGCGGGCGCCCCATGTACAGAATTCATGTCCTTGGTGCAGCAGCTGTGGGTTCAATTGCAACCTCGGCCCTTTGCTGCATGTCATCTGCTCTCTCTCTCCCCCTTTCACACTTAAGCTTTCCTGTAAAATAAAGGCAAAAAGCTGTCCCCCCCCCCCCCCCCCCCCCCCCCCCCCCCCCCCCAACCAAAAAAATCTTAAAAACCCATCAACTTTTAGATGAGGGACTGGAGCTGGAAAAATGCAAAGTAATTGCAGGTTTTAGGACTCATTCTTGGGGCACGCTATAAAATGTCCATTACATATTCCCAGGTTGGTGTCTTCAAATGGGTCCAAAACCCAGAAATATTACTTTTTAAAAGATACAACAAATTGCAAAAAGGGCATAAACACATCACATCAAAGAAGCTGAAAGCAACAAAAAGCACACTCATTTAACTAAAGACTTACGTCAGTATCTCAATCTTCTTCTCTGCTTCTACATTGCCTCTGGTGTACGCCTGCAGCCTGTCCATGTCTGCCCTCTGTAAACACACAATAACTGTTAGAATAACTGCGCGCGCGCGCACACACACACACATGCAAACACATGCAAACACGCATGCAAACATGCAAACACGCACACACATGGTAACAGTCATAGCAGTCAGAAAATCAGGCGACCTTGCCTGGTCCTAAAAGTACAAGGTACAAGGTACAAGGTAGATTTATTGTCATTTTTCTTAATCATGGTTTAAGAAAAAGTGAAACTAAAGTTGATCCTAAATCATACTACAACTTTTTGGTGTTGAAGGAGAATTGGGGAGTTGAGGAGTTTCAGAAGCTGCTCTATAGTCTGTGTGTCTTTGCCTCCTTCTTTCTAAATTCAACAATCAGCTCCTTGATTTTACAGACATTGAGCAGTAGGTTGTTCTCTGTGCACCACTCTGCAAGATTGTTGATTTTATGAACTGTCGTCATTGCTTGTAATACGGCCGATGATAGTGATGTCGTCCGCATACTTCACAATAGAGTTCTCCTGATGTCTGGGAGTGCAGTCATGGGTGGACAGTGTGAACAGGAGGGGGCTGAGCACACAGCCCTGGGGGGCTCCGGTGTTGAGCACTAATGTAGAGGAGGTTTGACTGCCAACTGGAACTCTCTGGGGTCTGCATGTAGGGAAGACCAGTATCAAGTTGCAGAGTGTTGTACTAATGCACAGAGTGTTCAATCCTCTGTATGTGCTGTAAATATGGCAGATTTGACAATAAAGCAGACTCTGACTTTGACTGAAGTTTTCCAATCAGCTTCATGGGAGAGACTGTGTTGAATGCTGAGCTGAAGTCAACAAACAGCATCCTGATGTAGTTGTTCTTATTCTCCAGGTGAGTGAAGAGCAGTAGAGATGGTATCCTCTGTGGATCTGTTGGTTCTGAGAGCGTTCTGATGAGGGTCCAAGCTGGCAGGGATGTTGTCTTTGATGTGCTGGAGAACCAGTTTCTCAAAGCACTTCATCAGGATGGGGGTAGGAGCCACAGGGCGGTAGTCATAAAGACTAGACACAGCAGACTATTTAGGTACAGGAACTATGATGGATGTCATACACTGTAAAGCCCTCTGAGGCAAACCATGTTTTGTGATAATGGGCTCTATAAATAAAATTGACTTGACTCTTGAGGCAGGAGGGAACTGTCTCTTGTGAGAGTGAGATGTTAAAATGTCAGTTTTTACATTAACAAGCTGATCAACACAAGTTTTTAGTACGCGTCCAGGAATGTTGTCGAGGCCAGCGGACTTGTTTATTTTCACTCTCAGCAGGATTTTTCTAACATCTGCCGTGGTTACTGAGGGTGGCCGGTCCTCTGGAGGCGGAGTAGTCTTCACAGCTGAGTCGTAGCGAGCGTAGAATGTGTTCAGCTCTTCCAGCAGTGTGGCCTCATATATGATGGGGGCGCTCCTGCTTTTATAGCCTATGACATTTTGAATCGCCTGCTGTTGCTGTTGAGATCTCTCTCCAGTCTCTGCTGATGTCTCCTTTTAGCCTTCTTGATGCCAGCTCTCAGTCGTGCTCTGGCGATGATGTATGCCTCCTTGTCCCCTGACTGAAAGGCAGTTTTTTTAGCTCTGAAAAGAGCTTTCAGCTCTCCATTCATCCAAGCTTCCTGGCTGGGGAATGATCTCACCATTTTTTGGATCACTATATCATCAACACATTTGCTGATATATGATGTCACAGAAGATGCACATTCTTCAAGATTGACCTTGTTATCTTGAGTGGCAGCATCTAAAAGTATGCAATACCTTTAGAAATTAAGGTTGATCACTGTCCCATTATAAGCCCGACCCCCACCCTCACTAAGCGGATTAATTAGCCAACATAGTGGCCAAATTTGATTTATCCGGACATCTATATGTCTTTAAGACTAGGCGATACAATATATTTTCAAAATCTTCTGAAAACATTCTATTACTCTATGAACAGTTTTCTAATTTCATAACTTTTCCAGAAATTTCATGACAGTTTGAACTCTGTACAACAGTAATCCCTATCAGTCTGGTATTGAGCTGTCTATTTATGTGCAGAAACTCTACTCACTGCCTGGATGTTCTGATTTTGTTTGTATTGTGGGCACAGCACACAGGTTGCAACTGTATGAAAAGTAGAGACCAGGTGCCACACTGTACGCAGCACTCAGAGGAAGCTATGAAAACAGCAGTTTGCAGAATATAGCAAGTATAGTGAGGCCAAATGGCAGGCGGACAAAGCTGAAGTTGGCTTTCACATTAACTCATGATTCTGTTTACCAACAGTAGTTGACAATTCCTGCATAATATACCTTTAAAAAATCACAATTGTAACACTATATCAAGTGCAAAATGTCCTAGCTCTATTGAAGATCTGCATTAAAACTGATCAAGATACTTCTAATTAAAGTAGCCCTATGTTAGATGTGAGACCTTTCTTTAATTGGGGTTAAAATGTCTTGTGCAACCTGCAGAATTCTATTTTTTTCAACTGGCTACTGAATAAGCCAAATGGACCCCCCCCACCCCTCCACATACAAATCTGGTCTGCTTGTCCAAGATCATGTCCATCCTCTGCTTCCTGAAGTGCAGAAAGTTCATTATCGCACTGAGAACAGTCAGAGTCTTCTGTTTTTCTGGAAAGGAAGAACAATGTTATCATCCAGGGTTATCCCACATCTAGTTATCACTGTTTCAGTCCCTCTAGAATTTTAAGGGCTGTTTTTGTAACTGTGGCAGTCTGGAATGCCTGATTTTGCAGCAGCTTTAAAAAAAAAGTGATGCATGTTGTTTTTTTTAAAGTTATATTTAGATAAGATGCACATCTTAATATGATACATTTTAGGGCTATTTTGACTCAGTAAATTAAGTCATTAATAACTGTTGGGTAACATAAGCCTTGCAATGCTGACAGTAATTCCTGTCACTGTGTAAGTGACAGGCGCAGCAGCAGTATCATAATAAACATAGACAGAAACTGAACGGATCAATACGCTGCGCGCAGCCGCACAATGAAATGAGTTAAATTTGCAGTGAAGCTGCAAGGCTGTGCAGAATCAACAGATATTTCCTGAATTTGTGTGAATTGTTGCGATTGCTACATTGTCCATCCTGGAGGGACTCCTGTATGTATGTGATATAGTAGTTTCAGAAAAAAACGTACAGACAGATAAAAATGAAAAACATACTTACTTGGAGCTAGAAGGTCATTCAGTGAAAAATCGTACACCAAGCACATCGGCAAAAACTGCCGCCTGAGAAAGATCACACAGTGCTGTTGTAAATATATAGAGTGTGGATACAAATCTCACTGTAACCGCCTGTCAGAGCTGTGGCCATTGAAGTACTGAACCACGGATGGCAAAAACAGCCATGTGCTCTATTCTTTTCAGTCTGTTTGGTTTGCTTACATCTATTTAAATACAGTACATCCTAAACCCGTCATCAGCAATCAGCAATCATCCTCTCCTTCACTCTGTGGCAGTTGCAACAGAGAATATTGTGTTATATCCAGGAGAGAAAGCAAGGAAACATACATGCGCATGTAGACGCTCATGATAGCAGTCGACCCCTCATGATACACTGGATTCTGAATGTTCTCCAAAAGTGGAACCTGTGAGAAAACAAAAAAGGAAATTATGCTTTCAAATATAGAAAAGATAACAACTAGGTGTATGGTGATGGCTCCCTCTATGACGAAAATCCCCACATCACTCCCTATTGAAACATGATGTTTGTAAAGTGACATTAACCCTTTGAAATCTGGGCTTGATTTCTTTCAAAAACATGGGAATTACACAATGACCAATTGAAGAAGTGAAACAGAAAGTAACATGAAATTAGTAAGAAGTACAAGAAAATGATTTCAAAATTGGTAAAAATCATTAAACAATCAAACAAAAAACAAATGGTAAAGTTTAAAAAACAAACAACCAAGGAAATAATAAGTCATAATAAGTAGTATAATAAGTTTAAATATATTTAAAAAAATATTAGAAATTAGCTATCCAAAAATGTTCCCTTCTAGAAAATATTTTTCTATATCTACAAATTTCTTGCAATTTGCGGGACATATCTTGCCAGGTTGCTCATTGCCTTTTTTCATGATGTTTTCGAAAAAAAAAATAAAATCAATTTGCTTAGGGTTCAAAAGTTTAAATATTGAAAGGCATCTGAATGCAGCACAAGAAAAATTATGTCAATCAATAATTAATGATACTTAATATACTGAGAAAAAAAGGGAATGCAGCAGACAGCTCAGTGTGACATGGACTGTTGAGTGAAAGCATCATAAAGTAGTTAGCTGTTCTTACCATGGAGTGACACTCGGGGCGGAAACGATACAGGAGATGCAACACTCTCATGTACAATGTTTGGACGGCCTCTGGCTGGAGGAGAGAATACACGAGCGCTATGTTATTGATCTGGAATTAATGTGACCACAGAGGACTGCTAGCTGACACTCTAACAGCATCAGGCTGTTATATGCATATGTGTATGTGTGTGTGTATGTATGTGTGTGTGTGTGTGTGTGTGTCTGCACAAAGTGAACAAGTACAAAACATCAACCCTAAGTTTAACTATTTTTCTTATTTTGCAGTCAATTAATATTACGTACTTTATAAAGCATTGTTTTATGTCTCCATCTGCTGGTGAGCTATCACAATAAGAATACACATTTTATGGGTGGGGATAAAAAATAAAAAATATTGGATATCTGCAAAAAATCGAATACTGTGCATCCCTGGGTACAATATACAATATATATGACATATTAGCATGTGAGTATTGTATGGTGGTATTTTATCTTTGGCACAGTCTTCTCAACAGTTTCAATTTGAAAATCTCATACTGTAAATGGTTCAAGTGGCTTGCACAATACAAAATTCACTTACAAAGTGCAAAACCATAATCACAGACTGTCTTCAGAATAAAGACGCATAAAGATATTAAATAAATTTACCTTTACCAACGTCTTCACCATAAATGCAATACTTTACTGTCACTGTTACTGTTGATGAAGTGATTGAGGTTTACTGTGTTAAGATTTTCATCATCACAGTATAAATACTCTGTACCTTTTCATAACTGATTCGTATGTTAACTTAACTGTGTAACTGTCAGAACATCTTTGAGGAAAGGACTTTTGTATTCAGGAGAAGTGATTATTGTCTGACAGCATTCAACAAGTGATGACCTTTTTTTTAAAAAAAAATGCATTATACATTTAATGATAAAAATATAGCAACAGTGTTGTAATTCTCTAATAAACTAACGTTAATTTGGATAACGTTAGACGGATAAAATCCTCCGTTCGGTCTCTCGCAGCACTGCCAATAATTTAGCTATCAATTCCGTTATATAACGTCACTTTGCTAATTTCTAAATGAAGCTGTCAGATATTTAATGTCCGACATAAGCTCCAGAGAGGAGTGGGCTTTACCTTGGGAGCAGGAGTCAGGTCGCTCTTGGCGAAATGTTTAGCCTCTTGACCGGTCAGAACTTCTGTCCGGTAAAAGTTAACTATCGCGTCCACAGCGTAGACAGGGAACGTATTTTCTGTCATTGTCGCGATTTTAACGGCAACTAAAAACAGACAACACAAAAACTGCTTCAGCGACGACACAAAATTGGCGCCTTAACACAACTTCCTTGTTGATTTCTAGACGAAGCATGTGATTGGTCATTTCATACTTCTTCTGTGATGAGACGCATGATACAGATACTCACTCGCGCCATCTATCGCACCAACTGTGTAGAACTCCTGAACTCCCCTCCTGGATGTTTGATGGGAGAAATATTGAACTAATTTGAACCCTTAACGTCCGCTTTAATATTACACACACTCGTATCGCTTTGTGCACAAAGATTTTCAAAATCAGGCAATACTAAAATTATTATTATTTATTTTATGATTTCGTACTTTCACTGAGTTTATTTTTTAATCAATATTAATCCCAATCATTGTTATCGAATACTCAATAATTTTCACTATTCTAACCCTTTAAATGCCAGGTTTTTTTTTCGTGATGATAGTAGACACACACACACACATACACACACACACACACACACAAATGAATTATTTTCAATATACTACATGCAAAGTAGGTTATTATTTTTTTGGTGATCACAGCCTTTTTTCTTTTTTAGGTAAAGTAAATAAAACGTGTGAAAAATGTGCCTAACAGTCCCTATGGATTAACCTTGTGCTATTGTTTGGATTTCATTTATACCTAAATGTATATTTTATGGTGGTCATACCAAACAAAATGTATTTATGAGCGCAGAACCAAAGGGAAAAAATAATTAAAAAAAAAAGCTTACAGCAACATAAAGTTCAGAACATAAAACAACTGAAATAAAATGTAGCCAGGGGCAGGTGACACTAGGCACAGATTAAATAAAATACCCAAATGACACACCTTTCTGCTGCTTTTTGTATTACATTGTAAGCATTAAGAGAAATATGATATTTCATTAATGGGACCATGGGAACTGCTTTTTTTCAGTAGTTAAATTTATGTATATCAAATTTGGACATGATAATAAAAAAAAAAATGTCAGCCACACTATCATCTCATCTGTAGCACAGACATCTGTAGTCAAAGAAACCAAGCAACACGTTCCCATTTAGATAATAAAAAAAAAGGATCTTCCTTCAGAGTCATTTGAACTCTTCCACACAATTAAAATCTATGGTCTTAAAACATTTTGTAAGATAGTGGCTAGATATAGCTTAAGGGATAGGTTCCAATTCCCGTTGGAAGAGTGCACAGATTGCTCTGGTTTGTGGGGTGTAGCATAGCATTTTTTTTTTCTATGAATTACAGCCCAGGCTATTATTTGCTTAAGCCACTGAACTCAACAGTTTTAAATTTGGGAAGGGCGTCTCTATAGAACACAGGGTTTTGGTTCTTTTCTCATTAAAATTTTGCTCAGCAAAGATGGAAATACAATCAATTTGTTTCATTAAACCTCTTTTTTGTGTGTCTCTCTTGTTTGCTCTGCCGGTATTACTGTCATCTTTGGTGGGTTTGGTTTCAGTCAAATCAACTGAATAGGTGAATTGGAGGAAATTACCAAGCTGTGTGCAACACATCCATATTGACAAAAGTTTAAACATTTATATTTCTATGTGAGATCTAAGCAGCTAACTAACATTATTTCCAGTAGGTAGCCAACATCCATGGTTTTATATATCCAAAGAACTTCTTTAAAAATGAACTGCATGGTAACGGGGCGTCTAATAGAGACGGGCCTTTATTTGTCATTATGTGTAGCCACACTGGGCTGGTAAAAGGGACTGGGTGTCTGATTTGGACAACATCTTTGTTTTCAAAAGCTTATGAAAACAATCAAGTCTTTTCTTGTGCCAATTGTTTTGAACGTTTTTTGCCCCCCGTTTTTCTTGTATTACCTTTTTTTTTTTGTTTTGTTTTCTTCATATTCCCGGTCCACAGGGGGCGTTAATGCAAGACAGTGTTAGAGTGCACGTGACACAACACGGAAGTAACTGGTGTGTTGTCTGGATGTTTCATGTCGGTGACGGTGGAGATTGAGTGTTTCATTTCGTAGTCCGAGCTGACAGTGTGACATGACTTGATTCGGTGCCGGTGAGGCGGTAGTGTGCAGGTCGCCACAGTCCGGGTTTTGAGCGGTAATGGCGCTGAACTGGGCCGAGAGGATCTCTGCTTTCTTCCGCAGTCCGTCCCGCTTCCTCTCCGGGACCACAGCCGAGGCTTTCCTCGCGGAGCTGCTGCGCGAGCTCCGAGATGACAGAGCCACGTACAGTGTCAAGGTAAACGACAGTAATAAAGATAATAATAATAGTAATACAATGAAATATAATATATAACGTCAGTCTTCTGCCACGCTTCATAAACGTGTTGCTCCATTTGCCTACCTACGAAAATATTAGGCATTAGGTGTTTAATTAGCCAGCTCATAAACGTGAAATTGTCACATTCACCGAATGATAGCCTCCGATAACCGCCTTTACTTTTTTCAGACACCTTTTACAAGTATTTCGACCTTCGAACCCTCAGCGAATTGCTGCGGCTGCTTTCGAAAACATTAAAAAGTAAATTATCAACTTGGTAGTAAATAGCAAGAAATTTATGTCATAGTTATTATCATCGAGTGTGTTTTTTCCTAGGTAATTGTTTGTTTTAAGTTGTAATTTCTATTTCGTTTTTTTAATGTTTGTTCATTTTGTCGTTTTGGGTTTTTTTTTTCTTCTTTTAAATAATAATTTTCAGTTAATTTTCTTGTATGTTTTAATAATATCTTGCGAATTTTGGGGCATTTTTGCTTCTTTTGTTGCTCATTGCCTTCTTCCCATGTTTTTTTTTAATTTTCATTTTTTGTAATTCTCTTATCAGTTTATGTGACATAATTACATGACCAAATGAACATGAAGACCTTTCAGTCATGTAAAAAGGAAAAAAAGATATGCAAAAATATAGAATAAACAAATAAATTGGGGGAAAGAATAAGAAGAATAAGGGGGTGTAATTAAAGAAATCAAAACAATAAAATAAAATAGATAGAAAAGTAGACAGTAGAGACTAACAAACTCTCTCTCTCTCTCTCTCCTCTCTCTCTCTCTCTCTCTCTCTATATATATATATATATATTACTCTCTCTCTATATATATATATATATATATATATATATATATATATAACGTGTGTGTACTGTAGACAAGAGTATTGGGTCAAAACATACATGTAGATAAGTGGGTAGTGAGTATTAGTTACACTATAATATGTTTCTGATACATTCTTACACCTTCTCTTCTCTCAAATTAAACGTCCTTCCCATATTTTTTTACAGATATCAAGCTAAACTGGTCGGGTTTGAAAGGGTCATTTGCTCGATTTTTAAAGAGAGTTTGGCCTGTTTCAGTCTCAACATAATGTCCAACCATGTCAAACTACCCCGAAAACACAGGTTCCAGCTTCTGTAGTCAAATAAAATTGGATGGTTTTCTTGGTCATTTAAACATGGTGTCCAAGCTTTAGCCCTGATATAAACCAGGATTTATTGGCTACATACAGCCTGATTTTAGACTGTATTTTAAAATAATCATTTAATATATAAAAAAAATACATAGAAACACTGCATACCCCCATGTTTACATCATGAATGTTAATTTTTTTTCAAATACACAGATTCTGTTTACTCTTTCATCGAGGCTAAGACTAGACCAGATTACTAAACTTTCACTTTTCAGCCTTGAATAACCGAAATCTAAACATCCAACAAGAAATAGACATATAATTGACATTTATTAAACATCTTTTCATTGTTAAATTGCTGAGTGGTTTATTTTTGACTCCCGGTTGGACTAAAATAAACAATTTGAAGTTGTCATCTTGGGTGTGAATTACGGTATTTATAGCACTAACACACATGAACACATCTGCTTCTAAATTTTTCGAAAATAAGAATAATACTGGATACATCATTGAGACACCCTCATAATGGGTTGAATGGGGTGATTTCATTTACATGTTTCCTTTAAATTGTATTTATTTACTTTTCTATTTTTATTTACTTTTTCATCCAGTATACATAGTATGTTGGCTCCTCCTGCTGGGATGCACTGTTTATATTTTGAGGTGGTGATGTATAATTAACCCCGCCTGTAGGCTTCTTCTGTAACATTGCCAAATCTACACACTGAAGAGATGTGCCTGGCCTGAAATGTCCATGTGGCAATAAGAAAATTATAACTGGAGTACTGTCCTGAAATTTACAATATTGACAACTGAAGTTTTTCAACAAAGAAGCTAGTTTTTTTTATTGTTTTATCGATTGCTGTTTTGTGTGTGTGTGTGTGTGTGTGTGTGTGTGTGTGTGCGCGTGCGTGCGCGTGTGTACTTAAGTGCTTGGTATTATCTTGATGTTTTCCTTTTTACAATTGTATATTGAATCTAAGTCTCTGAACTCTAACAGGTCCATAATTCTTGTGTGTGTCCCTCTTCAGGTCCTCCTGTTGTCCCCTCTGTGTGAGTACCCGACCCTGCTGTGTCCCTCAGACTCGGTGGGTGAGGAGACAGCCCTGGAGCTCATGTCAGTGTTGGACCAGTGTCCTCCTAAGTCTGTTCAGTTCCGCTGTCACCTCCTCCTAGCCCTCACCTCTGTGCTGGTCTGCACCTCCTGCGTGAGCAGCCGTTCCCGTGCGTCTCAGGACTTCCTGGAGCTGCTCCTTCAGATAGCCCAGGACACCAGTGACCTTCACGGTGATGGTGCTCTTCGCTCTGTGCGGGCCACAGTTTGTAGCTGCCTGCAGGAGCTGGAGGCTAGCTCTCCTGGCCTCCTCTCACAGCGCCTCGAGCTCTTAGGTGGGCTCCGGCAGCGAGAGACATCCCGGCTGCACCAGGCCTACGCAGGACTCCACAGTCTGGTGTTAAGAAATGCTGTGTATCAGCTGACCCAGGATGCAGGAGCTGGAGCAGAGGATCTGAAGGCTCTACTGGGAGGAAACACAACATTTGCATGGGAGGCAGAGCTGGACTCCGGCCCGATGGATAACACAGACTCAGCCGTACTGTGCTCTGTCATCCTGGGCCCCATGAGCACCGTGCCCACCCTGCAGACCGGGCCTGACTGTAAGGAACTGCGATCAGTCCTGTCCTCCCTCCTGGAGGAGTCCTACCTCCTCACTCCTGTGTGTCAGGCTGCTCTGCTCCACAGACTGACAGAAGTGGTTGCCATGGTTCCCGGTGTCCCTCCAGCCATATTCAGAGCTCAGCTGCTGCGACTGCTGGGCACCAGCGAGGTTTGTGTCTGATGGAGTTAATGAGTCCATGTTTCTCTCACTTGTTTGTCTCACTGGTTGTTGTTTATGAGCATTTTCCTTGATGCAGTATTAAAGTTGTAATCCTTAAAATTTTCCTCCAGGCTGACCTGGTAACTAATGGAGTGGGCGATATGGCCCTTAAAGAATATCATGATATTTCAAGGTAATTTCATGAAAACAATATTCTTGACGATATGACAAAATACTGAAAAATATATAGAAAATATGATTTAAAAAAACATAATTTAGTGTTATTGTTTTATATGTCAGCAATGTAACAACTTGTCTTAAAATATATAGTGAAAACTAAACAAAAACGAGTTTCAGATTCTGTACAAATAAAAATCGTACAGCAAAATAAAAATCAACTTTTTAACGAGCCGTTTGAAGCCTTCCCTCGCGATAGTTTGAATTGGCTTCATATCTTTAGCCAAACAAAATGTGATGGCTTCTGTGAGGAGTGCAACTTACGAAAGATGCTGGGCTGAGCCAGTGTATGCTGTCTGCTTGAGCTCGTTGCATTTGTTGTTGTTGTTGGCGTGCTCTCCTCGCAGGATTTTTGGCTCTCCTCATACTTCTTCGAGTGCTTCTGTTTGAAGTGGTGAAATAAGTTTGATGTGTTGCCCCCCTTTGTTGTGACAGTCTTGTTGCAATTCTTACATATTGCCATAGTCTGTACATCTGATCTTTTGTAACCAAACCATTCCACACTACTGAAGTCGATATGATATGGCACACTCCTACTGTTAACACCCCGACGCAGCCACATTAGAACGGTTTCCTTTAACCCTGAAATTAGGTAAATTGAAATTCTAAACGTAAAACATACCTAATGGAAACACATCAATTAAAAAAACCCTCCTGTTTATTGCAATAAAGTTTGTCACTCACATGAGGGGGTATTCAAGGAGATTCTAAAAAGCCATATTTGTACAAACTGCAATGGAAGTACTTTTTTGTCTTTTCTTGGTCACGTGATGCTATGGCTATATGCTTGTCAGTAGGAACTGGCTCCCTAATGATGCAGCAGGTGCTACAGGAGATGTTATTGCATCACATAACTCTTCCAAAGTTGAGTGGATCATCTACAGTTTTGAATCCACAATTCCTCTGTGAAAATGTGTACTTTCAGCTCCCAGAAATCCCTCATATGTAGCCGCTCCCATGTATAAGGGGCTCGCCTTTCCATTATGGCTCTATAACACACCTACGTGGCCTTGGATTGGAAATAATAACGGCTAGTGTGGTGGCTGCAATAGAAATAAAGCTGCTAATGTTTTAACATCCATCACCATGCTTCTTGGAATGTTATCGCTAGAATCTTGGTTTATGTGTGATCAGCGCTTTTCAAGTTAAGTCAAGTCAATTTTATTTATAAAGCATATAACAAATGAAATACAATCCTGGCTCAAAGGAAAGAGAAAGAGAGAGGGGAGAGAGGGAAAGAGAGGCACAGCAATAGTGGAAACAGACGCATGTCATATTACAATAACGATAGGTGTGAAATTATTAAATGCACTCTAATGATATTGTGGGTGTTGATGAGTCTCATGCGTGTTTAGTTTTTCCAATTGATTTCAGTTATTTCAGCCTCCATTTTCACTGTAGCAAACTCTTACCATTACTGTGAAACAGCATTAAAATATGTTTTTTGGAAAAAAATTAGGAGAGAAATAGGCAGTGCTGTAACATAATTTTGATATATATTCAATCAGCATTGCCTAGTTTTACCATTTGATTGGATTTCAGTCCAAAATTGAGAGACAGAGGGGTGGGTGTGTCTCTGGATCAGCCGTATACTCTTTGTGTCTGCTGTGGCAGCATGGGTGGTGTGCAATACAAAGTACAGCCTGTAGTTCGAGCAACAGCCTGAAAGCCAGAGAAACTCTGCCATATAGGAAGTTTACCACAATTCATCTGCACATCACACCCACATTGTTTTGATAAAAAAATGGTTGAAAATTGAAGCGTCCTTTAAGATGTTGGTCAATAATTAGCCTTTTCCCATCATGCCAAGACAGCCACCACCACCTGGAACACATTCAGTCTCAAAACGGTTTTCTTACACTTTCCGGGTTGAATGACATGTTTCCTGGAAACAGTGTGCCACGGGCTTTGAGTTGCATTTGCTCTCATTTGGTGGGTGTGTCAAAAGTGCATCCAATTAGCAATGATGTGTATTTAAACCACATTCTGATAGATGTTTACCATTTTTTATTTAACATTTGCTTTTTTGCCTTGTTTCCCATGCCAAAGAATCCCATTTCACCTGAATAGAATCAAACCCTGCCTTCTTAAAAAGCAGTGTTCTTACATAATGCAGCAGGGTTGCCAACACACCACCATTTACCATTTTGCAATATGTCGTCGTGGCTGGACAGCCCTAATTTCATGTTGAGGGTGGCACATAGTGTTTTTACAAACGACAGCAGGGAGCGGTAAAGCTGTTTACCTTGCTGAGGGGTCAGAGGTGAGGAACCTGTCACCTTCGCCCAACAGCTCACTGTGGCTGCTCCTCCTGTCTTATTACTTTAGGCAAAATCTTAACATGATCTGATGTAAAGTGTGGGAATGACTGTGGGAATGTTTTTGTTGAAGCATTTTTAGCGATGAAAAGCAGGTGATGATAACTTTGGTGACATACATAGGGTTTCCTGCAGCTGCTTCATAGTAAAAAGACCTCATTTGATTCATCAGTTAAACGCTTTTTATTTAAAGCACATTGCTTTAAGGATATATAAATACTGGGTTTACATTAAAGGGATACTTTGCTGATTTTTAACCAGCTTTATATTAAAACAATGTGGGTAGTCCTTCCATCTAGCCAGTGCCTACATTGAATTTTTCAAATTGTCACTCCCTCTTATCACGCTGCCAGCTTGGTGTGCCTTGCAGGTATCCCAGCATGCTCTATGCTGTGAAACAGTTGCTTATAATATACAATGAATGGGAGTGAATTTCTGGCAGCATACTGAGAAGACTGAAACCATTTACATATCTGTATGCTAAATATAAAGCTCCAGCCAGCAGATGACCTTTTTTAGGCAGATAGTGTTACCTTTAGTCACAGCCAGGCTTCCAGTTTCTTCTTTTTATGCCTCCAACGCCAGAGACGTTATGTTGTCCGTCCATCCCATTGTAACAAACCCAGTACCTCAAGAACATCTCTAAGGAATTTCTTCAAATTTGACCCAAACGCTCACTTGGACTCAGTGATGAACTGATTAGATTTTTGTGGTCACAGGCCACTATGACCTCATGAAACATGTTTTTGGCTATAACGCGAGAATTCATACACTCAAATTTCAAAGGCCAACTTTATTGTGACGACATATTATTCGATATAAGACAAGTTTCTGGCCTTTAGTCAACATCATAACTCAGGAACATAAGGGGAGATATTTGGTCAGATACTTGACTAAACTTGATAATTGACTGATCTGTAAACTGTTGATTGTAGAGCTCCTTTATGCTGTGGGGGGAAGATGTGAGTGAAGCATTCGTGTTTTCACAGACATGGATATAAACAGTAAGTGTAACTTGACTGGTGTGTGGAGGCATACAACCACGCAGCAGTAAATCAGAAAGCAGAAATCAGACAGCAGAAATACAGAACTTATAGCAGCAGGCAGCCCTGCAGAAGCGTCACAGCAACAACACTGCCAGTGTGAACACTGAGCTTGCAACACGCTGCAGTTCGGTGGGGTTGCCGTCACGCTCTGCTCACATATGCAGTGTGTTCAGGTGTAAAGGGTTAATATCTACAGATTTGACATACTGAGACTTCCTGACTGACAGTGACTCTGTCTCCTCCTTCCAGGTGTGCCTCCTCCACAGCACTTTGCTGATGAAGTGTGCGTTCACAGACAGTCTGTTCAGCGCAGAGGATGAAGCCTTCATCCTCCAGCGGCTGGTGATGCTCTCCCAGCACCCACTGCTCAGTACACCTGAGAAGCTTTTCTACATGGACTGCATCCTGCACTTTCCTGAGAACCGGCCAATCAGCTGTGGCGACGGAGACGAGACCCTCCCTGTGTTGCTGACCCCGCGGCTGGCCTCGGCTCTGGTGCCCACCGTGTTCAACGACAGCGCCACCATGCTGGCTCGCCTCAACCTGCTGGCTCTGGTCTACCTGGAGGAGGGCGAGGAGGGGGAAGAGGGGGGCAGAGGGCTGGCCTACCTCTCCGCACACCTCAGCTCGCTGCTGCACATTGTGGAAAACGGAGGCAGCCGAGAGATTGTCGTCACCTTCTTCAGAGTCGCCTTCCTCTTCCTGTTGTACTTCTGCCACGTGGAGTGCTACTTTCACAGCCTGACGGAGCAGCTGAGTCAGCTCTACCTCCGCCACACCCACCTGGCTCCACACCTCATCAACTTGGCAGACCAGACCCAGGACAGGCTCCCTGAGTCCGGCTGGGCTGTGGGGTTCCTGAAGGCCCTGCAGGGGGTCATCACAGAGGCCCCGCTCACCCAGCTCACCCTACAGGACCTGAGCCGGCACCTCAAGGTGCTGGCTCGGGTGGCGGAGGAGAGAGAAATCCCACAGCGCAGCACACTCTCCTTCTTGTCCAGCGTCATCACTCCGTCTTCTTCCTCTCTGTGCGTAAGCGGTGACTGGCGTCTGGGGAACAGCCTGCTGGGGGTCTGCCGGGTCCACCCCAGCCTGGACTCGCTGCTTGTCCCTCTGGCTGACATCCTGCAGCATCTCAGCTGCCGCTATGGAGACACAGACATCCAAGACCACGCCCGCCTCTACTACACCCTCCTGACCACACTATCCAGGGAGAAGCTGGCCGGGGTTTTGGCGCAGGGCTCAACAGAGGGAGGACGGCAGGTCAAGAAGCACTCGCTGTCCAACATCATGGCAGAGAGCGAGGGGCTGACGGGCCTGCTGAACATTCACCACACAGAGAAGACAATCATCAGGCTGACGGAGGCGCATTCTGAGCTGCAACAACACACACTAACTGATGAAGAAAGTGACCTTAACCAGAACGGGACGGACGCCTGCCAAGGAGAGGTGGACGCAGCTCTGGAACAATACAGAGCTCAGTTTGATGTCCCTAACTTCACCTCAGAAATCACCTTAAACTACCAGCTGACTCACACTGACGCCGCTGATTCCCGCTTTGATCAGCTCTTCAGCATCCGCCTCCACTTCAGCCTCACAGACGACCATTATGAAGAACTGAGGGACATCAGTGTCCCGTGTCTGTTCAGAGAGAGGCCATCACCCAAGGTCCAGCTGAGACTGAAGCCCAGACAGCCCTACCCCACCACCCTCCACGCCAGCGCCATTTTCACCACCCAGGACGGCCTGTCCTGGCTCACCGTCCTGCCACACATCCATGTGGCGTTCCAGCAGGCCTTCATGCCTCTGCCCGCCCCCTCAACATGGGGACGAGGCGCCAAGCTGAACCTGTTCCAGGCTTTATGGGACAGAATTAGCTCTGAAAGCGGGGAGGACTGTGCGACCAGCCTGTTCTGCTGCCAGATGGAGGAGGTAGCTCTGACTGCCCTGCTGCGGACACACTTCCTCCCTCACCTCCTGTCAGAGCCGTCTGATGAAGAAGAGTTCAAAGTGCTGTTATTCCTCCCACCACAGTCTCACATCCTGCTGAGGATCAGGGCGGAGGAAGATGCCGTGCACTTCAACATCGCCACAGATAACTGGCAGCTTCTGCCTCACATCAGTTCTTATCTTCTGACAGTCACATCCTCACAGAAAAAACACTGACTGATGCATCTATCTGGATAGTTTTTAACTTTTAAAAAGGCTGATTTTTAACTAAATCATCCAACTTTTGTCAGCCCTTTAAAACTCTAATTGTACTTCTAAATAAATTACTGAAGACATTTGATATAAAATAAAGTTATTTGACTTCAATTGTCTTGAGCTGAAATGAAACAAATGTGTCAAATATTTTGTCATCTAAAAGGTACAATCAAAACAACATTACTGGTACAGTCAATTAACAAAAGACAAAACCCATAATCTACCTGATGAGTTGCACAAGATCTGATTGTACTCCTTAATAAAAATCAGGCCATACAAAATCATGATCAGAACACACAAACAGAACCACCTGTAGGACATGAAAGGATCCCTATGAACTTTTGCCTGTGAATGAAAGGCCAAAAAGGCTGAACAAAAGTTCAGTGTTTCATGCAAAAACCATTGGCATGTAAACGGCCCCTCGGTTGGTTGCGGTCTGCAGCTTCACCACTGGTTGCCACTAAATTCTACACACTTGACCTTTAAAAAACCAAACTTCGCTCAGTCAGATCTTGTGTGTTTTGGGGGCCTGAAAACGCAAACTTTTTTAACTGGGTTCCAGAGTTTAATTTTTTTTGAAAAGAGCCAGAGTTTGGTTTGTCCGTTCTGGGATACGACAGAAGCAACATGGTGACTGTGGAAAAGGACCTGCTGTCTATGTACATATAAAGCACTCTTTAAGGTAACAAAAATGCAACAAGTCAAGTCAGTTTTATTTATAGAGCCCATTATCACAAAACATGTTTTGCCTCAGAGGGCTTTACAGTGTACGACATCCCTCTGCCCTTAGACCCTCACATCACCCAAGAAAAAACTCCCAAAAAGAACCCCTGTAATGGGGACAAAAAAGAGGAAGAAACCTCAGGAAGAGCGGTAGAGGATAGTGAGGGATCCCTCTTCCAGGACGGACAGACGAGCAATAGATGTTGTAAATAGCAAATGAAATACAATCATGGCAAAAAAGAAAGAGAAAGAGAGAGAGGGGGAGGAGAGAGGGTGGGGGGGGGGGGTGGGGGGGCACAGCAATAATAGAAACAGATGCATGTCATATTACAATAATGGTAGGTGTGAAATTAGTAATTGCTCTCTATGATGATGTTGAGAGAGATGATAACAGTCTCATGCATATGTTGGTAGGGAGTTGTCCAAAGGCAAGATCACAGCATCAGCGCAACCTGGACCAGACCACAATCAGGGCGAGCGACAGTTGTTGGTTTCAGGTAATTGTGCAGTAATGAAAACATAGTATGAGTATTAGGTTATATTCTGTTTCTGCCACTAGATGTCACTAAATCCAGAACACTGGACCTTTAATCGTACACACCTTTCACATCCTGCTCCTCTCACATTATTCTGGTCTACAGTTGGTGGTAACATGCCAACAAAAGCAGTGAAGAAGAAAACTGCTAGATAGCAAACAGGGATGTAAAGAATAAACAATTTACTTTTTTAAAAGCTTTACACAAATGATTTTATCATCCTTAAGCCTCCACGTTTACAGGGCATTTTGGTAAGAAACCCTGAATAAGCTGTTACAGCTCATTCTGATGATGAGTGTCAGTGAAGCAGCTTTGACAAAGGCCGAGAAGTAAACATTTCAAAACTTTATTTATGAAGTGTCCATGCACAGGCTTGCCATTGAAGCCTGCTTTGATATTTTCAGTTTGAGAATCATTCATAATGTTTCACATTTATAAATTCAACAGCAGCAGCTGATGAGTATACAAATAAAAATGTGCAGTGATGCGTTGTGCACAAACGTCAATCAAAGTTACCAAAACAGTGTGAGGTGATTTGATAACAGCAATCCCAATCTATGTATGGATTTGCAAATTAGCCTGCTGTGGGGCTAATAATAAAGGGTTATTTATTTTGGCCTGTCCATTAAGACTATAGTGTCCAACGTGTCCTTTTAATAGTCCAGTCCTTTCTGCAGTTGAGCAGTCCTTCAGTCAGAGAGGCCCTTGAAGTTGGGCTCTGTGTAGGGTGGTAAGGCAGTCTGCTGGCTCAGCAGTTTGTCCATGATGGCGATCTCTGAGTCCCTCTTCTCCACCTCGTCCATGGGCGTCCAGGACATGTCGTGTTGAAGTTTGAATGCACCAACAAATGTGTGAGGGCAACTTGGACCCCATTCCTTCAGACAAAGGAAGCAAACTATGGTGAGATGTGCAGCACTTAATTTCAGTTTACAAAACTACAAGTCCCTTTTTAAAGTCCCTGTTAAAGAGCTTTGTGATTAGGAGAGTGTTGACAGAAACTTTTTGATGGACATTTCTAAATCATTTTTCAAGCAGATTTCAACTCGTTGTAGCTTCTGAAGTTTGATGATTTTTTTTGTGTCTTTGTCAAAATGAACGACAACTTTGGGTTTTGAACTGTTGGCCAGAGGAATAGGAATAGGAATATCAGAGTTTCTAACATTTTTAGGACTACTCAAAATAAGATCATCTGTAATAAATATGAGTCTGCGTGCTGGGTTTAGCTCTGGAGCTCCCTGACTTGATCTTGATCTATCTAAATTCCCTGCCATCTCATAAATCCCATGACCACTAGAGACCCTGTCATACCTGAAAAACACGCTTAGATAAAACTGCAGCCAGTCTAATCCGGCCTGAGCGGCCTGTGTTTTGGCTGCCTGCTCACCATCAGCTCCCTTCTGGCTTAAATGAACTTTGAACACCAAACACCTCTAACTGTCACCGTTACATACAAGCTCACCGGTGTTTGGTCACCATTCACGTGTGGAACTTGTCCTCAGGGCGTGTTAAGTAACAGCTTCTGTGCCTGCATGTTGTAACACTTTGTGTCCATGCAGAGGGACACAGCAATAGAAGCAGCTTATAAGTGTGTGTCATACAGACCTTAGGAGAGATGATGGAGAAGTATTTCTGTCCAGATGGCCGCTGGTAGAGGTAATACATGTTGCCTGGTTTCTTCACTATGTTACAGGCGGCATGGTGGAGGTCAGAATCTCTTTTAGCATCTTCTAAAACCTGAAAAAGAAAAAGATGCGTCTTGGACTCAAAGTGTGCCTCATTTTTTAGTTATCCAACATACTCAGACATGATATGTTTTCCTTTTTACTAGTGTCCTTTTTTCAAAGATTTGAGTTGCTGACAGTCAGACCAGAATTCTGTAGTTGTAAACTCCAGCTGAGGAGAAAACCATGGAGGAAGTGAAACCTGTGAACAGAACAGTCACTCTTATGACTCTGACTCACTCTGAGATCACCTCTACACTCACTCACAAGGGGAAAATAAACTATTTGCCATTGTTTGGGGGGGTCCAGTTGAGAATCACTGGTTTAACAGTCCACAAAAAATAGAAAAAATAAACATTTTGGAAATGTTCAGCAATTTAGAAGAATTAAGTAGATATAGACAATTATTTTTGAAAAGTTAGGGGAAATGTCTAGCGAAAAATTAAATGTATATGTTTTGTGATTTTATATTTAAAATTATGTTACAACATTATTGTTACTTTAGTTAGGCTCCTATGGTAAAAGCTGTGGCCAGGGTGTTGTAACTTGTCCAGTCAGCAGAAGGAGCTGCAGAGCTGCTGGTCCCAGCTGTAAAACCTAGAGTACACTCAGCATTTGTGTATCACTGCTACATCTATTACTGCCCATTCATTGTGTGTTGGTTTTTGCTACTTACCTTTCTGGCCTGCTCCTGTAAGTATCTGATCTGGTCAGCAATGACTGTCAGCCTGTTGCAGGCGTTGGCTTTAATGAAGTCATCTCCCTAAAAACAAAGAAAACACCTTTCCAAGACTGTTCTGTCCATCCCCAACAAGAGATGTTGCCCTGTTTAACGTGACAGTTTGTTATTTGAAAACATGAATCTCAGTGTGAACCTTCTGTACTTGTGATGCCAGGGCCACCAAGTCCATGGGGTCTCCCACTCTGTTGGTCTGGTAGGAACTGACCAGTTCCAGACCGCTGGGGGAGCTGCTGCTCTCAACCAGAGTCACTGCAAGAACCACGCAGTTCAGGTTACATCACAGTTTTATAATGCAGGGAGTCACTAGGAGAATCCTTAATATCCTTGTGAAGGCACCCAAAACTGATGCTTTACTGGCAGGGCTCAAACTACTGCGACTACTCTAGCTGATATTAACGTTACACTAATACTGTCCCAGTATGAACCTTACTTTACTATCACAGCAGCTGCTGCTACCATTGCTTCTAAAAACATCATTATTCATGTTAAGCATAGTAATGCAAAGCAGTGACTGCATTTTTTCATTTATTAACACGAAACCTTTGAGTAGTTTTCAGTCAACATCTCCACACCAACACTCTTGTCTCCTAATTTTTTATTTTTGTTACAGTATTCCAGCATCGACGCAGTCTACAACAAAACTGATGGTGAACCAACTTCTCTGAACATTTACTGTATAATAATTGGTGTCAGTTAAATGCAGATCACATTATCTACTATCGGATAACAGTGAACAGCAATACTAGACCACAGCTGTTACAACAGTCACGTTGTCCCACTGTTTAACCGGCCGGCTGCTGGCTAACTTAAGCTAACTGCACCTCATATGGACAAAAAAATATATATAAACAAATAGGTAATGTTGGCAGGGTGCTCTGACACGTTGAGACACCTTTAACTAGTTCTGCTCGGGACAGTGGACATGTTTGACATGGTATTCATTAAGTCTCTCAGTAAGTCTATGATAGCCTACCTGTGGTGGTTTTGTCGGGCTGGTTGGGAAGACTGACCGTCCTGTCCATGCTGTCTTCTCTCCGTTTTAATACAAATTTGTCCGTTGACAGGTTTTCACTCTTTCTGACTAGCTGGTGCTTTCATAACCAGCTAATGTTAGACTAAAAATACAAATACCATAAAGTACCGGAGGTATGACAGGGTCCTAAATCTCCTCCCCTTTTTTTCTATAATGGTCGTCCTGCTTTGTGCCTGTATAAAAGTCTTTAAAATAAAAAGCTTTATCGGAGCTATTTATAATTATGAAATAAATTTTTAATTTTTCAACATTCATTGAAATGAAAATAAAATCAAATTATATTACATATAATTTATTTTATTTTCAATATTACTTGGATTTCTTTTCAGGCGTGTTAACAAAAATCCCGGCCTCGCGACAGAACATCTAAAGAGGCGAAGATGTGTCACTGTTGAGAAACCAAAGAAAAAAGAAGTCCAGGAAACTATATCTTATTGTAGAATATTTTTCCCTGGCACTGGGCAGGATATGAACAGCTGCTGGGTTGTATCGGTCACATCATAGCCCGCAGAAACCCACAGAGGGATAGACCAGAGTACACCTAAAGTGGTATCCTGGATTTTGTGCTTCCTTGGGCTACGTGTTTCTCCCATGATCCATTGCGTGCACACTTACACAAGTTTTATTTCTAACAAACGTGGTGAAAGCTGTGTCCCATGTATTAATTATTGTAATGTGTTGGTAAGAAAACGCATCTGCTCAGGAACCCAGTATAAGAGCATACACAAAAACATTTATTTTCTTAATAACAAGATACTTCCAAAACTAATGCCAGGGGTCAGCACGCCTGGGTCCCTGCCCCAGCCTGCAGCCTGGCACACAATATACCCGATTTTGATGCTTGTCCCGGATGGTGGCAGCTCCACGTGGTCTCTTGGGGCTGAGCTCAGTAAGGCCCCATTTTCCACGGCTCGACCACCAAATGCTTGCCAGCGAGCTCCCCACCCAGGTCTGGCTCCAGAGGGAGCCCCGGTATCTCCATACCAGGCGAGGTAGTCAAGGTCTGAAGTTCTCAAATACCTCTGCTTTGAACGTGGTTTCAGTGTAAATAATACTGATGCCAAAAAGTACCTTCTGTGTCCGCATGATACGCCCCTGGGTGGCATTTGCTGAAAAGACAGCTGAACAGAACTGCTTGACTTGTTACTATATGGCGTTGGACAGCCAGACAGCTGGATGTGGCAGCATGTGCGTTTGTTGACGTACTGGCATTGGTTGCCGTGTGCTTGTCTTATCTAAACATAATGTGCATGTCATCACAACATGTGCGTTTGTTGACATCACAATAGCGCCTTCCCTGAACATCAACAGCAGACGCAGAAGGATACCCAGAGCGTCATATGTAGACACAGAAGTCCACTACAAAACGGCAACATATGATGAGTTGGGATGAGACCATGTTGTGCTGAGACAAAACAGTGTTACAACCATACCTGGGGGGTATTCCAGAAAGTAGGTTATGTGAAAACTCTGAGTGTGTTAACCCTGAGATGAGGGAAACTCTTTGTTGTCTCTGTGTGGGACTGCACCAAAATGAAAATCAAAATGTGTTTAATTGAATATTGAATATTGAATATTCCTTTATTGATCCCCCATTGGGGGAAATTCCAAATGTTACAGCAGCATGAAAAAAGAAAAGTGAAATGTAACAAAGAAAATAACAATAACAAATAACAATAAATAAGTAATAAAATAAGTATGTACATAGAGGAAATAAGGTATGTACACATAATAAGAATTAAGTAATAGAATAGTATGTACACAAAAGATGGATTAGAGAATAGTACAAAAATTTGTTGTGCAAATTACTCTGGGATGAATTTTGGATGAAGCCAGTTTTGTTCCCATCAGCCAGTGATGCTGATGTTATAGAGTCTTATTGCAGATGGGATGAATGACCTGCGGTAGCGCTCCTTCTTGCAGGGTGGATGTCTCAGTCTGTTGCTGAAGGAGCTGCTTAAAGCCCCCACAGTCTCATGCAGTGGGTGAGAGGGGTTGTCCATGATGGATGTGAGCTTTGCTAACATCCTCCTCTCACCCACCTCCTCAATGGAGTCCAGGGAGCAGTCCAGGACAGAACCGGCCCTCCTGACCAGTCTGTTCAGTCTCTTTCTGTCCCGATCTGTGCTCCCTGCTCCCCAGCAGACCGCTGCATAGAAAAGAGCAGATGCTACCACAGTGTCATAGAATGTCCGGAGCAGAGTCTTGCACACTCCAAAGGACCTCAGTCTTCTCAGCAGGTGGAGACGACTTTGGCCCTTCTTGTACAGGACATCTGTGTTATTAGACCAGTCCAGTTTATTGTTAAGGTGAACACCCAGGTATCGATAGGTCTCCACCATCTCAATGTCCAGACCCTGGATGTTCACCTGTGTAGTCTGGGGTGTCTTCCTCCTGCGGAAGTCAATAACCATCTCCTTTGTCTTACTGGCGTTGAGCTGGAGATGGTTCTGCTCACACCAGTTGACAAAGTCCGTGATGACGGTCCTGTACTCCCGCTCGTCCCCCTCAGATATGCACCCAACGATGGCTGTATCATCGGAGAACTTCTGGAGGTGACAGCTCCCAGAGTTGTAGTGGTAGTCTGAAGTGTACAGGGTGAAGAGAAAGGGGGAGAGCACTGTCCCCTGAGGGGCCCCGGTGCTGCAGACTACCATATCCGACACACAGTCCTGAAGCCTCACGAACTGTGGTCTGTCGGTGAGGTAATCGATGGTCCATGCAGCCAGGTGACAGTCTACTCCCGCTCTTTCAAGCTTCCCCCTGAGCAGTGAAGGCTGGATTGTGTTGAATGCACTGGAGAAGTCAAAGAACATGACTCTCACAGTGCTGCCGGTGTCCTCCAGGTGAGTCAGGGATCTGTGCAGCAGGTAGAGGACTGCGTCATCCACTCCAATGCCCGGTTGGTATGCAAACTGCAGTGGATCCAGATGTGAGCTCACCAGGGGGCGGAGGATTCTGAGAACAATCCTCTCCATGGTTTTCATCAGGTGAGAAGTGAGGGCCACAGGTCTGAAGTGGTTGGGCTCCCTGGGGTGCGCTGTCTTCGGGACAGGAACCACACAGGAGGTCTTCCACCGTTTTTTTTTCACCTGTATGCTACAATTTTAATAAAGTGTGGTTAATGTTAAGTCAATGGACATGTACATTCAAACTTACACATTGGCACAAATGATGCAGGCAGCAGTTTTCTCCCATGCCGCTTTTCTCTCCTTAGTTGCTGCAACTGTGGTACTTTTCTTTCTAAACATGGGCTCATAGTCAGCATGAGGACCTCTAGTTCCAATGGGGTAAAGTAGCCTTCTTTTTCTCAGCCGTTGCCATGGTGAATCAAGGTATCAGGGCTCCATTGATGATGCCTTTTTATTGAGGTCGTGCACGCTGAACTCAGGGTGAACATACTCAGAGTTGATTGAACTAATTCACATTAGCTGTTCTGGAACCAAATACTCAGAGTTTCCCCTCTTGGAGTAAATCAACTCAGAGTTCAGGGGTCTCCCCTCCACAAACAGCTGGCCCCATTAATTAATTCTAGCTTAGTCCACTGCAAAGCAGCAACATGTTACAACTTGTGATGAGAACATGTTGGAATTTGCTGTGTCATCATGGTCTTTTTGATGGACAGGCGGTTTTGACGTGGTGTCTGTAGTGATGCAGACACTGTGTTGGGAACCAGAACTTTGCACCCAATCATTGTGTATTGGAAGTGACTGATTTGCTGTGCAAAGCACGCTGGGATAACTACGGTGTTGAAAAAAAACCCCTATTTGTAACAACGTATAATTCATAAAAACAGTAGCCTTGAATTTTCCTGTAAGATGAATGTTATCATTATGACACATTTTTACACTGCTTACAAGAGAAAAAGATCCAGTCAGTAAAGTTTGGTATGAAAGGTATGAGACCACAAGTGAGGACTTGTGTCATACCTGAGTCACAAATTTAATGACTGTAGAACTGACTTTGACAAAATCAAAAAAGACTTGCAACTCAACTTGGACTTTAACACCACTTACTTCACTTTCTTTTGAAATGAATTATTATTACGTAATTTCCTAAATTGCTTCATGTGAATAGTTAATTTCTTTTGCCATAAAACATGAAGCATGCAACAACATGACCTACAATGTCCCCTTAAAGATAGAATGACGTTGTAGAAGATGCTTTACAAAAACCCTAAGGGTTTAAGTGATTTTTATCTAAGCTGAGTTCAGTCTTAACTTCTGTTGCATTTTGCCTTCACACAGGGTCACATTGGACTGTGCTTTGTGGCATTATTGTAATGAGATCTACATATGGGGGCAGAGGGGGTGTTACCGGGGCTCCTGTGCTCAGATCCCACCTCCACACAAGTTAATGTGGGAGAGAGAAGTTCCAGCTCCTCCTCTGTCCCCGGCCCTCAGCTCTGCTCCCGGCCGCTGCTCGCCGCTCAGCCCGGACCCTCAGCACCATGAAGCTTCGGTATGTTTTCCTGTTTCTCTGCAGCATTTTCCCGCTGTGCTCCTCGGAAACAGACCAGGGCAGCCGCTTCGTCCTGGAGCCGTATGACTTCCTTTTCGACACGGCGGTGGAAGCCTACTATAAGGGGGACTGGCTCACTGTGATCCTCAACATGGAGAAGGCGCTCCGGAACAAAGCCACAGTCCGCAATGTGAAGGCTCAGTGTCGGCTCGGCTG
Source organism: Plectropomus leopardus (assembly GCF_008729295.1). Classification (NCBI taxonomy): domain Eukaryota; kingdom Metazoa; phylum Chordata; class Actinopteri; order Perciformes; family Serranidae; genus Plectropomus; species Plectropomus leopardus. The sequence goes on from NC_056464.1 coordinate 1,496,173, forward strand.
CGCCAACCAGACCGCCTTCGGTGAGCGGCGGTCCGGCCTGGGGGCTTCTATCCCGGGGACCGGCTCTGTGGAGGACCTGGGCTTCTTCCAGAGAATCCTGAAACGGGCGGACTGTGTCAACTCCTGCGAGACGGAGAAGCTGGGCTCTCCGACTCTGCACCAAGTCAGTGAAGAAGTGGAGCTGGAGTTCACAAAGAGGACTCCCTACAACTACCTGCAAGTGGCTTATTTCAAGGTAAACAGCGGAGTGCAGCAGCTGATGGAGGCTAACTGCATGTGTGGAGCCCCCGGCTGCAATCAGTGCTGCCCTCATGTCTCATGCAACATGTAGAACATAGACAGGCTTTCCAGTCCAACTTTATACTAACTAACGTACTCCGTACAGAGTAAAACTTTGTTACAAACACATTTTAGTTTTAGATCTTATTCAGGTCTGGACTCAGTGCTGATGTGGATCTGCATACTATAAATGCCCCAACCCCCCCAAATTCAAGACAGCCATGCCACGTCTTAAGGTGGAGTCAGCCTTACGTTAGGACGCAGAGTTTTGGGATCCAGCACTTTAAAGGCCACGGTGCTGCTTTCAAATGCTTACTGAGATAAAGTGTAAATAGGGCCGAATGCTGTGTTGGCATATTGGATTCTGCTGTAAAGTAAGATGGGCAAAGATAGTTAGGTTATATGATATATATATTGATTGTAGTAATATGTAGTTATATTCAAAACTGGCAAATTACTTTCAGACAGAACCAGGTAGCAGCAACACACTGAAAAAGCATGTGCTGAATTTTAATCTGCTACTAAAATCTGCAGAAGAAATGATCTCAAGTATTTGTGTATTTTTATAATAATTCATATTAGGGATTCACAATAATGTCAGCATATCATTGGTATCAACAGACATTGACTGTAAAATTAAATGATGGAATTGGCCAACATGCTATTTTTTGCCGATTTGACAGATTTTTTTTATTGACAAAATGAACATGAACAAAACATCGACCCAAAGCTGAAGTATTTTTTATTATTTTGCACAATGAATGAATATTGCATACATGTAGAAGCATTGCATCTGCTGGTAAACCAGAATAATGTGTATGCATAATATTATGTTAATTCCACGACAGAAGAATTGATGCTCATTTAAATCAGGTGGGGAAAAAAAGTAAATATATCGATATTGGTGTTGGTTACTGGCCAAATGAGTTGTTATATATTGGCGTATCGGATATCTGTATCCCTAGGTTCAACATTCCAACCAAGCTGGTTGCTCAGATTCTGACTTTCCAAACTATGATAATAACATGTAATAATAATATGGAATGAAGCCAAAACTCCTGCGACTGAATAGTCTTTTTCAGTTACAGGTCACTGATATCAGAGAGACATGTGGTGTTGCTGCTGTGGATTATATTGAAGGAAACAACACCACACAACGTGCTAATCTCAGCTCCATGCAATGATGCACCACCACCAAATACTGTCCATCTCCACCTAAGCAGCACCCAAACATGGATGGTTACAACTCCCACTGGTCGCTGTTAGAGGTGGAAATAACCTACAATTGACTTAATGCCTGTTAAACATTATCTCTGTGCATCCAGTCTCATTATTTTGAAGTATGAAACCGGTTCACTAAACTTATAGTTAAATTAATACTGTCTTTCATGTCAGGTTGACGAAGTTTGGTCAGTTTAAATAAGTACAAGTGAGAAATAAGATACACATTTTTTTATGAACAATTGGCCAAAAGACAGTGCAATGTGTTAAAGAAGCATTGTTAGTTCATTGTTTGGATTTTATCCTCGGCTTAACTATCTTAAACCTCATACTCAAAAACCTGTGAACACCAGGTAACATCTGGCTTTTTAATGCAATGGGAACGCGAACAATCAGAGTTCAAACCCAGGTCAAATGACTGCAATAGAAACAGGTTTTCATATCCTCCGGCTTCGATCGGCATAGATGGAAATACAACACCACACAACCTGCTAATCTTAGCTCCATGCAATGATGCATCACCACCAAATACTGTCCATCTCCATCGAAGCAACACCCAAACCAAATTAGTCTGCACCGAGTTTAAAAGAGAGACAGAATAAGTAGATATTTGAAGAGAAGAAACCACTGAAAAGTTTTCACAGGTGTCTGTCCATGTTGCTCTCTACTGTTTACCTGTTATAATCCTATCCTATCCATGACATCACATGGATACACCAAAACAACACACACATGCTTGCCGTGTACACAGCTCTGCTCTACTGGCAATGGGAAAACAGTCTATTGACTATTTTTAGCAGGTTTAACTGTTCTTAAACACTGCAATCACTCTTTAATTTGGGGGGGGGATCAGCAACAGTTTGCTAACATGTAAACCATAAAAATGATATTGTGATAATATATTAATTTTGTTTTTATAGTTCTAATATAATGTAGTTATATTATATGTTGCCCTACCACAGAGGGTTGGACAGACTGACCCTGCTTGGGAGGCACATGGTAGCAGAGCAGACTCTTGCAGGGCAGCAGTGATCAGTGCTGTTATTAAGCTCTGTAGGTATTTTGAGGTGTTTTACTGAAAAACACATCTTCAATAAGAGAGGCCGAGCTGAACCTGTGTGTTTTCAGATCAATAAGCTGGACAAGGCTGTGGCAGCTGCCAACACATTCTTCCTGGCCAACCCGGACCACATGGAGATGAGACAGAACCTGGACTACTACAGGATGATGGCAGGAGTACAGCCGGAGGACTTCAAAGATTTGGAGGCCAGGCCACATATGGTGAGTGTTAACTCCTTTTCTGATCACTGCTCTGGCCTTTTTGTCCTGTTAGCCTCAAGGCCAGTCTTCAGAGGGGGCTGAGTGTCTGTAATGTTTGTTTTGCTCACATTTCAGATTCTTTTTTTTTTTTTTTTTAATTTTTGCCTCATGGATCTTTTCTCCACAGTTAAACTGTCACAGATTTTTTTACATGTCTATGATAGCTGCAACTGCCCAACTTTAAAGTTCTCAAATTGTTATATAAATGTTTAAATGAAGAGATGTGTGAAATATGATGGGAAATAAAGGTAAAAGTAAACCCAGACAAGATGTTTTAATAACCTTGCATTCATTTTGTTATTATCTTGCTATTATTTAGAAAAATGAAACTTTCATGAGAGAGATTACACTGGTAATATCACACAACCTGCCCCCCTCAGGCTGACTTCCTGCTGGGGAAGAGTTACTACAGCGACGACTCTTTCGGGCTGGCGGCTGATCACTTTGAATTGGCCGTGGATGAGTACTTAACTGCTGATAAGGAGTGTCGAGCACTGTGTGAGGGAGCCTACAACTACGACGGCTACAACTACATGGAGTACAGTGCCGACCTGTTCCAGACCATGACAGGTGAAAGAGTGCATTGTTGGCTTTTTGTGCAGAAAAGATTGATATGAAAGTTGAAATCTGCTGACCATGTTCCTTTTGTGTGTGTGTGTCAGACCACTACATGCAGGTACTGAACTGTAAGCAGCACTGCGCAGTAGAGTTGGCCTCGACTGCTGGTAAAAACAAGCCCTTTGAGGACTTCCTCCCCTCACATTTCAACTACCTGCAGTTCTCCTACTACAATAGTGAGTCCAGCACCTTCATCAATGCCCAATGTCATGGAAGTGGAATTAAACCCTCTACAGAGATTAACACATGGTCAGATATATTGGTTCAAACTCATCAGACAGATCTTCTGGTTTTATTTAAAACAAGATGTGATGGCTCCCTGCAGAGCAGGGATACTTAACACGCTTTGCTTGGAGGCAACTTTTGCATAATGACAGGACGCAAGCGGTCAGTTTCCAGGATTTTAGGCCATTTATTCATTTTTAGCATGTTTCTAGGACTTCAGGACATTTCTAGGATTTTATGACATTTCTAGGACATTGGAGTATTTCTAGGATTTTAGGACAATTCCAGGATTTAGGGACATTTCTTGGATTTTTAAGACATTTCTGGGATATTAGAGCATTTCTAGGATTTTAGCACATTTCTAGGATTTCAGGACATTTCTAGAACTTAAGGATGTTTTCAGGACTTTTGGGACATTTCTAAAATTTAAGGACATTTCTAGGTCTTTAGGACATTTTTAGAGTTTTAGGGCATTTCTAGGATTTTAGAACATTTTCGGGATTTTAGAATATTTACAGGATTTTGGGATGTTTCTAGGATTTAATGACATTTTTAGGACTTTAGGACATTTCAAGATTTTTAGGACATCTGTAGGATTTAAGATGTTTCTAGGATTTTTGGACATTTGTAGGATTTTAGAACATTAGGATCTTAGATAGGACCTCTGTCAGTGCAGAGGATCCTCCATTGGCACTTTTTTTGATAAACAAGCTCTATTTTGATGCTGTTTTATCCACTCTAAGTACAATATTTCCAGTGCAATTCACGTTATTTTCATTGTGAATTATAAAATGGTTAGGGGGCCACCTGGCACTCTATCAGGAGGCCAGATTTAGCCCATGGGCCATAAGTTGAGTGTCACTGCTATAGAGTTTCCTGCGTATTGAGAAAACCTGGTGTGTTGTTTTTATTGTATAGACTAATAGTGATGGTTGATGGTCACGCTCAATGACGACAATTCACTTTACTCACAGTTGACCAACAGCCATCTGGCCTCCATTAGAGCCTCTTAAAAAGCAGACTGATGGGTGTTTCCATACCATTATTAAATTCTTCAAACCCACTAACAGAAGGAAGATCCCATCCACTGTTCAGCATCCTGCAGTTCATGGGACATTTTTAATACGTTACTATTTATTAAGGGTGATTAATGTTGCACCTCCATAAAGTTAGAGGACTCCCAAGACGTGAATTTTAAAAAGAGTCACAACTAAAGCAGCAGAGGCTGAGATATATTGACTTTTAGTCCCAAATATGGGTCAAGTGTAGGGCATTTGAGAGCATTTTATCAAATCTGAACCTCTTCAATTTCCTTAAGTCACTAACATAACTCAACTCAAAGTTAAAAAATCACCTTTCGTTGATTGATGAGGCAGAAACAGCCATTTTTTAATTCACACTCACAATCTGTAACAACAACTGAAGAACTAGATAAGAGGAAGATGTGATACTACCATTAAATCTATCTGACACATCTCACACAAATAATAACTTACTGACTTTTAGCTAGATTTTCCACAAGATACATGAACCAGATATCAAGGTCTTTATATAAATCTATTGTGATGATAGTCCTACAATTTTGATATATTTGTGATAAAGTCACCACTCTGTTGGTCATTTTGAAATACAAATACAAACTATCAGCAGTCATATAGTAGTGTTAAAGAGTGGATATTCTTTGAATCAATCAATATTGTGCAAATAAAGTCACCAACATTACTGTAACCAGACAGCCACCAAAGGTTTCATTGTAGCCACAGCAAATTCTCTACAGCTGATCTGTCACCAGTCATGTTTGTCATTATAACTGGTGAAACTGACAGGTAGCATCAGCTAATAATAAGAAGCAACTACCTGCCCTCTCTGCATCTCTGGGTGTTTGTTGATCAGGAAAATGGAACCAGCCATGGGACCAAACACCAGTGAACCTCCACAAACACGTAATCCCACACATCCATAATGCAACTGTAACATATCTCTTCGGCTCCTTTCACAGAGGCAGTCTATGCCTGATATGTTCAGAAGATTTCCTGCATGGGGTCATGTTTGAAAGGGAGCAGGGACTGGTGTTGTTGGAGGTCTCTACCGCCAATAGAGAACCCCAGAAATGAGTCCTAAAACCCAAAAATCCATTAACATTTCAGCACCTCCGATTGCCTCATCTTGGAGTCAGTGTTTTTTTTTTAATATATATTTGGTTAGAAGCATGAAATAAGGTCTGTGGTTAACACAAGTTGAGGAGACTTTCATATTTTGTTCTATGACATAAAATACATCAGTAAATACCCCACTGTGAACTTTGAAGCTTTGTGTGTCTTGTGGCTTGTTATATCTGGAGATTGCATTTAGGCCTCAAAACTCCTGAAAGTGGTGATAATTTGTGAAGATTATCTTGCTCAACAAAATATGTAAGTATAAATGTTTGTTTACCACAGAACTTATTTTCTGCTTTAATCCAAAATCCAAAGAAAAATCCCATAGGCTCTTTGATGAGGGAATGTGGGCAAAGCCAACTTCCATGTCAAACTACAGAAAAATCCCTGGGGCACTCCTTTTCCCACTTTACGACTTTACAACATCTCAGGGGAGTTGCTGGTATGGCTGGATGTAAGTGGAATGTAAGTGTTGAATGGAAGCAGTAACATTGAAAGAACAAGACTTTAAAGGTTATGTCGATCTGGAAAAAAAACGTTTTCATGTGGAGCAAGCGAACCAATCACGAGACTGCTGATGACAAATTTGAATCCACAACTTGTTTATTGTGTGGCCATTTATCGTAAGCCAAATTTTTTCTCCTAGGATGGCGGAGGAGTTACAGTCCCTACTCTGACTGACTAGTACTCATGGCCTTCATTGGTTGGCTTGGTCCAAGGAGGTTGAAAAGAGGAGAAATCATTGGGTTATATTGTATCATATCATTGATGCGTGCTCAGTATAATCTGTTCTGCACTTCTCACTATCATATAACATGGGGCTGATTGATTTGTTTCCCTGAGGCATCGGCAGTCGACCTTGGGTCTAAATATATTTAGAAAGATATGGGTGAGAATTACAATTCTGAAATAATTGAAAAGATCCTTAACAACAAACCAAAACCAAATTCTTTCAATATGAAAATGTTCTATTGTATATTGACCGGAAATCCATTCAAGCATACCCAAAAAAGTTCTGTCAGGCCAGCGCACCCAAAGAGAGCAAAAACAGTGCACTCTGGTGCCGCCTGCTGTCACCCTCCAACATCGTCGCTCCATTAATAATGTCCATGTGTCAGAGCGTTTCTAAGTTTTCTTCTTTTCTTGAGTTTTATGGCAATTGGTCTCCCTAAGTGTTGCATTACCATCATACCCTGGACTCTCCCCAACCCTTTATTTTTGGGAATTGCCATTGAAAGTGAAAAAAAGGTGCAAGACAGAAAATATGCTGCTGAATGTATTGCATGTGTGAATAGTGAAAACTGCTTGCAGTGCCTGAAAGATTATCTTTGTAATTTACTGGGAAGCATGTGTGAGTTAGAGCCCCAGTGCTTGGTAAACCTTCACGTCTTTCCCGCCCCACACATCCAGTTTTAAGCACAGGCTTATAGATCTGTAGTCTCCAAGAACGATCTAAGATAATAATCAGGGTTATCTTCTCTGACAAAGTTCATCAAAAACCCAACAGGGGCACATTTTTGCCTTTCTCCTAACAAAAACAACATGTCTGTTGACTCTGTCAGACCTTAAACCTGCCCTTCACCTTCCTCTTCCTGTTCTCTCTGTCCAGGTGAGAAGTATGAAAAGGCCATAGAGTGTGCTAAGACCTTCCTGTTGTTCCACCCTGAAGATGAGGTGATGAACCAGAACCTGGCTTATTATTCTGCCGTGCTTGGTGAAGACAAGGCAGAGACTATATCAGCGAGACAGGTACAGTCAATAACTCACACTACTCTACATTTAGCCGAGGCTTTTGTCCAAAGCACCCTGTGAGAGCACTTATTGGTAGCAGTGTGTGATGTGTTATCCATAATGATCAGCAGTAAATCAGCCCTCACACAGTGAGAAAGAAATAGCTTCCATTAGCACTCCAATGTACTCAAGGGCACAAACGGGACATTAAAAAGGCACTGATGATAATCTAAAGCACATAAACATTTGCTGCCTTTTAAAGAAGCAGTAAGTTAGGTCTTTACTGCTCCAGGCTCTAAATGTCCATATTCTGCTGTATTTATAGTGGCTTAATAGGCTTGTTGATCAATACTTATGATGATGAATGATGCCAAAATTTCTGGTGTTTATGTCTGAGCTTACTGTCCAGCCTGTGCTCAGTTTTAGAGTAAAAACACTTGCAGAGTGAAGGTGTGGCTGATTCTTCACCAAGAAACCTCTGAAACTATGTGACTGCTGTTTCCTGCATGTGCACACATTTATGTAATGGGTTATTGTGCTTTCCATAATAATGAAAGTCAACAAAATAATTGGAAATTAAACAAGTAAAATGATTTATTATTTTTTCACCAACCCCACTTTAAACACATTTAGTTTGATCCCTTAAACCTCACTTTTGATACCATTTATGGTTTACTGCTATTCAAGGCACATCACTTCACTTCACTTCACTTCACTTTAGTTTGGTTAAATTCAGTTTACTTCAGTTCAGTTCGAGTTACTTCAATTCAGTTCAGTTCAGTTCAAATCAATTCACTTTGTTTTAATTCAGTTAAATTCAAATCAGCTGAATTCAATGCACTTCAGTCCAGTCTAGTTTAATTTACTTCACCTTAATTCACTTTAGTTTGCTTAACTTCAGTTCAGTTAATTCAATTCACTTCAAAGCTCTGTGTGTAGAGACATGGCTTGGGAACCGGGGGGTTACAGGTTCAGGTCCTTGTACGTAGCAAACATGGAGCATGGACTGGTAGTTGGGGAAGTGCCAGTTCGCCTTGCTTCCCTTGAGCAAGGCACTGAACCCCCAGCTGCTCGGGGTGCCTGTCCATGGTCAGCAAGCTCACTATGTTTGCCTCAGAGGGTTATACAGCACAAGACAACCCAGCAACTGAGGAGGGATTCGTCTTCAAGAATGGACAGACGTCCAACAGATGTGGTGTTTACAGAACAGATCAATGTCTTTAGTTCCCTCCTCTACACAGTAGTTTTCACAGACATTTTCAGAGCAGACATGTCGCCACTTTCCAGCAGAACCAGCTGGTAGTGTAAAGAATACATTCAATAATAAGCAAGTTTCTTGAATAGGACAATAGTCATTGTTGATGTCATTAGTAATACATGCTTTCCCTATGACTAGTCAGAATGTCTGCTGTTTGAAACTTTTTTTCAAGGCCTCCTGGGCAGGGTTTAAAGGCCTGGACACATCAAATCAACATTAAAAAAACTAGCATCAGTGTAAGCTGACTGTTGCATTGTCTTATTTTGCCAGTGTCCCAGCTAGAAAGTTGAACACACGGCAAAGATTACAGCTATTTTATAGACTGCTATTTTAAACAGATGCAATCAAGGTTCAATTGATTTTTGCCTCCAGGGGGTGAAACAGTACATCCAGCAGTCCTTACTGGAGAAAGAGCTGCTCTACTTTGGATATGAAGCCTTTGGAATCACCTTTGTAGACCCAGTGAGTGATGAAATCCCTTATCCTTCACATTTTGCTCATTGCTGCAGTGGTTTCATGCAGAATGGTGTTTGACTTATGTCTTCACTATGGTTTTATAATCAGGACACATGGACTCCTGAAGACATCATGCCCAAGAAACTGAAAGACAAACAGAAGTAAGACTGAAGACACTGATACACACATGTTGCAGCGCAAGAATGAATTTATTGTGAAAGTGATGTTGTGACTTGTTATGTCAACAACTTCTTTGTGTGTGTGTGTGTGTGTGTGTGTGTCAGAGCTGACAGAGAGACTGCAGCCAGGATCACAGAGGAAATAGGAAACCTAATGAAGGAGATAGAGACTCTGGTTGAGGAGAAGAAGAAGGACTCTTCCGATCTAGCCATGATGATAGCGCCGCAGGAAGGTGAATATTTCACCCAGATTTTAGTGAACCTGTTGATAGTAATATGATGGAGCATTTGTTCCACATAACCTCATGATGTATACTTTAATATTTCATATGTAAACAAACTACAGTAACAAATTGTAGCAGTACCTGAGAGTCAGAGGTTCAGTCTTTGACCGACAAATCTGTACACATCTCGATCATGTGACCTCATTTGTCCAGGTGGTGCTCTGTTGTATGATGACATCAAGGTGACCATGACGTCCAAGCAACTGAACGGCTCGCAGCGGGTGCTGCTGGACGGGGTGATCAGTGATGACGAGTGCAGGGAGCTGCACCGCCTCTCCAATGTGAGTTATCAAAAGAATCACAACTTATTCACTGAAGAAGAATTTCACCAATATAAAGATGACTCTCACATAAAGCTCAGTCTATGTAGTAGAAAGATGCAGATACTTTTGAAACTGGTGCTACACAAGCAGAGAAAACTGAAAAAAAGGACATTTTTGTTCGAGAGGTAGAAATCCTACAACTACCACAATGCTATGCACCTGACGTAATGTGTGAAATAATGGCGGCAGGCCAGATCTCGTATTCCAGTTTAACAGTAAGATAAAACATGTTGCTGAAAACATTTGAGGAAACAAATATGTAACTCAGTAACAGAATATTGGTTTATATCTGATGAGCGCTGCTTAGTTTTAAAAATAATAATAATAATACATTTTATTTATAGAGCGCTTTTCAGGGAACTCAAAGACACTTTACATAGTACTTAGTCTTACTGTTTGATCTCTGTTTTTTTGGCCTTGGTTTTCACTGTGCAGGAAGCAGTATGGCACCCACATCCTGTTCACAAACTCTAGGTATTACAGCTAAACAGGACGTTAAAAAACATTTCAGAAAACATTTTTGGTTTGAAATAGGTAGTGCAGTAATGTCATCTGGATTTATATTCAGTCAGTACTGCCTAGTTTTACAGTTTGATTGGATTCAGTGTTTGGTGATAGAGAGGGGCGGGTAAGTCTCTTGATCCAGCTCTACACTCTTTGTGTCTGTGGTGGTGGTTGAAAATGCAGAAGTACAGCCTGAAGTCCTGTGGTGCCATCTGCCAGGAGCAGGTAGCCCTGGCCACCAGTGTGTGAACGTGTGTGTGAATGGGTGAATGTGACATGTAGTGTGAGGATGGCGACCTCAGTGAGCCAACATAGATGGGACAACTATAGAGCAATGATTCCGGCCAGGGAATCAGGTTGGAGAGGATACTTTAATAGTGAAAGTCAGGTTTACAACGATTGGCCGTGTGTATGTGGTCCTCGTGACGCAGCACTTGATTGACAATTGACAAAGTAGAACTTGTACCAACAGAAAGTAAGCATTCTAACAGAACTTAAACTTGCTCTTCAGTTACAGAAGCATGAATAGTCTCTCACCTTAGTCACTCACGCACACACACATCAAGGGAAGACAGAAAAAAAGACGTCAGTTGCTGTGCAGAAGTCAACCGGGGATCTTGCTGCTTGAGGCGCGCTCTGACGATGCGTGTGTCCGTGCGCTCATTGACGGCAACGCCACCCAGCCGAGGGCGCGCTGAGGGCTTTCTTATACTATATTATAATGTGAATGCGCTTTGAGTGCAGAGCAAGTGCAGTCTGTTTTACCATGTGTTGAAGGTATGGAAAAAACATTGCTATGGTCTTTTAAGGAACATTAGAGTTAACTCTTTAAAACCTGGTTCACCTTTACTTTTCTTGTGCTGAATTCAGATGCCTTTCACAAGTTTTTAAATCTTTGGACCCTGGCAAATTTCTTTTAAAGTCAGGAGGAAAAAGGTAATGAGCAGAGAGTTCTGTATCAGAATTATTATTAATTATTAAAATTGAGTTCTATCATTTTTTCAAGGTAATTTCCTTGTTGTTTATTTTTTATTTTCCTATTTAGTTTTTTATTCTTTTTTAAGGGAATTTTAAAGCTATCACACCAGTTTTTTTTTGTTTGTTTATTTTTGGGAGGGGGGTTAGAGGATATTTAGATTCACAATTTACAAGAACTTCAATAAAACATGTCATTCACTGAAACTAAAGGTTGTTCTTTAATGTTCGCAGTGGGTGGCATCAATTTTGAAATAAAAAGGTATAGATATGCCTTCATTTATCCAATTTAAAAATGTTTGAAAGTCTTTTGATGTCACCTGATGCCTGTTGGTGTCCTGTGTCTCTGTATTTGCACTGTGTGTGTCAGTACATCATGTCACAGTAATGATGTTGTGTATGTTTCCCAGGCTGCGGCTCAGAAAGGTGACGGCTACAGAGGGCGCCCCTCCCCCCACTCCCCCAGTGAGACGTTCCAGGGAGTCACTGTCCTGAAGGCTATCAAGGTCTGTAGTCCCTAAAGCATGACACATGACATTATTTAGTCAAAGCTTTTCTTTACAGTAAAAGTCATCAAGACACATTTTTAAGGGGCGCTCATTTTCAGGCTCATATTGTATTTTGGATTTCTAGTAGAACATGTTTACATGCTTCAGTGGTCAAAAATCACTCCATTCTTCTCATTCTGTCTGTGCTGGAACACCTGTGTTCACCTTCTGAGAGGGCTGTGTTCTGGTGCCTGTCTCTTTAAGGCCCCTCCTGATAATACGCAGTCTGCTCTGATTGGTCTGCGTTTGCACGTCTTCCACATCTGTGCGTCTCTGCACTAGAGATTAAATCAGGCTTGCCCCTACTTGAATCCGCACAGTTTCTGTGCAAGCCTCATCTAAGCCTGACCCATGGCAGCAGTTTGGGGCCGGAGCCCAATTAAAAACCCAAATTTATACTGTAAAGTTAGGCCTATAGCATATTACATTTTATATGTTATAACATAACTCTCTCTTTTTCCCTCTTGATTCAATCCATTAATACGCTGCCAAAGTGCCTTTAAACATAAGCCAGTTAACAACAGTTTCGTAAAAACATAAAAAATGAATGTTAATTTGGTAAGAACCCTACCTGATACAAGCCTGGATAAACAGTGAGAAATAACAGAAACAATACTTTCTACCGTGAAAAATCACCAATAAAAGTTTCCAGGTTCAAGCAGGAATTCCAGCAGGAATGTTATCTGAAATCAGGAAAGAATTTACAACTTATGCAACCAAGATTACATGTCTTCCTGATGTAAACATGGAGAGGGAAAAGCATAATAGGCAATATGTAGCATAACATCCCAAAGTCAGTTGATTTTCATGAAAGGAGTCATATTTAAACACTGACACTCATTTCATCCTTGTAGCTGCTGTTAACCCTTCAAAACATGGATCTTCATTAGTTTTCTTGTGCACCATTCTGATGCCCCTTCACAAGCATTTAAACCCTTGACACGTGAGCAAATTTGTTCCAAAACATAGATGTGCATCTTAGCAAGAATTGACAAGAAAACAAGAAATAAGTAAAAGTTACAAGAAAAATGAGAGGAAAAAAAACTATAACAAAATGTAAAGACAACTGCACATATATTTACTATAATTATATCTTCAAAAATATGTTACAGAACTTTATGTATTATATCAGCACTTTTTTTTTGCATATTTTCTTGCTAATTTTTGCAGTAATTTCTTGCAAAGTTGCACATATCTATCATATTATATGCTTAGTCTTAAAGGGCTAAACTGTGTTTTGTCCTCCCCCAGCTCGGACAGGAGGGGACGGTTCCTCTGAAGAGCGCTCGTCTCTTCTTCAACCTCAGCGAGAAGGTGAAGAAGGTTCTGGAGTCGTACTTCCGCCTGGATTCTCCGCTCTACTTCTCCTACTCCCACCTAGTGTGTCGCTCCGCCATCGATGGTAAGTGTTGACAGTGTGATGGTGCTGTGTCTGTGGAAGAGACTAATCTACTGCTGCATACTCAGAATACAGTTCCCCCAGTTTTGTCCCCAGTGATAATGTCATGGATCGCTCTTTTTTGGTTGGTTCGTTCATAAAATAATCCCTCACATCTATTCGATCTATCATCAGTTCAGTCTTAAGTTGTTTTGTAAGTAGTTCCTTTTTAAGCATCTAAAATTTTAAAAAATCACGAACTTAAGAAATACCCCAATTCCCTTCACACATGCAAAATATGTCTCTAAACAAAATTAATAGAAAGAAAAACAGGAGAAAGTTTGTTTGTTTGTTTTTTTGTAGACAAACAACCAGTTCGCAAGAGGGTACCAAAGTTTTCTGTAAGTAATTACTTCAATATTTCTTGCCACATCAACATAAAAGTCTCCTGGATAACTGACTTAAGTCTTTGTTTCAGACAAATAACATTTTACTGCATGTTTTCTGAAGAAAATAGTGACAAATAAAACTACAGCCCCCGTAAGCCTCAGTGACTTGTTATGGAGGATGGAACACACAGCACATTGTAAGGCGGGTTTCCATTAATCCTAAAACTGCGCAAATTGAAATTGAGAATATAAAAGATGCCTAATGGTAACATGTCAACTTTGAGAAATTGCAAAAAAGTTTTTACACTCGCATGAGGTGGTATTTCAGGCGATTTGAAAAAATTTGTCCAAACTGCAATAGATGCACTTTTTTGGCTTTTTTAGGTCACATGATGCTATCCCTATATGCTTGTCAGTAAGTGGCTCCCTCATGATGCAGCAGGAGCTAAAAGAGGTGTTACTGCATCCGCTCAACTCTTCAGAAGTTGAGTGGATCATCCAGACATGTTTAATCCACAATTCCTCTGTGAAACCGTGGACTGTCACCTCCCAGAAATCCCTCATACGTGACCACTCCCACATATAAGGGGCTCGCCATTCCATTATGGCTCCATAACATCCCTACGTGGCCTTGGATTGGAAATAATGAAGGCTAGTGTGGTGGCTGCAATACGTATAAATAAAGCTGCTTATGTTTTGAACATCCATCACCATGCTTCTTGGAGGTTACATGATTTGTACTCAGTTGCCAAAGAATGTGTTAAACATGTTGTTTTATTTTCTCGTAAAATATATCAACATTCCATGACTTTACAATAGATATATGTGTAACATTTATCAAAACTCCCCATGCACAGCCTGTGTGATTGTCAGGTGCTGGTTTGTAGCAGGAACATTTAAGAGACAAACAAAATCGACCACAGCACACTGAAGAACTTAACTGTGACTTTATTGAGAGCGAGTAACACATTTCATCTGTAGCCTTTTTACAGGTGTTATAAATACACATAAGTCACATGACTAATTATCAAGTGTTTTTCTTTTTTTTCAATTTCTTCAGTGTATGAATAACATTCAGTCATGAAATCTTTGCTTTTTTTGTGACATAAGGTTTAATGAATTTAATTTTTTTAACACAAAACCACATCACAAATAACACATACCACCAGACAGAAGAGAGAGAGAGAAAAAAGAGAAAAATCAATCAATCAATCAATCAAATCAAATCAAATGAATAAGAACTGAATAACACCAAAAGACAAAACAGAAACAAATAAACAAGAGATCCTTGCTGTTTTATGATGTTTTGTAAATATTGTCATGATTTATTTTTTCAATTATGCTCACTTTAGAAAATATGTTATTGATACAGTGAAAAAATTGAAAAAAAGAACATTTTGATATTTAGTCATGTGACTCGTGTATGTGTCACACCTGTGAATCCTCTTGTAATTTCACTGAGCGAACCTGAGGAAGCTACAGGTGAAACACGTCGCTCGCTCTGAATAAAGTCACAGTAAAGTTCTTCAGTGTGCCGTGGTTTTTCACCATAGATTTGTGTGTTTTGCAGAATATGTGTGTGCGTATTTTGACTGGAAGCAAAGACTGACCAGCTTTGGAGGCTAAAAGCTGTCATTGTACCTAATATACACACCTCCTCTTTATGATGACAAGTTTAAAAAAGTGGTTAAATTAAAAGCTTCACCTCTTCCAAAGATAAAGCTGCATTCATTTACTGATGGGCCACTAGAGGGAAGCAGAACACAAAAAATACACCTGTGGCTCAGAGGTAGAGCAGATCATCCTCTCATCAGAAGGTTGGTGATTCAATCCCCGGCTCCTCCAGTTAAAATGTTGAAGAATCCTTTGGCAAAATACTGAACCCCGACTTGCTCCTGATGCTGTGCTATTGGAGTATGAGTGTGTGTGATGAGTAGCAGGTGGCACCTTGTATAGTAGCCTTGGCCACCACTGTGTGAATGTGTGTGTGAATGGGTGAATGTGGCATGTAGTGTGAAAGTGCTTTGAGTGGTTGGAAGAATAGAAAAATCGCTATACAGGTGCAGTCCATTTACGTTTTAAAGAACGTAAATGAACGTAATACATAGCATTGTGATATACTAGCATTTGTTTGGAGTCATTTTTATTGGATAGATATCCAATAAAAAGTCCAATTTTTAACTTAAACCAACTGCTGAGAAAAATATTTGGCTCATTAGCTGCTGAGTGCTCCATGCTGTTTTTCAGCTGGTCACCGTGTGTGCTGTTTGCTGCAGCTCAGGTAGTGGACAGTGGCCTTGTTAGAATGTGTGTGCTGAACACAGTTGTGTGCTGCAGGTCAGCAGGTGGATGAGAGCAGGTTTGTTAGTTGGAAAACCAAAACAACGCGTTAAAAGTGGCTAAATGTGAGTGTAAGAACAGAAGGAAACTGAAACCGTTGGTAATTAATTATTCATCACAACCAGCAACTCTGTTTGATATTGCACTCAGCAGTGATTTGATCCATTGGTAAAGCTGATTAAAACATGGTCCATGCAGGCTCTAATGGATGTGGATGCAGTGCTGGTGGGGGGTGGTTTGATCACACTGTAAAATGTTCAAACTTCCCTTTGCACTGTTGTGTCTCCAGAGAAGCAGGAGGACCGTGAGGACCTGAGTCACCCTGTTCATGTGGACAACTGTCTGCTGGTCTCTGAGCTTAACGAGTGCATAAAGGACCCTCCTGCATACACACACAGAGACTACAGGTGAGCATACACACACACACACACACACACCACAGAGTCTATCAGTCACCCAGACACTCTGATGAAATAACACCCTCCCTACAATGTCGCTCCCCTGCAGTGCCATCCTTTATCTAAACGATGACTTTGAGGGAGGAGATTTCATTTTCACTGAGCTGGATGCTAAAACTGTCACGGTAAATACTCGGATTGTTT
The DNA here is from genome assembly GCF_008729295.1 of Plectropomus leopardus. Classification (NCBI taxonomy): domain Eukaryota; kingdom Metazoa; phylum Chordata; class Actinopteri; order Perciformes; family Serranidae; genus Plectropomus; species Plectropomus leopardus. The sequence goes on from NC_056464.1 coordinate 1,512,959, forward strand.
TTTTGTTTTTACTATAATCTTTTTTAACTGTAAATAATAATAAATGTCAAAGCTTCGCTGCTTTAATGTTGCGCGTTGCGTATATATTTTCGGATGTCTCCAGGCCGAGGTGCATCCACGGTGCGGCCGTGTGGTCGGGTTCGGAGCGGGGAAAGAAAACCCCCATGGTGTCAGAGCTGTCTCCAAGGGTCAGAGGTGTGCTGTGGCGCTTTGGTTCACCCTGGATCCTGCTCACGAGGAAAAGGTACAGCCAGTCTTTGTAGACTAACATGAGCAGAACGAGGAATCATTCTACAATTTTTACCAGCAGCATCTGTTAGTATGTAAAGTAAGAGTTTAAGAATTCAATTTAATGAAGTGAATGTTTGCAGTAGACTTTTATTCAGATCTGCAGTAGACTTATGGAGTGTGCTCCTTTGAGAGTGAAATTTTGACAACTGCAAAACTCTCCCCCTCACATCTCAAAGTAACTATATTAACTAACTGTACCATTCTTGTTATGCCTTTTGTGCTAGCAATAACTGAAGCTGGAAGCATTCTGATTCCAGCTTTTCTGTCCATCCCTTTCTTGTGAAGGCATATTTAAAAAAGGAAGTTGAGGAAGTTTTATTCAAATTTGGCACAAACATCCCCTTTGACTCAACAATCAATAGATACATTTTTGGTGGTCATAAGGTTAAAGGTCAAGGTCACTATGACCTTGTCTGTTTCATCGATGTTAACACGATATCTCACTAATCCTTTGAGGGAATTTCTTCAGATTTGGCAACAAAATTCATTCGGACTCAACCATTTTGTGGGTCAAAGGTCAAAGTCACTGTGATTTGTCTGTCTCATTCTTGTGAACATAGTATCTTAAGAACACTTTAAGGGATTTTGTTTCCAAAATCTGGCATAAATGTTCACTTGAACTCAGTGAGCTGATTATATTTTGGTGGTCAAAGGTCGCTGTGACCTTGCATCCATGTTATTCTTGTGACCACGATAGCTCAAGACCGCCTTGAGGGAATTTCTTTAAATTTGGCACAAATGTTCACTTGGACTCAACAATGAATTGATCAAATTTCGGTCATCCTAAGTTAAAGGTCAAGGTCACTGTGTCATCACAAAACATGCTTTTGGCCATAACTCAAGAATGATAACGCTAATTATTACAGCATTTCACACAAATGTCTAGCAGGGTAAAATTATGAAATTATTACATTATTACATTATTACATTTATACCCAAGAGGTCAAAGATCTACTTCACTGTGACATCATCATTTTCTGCACCAACACTTTTCTAGCAATTACTCAACATCTCAGAAACAGAGACATTTGGTCAGATGCTGAATTGGTGACACTAACGTAAACTGCTGATTGCAGAGATCTTCTGTATGTGAAGCGTCCATGTTTTCACAGACATGGATGTAAACTGTAAGTGCAACTTGACTGATGCACAGAGGCATACAACCGCAGTGCGGTATTTCTACTTATCATCTAGTATAACCAAAAGAGGCAAAGCATAAATTACTGTATATGGTGTATCCTTATAACTTAATGGAACATTGATTTTTCAGAGTAGCCAGTAACTAATTTTTATAGAAACATGAATCAAAACCTTCACAAATACAGTTTCTGTCTGCCTGGTCTTTAACTTTTGATTCTTCACTGTCTAATTTTGCATTCTGTTTTCCAAATGCTCCCTTTTCTGTCCCGTAGGAGAGAATCCAAGCTCAGGAAATGCTCAAGATGTTTTCTACCCCTGTGGATGCAGAGTTTATCAAAAAGGAGGTGAGTGACTCCTCCGAGCCTCCAGTGACAACAGCAGAAGCTCCTGCACAGGCTGATCCCCAAAAAACAGATGAGAAACCAGCTGATACACAGGCTGACAAACCAGCCGAGCCACCAAAGGACAAAGCAGAGGCAAAACCAGTCAGCAAAACAACGACAGGCACTAAAGCCAAAGCTTCTCCCAAATCAAAAGACAAAGCTGGAGACCAAGCAAAGACAAAGACAGCTGACAAAGTCAAAGCTGACGTTAAGAAAGATGGAAAACAGACGGGTAAAACACAAACCAAGCAGGGGGTCAAAAAGGACGCAAAACCAGCTGCAAAAAAGACAGTTAAAGTTGTTGCCAAGAAGGACTCCAAAGCAGCTCCAGCTGACTCCACGTTGGCCTCGGACTCTCAGAACCGCAAGGAAGAGCTGTGATCAGCCAGCTCCTGGGACTGTGTCTGCGTGCTGTCTATTTTTTATTTTCTACAAGGTCCTCTCTGTGTGTGGTTGAGTGAAAGGTTGAAATCACTGCTTGAGTTTGTGACAATCAAAGTGACAATCTGCTAGAATGCCCAAATCCAGCTTTGTTTGACATCTAAAGCTTTGTATCTGTGTAGGTGGTGCCTGTTTTCATCTCACTTTGAATTCTCTTTATCTTCTTTTATTTGTGATGTCATGTGGTGAAGCCAAGCACAGCGGGGTGAGCAAGTGCCCAAACTTCCTGTTGAAAAAACCTCAAATCAGCTGTGTGAATTATTGAAATAAAAGTGTCCTTTGTAAACTGTGGTGAGTTTTCATAAAGAAAGAAGTGGTGCAGTACTGTGAGCTGACACTGGGTGTCAGGGTGGAAGCATCATCCAGTCATCTGTCACACTGACTGCTCAGTTAACAAGCCAGAACAAATTCACTTTTAAGAGAAATCCTCAGGTAGGGATCTTCAAGATTTTTCGAAGTGCTGCTGTTCTCCTGCTGTGATTTGATTTCAGCCTGAATAATTCAAAGCCTAAGCATTCTCTGTTCTACCAATTTTCCTGAAGCTCAGCACATTTCAGCTCTGTCACATTGTAAATCTAACAGCCTGCTTGGGAAAACCAACATGTCCACGTTTGAAGTTTAGGCCTACGCTGACGTATCTGACCCCCACCCCCCCACCCAAACAGTCTTAGCTGATGGAAGGCACATTGTTAATGATCACCAAGTCCAGCACATTTACTCAGGTACTGAACTTGTGTATTATTTCAGATACTAGTACTATTTGACTTTACTTACTGCATTTAAGTTAGTGCTACAATTAGTAGTCACTTCACTTTGCAAAACATATAAGTTTAAAACATATGATGCTTTATATTTTACTTATATTTACTTATATAGGTAGGCTAGTTAAAATGGTGCTTACATTTTAATGCATTAATATAATAAAATAATGATAATAATATTATTGAGTTTTGATACTTAAAAGCCATTTTATTAAAAGTACTTTGCATTCACGTTCACACTTGACCCCAAAATGTAACTCAATTATGAAGATTCAGGCAAGGCAGCTTCATTTGTTCAGCACATTTCATACAGAAGGGCAATTTAGGGTGCTTTACAGAGCAATACAATATAAAACATATGAAATGTTAAACACTAATAAAAGAGTAAAGAGAAAGAGAAAATAAAATAAATAACTAAATATAAATTAATTACTAAATTATTTGTGATTTTTAAAAATCATTAAAAATGGCAAAGGTACAGACAAGAGTTGCAAATATGAAAAGATAATTTCAAATGAATTAAAACCAAGTTTAAAAATAATTTTGCAGTCTTCAGTGGATGGAGTAGGCAGTGTAAAAAAAGGAATGTTTTTAGCTTTGACTTGAAAGTTGTCAAAGTCAGGGCTGTCATCTGGGAGGTTATTCCAGCTGTGTGCTGCATGAAAACATAACGCTGCTTCACCATGTTTAGTCCTAAACTCTTGGGACGGTCAGTAGGACCGCCCGTTATGTCACAAGCATGTCAGAGATATATTTAGATTCTGAGCCACGGAGTGATTTAACATGAGATCATTTAAGGTTTTTGTTAACACTACTGACATACTGGAAGACTGCAGGCTTGTAGGTTTCCCTGTAGAGCTAGAGAAGATGAAAGTCCATTTGGAGAGCACTTGTCTTGAGCAGGTGTCAGAAGGTGTCACAATGAATGACAAAAGCATCAGACACAGGACAGAGGCACATTAAAAGAGTAAAATGAAGACAACTAAATAAAGCATTTGAGCACAGTGTTTAACATTGGACCCACAGCAGTCAACAAGACAAACCACATGCAGAACTGCAGTCCACCGAAATACATCTAATAGAATCACTAGTAATAATATGTTTAATAATGGTTAATGTAGTGATTCGTTTGTTAAGTTCATTAATGATTATGATTTAATTTACTAATAAAATATTTATATCATATTGCATAGCAATTTGTTTTGGGGTTTGGGGGGGCTGTAATGAATAAAAGAAACCGTGAATGATCATCTCCATCTGCTTTTCATGTCAGTTTGCTTGGTCCCTTTCTGAGTCTCTGCTGTAACTTTCATAATGCCTGGAGTTGCTGTGTAGGCAGCTATGATGCTGGGATATGTGTAGTGATGTGTGTGTAGGTTTAGCATGTGGATGAAGTCATGCCACCACAGAGAAGCCATCTGGACAAACACACACACACACACACACACACACACACACACACACACACACACACACACACACAAACACACACGATCCTGTCAAGGAATTTACAGGTAGCTTGGTTGGAGCAGTTTGAGTTTTATTGAGTTGGTAGTGTGATTAATGTGAAGGGCGGAAGGACTCAGCTGTCATGAATAAGGCAACTCCCAACCTCCTACAGCACAGAATACATGAGCAGGACCTCTCTGCTCTGCTGTTGTGTGTGTGTGTTGCTGTTGTGTGTGTGTGTGTGTGTGTGTGTGTGTGTGTGTGTGTGTGTGTGTGTGTGTGTGTGTGTGTGTGTGTGGTATACTGTCAGTGCTTTCTTTGTATCTTCTTACTCTTGTTTGATTGAAAGAGGGAGAGAAACACACAGGCCACTTTGTTTTTCTGTGTATTTGTGGCCTATGGATTTGACCATTGTTTCTCCGAAAGAGAGTGGGAGAAATAGGGGGGGTTTGGGGTTGAGAGTACAGTAGACGACAGAGGTCTAGTCCGCGATTGGTACAGCTGTCTCTGACTGTTCTGCCTACAGCCACACCACATTTCAATACATTTTCATATGTATCAAAAGTTCTTTATTGTTCCTCTTTAACGCCACTAACTGTGTCAGTGCACTGCTATGGGCCCATGTGTGTGTGCCACATGGTTGGCCCTTGTTGCCATGGTGAAGTGCTGGGCATGGAGACGGAGGTGGCAGGTTGGGGTCAGGCACAGTGGGGCGCGGAGCTAAGATTAACTGTGACTGTGACTCTGGAGAGAGGAGAATAAAACAGCAGGCTATCAAGGACTGACGTGACCTCCGTCTCCGCGCTCCTCCGGCTACCGGCGGCACATCCAAAGGAAACTTTTCATTGTCCAACATTTTGGCTGCAACTTCCAAGATCAGCCTTTCACTTATCTCTGTAAACCCTGGCTCTGCGCTCTGGGAGATGTGTGTGTGTGTGTGGGTGTGTGGATGTTTGTGTGTGGTATTGTCCTGTTACTGAGCAGTCATGTACAGACACAGCACAGCGCTGAGGGTGGGTTTTTTTATAAACTGGCCGTTTTCGCTCTAGAATAAAGCCAATTGACTTGAGGAGATTGATATTAATCAAACAGGCTCCCTGTCCCTCTGGAGGACTATGAGGTGTTACAGTACAAGACAAGGTCAAACTGTAGCTGTCAGTTCCATGGCTGCTGCCTGTCCATCTCAGTGCTGTCCTGCCTCTTGTCTAAAACCAACCTTGTGTTAGAGGGACAGAGGAGGCCATTGTTATGGTGGTTGTTCTGATGGATGCCTGGCCGATGACTTCAGCTCCACCATGAACTGTCTCCTTATTCTCCTATAGAACTGGGATCACAGCCGTACCGGTCTGGGCCTGGGACCACAGCTGAGAGGGAAGCAGGGTTCCAGTAAGATGCTGACCAGTATAGCTGTGGAAGACACAAGACAGGTTACCATTTCAGATTTGTGCAAAACGTAAGTGATATTTTTAAAATGTTGTGAAAAACAATTGTGAGATGACTGTGTTTCCATTGATGTTCTGCAACTTCTCCTCTGGTGATAACATTCCAAGAAGCATGGTGAAGGATGTTCAAAACATGAGCAGCTTAATTTCTATTGCAGCCACCACACTAGCCTTCATTATTTCCAATCCAAGGCCACATAGACATGTTGTGGAGCCATAATGGAAAGGTGAGAACCTTATATATGGGAGCGGCCACATATGAGGAATTTCTGGGAGGTGATAATCTACGATTTCACAGAGGAATTCTGGATAAAACATTTCTGGATGATACGCTCAACTTTTGAAGAGTAATATGATGCAATAACACCTCTTTTAGCGTCTGCTGCATCATGAGGGAGCCAGTTCCTACTGACAAGTACATAGCCATAGCATCATGTGACCCTTGAAAGGCCAAGAGTATTTCGATTGCAGTTTTGCAAAATATGGCTTTTTTGAATCGCCTGAAATACCACCTCATGCAAGCGTAAAAACTTTTTTGCAATAAATGGGAGATTTTTCAAAACTGACATGTTTCCATTTGGTGTATTTTATATTCAATTATATTATTTTTATATTTCCAATTGCAGAATTTGAGGGTGAATGGAAACCCACCTATATCTACAGATAGAGACTCACTGAAATAAAAGCATTGTATCAGACTGAACTGCAACTAACATTTTATTGAAGGTTTTGATTGTTTAAATGCAATACTATACATTCCTTCTCCATTACTGGCAACCATCTTACAACTTAATTGAACTGATTATTATGTTTTTTTTGGTGTCCATCCCTCAAACACAAATTATTCTATTTCAAATTACAATAGTCCCTTATATACTGCCTGCTGAAAGCTGCAATGTTCCCCCTTTATACTGCCTTGCTGATCTGTATATGTAACCTGTAGTGACTAATATTGTGTTTCGATGAAGAGAGCCAGACCAGGATATCATTGGAGGTGATATCCATACATTCAATGAAACAGGAATATGTCAGCGCGACTAGGCCATTTGACTGGACTACTGTCCTTGTCCCAGTACACAAGCAGCAGGGAAGAATCCATTTATTGATGGAAGTATATCTGACTCCTCCAAAGCAGGTGGAGATATGCCCACTTTCAGGTAGTTGCTATAAACCTATATTATATATACAGTCTATGATGTAGACCGAATTACATCACAACTGTTTCTTTACTATAACTTTGGGGCAGAAAATTGCTGCGTCATGTACATATACGAACACCTCTGAGTAAGCTCTGCCTTCATTGATTATTTTTATACCACTTAAAAAAAAAAGCAATACCAGTTTAGGTTTAGCCTATGCTATATTTAGAATATTTCAGCACTTTACCTTGCTGTCAGGCAGCCCTTACAGACACGGATTTGAAGCCCTTATATCAAAAATACCCAACTCATTTTACTCCACTGAACGGCAGAGCTGCTGCTTACTGCTGCCTCCATCAGCTGCTGTGAAGGTAAGGAGGAGACAAGATTCAAATATAGTCAAAACTAAACTGATATTGATTTTCTTCGTTTAAGGTGGCTAAAATACGATTTACTGTAGCACTTTTCACAGCAGGACATCGCTTAGCTTCTGTGCTGGTGTTGTGGGACTGTACTTTATTTCTCAGAGTAGGGGGTATACTAACTTTTCAAGTTGTATGTTCCTCACCTAAGCCAAAATCACAAACAAAAAGTCACTCCTCAGTGCTTACATTTAAAGAAATATAGCCTTACCCATATGGCAGCACCCCTTCCCCACTCATAAAAGCTGAGCAGTCCCTTTCCCTGACCACTGAGGGAAGCAGGCACTGTGACTGGGAGAATGCAGAGAACAGTCTGACTGTCTGTCTGACTGAGGTGTTTACATGACAGAATACCTCAATTTATAACTGAATTATATAGCTATGTTAGTTCGACTTAGAGATAATTCATATAGTAAGATTTTAGTCGGACTAACATGTTTACATATATATTAAAATCCAGTTTTAATTGGACTAACACAATAATTCTACGTTCTCTAACATCATGTAAACCTACTTAATGAGATTATGGAGCTTCTTAGACTCTGAGCAGAGGACGAGATCAGCTGCCATGTAAGAGTGATGCTAAATGATTGTTATTGCTACATTATGTCATTGTTATTGTCTAGAAGGTACTGCAGACGTGTATGTTTTACGTCACGTACGAGGCTGACGCTGTTGTGTTTAATGTCACCCTTGATACCAGCATGCTGTCTATAATCACTCACTGGAGCAACATTAAGCCAGTGTCGTTTGGTTCTATGTAAAAATACAAAGGAAACATAAAAAAGAGATTTCATTGTGGCCCTCTGGAGTGATCTCTGTGTAAAAAGGGCTGATGCCTCAGAGAATGCTGTGTGCTTTGAATAAAGATCCTATTTTGTGTGTGTTTCAGTTGATCATTAAGAGTGTAAGCCTGTTTTACTGGTGCTCTTGAACATTACCGACATGCTTCAGTCTTGATTTGGAATGTGGCGATGGTACCGTTTATACTGGTTTACATTTGGATCAGGGATTGTGCCTTTATGAGAAACTGTTAGCCTTTTCAGCAGTGTGTGTGAGGATCTGGTTAAAGTAATGTTTCTGGAAAGGAATTAGCTGAATGTTTGTTTAGCGCTGTGTGGAGGAGCTAATGGGCCTGAATCAACTACAGCACTAACAGCCTAATGACATTTTTATTGGCCCTCATAAAACAGGATGTAGAAATACTAATCTAATGCACAGTTTCACTCAGAACACAGGTCCTGCTTTCAGTCACGAGTGCAGAGGGCTAGTCTTTGGGGAAGTTAACAGGGCTAGGGGATATTTTAGGGAGGTTAAACTCCATGTTGATATATAGCACGATTCCTTCCAGGCACCTCCACTCCCCATCCCCTCTTACCTGTACTTGCCTCTTAAAATCTCCAGCTCTCTGCCGCTAGGCAGCTGGCGAACACCCATAAGCCCCCGGGGGAACAGCTGTGATTCTAGGCCCTTTGTCCCATCAGATGAAGACGTCTCTTCTGGTTGTCACGGTGAAGGCAGACGCTTGGCTCACTGCCACCCACTTACAGAGAGACAGATGGGAGAATAAAGTTGGTGGGGTGGGTGATGAGGGGATGAAAGTCAGTTAGAGAAAGATGTTAGCTTGAGGACAGACAACAGAATGTACCATAAGAGGGAAAACTGTTTTTATACATGACAAAAGGTGCATAAGTTGATGGGAAAGAGCAGAAAAGAGGAAGTGAAGGAGACAGAGAGAGAGGGAGATCCTCCATGAGACAGCAGGTACATGACACATTCTTGGAATAGCAGTCGATAAAAACGTGTCAAAGAGTGTGAGAAAGGTTTTGGAGACACTCATATCTAAACAGTGGGTGAAATGCTCGCAGCAAGTGACAAGGTGTTAACACTGGCTGCACTAGCGTGTGGATTTCTTACATTTATCTACAAGTTACTGTAACTTTACCATCAAGTGAGCCACTGGCATCTCAGGGGCTGTTTGCATGTGAACAATTCCTGCATTAAAAGTTAAACTTTTGTTGGGGTTTGGCCTTTGTTCAAATGACAACAATGTTTTGGGGGCCTGAAAACGCAAACTTTTGAAACCGGATTCCGGAATGTAATCTTTCGAAAATGCCACCCCTCCTGCAGCCGTGTAAACTGGCAATGCGCAGATCCTGTAAGAACGATGATGTGTTCGCCTATGGTGTGTCATTACAAAGTTACACAGCCACCTACTGGCCTCGCTTGCATACTACTGTGTTTTCGGTTGTTCTTTTGGATCCGTGTTCATGAAAATCATTCTCAGAGTGTCAACATATGAGCGTGGACTTTTTAAAAATCGCGAAGGAGAGACTTTTCTGTTTTTTGTAGGGCCATTCTTGTCTAAACATGGTTTAGGTATATTAACTTTATGAACCTTTCATAATGTTTATGTTGGTTTAATGTACTGTATTTGCACCGAGCTGCATTGTTGGGCAGTCAATGTGACAAAAAAACAATCAAATTTCATGGATTTGTTATGTTTGTCACCACTGGTGGAAGAAGTATTTAGATCCTTTACTAAAGGCAATTTTATTTTGGAGTCATTAAGCAAAAAATGCCTCAATAACCCTTGAGAATCTTGCTATTCAAGTGATTTGAGAGAAAAGTGAACTTCTGCACTGTGAGGGGAGACTTTGCCAATGACAGGTCATAAAGAGGGCATTCTGTCTTACAAGTGCACCTGTCTGTCCAATACGTTTTCATCTTAAGTTGTCACATATCGCCGCTTTGTCAGTGGACTTTCGCTGCTACATATCTAGGTATCCTCCTGCATATGCCTTTGACATTACAGGATATTGGCCAACGATGGGACAGCAAAAACACACAGTTAGGATTAGAAAAAAAACAAAACATGATTTGTCATGATTTCATATGGAAAGGCTTCTGGGTCAGAGTCCGGGGTTGTTGGACCCATCCACCACAGCTCTTCCACTTGCCCCACTGGGACCTTTCAGGTCCTTATTGTGCCATTACCGACAGCGTTTCAATCTGACACCAACTGGTGAGGGATCATAACACCATGGGAGGTTCTGTCTGGCCACATTACATACCGCTGTAAAAGGTGGCTCTCTCCATTGGTATCTTACGCCAAATTTCCCATTTTCTACCTCGGAATTATGACTTTGGAGTGCTGTTCATGTGCTCCTTACTCATGAATACAAAAAATATGATATTTCTGAGGAGCATGCGAAGGTAGCATAAGTCCTGCCCTGCTGTGCTGTAATTGGCTAATACTAATGCTGTTTGTCACATCCTTGTGATTAAATACTCCATCGATTTTTCTACTGAATTTTTGTGAGACTATAGTGAAAAAAACTAATAACATTTCAAAAGCTGAGAAAGTTTTACCTGGCTGCCATATTGGAAAACGTTGACATAAGAGCCAAACACCACCCACCTGCTGAAATGCTGAACAGTCACTAAAATATCTTTCTGAAAACATTTGAGAAGAGAAACAGGCATTGCAGTAACAGAATATTACTTCATATCTGATCAATGCCTAGTTTCACAGTTCATGAGCAGTGATTTACATGTTTGACAGCTGTGTTTAGGACTCCTCGGCGCTGATTGGTTGTTTGTGTTCACATGCAATTAGACCATTAGAAGCACTAAAAGTCAGTATAGTAGGCAGATGAGTTTTTTTTCTCCACATATTATCTGTCTCATTTAATTCTTTATGAATATGAACACAGTTGATAGTTGTTGACAATTTCTGAAACATAAATTACCAAATGCAGCTTTAATGTGTGTAATGCATTTACCAACAGTAGATGTTTAAGGTTGTGATCATTTGAACTCCTTTATACCCTGTTTGGTGTTTTATCTACAGCAATGCATTATATTCTATAAGATCATCATACTATGTTTGGCTGTCATGTGAGAACCATGTATCTCTAAAAAGTCAGAACAACAGCCCCGTTTTCACCTTTGTCACAAGGTATTTTCCAGCTGATCCAAGAGGGTAATTAAAGAGTTTATTATATGAAGGGACACTATATCCTTCATTTTATCACAATGACATTTTCTAGTTTTCAGTGGACAGGAAGGGTATGAAAAATTGTAATGTGAAAAATAACAACCAAAGCTGTCAGACAAATATAGTGGAGTAAAAAATACAATGTTTGCTTCTGACATTTAGTTTATTAGTACAATGAAGTTGTGACGTTGTGTAAAACATAAATAAAAACACAATACAATGATTTGCAAATCATTTTCGAACTTATATTCAATCGAATTCTTGAAAAAGACAAGATATCTAATGTTCATACTGACAAACTTAATTGTTTTTTGCAAATATTCACTCATTTTGAATTTGATGCCTGCAACACGTTCCAGAGAAGCTGGGACAGGGGCAACAAAAGACTGGGAAAGATGAGGAATGCTCAGAAAACACCTGTTTGGAACATTCCACAGGTGAACAGGTTAACTGGAAAAAGGTGAGTGTCATGATTGGGTATAAAAGGAACAAGGTCATTCACAAGCAAGGATGGGTGAGGTTCACCACTTTGTGAAAAACTGCATGAGCAAATAGTCCAACAGTTAAGGAACAATGTTTCTCAATGTACAATTGCCGGGAATTTAGGGATTTCATCATCTACAGTCCATAATATCATCAAAAGATTAAGAGAATCTGGAGAAATCTCTGCACGCAAGCAGCAAGGCCATAAACCAGCATTGAATGCCCCTGACCTTCGATCCCTCAGGTGGCACTGCATTAAAAACCAACCTCATTCTGTAAAGGATATTACCACGTGGGCTCAGGAACACTTCGGAAAACCATTGTCAGTTAACACAGTTTTCCATATATCAACAACATGGGTAACTTGCACATCTGTGAAGGCACCATTAATGCTGAAACGTACATACACGTTTTAGAGCAACATATGCTGCCATCCAAGTAATGTCTTTTTCAGGGACGTCCCTGCTTATTTCAGCAAGACTATGCCAAGCCACATTCTGCACGTGTTACAACAGTGTGGCTTCATAGTAAAAGAGTGCGGGCACTAGACTGGCCTGCCTGCAGTCCAGACCTGTCTCCCATTGAAAATGTGTGGCACATTATGAAGCGCAAAATATGATAATGGAGACTCCGGACTGTTGAGCAACTGAAGTCGTACATCAAGCAAGAATGGGAAAGAATTCCACCTACAAGCTTCAACAATTAGTGTCCTCAGTTCCCAAACGCTTATTGAGTGTACTCAGTGGTTAACATGCCCCTATCCCAGCTTTTTCGGAACGTGTTGCAGGTGAATATTTGCAAAAAAACAATAAAGCTTATCAGTTTGAACATTAAATATCTTGTCTTTGTAGTGTATTCAATTGATCATTGAATTCTGTTTTTATTTACGTTTTACACAACATCCCAGATTCATTTGAATTGGGGTTTGTAGTATAAAGATGCATAAAAGAGAAAGTAATGAACAAGTAGCTGAGTAAATGTACTTAGTGACAATACACCACTGTTCTCCACCCACAGCACTCCTTATCACTGTCAGCCATCAGCTTACTTCTCTCATTGGTTTCCTTCATTTCCTTCAAATCTGAACATATCCTTTCCTCTCTGCACTATACGAACACTAACAAACCTGAGCAAGAGGCCTTAGGAAGTTACCCTTTGATACTGGGCTGTGTTTGTATTGGATCCAGACCACGGCCATCCCATCACAGTGTTAACCCTTGAGTGTTTACATCCAGCACAGAGTGCCTGAGCAGGGATTGGTGGATGTGAGGAAACGTGCTGGTTTCAGCCAGGTGACACATATTTGGATATGAGCTGTGAGGAATTTAACCTACTTTAACCTACTTTTCCTGTCGTGAAAAAAAGAAAGGGGAAGCACATTTACTTTGGTGCTATAGCTAATACAAATATTGATGTACTTTACTTAAGTACTTCCATTATATCTTACCCTTTAATTCTCCTACACTGCTGTATGTTTCAGAGGAAAATTATTGCACTCTTTACTTTCCTGCAGTTGTTCCTTACTCTAAGTAGCATCACTTTTCTTACATAAAAGGCCAATTCAACTGTTCGGCTGAGCATGGCTTCAGACAGTAAAATATAGTCAAAATAATTTCACCATAAATATAATGGGCAACAATAAATGTATCATATAACAAAAATGAATGATCAAAAGTTTCTTTCTTTTTTTATGAAATAGTCATATTTTATTACATTAGCTTAGCTTTACTGCCTTTAACATAAAAGGCCAAATCAGTTGTTTGATAAGTAGCAGATTATCACACCCTTATTCGATTTTTGATTTTTTGCATAAAGTTATATAAATCTGCTCAGTAAGACCTCTGAAACTATAACACGTTGATGAAAATCCCACCACACAGAGCTCTCATGTCGAGTACTGTCCAGCTGAAGATGGCAGACGCAGAAAACACGCCCACGGAAATATGCTCCCAGAAACACGCCCCTTGGAAACACGTCACAGAGGAGGCCACAACAAGGAAGACACAAACGCAGATGGTGCTGAGGTAAGAATGCCGAACTGAATATGACCACGTATTGATATATTTAGCTTTTTGAATGTTTTCAGGACTTTGCATGGTGCATTTGCATAGTTTGCATGGTGTAAATAGTGTTATTTTTTTTGTGCATTTGAATCCAGACCTGAGGCTTGTTTACTGGTAGGATGTTTCAAGCAACCACCTTGCCAGTCCCACATACAATGTGTTTATCTGACGTTAACATAACAATAAACATACAGATAATGATAAACTGAATACTGTACATTTAAAGGAATATAGAGAGTTTAAGTTGAAAGAGTTAAAATTTCTTTTGGGTTACCGACTTCAACATTGATATCTTCACCACTTTTTTTTGAGGAATTATGAATTTTGAATATCAAATTTAATTAAAATGTAAATTCTATTTTATTCTCCTGATGAGAGGCAGCTATTTAAGTACTGTATGATGAATCTCCATGAAGAACAACAACCAAAGCTGGAGCAATAAGGACAAACACAGAAGAGCCTTGAAGTTAGAAGAGTTTTTAAACTCAAGTTCCACGCCCAAGGCTGGCTGAAAAAATCCACACTGTCCTGTTGTATTCTAGGAAAGCGGGATATTATGGTTTTGGTTGTGCCACCACAGATACTTGGAGTTAAAACAAATAAAGTAAAGTGCTGCTCAAACTGTTGACTTGCATTCCTTTTTTAATTTATTTATCTAGAAAAATTCCTCTGGCTTAAAACTTTTTTGCATGTCTGTCAACAAACATTATAGACATAAAATGATTTGGCTGTAAAGACTACCCTCCTTTTATATTTTTTAAAGACACTGATTTTATAACATACTTTACAATTACTGAAGATTTAAAACTAAACAACTGTAAATTGGAAAAAAAATACAGTTTTCAAACATTTCTGTTTTATTTCGTCTGTTAGCAGATGTCTCATGTCTGGTGTGAGTTTTCTGTTACTAAGTTCCTGTAGGAGGTGAACTGAACAGGCCAACTGTTTAGACACAGTGACATCTAGATGATTTTTATTTATTCATACCTAAACCGACTGACATTTTTAATTAACATGTAAGTGTAAGTATTAACATGTAAGTTTTACATACAAAATATGTGATGAGATTGTAAAACAATTTTTAAGCGTCAATAATAATGCAGCGATAATGACTTTGTGAAAGAGGACATTCTGTTTTCCCAGGTTTACTTTTACTTTCAATAACACAAGCAGAGTACATTTTGCTGCTATTTATAAACTGTTAATTGAGTAAAATTCAGAATTTACCGGTGCATGCCCACAATACATATACACATAATTATACATATAATTATTATATAATTAATTATACATATAATGCATACAATTCATTCTGTAAGAATGAATGGGAAAGCAACTGACTTCCTATCCTATGTGATGTGGTCCAAGCTGATGGCGCAAGGAGAGAGTGATCATTTCAAAAAATTCAAACGGTGCTCACATCAACACAGCCACTCAGGCTGCAGCTCCAGTGACTTTCTGGACAGCTCTGTATGAATCCAGGAAATACTAAAGTTTAACTTTCTCTGGTAAAGAAGAGGGCAGGGGATTGTGGATGGACACAAGTGACCAGTGAGGCAGGCTAAATGCAAATTAAGGGAAATTGGTCACGTATGGCGGACATGCACAAATAGCGGACATGTTGTATATGTTTTTAAGTCTTACAGACATAAACAAACATATACAACTACATTTTATCACATTGCCAAAATTCAATACTTAGGTCCTGTGATGAAAGTTAGAACTGTGGTCAAAAAAAAGAAGAAAAAAATTAAATGGTGGTTTCAGGCGGGATAGACTAGATAGAATAATTTAAGCATTTCTAACCTTTTTTTTATGTCAGTCAACACCCTCCCTCAGATTTATGCACCGACAGAACAATTAACCTTCTACACTTGGCTACTAAATGCACATCAGAAGTTACTTATTCACAGTCTAGACAAAAATCTCTCCAGATTTGAACCAATGACCTTTCATCCATAAATCTGCTCCATTTATTCATAATAGTAATGATCATGAAATGTATTTATATAGTAATGATTAAATCACTGTGCTTTCACTTGAATAGTTACAGATAAAAGAAATTCTGTGCTGATGACAGAGCGGTGAAGTGAGAGCTGAGGATGAGGTGGAAGACCGCAGAGGTTCGAGGATGTAGATGGAGAGCGTGTGGAGGCAGAGGAGGGTCGTAGGGCGGAGTGCTGGAGTGGATCAGGGTCGAGGGGCTGTTCAGTGTTTGGTTAAGGCCAGATGGCAGGAGAATGGCGTCTGTAGCCCCTGGTCTGTGTGCTGTCTAGAGAGGGCTGGGAGGAATGCTCGTCTTTTCATGGCTTTCTCTCAGTGAGTGGAGACTCAGAGGACTGCTGTATAACAGTGGATTAAGTCCCACATTCCCTTTTTAATCTCTCTATAGTCACCCTCAGCTGTTCACCCTCAGGCCTCTGCTCCTCCACCTCACACTGCCGGTCTGTTGATGTTGGACTCACACACAGTACACACACACACACACACACACTCAAACACACTGACCAGAGACATGCACCAAAACTCCATCACTCAAATGGATTTCTCACAGATTGTGCTGAAGGTAATCTCAACCAAACATTTGCCACACTACTCCCATCCTCTCTGCGTGTGTGCTGCTGTTCCAAGACTTATGACATACTAAGGGACTTCTGACTTCTTATATTGGGTCTACAGATGAAATGTGTTGGTGTATTACCAAAAAGATCTGCTGCCTACTTCACTGACTTCCAGTATCTCTAGATGGGTTTCCATTAACCCTCAAATTGCAAACATTTTAAATGCAAATATGCAAAAATATGCCTGATGTTAACATATGCACATGGTGGGATGATGATGCACATGGTTATGTTTCGACAACACAAACACATGGCAATCATCGCAGGGACGTCAACAAAAGTACATGCTGACACGTATGATAAGGCAATAATAATAAGGCAATAAGGGCACGAATGGTTATTATTAGGGAAAGGAAGCACATTGTAAACTGTAGAAAAAAAATCACAATCAGACGAGAAGCACACTCTCATGGACTCTGAATTGAAAGTGCGGGATTTGGTAGATCCATCCATTGCCCCTTTCACCTGCCCCACAGGGACCATCATGCTGCTTATGTCATTATGTCATTACTGGCAGCATTTCAACCTGATGCTGTCCAGCGGCTTATCATGTGGATGCAACAGTTGCTGACTGTTGACATATCATGCTGCTTAAGCATGTAATGACACTCTGAACAGTTCTGTACAGCCATGTTTTCAGTGGTGTATCATGCAGACAAGTAACATGGCTTTTGCTGTAGGGATCACGAAAAGCACTGCAAAAGCAGCGATTTTTGACAACCTCAGATTGAGAACAGGCTGGATTCGGGGGCTTCTTCTCCTCTGAGTGGAGGACTAGATCAGCTGCCATATAACAGAGACAGTAAATGATTGTTATTGCCACGATATTTCATTGTTATTGTTTATAAAATATCACAGTGGAGGCCAACGTTGTTGTGTTTACATGTCATGCTGTAACATCTCTTTTGATTTAGCTGATCCATTTCAGTTTCTGTGTCGTGTTATTTCTTCAGAAGAAATACAAAAATACTAAAAATTTTAGCAGTTTCTAATTGTTTTCCTAGTTTGATTAAACTAAAATTGAAAGTAAAATCCTTGGATTGAAACTCAGCATATGCTCACTCCAGGATGAGAGAAAGCTGTTCTGCTCTAGAGGAACTCAGCGGCCCCACTCAGGACCAGAAAGGCTTTTTTTCTGGGAAAAGCAGTCATTTTTTCCAGAGCCCTGAGTTAACCTTACCTTACAATGAAGCTCTTTCCGGCTCAAGATAAATGCACAACATAAGAAGAGCGCTCCCCCATACCAGCGGCACTGCAGCACGACTAAAAGGGTTCCTGCTCTCCTCTCTGTTGCCCCTCTTTTTTCCTTCCCCTCTCCCCTTCACGTCCCTGACTTTCTTCAAGGATCAGACCAGCACATTGCTTTCAGGAATTCAGGGAGCCGGATAGAGCCTGAACATGCAGGTGCAAGAGATTTGGTTCCAGCAAGTGTATGGTACAAGGGGAGGCGAGTAATAAGGTGCCAAGAGGTGGAGGGCAGGAAGGGAATGACGGACGAAGACAAAGACAAAGAATAGGCTGAATAATTTGTGGTGCTGATTTAAGAGAAGGAGACTGGGAGAAGATACAGGAGAATAAGAGAGAATGGGCAAAGTAACAAGAATTTATCATTAAGAGTCCAATTCAGGTTAGTCAGTAACCTTAACTTTGTTACAGTAAACAGTGTGCAAAAAATAATTTTCTCTAGACAGTTTTGATTCTCTCTGACAATTTTACTAACACACCACTAATCTACACAATGCAAAAAATATTTATGATCTACATTATCTGTCTTTAACATTGTGTTTAGTAGGCTGGCATGGTGGTGCAGTGGTGAGCGCTGTCGCATCACAGCAAGAGGGCTGTGGGAAACCACAGGCCAGCTGGGGCCCCTCTGTATGACAAAACGGGTTTTCTCCAACACATTCTCATCCCAAGTCATCACTTGTTGCCACTTTGCAGTGGATTTCCACGTCTACATATTAAACTCTGGGTATCCTTCTGTGTCTGCTCTTGACCTTGATGCTGCCCAAACTTTCTATACATACTTGCACACTATGTTGTTACTAAAACAACTTGTTTGACTTTTGGTATCACAGGGGACGCAAGCACTGGGCTGCCGGGCAAAAGTCCAGAGTGTGTTTGACCCATCCACCTCCCCTCCTGTCCAGCTGATGTAAACTTTATTGATTGGCATCAACAAATGTCGCCGCCAGCCTTGTCTGATACCACTGCTAAAGGTTGCCTCTATTATTGGTGACTACCGCCAACAGGCTACTGACCATGCGTTGGTATTGGTAGTGACAGCGGGTTGGTCAAGCAGCATCTTACAGCAGGGCTACATTATACAGTGTAAAGGCAATATGGAGGAAAACAGAAGAAAAAGGTCATGAAGGACAAAAGAAGAAATGGGAACAAAGGGAGGAGAAAGGGGGGAAAGCCTGCTAGGGCTAATTAGAGTGATAATAGGGGGCCAGAGCAAGAACAGACTGAAGAGACTGAAGGGCTCGATGTGACAGAGAGAATGGGAGATGGTGGGGTGAGGGGATGTTGGGGTGAGAGGGAGGAGAGTGGTGGGAATCAGACCTGGGGGATACTAGGTAATGGAGGGTGGCTCTCTCTGCAGACTTCAAACCACTAGAGTGAGCCGGCACAATGTCCCATGGACCCAAGCTCAGTCTCCACAAGAATAAAAACATTTTCCCAGGAACACAGACAGCCATCTGTGAAAGTATACCACACGGCTACTCATGCAGCCACGCAAGCAGAGTGTATAATCAGCCGAGTCCCTTCACGTCAATTCTAGTTACAGTAGCTCTATGGTGGTGGAAACCCTGGGAGGTCCTGTGTCGTTGGGAACTCTCGCCTCTTGTTAGCCACTACATGGCTATGGTCTTTGATCAGCTCAGCTGACTCTTAAGCTCAGCTTAGTGCGGCAGGGGTCTGGAAAATCTGGGGAGAGGGAGAGAGGTAAGAGGTGGGGAGAGACGATGGAGAGAGAGAGGAAATGATGGCACCAACTGGAGCATGTATCCTCTTAGGAGCTGGAAGGAAGGTAGAGGAGGAAGACATGATGGGAAGACAGAAAAGTGATGGGGAATAAGCAGGTTGGGTGGAGAGGATAGAAAGGAGGGGTCTCCTTCCATTCTGCCCCGACAGTCACACGCTTCACTACTACCATCACCAAAAGGCGCTGACCCAACAACTGAACTGAAGCCAGGCATGAAAGCAAGGTTTACCACAGTGAATTTAGGAAACAGTGGGATGAAAAGAATTCATAGAAGGCACTGCCTCTGTGTGTCATTCGATGTACGAGACTGTGGAACATTCATGGAAGGGGCTCTCACCAACTGCTCAGTAGTTTTAAGACTTAAGTGTCCTAATTGACATAATCAAAGCAATTAGGACGTCAGTCAACAACAATAACCTCAGCAAACATTCAGCTCCCCTCCACATTCTCTGTGTTGTTCAGTGTGTGTCACAGCACTTGATGCTGCTGTGTAATTTGGGGAAATGACATCCTGTTCAACTCCGTAATGAGCAGAACCAACAGTCTCTTCAGGGGCACTTGAGCCGACCAGAGGAGCTCTCCCAGAGGCACAGACATGCATTATTAATTTCTGTGCTGATTTAGTATTCATTCAGACGCCACCTTCTCATATTGACTCTCCGGGTGAAAAACATTAACAGGAAAGGCTTGTCGTCCTGTAATTAAAGTTTACTGGAGAGCATTACAAGAGCTCTGGGAATACTGCTCCCTCATGTACAAGTTCACATCCCAGTGATGTTGGCTGTAGTATTTCCCAGATGTATGACTGCATACAGATATCCTTCATGTGACATCAAAGTGAAGCTGCTTCACTGAATATTCCCCATCTGCTTTTTCAAATAGACTAATCCACAACCTGCCTTTTTTGTTACATAATTCTTCTCCAATACTGTTTATATGTCCACATATCTCATGGTAACCCTGACAACACTGGCTAATCTGATAGGCCCCTGATGTCTTAATTGTGTGTGTATGGGTATGGGTCTTTGCTAACAACATTTGATGGTTTCCTGTTTGGGGAAAGTCAAATCAAAGATAAGAGCTGAGAAAAGTAAAAGGCTGTTTTCACACTGGGTACAGTGTGCAGACTGACACCGCAGAGAGCTTGGGCTAAAGTCAGATGAAGTGATGGATTTTTCTGAACTTTAACGTTCATACCAATATCAATGTCATTTCACTTGTACTGAGTTATTTCAGAAAGATGCTTTACACTGTCTTTCACCCTAAAGAGCTTGCAGCTGTTTTAAACAATTGAAAGTTAAAGACACTTGGTGATGTAAGGCATTTGCTAATGAGAGTTAAGCTTAAGTTTCAACTAAAAAAGTAATTTACAGCATGAACCCACATTTTAAATAAACATGTCACAAGGCTGAAAGGATACTAACCATTGCAACGTTGTCGCAGCTAAACACATGCACCTAGATTGTATTTGGGTGAGGGAGATGCGTCAGAGCAGGACATACAGTGCATTTCCATGCACAGTTAAAAAGAACTACTGCTGTAGTTCAATTAGGTCATATAATTGGACTACTGTCCTTGTCCCAGTACACAAGCACTGGGGAAGGATCCATTTATTGATGAAAGCATATCCAACTCCTCCACCATAGGTGGAGATATGCCCCCTTTCAGGTAATTTCTGTTGAACCCTCTTCTGGTTGACCTATTATGTTGCATACCAAACAAGTTAGCAAGTGGCAAACGGATTGCATGTTGAACGTGGTCAACATAGAAAACTTTTCTAGTATTGAATATTTCATACGTACTCTACGCTTTAGTTGCTACGTTTGGCATGTTTTGTTTTCATCCCCTATTCTTTTTTTGTTTTTCCTGGCTTTCTTCGACAAATGCAGTTTGACTTCCAGGTCAAAGTGGGGACAATGGAGCATGCGCAGAATGCCTAGGCCAGTTCAGGTCCGACTGAGGCGTATACATGAAAGAGTAAAACCCCCCCCCCCCCCCCCAAAACCGCATTCAAGGTATATTAGTCTGACCTCAAGAAATTTGACTCAGTATGATTTAATTTGGACAAACATGTTTACATGTATTATAAAAGTCCAGTTTTAGTCAGACTAACACAATTTGACTTTTTTGCAAAAGTTCATTGTATCTAAAACAACTAGGTAAAGAGGCCATAACCAGTTTACTTTAGCAATGCTTTCCTAAAATGCTCAGGAAAGTAGCATCAAAACTGATGCAACAGATGCAACACAGACACCATCTTGTCGGTCTTAAAGTCAGGTGTGGTCAGGCGCACTATTGGCAAAAAACAAATGTGCCATTGACCAAATAAAAGCTGGTCTGAAGTCAGCAGTGCAGTCTGTTTCCTGCTATTTAAAGGGCAGATTATTCAGATAGCAAGATGTGCCTGCATGTGGTTCATATGTTTGGATAAGTCAGGTGGAACATCACAATACAGTCCTCAAAGTCAGAGCATTCTTTGTGGCATGTTTATGTTTTGCACAAAATTGATATGCGTCATGGATGTCTCTTTGACATAAATGAGGGCACATTACAGGACGTAAGAAGACGTGAGGCTAAACTGTGGATGCCAATGTCAGTTAACCCAAATATGCCAGCAGCAACACGTGCACTGAGAGATCAGCTGGCTCCTCCCATTTCTGCTTGATTTTTAGGCTGAGCACTATGCTTTGTTTACCCTTCTCCTCCTCACATCACTGTACACTTTTCTGCCCACTTTTCTGTTCCACACCGGAGGTTCCAAAAAATGGTGGAACCTGCACCTCCACGTCCTCTCATGCCTGCTTTACCTCTGCTGCTTTTGGTGGTCATCTGCTGCTTCCGCAAATTATCTGCTCACGCACCTTCAACTCGCGCACAAGCAGATCAGTTTCTTTAGCAGAAAATCGCTTACATCTGTAATTCGCCAAATCCGTCATTTAGATTGCAATCTGCCAATTCTGGTGCACCTGGCTTTT
The DNA here is from genome assembly GCF_008729295.1 of Plectropomus leopardus. NCBI lineage: Eukaryota > Metazoa > Chordata > Actinopteri > Perciformes > Serranidae > Plectropomus > Plectropomus leopardus. Next base: position 1,535,558 of record NC_056464.1, read on the forward strand.
GGAGGGAATGGGAGCTGATGCACAGATTGGTTAATTCATGTTCCACCCAAAACACATCCATGACTAATTCAGAGTCTAAATACAACACCTCTGCACCATGCGTCTCACCTGGCGCCCAGATTATCTGCCGTTTAACTGGCAATGTGGACTTTGGCACGTCCTAAACACATTAGCACCATGCGCTATAGATCGTCTAAATAGGGCCCTCTGTGTGCTAGTTGCGGCTAATGTAGCCTTGAACCACTGGCCTCAAGCAGAGATGAGTTGTTCGCAACCAACAAGTAAGCTGACATAGTTGGGGGAAGCCACTCGCTGATGCTGACCCCAACTGCTGTCCTCTCTGAACAATTTAAGAACCATCTTCCAAAGAGGCACATTTGTTGTCTGTTGATATGCTAAAAAGAGACATGTATATGTTTGAATTTACCTGATAAGGCAAGCAACATCGTGTGGTCGGGGTAAAAATCTACTGATGTGTTTGATAGGCAGAAGTAGCATGATATTGAAACAGCACAAAGTGTGTGTCCTGTACATGCAAGAGACTGCAGTTTGCATCACATTAAAATATGCTAATTTGTTTTAACCACAATAACAATCTTTCCTTAACAAAGCAGTACAGGAGCCCTGAAATACCAAGGCAACGGTTAGCTGTCGTTCAACGTCAGGCCATTGGTGAGTGACCATTACCTTAGTTTTTGCAGTGCGTCTCATACCATTGGCAGCACTCAGCCCTCGTTGACATTTATTCAACAATCTAAATCGGTGTCAACATTGGCAGAGCCTGTCAGTGAATGAAATCACTCCAGCAGTTCAACCCGGCACATGAGATGAGAAACGGAAGTAATGAAAGCAATCAAACAACAAAAGTCAAGAGGGCAATTGATCAAATCTAACTTGTTACATGAGGTAAGATTACTTTATAGCTATTGAGCTTTATAATTTGTTCTTTCAGCAACAGGTTGCATTGTTTATGTGCTACTTGACTAACTAGCACCATGACAGTCTTCTAGTTTCTCTTTGTGAATGGCTAATACAGACTTCTGCTGCTTGCTCATATGAAGTTATTTCCTGCCACACAGGTGCAGAACATACTTGCTAGTTGTTTGTTTGCAGTAGTCTTTGTGACGTGTTCAAGTGCAACCTTATGGCCAAGACTCAGGTGGCCTTTGTCGCCACTAGTTCTTTGATGCTGGTTTGGTGTGCCTGGGCCGTAGTTGCCTAAACTGAACACAACTGTATCCATTGAGCTGGCACTTACCAAAATATAAATCATTTTACTAATAATCATATGCATTTTGTGACAACAGTGGTAATCAAAACCACACATATGGATAATTTTGCAAGGCAATGGCTAACACTGTCTCATTTAAGGTTGAGGACTTGCTCTGTGTTTATTCCTGTAGGCAGAGACTTGTTTGATACTCAGAACATCGCTGAGTGAAGTTTATCATTTGGACTTTGTTATGGAAAATTCAGCTCGTTCTCACTCAGAACTGAGATACATCCGCTCTGTCAGTGCTTTTGGTGTTCAAGCGTGACGCCAAAAAGCCACCTTCTATGTCCAACCAGAAAGTGGCTGGACTACGTCAGATGAGAACGTCACTGGACAGAACCGGTGGCAGTTTTGTTATACACCGGTGGACAGAGGTATGACAATGGACACGTCCACATGCAACACGCATTGTGCAGCGTCACTTGAGAATGCAGCCGGATAGAACCGGTTGCGTGTGCATGAAATTCTGAAGGACAGCATCAGATAATAACTCTGCTAGTAACCGTGTAGTGTAAGGACCATGAGTGCACTTGTACAATGGGTGGGAAGGGTGTTGGATGGGTCCCACAAACAACTGACTTTCATGCAGGAGTTTGAGTTCGCTTCCCATGTGAATGTGTGCTTTTTTTCTTCCACACCTTACCATGTGCCTCTTTTGCCTAAACCTAACTGTCAGAGACTTTATTGCCTAATCCAAACCATTATGATGGTCCGCGTTGGTCACCATGTGCTGACGTGTAAACATAAGGACCGTGCTGCTTCATCCCACCATGTTTATTTGTTGACATCACAGTAATGGCATCTCAGAGCTGACGAAAAAATGTATCATATGAACTAAGCTTTTGAACCTTGATGTCTAGATATGCACTTCACACACCCACACTCGTGACACAAGAGCAAGTCTGACAGCCTATCAAACCAACATGTATGATCTGCAATTAGGAACTTGGAAATGTCAAAGTGGAGGGGTCATAATTAGAAATTCTACAATTCTACAATTTCATTTAGCAGACGCTTTTATCCAAAGCGACGTACAACACAAGCAAGAATTTAGACTTAAGGGAAAAACCCTTAGTAAGTGCCAAAAGTGCTTCAGGTGTGATTGGTCACAGGTATTGCTGTCTAGTAGCAGAAGAAGTGCCGCACAGCCCCCCCCTTTTTTTTTTGAAACCAAGTAATAACCAGTAGCGATCTCAGCATCTGAGATTCAACAATCTCAATCTCAGTATCACTACTTACGATGACAGTCAACATACAACATCACACAACTTTGTCAGTGCTAGATAATCATTAGGTGCTGGGTTTTGGACCTTCTGACTTAATTTACCCCAAAGGGCAAAGCGGAGAAGACTCAGGTTAAGTGCCGAGGTGTTCTCGGAACAAATTAGTTTTCAATTGTCTCTTAAAAGTAGTCAGAAATAAGTTAAACAGGACACACCCTCTCTTTCACATTCCCGAACCCTTTTTTTAACTATCCACAACCACATCTCACAAAAAACTGTATAAAAACTGTGTGCCTGTGTTCTTTCTTTGCCTCTCTTGATCAGAACTCTGGTTGTGTAGATAGCTGTTTAAATAACTCACAAGGACATTTTGTGTTTTTTCTCACTTTATTGCTCTCTCATTGATAAACAGATTTCCACTACATCTTGTTTCACCAGACCCCCACCAATGGCAATGTGCTGTTTTTGATTCAAAATCAGAAAGCCCCCACCTGCTCTGCCCTCTACACAGAACCTGAGCACTTGTTTTGCTTCCTCTTTCATCTCTTCTCGCCTCTCGGCTCAGCTGACCTCTGTGCTCTGACCACAACTCACCCGTTATGTCAAGCTCCTCATTAGACAACACAAACCTGAGCACACAACGCCTACAGTCACACACACACACACACACACACACACACACACACACACACACACAGAGAGACAACCTGAATATGCAAGGACAGTGTGGATGAGAAAGGCTTGGAGGATACTAAACCAGGGCTGCTTCGAACATGTGTAAACTTTTCCATATGGCTCTTTCTATCAATATATGTGTGAGTTTGTGAGTGTGTGAGTGAGTGTGTGTGTGTGTGTGTGTGTGTGTGTGTGTGTGTCGTGGAAGACTTTCAAAGACATGCTTGATACTAGATAAGTGAGGTCACATGCGTGTTCACATGTTCTGGTGTTTTTTTTATGTTATGGTCAGTGATGTCGAAGGTTGAATTGGTAGGAGACTTAAGAAGAGAAACAAAAAGGCAAGCAGAAAATAACAAGGAATTAAGAGAGAAGAAAACAAAGTGGAGAGAAATCGATGTTCATTAAAGCAGAACAATCTGTGTATCATTTTTTCTTTTGATAATACATTTTAAATCCAAAATCAGAAAATTTAAGAAAACAACAATTCATTACTTTGTCATTATTTTATGAACTGGATATCAATAAACAAATAATATCTTTTTTAATCTTTGAATTGTTATTAGATCAAAAACAGGAGATGAAAAACAAAAAACAGACTATATCCAAAATATTAAAAATTAACTGTTACTTGTTTTTGGTACCTGATTCATTAACCAATAACAAAATAATGAATTGCTTTTTTTAATTTTCTGATTTTGGATTTTAAAATTGAATCTCAACACAACAAATAATACAGTAGGTGGGTTTCCATGGCGGATTTGCACTAAACTTAAGCAATATTTTCAAAATGTCGATAAAACAAAATCTCGAGATGACTGTGTTTCCTATGAGTGATGTTCTGCGACTTCTCCTCTGGTGATAACATTCCAAGAAGCATGGTGATGGATGTTCAAAACATTAGCAGCTTTATTTCTATTGCAGCCACTGGACTAGCCGTCAACATTGCCAATGGAAGGCCATGTAGGCGTGTTATGGAGCCATAATGGAAAGGCGAGCCCCTTATACGTGGGAGTGGTCACATATGAGGGATTTCTGGGAGGTGACAGTCCATGATTTCACAGAGGAATTGTGGATTCAAAACTTCCATATGATCCACTCAACTTTTGAAGAGTTATGTGTGTAGCACCCGTCCCATGTAGCTATAAGATTAACTTATCAGTTAAAGGGGGTTGTAGTACTATGGGCGGGGCCCTGGGCACATTTATTTATGGCTGACCGTGTTACCCTGAGTAAACAGGAGAGAAAATAATTGCTTTAAACCTTTTTAACTTATTTATGAATTTTAATTAAATGGCGGTGCCTCCACTTAGCAGGAAAATATGAATTACTGATTTTTAATCCCTACTAAGAATTTTGTTTATATCTAAATATTCCCTTTTTAAACCTTAAACACACTGCAATAAAATGTATATACTTTAAAAGAATGTAAATATGACACAGAGACAGTACTTTAAATTCAAATGATGAATATAGTTAAATTAATAAATGATTTTTAACACAAAAAAAACATAAAAAAAACTCACAAAACATGTACCAAGACACTTAAAAGTGTTTCCTTTGTCAATATGAACAACTTTCAGAAGCTTCAGAAAAAAGTAAATTTTCACCACTAGGTACCCTTTAAGTTCCAATTTCAGTAATGACCTTTTTTCTTTAATATCAGTTTCAAACCAAAACAAAAAACGTTGCAGGCCTGAGTCGTAGCTCGGGGGCGTTGTGACCAAAAACAAATGGCCAGTTCACTTGCTGATGCAAGCACAGAAAATAAAAGCACGTGCACTGGTTAGTTTTTACTCACAAATCCCTCAGTTCTCATCTGCAGTATGGCAAAGGGGAAAAGCAGGGCGATGGTTGACAGGGTGAACAGTCACTGAGGTTACAGGCTGGCGGCAACTGTCCAGGCGAGGGGTGAATGGGAGACTTCTACTGGTCCAGCGGGTCCAAAGCGTGCTTCCTGGTCCACTGTGTACATTAACAGTCTCTCAGTCTCTCTTCAATTAATCTACAAGCTCATTTCTGTCTCATACCGAATCTGTGTGAGCTTACACATTAGCACATACTAACAATACACAGTAACATTACCTGCTACTACATTGATAATGAATGCTATTCCCGCTAGCATGCTAATGTGCTAATTACACTTAGCATCTCCGTTTTTTACACACTACATCATGTCGAAGCAGTACAAATCATACACACAAAAGCTTTTACCTTCCGCATGCTTCTATAAGTCCGTTACTTGTCGGTAAACTCTGTATTCACCAAGTATTAGACTCAATTCTCAAGCTTCACGCTTCTGCTCGTCTGTGTCGTTCTCGTCTCATTTTGGCCATGGCGTCATCCCACAGGTTCACCATTAAATCCCGCCCCTCTACCTCTGTGATAGGGCTAACAAGATCGTAACAACCAATGCAATTAAGGAAAACAAAAGATAGACAACTTAACGCTCTCTAAGGTTAGGTTGTGAGACCTCCTTATAATACATCCATGGCATGACCCATGGCATGACCACGCTACTCCTTTGTTCACTGTAAACAAACTATTTGAATTTCAATGAACTTTATTAACACCTTAAGACTTATTAGTCTGCGTATGGCTCAGTTTTTAATCCATAATGAACTGTTTTTAACACTTAAATGAACGGATTCAAATGTAGCATTTTATCTCCTTTTATGAACATATTTATATTAGTTATTTATTAACATTTATCTGTCAGAATTGACACTTTAACATATTGCCTTGTCTGATATGATGTATTTTAGACTGGGCTACATGTGATTTAATGACACCTCTTGTAGCTCCTGCTGCATCATGAGGGACCCAGTTCTTACTGACAAGCACACAGCCATAGCATCATGTGACCTAGAAAAGACATAAAATGTTTTCCATTGCAGTTTTGCCATATATGGCTTTATCCAGTCACCTGAAATACCACCTCATCTGAGCAAAAAAACTTTTTGCAAAAGATGGGAGTTTTTTCCAAATTGCCTTGTTTCCATAAGGCATATTTTATATGTGTAATTTCAATTTGTGCAGTTTGAGAGTTAAGATAAAATAAAATAATCCTTTTTTAGCCCCAAAGTGGGGAAATTTGCATTGTTACAGCAACTATGAGGTACAGGACAGCAGCAAAAGAACAATACAATTTACAGTAGTAAAAATAGATTACAAATATAAAAAATGTTAAATAATAAAAAACAAGGTGCCAAGTAGGCTATAATAAAAAAAAACAAGGTGCAAAGATAGTAACATAAAATTACAAGGTGCCATAAAATTACAAGGTTAACGAAACAGCCTACAGATTCATAACCATTTGGATGCCAACAACATCCCACTTTTTGATTTGTCTTGCTTAATATATCTATTTTTATATTTTGGTGATTAACATTTTTTTTACTGCTAAAGTCTGTTGAACCAACTCTGAGTACAAGCAAGAACATGGATGTTGTGTGTGTGTGTGTGTGTGTGTGCAGGGTGGGGGTGCGACATGTCTCTTACAGATGTGAGAAAACGGACGTGTCTCTGGGACAGAGTGTGTGGACAGTGTAATTGGCAGAATAGAATGATTGAGTTAGTCTGAAGTGAAGTGAAGGTAATGCAGTGAGCGGAGCTGAAGCAGCGGTGATCGGCGTGCGACTGTGGGAAAACAGCTTTCTGCACTCTGAGAGACAAAAGACTGGAGTGCGTCTGCGTTTGCAGCTCGTAAGGATGTACAGTCGGGTGAACTCTCGCTCCCTCTCTCTCTTTCTCTCTCTTCATTTGTCGTGGTTGCCATGGTGATGAGGGAGGCTTTCCACGGCGGCCCATAATTTCCAGAGATCCTGTCTGGATGTGACACGTCTTTTCAGCCTGGCATTGTTTAGATGCTGATTTACGTGTGTTTGTTGCACTTTACCACCACCTCCTCCACACCTCCAGCAGCGGCGGTAAACCTTTAAAGGATCAATGCACCCAAACCATGCTGAGACAACATGCTGAGGGTTTGTCACAGGGTTTGGTTGAATGATTAAGATACTGATTCAACTGGATCGAAAACATTTTTGCTAGAAATGCGTAATTATTAATTTTCATAAACAACCGGTCATTATGACTATACCTCTGCTTTTTCCCTCCTGAGCTACTATACTTCTTTTTCTTGTTCTTTTCCTATGTTTGAAACAGTGCTTTTCCCCCAGCCAGCCCGTCCCTCTTCCGTCCGAGTAGGCGTTCCCACAGCACAGAGGAGTCCAATCACATGCTCGCCCTTCACCCCATCCCTCTGTGGTCAGCCCGGTAAGGACTTTTTGCATTCACGTTCTGTTTTTTCCCCTTTTACTTTTTTTCTGCTACCCCTCATTGAACCACTTGAGCCTGGAACAGATGGAAAGATTGTAGAGGGGGAAAATAAGCAAGCAGCAGAGAGAGAGAGAAGTAGGAGAAGCCATGCAGAGAGTGAGGCAGCCCAGCGACGATGCTTGATGAAGTGAAACACTGACCAGCAAAAAGGCTTTCTTCCACTGTGACTGAGCCTCAGAGAATCCAAGGAATCAGACAGGACAGTTCTCAGGGGAGACACCAACTCATCGTCCCAGCTGACTGGAAAAAAAAAAACAGTACAGGACTTGGAGAGCTCAAAAGAGGAACATTAGAGACGAGGAGAAAAAGAGTTCTTCAGATGAGAGTTAAAGCAGAGAGGCAGAGGGAGATGCTCAGAGGGACCAGATAGAGAAGAGAAAAGTGAAATAAGTGACAGGATTGCTACAGGTGTGTCCACAAGGACTCCCCCGAACAAAAAGCTGCTGCAAGTGAAACAGAGAGTGACAGAGTGAGATCAGACACAGGTACAGTGACAGAGCTAGAGCAGGATGGCCAACTCAGGTCTCCAGTTGTTGGGTTACTTCCTAGCGTTGGGTGGCTGGATCGGCATCATCTCCACCACTGCCTTGCCCCAGTGGAAGCAGTCATCGTATGCTGGCGATGCCATCATCACGGCCGTGGGTCTGTACGAGGGGCTGTGGATGAGCTGCGCCTCGCAGAGTACAGGACAGGTGCAGTGCAAGATCTTTGACTCCATGCTCTCGCTGGACAGTGAGTACCATGTTTGAACTTGGCTCGACAAAAACTGACTGAATTGTAGTGGCCTGTGCCTTCACTGGCTGTTACTGTAATCCCCGTACTTCTTGACTGTTGGGTCAAACTTCTTCCTAAATTATTGCTATGCTCATATAAGCATACTGTGAGTCTGTGATTATTAGAAAATAGGAAACATGATATGACAAATGTGCAAAAATCAAAGTTGGTTGATGAGGCACCATGAAGCTGATTAAGTGAGATTCACTGGATCATTTGTCTGATGAAAAGCAGTTTAGGCTTAAGTAAGAAAATAATCTGCTGGTAAAGCATCACCATGAAAAGTTTCCTTAGTTCTTTTAACCCTTTGAAACCTGGAGTGACCTCAATTTTCTTGGGCTTCTTTCTAATGCCTTCCACAAAGTATTTGAACTTGTGAGCCCTGAACACATTGATGTAATTTCTTTCGAATACACAGGAAAAAGGCAATGAGCAATTTGAAAGAAAATGTTTCACAAATTGCAAGGAATTAGTAGATTTAGATTTTTTTTAAAACAAGTTTTCAGATAATTTTCTTGTAGTCTTTTACTAGTTTCATTTTCTACAAAAGGGAAACTTGTTTCTCAGACTGACAGGCTGGAGAGGTTCAAAGGTTCTTTACTTCAGACCATCTTTATAGTGACTTATTACACTGTGATGACAGCACTGATGAATCATTATGTTAAAGGAATACTTCTCCCACAAAATGACCATTTAGATATCAATTAATCATGCCTTGTTGCCTTGAATTTATGGAGAAAACTTTGTTTATCTTAAAAAACAACAAAGGGATTTTAAAGGGTTAATAACACCTCACACTATATTCTTATATTCCTTTCTTTATTTCTTGGCTGCTCTCATTAAATATTGTTTAAAAATCAACTTGATAAGTCACTTCTGTGTGACTTTTCATCAGCCAGGCTGTCAAAAGAAGGATTTGCTGAAAACCTTCAATTTCACTTATACTGAACAAATATCCATGCTGTTGTGATACAAATTACAACAGTTATTGTAGCTGGCTCCTTAATATTGCCACACGTAATAATCAGCAGCAAAAACAGCAGGAAAACAAGTCCCCAAGCCCTTGCTATCTGGGACACATTCAATTCAGAAGCTGTAAATCTCACTTAAAATGCTGCTGTTCCAATCTGTAATGACGTTTAATTAAAACTCCAAAACATCATGAAACATAATGTGTGAGGAGTGGGAGGGGGTCTGGAATGTGGGTTTCAGACATAAATTAGCTGCGAATATGAGCCTGCTGCCATCTCCAATCTGTAAGTAGGAGCCAGTGACTCATAATTAATGGCAGACAGATTATAGGAATCCATTCATCTACTGTCTGCTTCAGTCATCCTATTAGAGATTCTAATGACAGACTACAGGGGGTGGGCTCGGTCACAAGTCATTTTTTTGTGAAACAATTGAGCACTTTGAGCGTGTCTGTTTTTCTTTGTGGTTGGAGACTGATGTGCTTATGGTTCCTGCTGTGGCACACTTGCCTTGAAACAACAAATGAGGCCCTTTGCAAACATTTTGGTGTCTTAGTGAGTCATTATATCAAAACACTCTGTGTGGCGTTGTGTCTGCCGGGTGCCCGAGCTGATCTCCCATCTCCTTTGGTTCATTGCAGCAGTAAGAACAGCGTATTGTCCTTGTGGATGAATAGGGGCTGTTAGGAGAAGAAAAGGCCAGTGTTGAGCCAAACACCAGAGATATTCCCAGAATGCGCACTGTCTTCCCCACACGCGCACATTGTTCCGTTTGTCCATTTACAAACCCAGTGAGTGCATGCTTAAGACAAAACCGAGGAAACTCCTCTGAAGGGTAAATATATGCACCTCTGAATGAACACAGTGGTGAAAAGTCGTGACCAGCATTCTTGATCAATCACAGGTTTATTCAGGTGTTTTCTCAGACACATTATGAAACACAGCAGATCAGCCTCCAATCATGTGTGCGGGGTCATAGAAGGCACCGCGGCCTTCTGGTGTTAGTTCGATCCAACGGTAACACGGAGCTTAAGGTGAAGGAGCTCTCCTTCCCGGCTGCATTCGCAGCAGGAGCAGCATGTGATGGAGGCTATAATTGTTCACCAGACTGTGCTGCGCTCCACTGATGTGGCCAAGCAGCCGGACTGGAAACTGTTGGATCTGCTGCAGGTTGTTTGCTTGGAGATGATGATCAGATGAGAGGGCTGCTTGTTGTTGTGAGAATGTGAAGAATGTGGCTGGTGGTGCTGAAAGGACAGCTCTGCAAAGCCACCAACACCTGAGTGTGATATTAACGACACCGTGATCCGCCTCTGCCAACATGTCCTGTCACTCACAAAATTACCTTGCATTCACTTTGGTGTTAAACTTGACAGATATGTGTCCCTTATTTGTCAACTTTGTCTCTGATTCTGCAATGTATATTCATGTAAAGTGTAATTTTGCTTGCTGAGTGCAGCTTGGGATTTAGTTTGATAAAGACACTGCACAGTGGTTTGTACTGAAGACTGAAAATTTCTAAAAATCATTAAAATATACTTTGAAGAAAGACTCATCAATTTTCTAAAACAGCTGGTAAAGAAGGTTACGATATTGTAACCCTAGTAACACTCTTTGGGTAGTACTTCTCTAATTATAAGCTTGCACTCCAGCCCGTTCTCATTCCAAACCCACAAAATAGTGCCACTTTGACAGTGTTTTTGGTGTAAGTTTGCAAAGCCAAAAGTTGTGCATTAAATGCCGCTGGATGATGTAATGTATGATGATAATGTAAGAACGCTGCCAGACACAACTGGTCACGGTGTGTATACACTGGCAGATGGCCAGACGGCCAGACGACACCTGCTGTGTCCACATGAAATGGTGTCAGGTCGAAATGCTGCCGTAATATAAGGAGCGTGAGAGCAAGCAGGAAGGATGGTGGCTAGGTAAAACAAATTCCGGACCTTGATGCAGGAGTCCAGTGTTTGCTACCTGTCTGAGTGTGACGGGGTTTTTCTACACCTAACCACGTGCCTCCCTCCCCTTATCCCAACCATCCCTGGAATGACAGAACATACACAATAGACGCAGGAGAATACCTGAAACACAATATGTAGACCAGAAAGTTCACTGCAAAATGGTAACATGTGACAACTTGGGATGAGAGTGTGTTGCACATTCACACACGGAGAAAAGCATTAACATAGCTAGCCGCCTAATTCTTCTTCCATGAAGCAGCTAGCCCAGGTGGTAAGAAGCTAAGCCAGGTGGAGCTTTGGCCTAACCTTGCAGGGGTCGAAAGACAAGCAGTCTGCTACTTGACATTGCTGAAGGGAACAAGGATGTCTGGTGGCATTAATCTGCCTCCCTATATATTGTGGGGTTTGCACGCACTCAGGCAGGCACGTCCCGATTGGCTGGCTATGTTTGTGTTTTTCTCAGTGTGTGAAAGTGTGCTGTTATTAGAGGAGACCAGTAGAGGGTGGAGCCTGTGTGAGACAGAACTGCAGTTCATAAAAATTGTTACTTAAACAGTAGGAAATAGTGCATTTGTTGGAGACTATTTCCAGCATTGTATTAGTCCACATTTGTGTCCACCAGTGCTCTGGTGAGTATTTGTGGCAGCAGGAGGGTGTGTGGGACTGAGTCAGAATAAACTACAGTGTGTGTGTTCATGGGTATGCAGGAACATGTCACCCAGTGCAACATTGTGGCTCACTGGTGTGTTTTTAATCGTTGTTGGAGCTCTATGACATAGAGAAATAAGATGTATTAGGCTTTGATACACACACTCTACCTGTTCATAGATACATTTACTTTGGGTTTGGATTCATGAAATCTATTGACAGCAGAATATCACCAAACTTATCCTGGAAATGTATGTGCTATGGGTTAGTGTTCAGGTTTAATCATGACGGTCAATAATAGCTTCACAGTAGCAAACATACTGTGTGAAATTGGTGTGATCCTGTCCAGAGGAATGTGTGTGCCCACACAATGAACACTAACAGCAGCTCTTTTCTATCTGTCTCGCTGCTGGCTTTAAGAGTTTAGTCTTGACTGGTTGGGAATGGTAAATGGTAAATGGACTGTACTTGTATTGTGCTTTTCTAGTCTTTCTGACCATTCAAAGTGCTTTCACACTACACGTCACATTCACACACACATTCACACACTGGTGGCCGAGGCTACTGTACAAGGTGCCACCTGCTAATCAGTAATCATTTTTATGCACTCACACTCCGATGACGCAGCATCGGGAGCAATTTGGAGTTCAGTATCTTGCCCAAAGACACTTAGACATGTTGCCGGGAGGAGCTGGGGAATGAACCACTGACCGTCCGATTAGAGGACGACTGGCTCTACTCTGAGCCACAGCCACCCAAACAGGGAACCTCCCTGTTTACTTTCACTTCAGTACACTCTTAATAAAGGTTCCAAAAGGGTTCATCCTGAAGGACTGAGGTTCTACCCAGAACCATTTGCTTCCAAAGAACCCTTTTTTTTTTTTTTAAAAAAAAAAAGGGTTCTTTGTAAGTCTACAGGTCTTATTAAGAACTGAAACCGTAATTCATGGGAGAGATACCTATGGGTAATCAAATCAATTACTATTTTTACTAGGGTTCTAGATAAAACCCATTGAAATAAAAACGTTCTTGGTAGAATCCCAGGGTGGGTTCTAGAAGAAGCCCATGGAATATAAATAGGTTCTTGGTAGAACCTCCTGGGTGGGTTTTTGCTAGCAGCCGTAGAAGGTGGAAAGGTTCTGTATAAAACCCCCAGTGAGGGCCCTGGTTGAAACCAGTATACCACAGAAGGGTTCTCTGTAGAACCACCCAGAACCTCTTATGGGAGGTTCTGGGTGGAAACTTTCACAGATGGTTTTAGGTATACCCTTTATGTTAGGTTCTTGATAGATCCCTCTGAAAAGGTTCCAGTTGGTTCTTTGAGAAACCAAAAGGGTTCTCCTAGCTGAAGAACCTTATATGGTTCTAATTAATACCTTTATTTCCAAGCGTTAAAGCAGGGTGGTTTTACAATTATCCTAAGAGAACTGGTAGTAGAAGTAGATGTTTACCAAATAGCGCATGGTAATACAGTTAGGAACATCAAATTAGTGAGCATGAGCTCGGATTTTGAAGTGAAGGGCCGGAGTTGTCCAGCATGACTTTAGTCTGATGGCTGTGCAGTGAGTGGGTGAACAGCTATTACGTATGACAGAGTCACAAGTGACCTCACAATGGGACCTTACAGTGCCCACTCTCACACACGGCGGTAAGCACACATACTCATTGAAAGCTAGTGGCTGGCACTGCCAACCCTGGCACTGGACAGAGAGGGCGGGGGGGAGCCAGCCTCCCCTCCCTCCCTCCCTCCCTCCCTCCTGTTAGCCTTTCCTTTACCCCAAAGGCCCCCAAATGCCCCTCTGGTTTGTCACCAATTGAAAGTGGTCTGAGCGTCGACTTGAACCTCTGCAAGCCCTCACAAAGACACAGAAACAGGAATTCTCAGAGAGGATGAAAGAAAAGCAAATCAAACCTCTCTCTGTTGAAGACTATTCAGAGAATCCATCAAAAGAAGGTCTGGAGCCATAAATCAGACTTCAAAGATTTTCACCCATCACGAGTCCCTTCAGATCAGCTTCTGAGCTGCTGCTTCACTGTTGCACCATGAATGATGGGGTGTGTATTTCTGTCACAGTGACAAATGATGACTCGGGTCCCTGTTCAAGCTGTGGCTCCACAGCTCCTTTTCAAGTCTTTTTCTTTATTCTCACGCATAAAGTCACTTTCTCTAATATTCTAGTTTAGCATGACATTTGGTTCTTGACAGTCATTCGACAACAATCAACAACAATCATTTGACATAAGTGCTATTGGTCTGACTGCGAGCCCCACACCACCACAGCCTTAAAGACCATGCATGTGAGTGAAAGCTCTGAAAAAAGCAAAACGATTTTAGTTTAGCAAATTCTCTTTATTCTACTCTAGTCTATTCTAATTATATAACTGAACTTGGAAACAATACTTTGTTAAGACAAAACTCTTCCTTCTGTGAGATGCTATTGACAATTCTAAAAAAACAAAAACAATAAAGCACAAAAATGGACCTTGAGTTAAGTTTATTTTGCTACACTATTCTAGTTGAGAGTGAAAGTTAAAGCTTGACCTTGAAACACTTGTCTGAAATAAAAATCTTAAGTCAAGGTCCTCTAGACACTTTGAAAGCTTCACAAAAAAGAATACATTTTAAGCTTAATTTATGTTTTTTTGTTAAAGTATTCTATTCTGTTCAATTTTACACAAGTTATTTCTTGACCTCGAAAAAGACGTTTTGACGTTGATCCTTTCTGGTCTATTCTGTTCCATGTTATTGATCTTGAAAGGCGCTTCTTAACTTTGGAAACAGTAGTTTTACAAAAAAAAAAAAAAGAAAAAGAAATAAAATCCCTGGAAAAAGATCTAGTCAGGGGACCTTGAGTAAACGATTCTTTTTGATGGTTTTTCCTGCTGCAGTCTGTTCAGTGATGGGGTGTTTGTCGCTTTGGTCTCATTTGATTCTTGCCTCTCTCCTGATGTATAAACACTGGCTTACACTTGAAGTTGTTGTTATTTGAGGCTAATTCCTGTGCCCCCGGCTGATAAACCCGTATGAAAGGCTCTGTTATGTTTACTTTAAATACCATATTTGTCAGCTTCATCCTGGTATCAGAATCAGGATATGGGACTTTGCTTGTTTTCCGTTGCTGCTGGGATTTCAACAATCTCCTCACTGTTGTAAACAAGACACTCTCCATCAGAACTTTGACAGTATCATTAAGCGCTCAGCATTTCTTCCACGTTAACACATTTGTGAGCGGCTGTGTTTGAGGCAGCAGTGTCTGATCGCTGTGGCGACAGCGCCGTGAAAACAATCTTGCTTTGTGACAAAGCCACACTAATCCCACTGTGTGAAACATGTAAAGCGGGCCCTCCTACAGCTGCTCTGTGTGAGAGGGACACTTGTGTGTTTCATCTGTGTCTGTTCCACCTACAGTCATTGTGTGTGTGCAGATATTGTGTATTTCTACATATATGTGTTTGTTTTTGTGTGTGTAAATATGTTCCTCCCACTAAGTTATGTGTGCGCTGAGGCCTGTGTAGGCAGCACATTAGATTTTTGAGAAGGCAAAGTTGCACTGGAGAAGATTTACAGGATCATTTAAGGTCCCAGAGCTTGGCCGACAAAGTCACCTCTGGAAAAGAAAAAAGATGGAATTACCCTGCTGGAAAATAGGACAGTGGTGGACTCTCCCTAATGAGCTTTCTGTCAGAAATGCATGTGGTCTCCCCTCAGCCCTGCACGGCGTGTGCAGCTTAATTCCTTTATAATCATCATTTTAACCCTTTGATGCCTGAGAAACTTGGCTTGATTTTTGTTTATAAAAACATGGAAAGAGGGTGATCAGTGACATGGCCAAAAAAATAGCAAGAAATTGTTAAAAAGTTACCAGAAAATTACTAGAAAAGAAGCAAAAAAGTAGTTTGTTTAGTTTTTTTTCCATGAGAAAGTGTTAAAAAATGATCATCATGTATTTTTCCCCTTTGTTTTTGAAAGAAATCAAACCGATTTTCTCAGGTGTCAGAGTTTTAAATAATGAAAGGCTTCTGAATGCAGCACAAGAAAACTGATGTCAGTCCAGGTGTTAAAGTGTTCATGTCCAGAAATTTGCTCTTTATTCCAAGTGATGGACTAAAAGAATCTGTTTTCTTATCTCCTCATCATTTCCTTCCCTCTCCTCTTCTATATTTTTCTCCTCCCTGTCTTCCATATCTTCTGTTGTATCACTACTCTTTGCTCTGCAACCTTGCCTCCTCCTGTCCTCTTCTTTATCTAGTCCACATCCAGACATGTCGGGCCCTTATGGTCGTGTCAGTCCTGCTGGGCTTTATCGGCATCATCGTCAGCGTGGTGGGCATGAAGTGCACTAAGGTGGGAGATAACAACCCAGCCACCAAAACCCGCATCGCTGTGACCGGAGGAACTCTCTTCCTGCTCGCAGGTGGGCTTTCAGCTCTGTGTTCTCTTCATGCAGCCAATAATAATCTGCAGTATCTCCCACAACCACTGCATTAAGCAAGAACATTTTTCTAGCCAAAATCTCTCACTGGGGGCCTTTTCTGTAATTAGAGTCCCTGCTGTAAACAGGAAGTGGTCATTTTAGAGGCATTAGTCTCTGAACTCAGACATAAACCACAAGCCCAGGGGAGAAAATTAACTAAATACGGATTCTCCAATTCATTGGTGTATTGTTGGAACTGCAGTGAAAGCTCACAGGCTTAACTGAAACACAGAATTTATGCACTCGTATTAATCTGTTGTCCCTCCACAGGTCTGTGTACGCTGGTGTCTGTGTCCTGGTACGCCACTCAGGTGTCCTATCAGTTCTTCAATCCAAACACACCGCCCAACGCCAGGTGTGTAAAATGACTGCTGACAAACTCTGTGCAAACTCAACTTCATATACTGCCTAAAGCCTAGTCTAGATCTGGGCAATATGCCCTAAAAATAGAATCTCCCAATTCTTTCACACCTAACCCGATTAATGATTTTAATCGTTTTTTTCCTTCTTTAAAACAAACTACAAATTACAAAGAAATTACTGAAAACAAGCTTTGCTTTTGATTTTAGCAATAGAAATTAAAGGCAAAGTGAATTTCCTTCTGTTAATATAGTAAACTGAATTTCCCCTTAGGAGTTAAAGTGCAAGCTGCAAACTTGTCTTAAACACTGAAGGCTGCAGTAATTTCACAAAACATATTTACATGAACTAATTTGTATCCTATCTTTAGCTATATGCAGCGACTGCATCAGTAACAGCTTTTAGTGATTCTACATCACCTGCGCTCGTCTATATTAGTTACATTGAGGGTTTAGAGAACAGCATAACTTCTTCCTCAGCTGCCAACAGCCAATTTAGAGAATGGGTGAAATCAATGCAAGGCAGTATCGATCAGCTGTGTGATCAGTCAGGTGTGATCAGCCAGGTGTGATGTTTGTTTTTATTAGGCACATTTTTTGTCAGTCTTTGAAAATAGTAAAATTAATCTCTTGGTCTCAGTTACTTTGGCTCGGAACGGAATGTGTGGCAGAAGCTGCACATCTGGCACACAGTCTGTATTCAGGCACATTTCATAAAAACAAATCAATAGCAATACATTTTGTGCATTTTCAGTATATACTCTCTAACCAGGTGCTGTTGGATATTGCGTCAAATTCCCCTCTTTCGTATATTGGGCCAGACGTAAATCCCGGTCCTCCTTGGAGATTATGTGCGTTTTCGGGGGGGCTAAATCGGTAGAATTACGGGAGAGATGGGACGGCTGGAGGACACCGGGAGAGGGCCGGGAAAAACGGGGATGTCCCGGGAAAATCGGGAGGGTTGGCAAGTTGGCTTCCTACCTCCTAAGGAGAAAGATAAAGTGAACTTTGCCATCCTACCAACGCTAACGTTTAGGCCTGGCGGGGGGTCTATAGTCTCCTTCACATTGTAGCGGGTCGCTGTCCTGTCATATGGGATACAGCGGGAAAATGCTTCCACTAATGTTGGCTGCTTTTTACCAGCTGTTTGTAGGCTGACACGGTCTCGTGCATCTCAGAGTGAGACACATTGTCCCCCTGGGGTACTGTCTCTGTTTGACATGATGAAACAAAGTAGTTGTGCTGCTGCCTTTAGTTGTAACAGCCTTTAAATAATCTTTGCAGCAGGCTGGTTTGTTCAAGATCTGAAACCGCAACCAAAACCAGTATCAAATGAATGACCAGACTGTCTTTTTTGGGAAGGTGTGGCAGAGGCGAAAATCAAGATTTTCATTTTTAAAAATCGCCCTGAACCACAAATTCGAATTAATCGATAAAATCGAATTATTGCCCAGCCCTAGCCTAGTCCCAAGTAAACACAGTCCCTTTTACAAACTGGCTGTGGCTTCAAATTTTGACAAATAAATGCGTGTTTGTGTCCATTAGAAGCTGGGTCTGGTTAGCATGCAGTTAATTTTTAAAGAAGACCTTTGGATGTATAAAATTGGTTTGCTGGAGATAAAGTTAATTAGCTGCGCATATAAATATGTGATTTTCAGTTAATTTTCTTTTGCTTTTCACAGATTCAGGCTATTTCTATTCTATATTTAGGTTTATTTGTTGCTTATTACTTTTGTCCCATGTTTTGGAATAAAGTAAAACCAATGTGCTGAGGTCTCAAAAGTTTAAATAAATAATTTGACTGTATTTCCGTCTTTGCTGAGCAACAGTTATTTATGAAAGGAATTAAAAGCTTGTCCTATATAGATGCCTATCTCAAATATAAGCCTATTGAGTTCAGTGATTTAAGCAAATACTATCCTGGGCTATCAATTGGTTCCTATCCTTTGCTTTAGATCACAGTTTTTTGGCCCCTCAAATGCTCTCAGAAAGAAAGGAAAGGGAATTTTCTATGTCAAGCATAGATATGAGCCTTGTTAATAATTGATGGTAAATGTGACACATTTTATTTAGCATCCACATTTACCATTTAATTCTTACTGTCATTATTATTTATATTGGCTGAAAAATAGGCATTTTTCTGCATACATTCCACTTTGTATGAAACTGGCATTGGGCAAATATTGCCAGTTTGTTTACGTAATCGAACAACTACCAAATTATCCGCGGGAGGTTTAGCCACAGGATTAACACGCAACAATCTACTGGGTTAACCTCTATTTAACTGTCTGGAATTGTGTTGAACATGGAACATTGCATACTGTCATGTAAACACAGTACCGTGTTTGCCTTATGAAAAAATAATTCCAGAACAACAGGAAAACAGTAGGCTAAATAAAGTTAACATAAAGTAGGCGATTTAATCCCCAGTTCTTCAGTCAACATGCTATAGTATCTTTGGGCAAGACACTAGGCAGGTTTCTATTATCCTCAAACTGTATAAATTGCACATGCGAATTTAAAATGTGTTTAACGGAAACATGTCAGTTTCAAAAAACATTTATTGCAAGAAAGTTTTTACACTCATATGAGGTGATATTTTAGGTGATTTGAAAAAGCTATATTTGGCAAAACTGCAATGGAAACCCTTTTTTTGGCTTTTATAGATACATGATGCTATGGCTGTGTGCTTGTCAGTAGGAACTGGCTCCCTCATGATGCAGCAGGAGCTACAAGAGGTGTTATTGCAGCCACTCACCTCTTTAAAAGTTTAGTGGATCATCCAGAAATGTTTAATCCACAATTCATCTGTGAAATCATGGACTATCGCCTCCAAGAAATCCCTCATACATTGTCGATCCCACGTATAAGGGGCTCGCCTTTCCATTATTGCTCACATAACACACTTATGTGGCTGGAACTTGGATTGGAAATAATGATGGCTAGTGTGGTGGCTGCAATAGAAATCGAGTTGCCACTGTTCTGAACATACATCACCATGCTTCTTGGCATGTTATCGTCTGAGAAGTTGCAGAAGATCACTGACGAAACACAGTCATCTATCAACTGTGATTTAACAAAATTTTAAAAAATATCCCTTAAGTTTTGTGCAAATCTGTAATGGAAACCTGCCCACTGAACCCCGAATTGCTTCCGATGCTGCACCATTGGAGTGTGAGTGCCTATGAATACTGAGAAGCAAAACTGAGTAGCAGGTGGCACCAAGTACAGTAGCCCTGGCCATCAGTGTGGGGATGTGTGTGTAAATGGGTGAATGAATGGTCAGAAGACTAGAGAAGTGCAATACAAGTGCAGTCCATTTACCATTTAAAAACCTCCAGTCTAAATCATTGCTGTAAGGTTAGAATCACAGCAGTTCAGGGCTTGCATTATCAATAGGTCATTCAGTGCTGCAGAATACATTCTGAGAGTTGAAAAGTATTACATGAGGACCAGGATCCTTTTAGAGGCTGGAGAGCTACAGATTAAGAGCCAAAATTGTAAAGGTTTCCTTTCCTTCCTTTCCTTTTTGATTTGCAGTGAGTGGGAGCCAATCATGATAACATTTTGAAGGCAGTGAAAACAGTAAAAGCTCTGACACCCACAGCCATAGGCTACTCTATAGAGTGCTCCAGGATTGATGTTTCTTTGTAGGCCAATGTTGACCTTTGCGTCACCCTGTTTCCCTCATCAAAAAGCCTGTGGGATTTTTTTTTATTGGATTTTGGAATTTGCAGAAAACAAGCTCACAAATTTTATCATACTTTGTTCAGCAGGATAATATTACCAAGTAAACATGACAAAATGTACTAAACTAACGTTAGGCCATAAACAAACTACTCTACAGTCACAACAACAATGCTACAAGGCCGTAAAATCTTCTCGGCTTGGTGTGGCATGATGACATTAGCCACTTTTTAACAACTGCCTTTTTTAAGACACATAAAACCTTGAAAGTTCACAGGGGGTATTTACTGATGTGTTTTATAAAGAAGTCTCTTCAGCTTGTGTTAAGAGCTTACTTCAGGCCTCTAATCAAAAACACATTCACAAAACACATTGACTTTGAGACGAGGGAACCAAACGTGCTAAGTGCTAACTCATCTTTGGTTTCTAGGACTCATTCCTGGGGTACTCTTTGGCTGTCCTCTTTAAAACTTTTTTCATCTCTCGTTCTCTCTCAGGTATGAGTTCGGCTCTGCCCTGTTTGTGGGCTGGGCGGCAGCCAGTCTGACTGTCCTGGGTGGCTCCTTGCTGTGCTGCTCCTGCTCTAAAGACGATATGCGAGGGCAGCAATATTATCGCCAATCACAGCCTTCCACAGCCAGGGAGTACGTGTAAACCCCACCCCCTTCCAGCAGCCACCCAAACAGAGAGCATCGGACACGCTTGGCACCACCCCCTTTTTCCTCAAATTAAACCTGCTAAAACAACACAAGACTATCAAGTGTACACACATGCAATCATTGCAGGCATGTACATGTGCATACATGTGCAGACACAGGCACTCATACAGTACACACACATGTATTTTGGTCGCTAAAAGGACAAACTTTTAAAAATTATTTGTGAGCAGACATCTTATATATTTCATGTCATCATCAAGCTTATTTTTACAATGACATAAGGCTTGCAATTATTAATGGAAACCTTCCATGTGCCTTCAGACCTTTACACACCGGGGGTATGATGAATTAACAACATGAAAATGTAAAATGATCGCCTGCAAATATTCTGCTTCAAAACTATCATAACAGCAAGATAATGATGCAAATTTACGATAAATAATGGGATTCTATTGCCCCTGAGCAGCATCTGGCAATCTGTCTGAGGTCAGTTGCTTGCATAGCCTAAATTCTCTTTGTGAGTTCCGGTTCTGGTAAACAGTTGAGCAGTGTATATATCTAGGGCTTCTATTGTGAAAGGCACACAATAAAAATCTTAGTTCCAACCACAGACTGTATAAGACTGTGAAAAGATTTATTTTGTGGGGCTTGTCATGCTAAAAAAAAAAGAAAAAAAAAGTATCTACTAATTTATAGATGTCTCTTTCCGCTTTCTCCTATCTCGATCCCCTGTAAGTCATTGTGAAAAAGTCTTTTTGGGCCCAATGGCATTATAATGGACCCCAGATGTTGCAGTACCGTTGTTTGGCTGCTACAGAAATTGGCATCAAGGCCTGGCAAACTTCCTTGGGGCCTGGTCTCTACCTACCCCCACTGTACAGAAGTGAAGCTTAAATATACGGGATATAGCCGCTGCCATCTTGCCATCATTCAGAACCAGAGTCTGCACAGTAGCGATCTTTGCGGCATCAAGTTTCCCACCCATACACCCATCCAACCAAGTGCGAGCAGCACCACTGAATGCAAGTTCACATTTATGAACTTGGCTTCACTATTGGGGAGCTGTCATGTTATATATAGTCTATGGTTCCAACTATGAAGTGTTCATGTTGTTGTCTTGTCATCCTAATAAGTATAGGTGCAATTAGATTGGTTATTGCCCTCATTCGTGGCATTAAAGCTCCCACCACGTTATATGTATGCTTTTGTTACAGTAATCATGAAAAAAGCAACAGTTTGATGAAATATTTTGGTAGAGAATTAATATGCATGGAAAAAATATGCCGTCGGTGTGTAAAAACCTTAAATGTCATTATTTCATTATCTTAAATTGAGTGCAGCTGTTAAATCTGACACCAAAAATTGTGACTCACTCTGAGTCATCCACTCTAGAGAAGAAAAAGAAAGAGAAACAAATGAAAACACTGAAGGGCAAATGTAAGGTGTATCGCAGCAGATACCCACAGAAAATGGACATGGAGCTAAAACCACTGAGACTGCAAAACTTGCTCAACTTTTATTAGCATGTCCTATGCTTCCTGGTTGGAGCTGCATCTGTGTTTTACCTTCATATTGCTTTGTGTGTTCACACTCCACTGCTGCAGTCATGTTGTGTAAAGGCTGAGCCCCAGATCACTGTTCAAAAATTTGGAAGACATGAGCTGTGGGACAAACTGAGGTTTGCTTGTACACCCAGGACCACAGGTCAGACAGGCCCTGATCACAGAGGACACTTATTTCTCCTGCTCAAACTTACTTACAAACCAAACAGCAAGGAGGACAGGCATGAGGCACATGTAGTTTCATGTAGTTCACATGTAGTGAAAAGTTGTGGATGGTACCGTTAGGACCTTTGTAACGGTTCCTTTTTTCGTCACCCCTCTATTGGAAGACCTACTAAAAGGTGGAGCTAGAAACACTGCAGTCTGTTGACTGGTCAGTAAATGATCAACACTGTGCTCAGGGCTGAGCTGTGGCTGCTTTCATCACTGTTCATGACAAGTTTTTCATATATTAGTGAATTCAAACTGTAAAATGAGAGGATCTTTGCAGCCTCTAGCAGCACTGAGAAAAAATTTTTTATTCATTGGGCCATAAACTGGAACATTTACTTGTAATGTTACTCAATGCATGACATGACGACATGAAACCATTAGTTTAAATTTTAATATGACATCTATGACCATTCCAACTGCTTCAATCGTTGCTCTTGGATGACAGACACTTTTAGAAATGAGTGGATCTTCAAGCATTTAAAAAAAAAAATATTTGTTGCGACCAGATTATGTGAACTGCATATATCCTAATCCTTACTTGAAGAAAAAACTTGGCTGAGCATTGTTCCTGTGTGCTTCAACAGCACTAAACCCCTTCTTTTGTCTGACAAGGTGTCAATGCACAAACCCGCTATATTAAAATCCCATAGAGAGAGACTCACTGCAGTCAGCTCTTTTTTGCTCTGAAAATCTCGGCCTGCAGCCCCATTCTGTGGATGATAAACGAGTTGCAGGCTTCAGAACAAGGAAATGCAGCGAGAACTTCTGGATGGAGCATGAACATGTAAGAGGACTGTCTGTGGTGGAAACACTACACAGATCTAGGGTCTAGGAACATGTTTGTAAGTGTTACTTTTGGTTCCAAAGGTACTTTACCAAAAGCTTTTGATGAAAACACAGCTATGGAGACCAGGCAGCCAGACACAGAGTCCACCAAAAACCCTGGAATCAGGTGGTAGTTTTTGTTTTTCAGAGAGAATACAGTGGACATGATCTCCGTAGCTATGGCCTGATAAAGACAGCTGTTGTGTGATTAAACAAAAACAAATGATAACACAGTAGCAGGTATGTTCATTGGCCTGCATAATTAAGGCCTCAGACAGAAGCTAGAGGAAGCTAGTTCTGATTTTCACAAAAATCAGCTGACGAAGGCTTCGCATCAAGACACAGTGTGACTGCAGGACTGGAGGTGAACTGTTGCTAAATGGTATCTGCTTAGTTTGAGTATGAATGCTGTTAATGATCATTTCACCATTTACTGTACACTAAATGAAAGTGGAGGCTCTCATCGACATGTCACACGTCATACTCCATTCACTAACACCATCATTACACATTCATTCACTCCTTCATCTCATGTCTTGTATAACCAAACCAGTGTCTAAGATCTAAGCTAGTTGATGTACTTCTCACACAGGTATAATCTCACGAAGGATCATAAGCTAATAAACACTAGCACAATGTCACTACTTTACAATAAAGTATAAGCTAGCATGATGCCTAATACAGAGTTGTAAATAATAAACCATGTGATATTTAACTATATTTGAATTATCATTCTGCAGCATTTTAAAAAAGCGCTCCACATAAAGCATGGGAAACTCTACACTGGGTTTAAATTGGCTCTTGAGCTCCTGCTTGATGCTCTCACATCACTTTGGCATTTCTAAAGGAGCTGCTCCATCACTGTTCCACATAATAAAGCCATTAACTTTTCTTAGAATTGCCCCCAAACACCCGTTCCCCGGTCAAACGGCCTCTCTTCTTGGTAGACACTTGTTTGTGGAGTGCTCTGTTATTGTCAGATTCGGGGGGGTGTAGGTCTTCAGGAAATTCTTTGCACCCTTCAAATAAAGGGGGATGTAATGGTCACTGGCTGTCATTAGCAGCTGTGCTTTGAATAGGGATTGCTCAACAACAAGTGTGATCAACACTCCCTGTAAAACTATGTCCAAAGAACAGACAACAAACTTCCAAAGTCATAATTTGACATTTTTAAAAGTATGCTTAATGGCTTTTGTTGCCAGAAGTGAGATGAGAGATTGAAGGTTTGCTATTTTCAACCAGCTTTGTATCACAACATTGTTGGTAGTATGTGTAGATAAACTGAGGTAAACTTCCCTCCATGTGACCAGTGCCTAGATATCCCCTCTTACCGCCCAGCGAAACACAACCAAATGAAGTCAATTACATTATCAGGCATTGTCTTGGTGCCTGCACTTTGACTATTGCTCCAAATACAGGCTGTACTTCCACATTTTCATTATGCCTGCCAATCAACGAGTATAGAGTTGGCTCAAAAGACAGACCCACTCCTCTCTCTGTCTCTCAAACTGGGACTGAAATCCAATCAGATGGTAAAACTGGGCAGTGCTGATCGCATATAAATCAAGATGATGTTACCATACTGTCTGTTTTCTCCTATTATGTTTTCAGAAGTATATTTTAATGCTGTGTTTAGTTTTAATAGAGAAGGTTTGTGAACAGGTGGACGCCATACTGCTTCCTGCACAGTGAAAACTTTCAAACTAAGCAGCGATGATTGAATATAAACTAAGATTCTGTTACTTTATGCACATTTCTCCCCTCAAATGTTTTCATAAACATGTTTTAGTTTACTGTTTGACTGGAAAATGAAATCCGGCTGCCATTGTTTCACATGGACATTACGTCAGCCATCAGCGGGAGTGTTTTTTAGTCTGGTACGGCGCATAGCATTCTTGTAGTTGGTTTTCTACCTCTTGAGCAAAAGCATGCTTTATCTCTGTTTTCTCTGCTTATATAGCACCAATTTCAAAAGTATCTGCATCTTTCTGCTTCGAAGACAGACTAGTTTAATGGGAGGACCCACTGTATATCAGTAAAGTACTTAAATACGAAGCTGCATCACCTTCATGTTTCTCTCATTGACTTTTCATCCTTTTTAACTATCATCTTTATAATCATCAAGCATTCCCTCTAACGCTTCACATCTATTGTGAGAATCTGAGAGCTCTTGATGTGTCTCTTATTTCCCCTCCTGTCCTCTAATCCTGTTCTTCTCTGAATGTCTTCTTCTCTCCTCTAATTTAGGGCAGAGTTGTTGAGTGAAACTAGTTTCCCTGACTGATCAGCCCCCGCCTTTTTATCGAGGACTACCCGACTGTCCAACCACTGCCCCCTCCCCCCCTTTTTTTCCTGTTATCTCTTAGACCCTAAATTTGGACCTCTTGTTGCAGAATATTTCCCTGTCCTCAGCAATACAGCTGCACCTTATCTTTTCTAATGGGAACCACTGTCTTCTCCCATTTTCCCTTCTGAGCCTTTTCTGTAAATATGGACTCTTAAAGGAGATGTGATCAGACCTTCTATTTAAAAAATGAGATGGCCTCCTCCATTTCAGCCCAGCAGCCCTCTACTACACCTCCCACACCCTCCTCTGCCCCGTCATTGGCTGAAAGTTAACAATGAGTTGAAACCCATTGTGGTTCTATTGCGCTGATTTATGATTTCACTTATATCCTATGACCTCTGGGTGTTTTGTAAATGTGTCTTTTGGGTTATTTTGTGCACTGTGACTGGACTTTGACTGAAACGTGTCTTTCTTTCCCTTTTGAATTGCAGACCAAATGTTAAAAGTACCCCACCAGAGAAAAGGGAGCAGTACTTGTAGTTTGGGAGAGTCTTCTGGCCTTACCATGGTTTAGATTGTGTCAACAGACAAAACCCTCTCTCTGAGGAATTCAAAACAGACAAGCAGACACCTTTAAAGAAAGAACTTATGAACAGCAACCTTTCAAGCATATTGCAGCAACATAAATTAGAGTCTTTGTTAAAGTGAAAGAAATGTTTTGTAGGTTTTCTGACATAGGAGGATTGAGAAAGGCGATATCATTGTCTTGTCTGCTTTGTTGACTTGGGGGAGACAGTCATTCAGGGTATGTTTTCAATAACATGTTAAAATGCCCGGGTGTATATACCACCTACTATTCTTTTTTTCTTTTTTTTTTCTACATATATAATGTTTTACTACAGTGCCTTGTAACACGTTTGTGCACACATTTGTTTTTGAGTTTCTAGTCTCCCATCTGAGGGATGTGTGCCCATAGTTCCTCTGCCAGCAGTTCTGTGTGCCTTTTTCTATTGTTGGATTTCTGAAAATGAATGTGAAGCTTCTCTTCAGTACCACTTATGAAACAACAAAGACAAACACACGATAGATCTTCAGCACGGTGCCTTACACCACTCTTTGGAATAAGCTGTGTGCCTGTTTCCAAGTAGCCTGGATTGAGGATATACCAAGTACATTCATTTTGTTTTAAGTGCCAATATGAATTTGTGTGAGTGATGGAGTCGTTGTATTATTGCCTCTGAAGGATGTACTGTACTGTGTGTTGTCTTCTTTACTAAGGAACACCAGTTCGTGGAGTGTTCAAATGCCCTTCTGATGCCTGCATTTATTTACCATTCCATTCCTTTCTCTAATATTTACCTCCTCAGTGTTGTGTATCATCTCATTTACAGTATACCCCTGTCTGTTTCTTTTAGAATAAAGTAAACAGAGACATAAAATGAATGTGGTCATGAGTCAGTGCTTTATTAGTTGTTTCCTAACTTTACACCCTTGCACGACTTTTCTCCCACTCCCCCACACTCCTTCCTCCATTCCAGCTCAAATACTTCTTTTGCACCCTGTTGTTCAGTAATTGCAGACGTGGAATTCCACTTCTGCTCCACTGGACTGTGGCACATTCTCAAAGGTGGACTCACAAAGTTAACTTGCTCACACTGCTACAACTGATAACAAGGCTCTGAATGCCTTTCATGTGTCCAGTTTCAGCTAGAAAACATTTGTTAAATTATGAGCATGGAACCAGCATCTATCTGGGTGGATACAGTTAACCCCGTGAAACCTGGAACAACAGCAGTTTTGGTTGGATTTCTTTTGAAAACATGCCTAAGGCAATGAGCAACCTGAAAGGAGATATCCCACAAATTGTATAAAAATTAGTACCTAAGAAGATAATTATGGAGCAAATTAAAAATATTCTATCATCATAAGAATAATTAATAAATGAGGGAAATTTTATATTATTTATATTATATTATTTTATCTATATTCATATTTATAATTATCATAATACTACTAATAATAGAATAATTTATTCCCCCCCTTCTTTTGGTCCCTAAATTTCAATCAGTTTTCTTGCAACTCATAACTTTTAAATTCTTTCCATGTTTCTGACAGAAATCAAGCCAATTTGCTTAAAGGGTAAACTCAAAGAGGTTTTAAAGGGTAAAGGGTTGAAGTGGAGAGGATTAATTCTGACTTTTCTGTCAATTGTAATAGAAAAGACATGCCTGTACACACATTACACTTGATGGTCCCTGCAGTCATTCCTTCTGTCAGTACTGGCCATGAAGAAATCGTCCCCTAATACTGTTCCACTGGAAGATATGGTGGACAAAATCCACAATCCTCATTCTTGGAAAAATTCCAAAGTTCAGCCAAAGCCAATATGAGGCTTTAGCAATCTGAGTCAGCCAAATCAAACAGGTATCTTTCTTCATTACAGTTTTTAGACTTATTCGTACGGGATTACCTGGGGACCTCTACTAATTTGTCATCATGCAGAGGTCGTCTGTAATCATAATCCTGTGTTAATCTTGCCAAGTCCGTAGTTAGTCAAGTAAAAATTCCAAATAACCCACCAGCTTTCACCAAACATAGAGGTTGTGTCATAATATTAGTCCCATGACAATCAGCATCTTGGTGATTGGGGTTGTATTTAGGTGTCTCTTTCCTGCCTCTTTCTTGGTTAAGAGTTACGGAGGATGCATTGACAATTATTAATAAAACTTTTGACAGCATTTTGGATGCAGGTGACTTATCTCACTACACAGCATGGACACCTGTTTGCAGCAAAAGCAGGCTTAAAATCCATCAGAAAAGCAAAATCTCTTGAGATGATGAGGAGAGACAGTGGGTGGCAGAGTCTGTTCTGTTTGTTTAACTCACAATTAAAAGAAAAAAAGGAGATGAAAACTGTTAATTGATACTGCTGGTGCTGTGTAATGTTTGTTGTGCAGGGTGAAGCTGCAAACGAGCATGCACATCATATCTGGCTAACAATGTCAGTACATTTGAGTAAAACAGATCTATCTTATCTCGTACAAATGCACCGCATGAAACACAGACATGGGTGCCGATGAGATCCTATGAGGTCCAGTGAGGACCCCTGGTAATACTAGTCCCATGTGAGTAGAGCTTTGTCAGCCCAGTCACCTGAAAAGGATGTCAGATAGTGGACGACTGCAGAACTCCAGAATACTATCAACAACATCTTTTATGTCCTTCTCCAATGTTTAAAAAATCTTGATTTTTATAGTATCTGCACATTGCAGTCATAGTATATTAAGTTTTATGTGTTTTATCTTTTTAACTTCATGTAACTTTCAACTTTATTTAAATGCACTGGAGACGATTAACCCAGTGTATAAAAGAGAATAGCTGAACACAAATATGCCATCCCTGCAGGAAATGAAGACTGCCTAATGGCCAAGAATTATAAAAGCACCATGGCTGTAACCCAGACTCACTTAAAGCGGTGGGTATAGAGGCTGTGCAGACACAGTTGAGGGGGGACATAAACTTAAGAAACTGTTACAAAGACAATTAAGGGCCACTATGAGCCCAGGCCGGAATGAGGAACTGGACTATGTTACATATCTGTAAAAAATATGTTGTGATGTCATAGTGCCCCTGTCCTTATTGCCTCACACTCCTTGGTAATCTTTCTTCTCTTTACAGGTGATCAGCCTCGGTGAAACATCAGAACCTGTACTGAGGATTCATACACCCTGTACAAATTTAGTATATTTACAAACTCATGGACATATAATGCCAGTTAAATCTTTGAACTCTGAGCGAATTGGTTTGATTGTTTTAAAAAACACAGGAAAAAGGCAATGAGCAACTTGGCAAGAAGTGTCCCACAAATTGCAAGACATTAGTGCATTTAGAAGTATTTTGCAAAGAAAATTAGGGAAAATTTTCTGAAAGAACTGTATTTTTTAATTATCATCGTTATAAATTTAAAATGAGCTTTCTTGCTTATTTCTGCCTCATTGCCCTCTTCCAGTGTTTTGAGAGAAATCAAGCCAATTTGCTTGGGTTTAGGTTTTGATTAGGCTATATTTAGAGTGTTTTCAGTTTGTTACCTTGCCATCAGACGGCCCTTTCCTCTGGCGCTACATCGCAACCGTATATCTGCTATACTCTTACACATAAGTGCCACTGTATAAGTCAACTGTTTGTGTTAGAATTCAGCTATTGATGAAGAGCCAACAAATCCAAGAAAAAAAAATCAAAGAAACAGTGATTATAATAGCAACCACAAAATGTCATTCACTGTGAAGACAGAGGAGTATAGAGAAGAACTTTATACATACTCACAGACCCAGAGCTGCTGCCCAACTTTCCCTATAAGTTCATCCACATTTCAACTCTATCTTAATGCAACCCATGCCTATATTGAAAATTAATGGTTGCAGTATTGTGCTTGATTAAGAAGTTTAAGGCAACTTTTTGCATAAGATTATTATCTTGATTAAGCAAGACTGGTCTTTGTATGATCTACTTAATTTTTTGTAAGTAAAAAATACATTTAGATTTTACAAGTAAAATCAGCTTAATTTTGCCAGTAAAATAACTTAATTTTTTTTTAAGTAAAGTTAACTTAAATCAACTAATAACTTTAAGTTGACTTTACTTGTAAATTGTATTTCTTACACTTAAAAAAATAAGTAGGTCATACAAAGACCAGTCTTGCATGATCTACATAATAAAAAATGTTGCCTTAGTTTTTTAAATAGATATCAAGGTCCCTTCCCAACAGAACTCCAAGATAAACACACATGGATTAAAACACTCAGATCCCAAATTTACATGCTATTATTTGGCATTCATGAAAAAGTTTGTCGAAGGAGTGCTGCTTCACATGTCTAGGTCTCAAAAACAGGAAGTGAAAAAGCATTTTTAAAAAAGTGTGCTTGATACTTACTCATTTCAACATACAGTCTTCATAAGGGTTGTAAAAACAAGTGGCAGCTCACAGATATACTGAGGCTGTTGGCAGTCAGTCAGAGCAGCACTAGTGACTGTGCACAGACAGGTCAACTCCAACAAAGCACCAGTGTGCTCATGACAGGCAATTAAAGCCACACAACCAGCAACATCAGAAACAGCTCACATAGCTTCATACAAAACATCAGTAAATAATGTGGAGTTAAAATAATGCAGTTTGAGAAAAAAAGCCCAGAGAAGACAGCAGTGGTGGGAACAGAGTACAGACGTGAAATCTCACATATAGCTGACATAGCGGATACTCCAACATGACCTGTGACTACAGCCTGCTCAGCAACACTGACGTGTACCATTCACGCCATTTAAGACAATCATGTAAAAAAACAAATGTTCCACATGGACATTTGCTCCAACTGCATGTGCACCATACAGAAGCATTTCACAACAACTGTGATTTATAGCACGTTCATAAAACTCACATCCAAACTAAACACATCTATCAGCATCTGTCTCCAGCTATGCTCAGGCTGCGTGAGAGATATTTTCATTGTGACTGATAGAATCAGCTGCTCATAAACTGATTAATTTCTTTTGACCAAGAGGGAACATTTTTGGAACAATGAACCCAATGAACTAAAGCCTGCAGCAGAAACCAAATCATAATAGTAAACACAAGAATGTGTTTTCCCACTTAAGTGCTCTGAATGATGGATGATGTGTTACACATGTGTTTGATTGGGCCCTGCACATTGTGGTCATTTAGGAATGTGAGACTCCTTAATTGCTAAACTGTAAACATCATTACAACAAAGTAACTTGTTTTCAGTTCATATTGAGGAGGATCATGAGGGCTTACATCAACACTTCAGCTTCATTGAGTTTGGAATTTAAGTCTTGTAGTTGAAGGTAGACTGTGGTGACATGACAATGCTGGTTCAGGGTGTTTTCACAAACTGGATGTTTTCCTATGAAAAGTAATCAGTCAGTCATTTTCTGTAACCGCTTGTCCTTGTAAGGGTTGCGGGGGGGCTGGAGCCAATCCCAGCTGTCATCAGGCGGAAGGCGGGGTACACCCTGGATAGGTTGCCAGACTATTGCAGGGCCGACACATATAGACAGACAACCATACACGCTCACAATCACACCCAAGGGCAATTTAGAGCCACCAATCAACCTGAGCTGCATGTCTTTGGACTGTGGGAGGAAGCCGGAGACCCCGGAGAGAACCCATGCAGACACGGGGAGAACATGCAAACTCCGCACTGAAGGGCCCCTGCCTCCGCCCATGGACTGAACCGGTTTTCGAACCAGGAACCCTCTTGCTGTGAGGCAACAGTGCTTACCATGACGCCACCGTGCCACCCACCACGCCACCGTGCCGCCCACCACGCCACCATGCCGCCCCCTGTGAAAAGTATGAAAACATATTGGATATGTACGAATTTAGGTGTACTCCTATGAAAAGTAGTACACCCAAATTTGTACATATCCAATATGTTTTCATCCCAAGTCGTCACATTTTGTCGCTTTGCAGTGGACTTCCATGTCCACATATTACAGTAACAAACACACTTGCTGGCACAGATGCTTAGGATAGGTCAACAAGGCTTCATGGTAAGGTATGAAAAAAAAGTGAACCCCCATATGAAAGTCTGGGGTTTGTTGAGCCGATCCACCGCCCCTCCCATCCACCCTCATGCTCCTTATATTACATTGTTATCAGCAATATTTCTACCTAATGTCATCCTGCCACATTTCATGTGGATGTGGCAGGTTCCATCTGGCCGAGCTCTCAAGTGACACTGCCTGTGTGCGTACCATGCAGACACAGCAGGTGCCGTCTGGCCATCCGCCGGTGTATAATAACACCATGACTGGTTCTGTCCAGCTGCGTTCCCAACCAATGCCATCTAGTGGAGGTCATGTGGATGCGAAAGGTGCCTTTTGGCATCATGATCCTGGGCCAAAGCACTTTCAAAGCAATGGTATTTTATGAGTTCATAATAAGAATTGGCTGACATATGCCACATATTTTGAAAGGCTGTCCAGTACGCTGAATAGAGTAAAGAAGAAAACCGTCCTGAGCAATCTTGTAAGGCGGCAGGTAGGGATACATAAACTGCATGTACAGATGGAGGACCCCCCCCCCCCCCCCCCCCCAATTACCCCTGCTATGCTTAAGTGAAGCTAAAATATCGTGCATACGGTCGCTGCCATCTTGTGCCTGGTGATGTCATTCTGAGCACACGTCGGAGCAGTAGAAATATCCACGGTGGGGGAGTTTTGTCTGACCAAACTTGAGCAGCCCCATTGAATGTGAGCACACGGATAGGCTTTCACAGCTGTCAATCATGGTGGAACATCCCCTTTTTGTGCAATCAAACAACTCATTAAACTAGACATATCATAAAAAGTAAAATTTTACTTATAATAAAAGGGTGAGGAGAACTACCTTCAGTGACAGTAACCATCTTTGTGAAAAATGTATTTGGCGTGTACTTTGAGTTTTTAATTTGACCTATATCCATTCACTAACATGGAGGGGTGGGATTTATGACCTATACTACAGACACCAGGGGGCAATCCAGATTGAAGAGTTACACTTTGGGGGAACTTTCACATTGTACATCTTTGGTTGGGATAGTGAATGGGTCACAAAAATTTAGACTTTCCCTCAGGACTTTCCCCTGGCGATGCATGCTTGGAACTGTATGAACTTTTAATCATTTTAAGGTACAGCCTCACCATGTCTCTTTTTCCTAAACCTATCCACAGTAACTTTAACTGCCTAAACCTCATCTTTGCAACGGTACCTTAACGTGTAACTATATTTTAAGGATGTGATGTCGTTCTTGGGGTGCTAATTTGTATGATAAATGAACTGTTGTGCGTGCATTTTCAAAGGATATATGACCCTATCAGAATGCGTTGGCTAGTTTGGGCTGGCTGACTGGGAGCTGGTCTGTGTCTGGGTCTGCATCACTGATACAGACACACCCTCACTGTCAACACAGCTGAGGTAAGAGAGAAGAGGACACTCCCACCATCAACTAATAGGGGGGGCCAAACTAAAGGTTATCCCAGAGTCACCTGTTCAAGAGAAAGATGCAGAAATAATGAAGTAAGCACACTATTTCTTCCTCTGAATATACCTTATAGGCATGAAAACTCTCCACCTGTGAGTTTTCCTCCCTTTCTCTCTTATTAGCAATTCAGTTAGTGTAAGGAAAAACATATTCTGCAATTCCAAAAGAATGTCTACCTTGATTTCTAGGTTTTGTAAAAACTTCTTTGTGAGCACCATTAAACCTGTGCTGCAGGCGTGTATCATCTCCCTCTCTTAGACCTTTCCTGTGAATTCTGCTGCCTGCGAGCTCCATTAGTTAGCAAAGAGTCGAACTGGACTGCAGCTATTTCAACTTATTTTAGTTTGACTTGGCAGGTTTGTCTCTGAGCCGGTTATCGAGCTTCAGTTTCTGGCTGCCAGCAGAACACACTTCAGATTCAGGAGCACAGGGATGAATTACATCATTAACTTAAAATGAAAGGGTTTTAAAATGTTGCCAGATAATTAATATGCCCACAACAAGCTCTTGGTAACAAGCACCTTGTAAGAAAATAAATGGGATTTAATGGATTTGCAGTGCTGATGCAATTACAATGGTCGGAGCAGTGAAAATAATGAAATTATGAGTAAATCAAGATCTTTATCAAAAGAATGTGAAACATGGCTACAGAGTGGTGAGCTTATTAAACAGCAAATGAAAATGTTGGATCATAGTCTGTGTTTTTGTTGAGAGTATAATAGAAAAACAATTCTGAACTGGAGATAATTCACATTAGTTCTTTTTGTAAATGAAACACATAAATGTGGTGGTTGTGGGTTTATAAGGGATATAAAAAGAAAAATCTCATGTTATCTTAGTGTCATGTTGCATGACGAGACCTAGGGCCTTTCCTATACCAGCCCCTGTTCACTCTCACTCCATCTCAGAGCAGGCCTGCTGTTAGGGGGCTTTAAGGGTACAGATGATTTCAGCCTAAGGCCAAGTGGGGCCCATGAAAGACAGTTAACTTTAAGTGGTTGTATTTTATATTCAAAACTCACAATTTGGTTTTAAAAGCATGTGGGTATAGAGAGGGTGTAAGAAGTGATTTGGCAGAGGCCCTACACTTTGTCTGTATCTGATGTGTGTCCACCCCACACCACAGCAGTCCAGCAGCACCAAAGCTTTGTGTGTGAGCATGTTTGGTTTGTTTTGTTGGTGTGTCTGTGTGATGTCACAGACAGGCAGGAGAACTTTTCAGCGGTTTCTTCTCTTTATTCATTTCTTAATAAATCAGTCTCTCTTTCAAACTCAGTGCAGATGTGTTTGGATCGCTGTTCTAACTGCTTAGTAGGAGACGGAGGGTTATTAGTGATGGTGCATCACTGCATCTCATCAATTAAGGAGCTGAAATTAGCGTGTTCACCCAGGTGTTGTATTCCCATCAATGCTGATTGGAGCCGGAGGCGATAAAAACTAGTGTGTACTGCAGAGTCATTTGACTTGGGTGTGAATACCAATCATATACATTCTCATTGCGTTAAAAAGCCAGATATTAGTGGGTGTTAGCAGGTATTTTGGGCAGTAGGAATGAAGCTTGAGAGACATATACTGTAATGAGACTCTCTGTGGTTAGGGTCATTTAGTCAGAGATATGGGGTATCTTCTCAACTTGTTGGATATCCTGAAGGTTTTATGTGAACTTACTTATGTGAACTTATAATTGTGCAAATGCATGTGCACTAGTCTTGATACACTGTTGTGTAGAAGTGTGGTTTGAGGCTGCTGTCTTAATAACTAATCTAAACCTCCCAAATGGGATTAACAACTTTCTATGGTTACAAGAAATAAACAGAGATAAACAGGTACTGAAGACAATTAACTACAATGAGAATGTTATTATGCAGCAGTGATACTTGACTAGGGGCCAATAGGTTGTCATGTGGCCCTCTCACTGTTTGTAATTCATATTAAAAAAAAAGTTTGATTATTGTAATTTTTTTGAAGCCTCAATGTAAATAAGGTACCACGAACATCCTCAAATCCTAGTTCAGTCAGACAGCTCCTTTTTGAAATGTTTATTTCAACAGCAGATCATAGTTAGGGGACTCATCATTCCCTGCAGATATGTCAACACGAGATATTGGGGAGTGATGATTAAATATCTTCCCCTGTAGCCGGAGCCTGCAGGTGGATGCTGAGTTGGAGGTGGGGCTTAAGAGCAGGTAGGTTCTTAATGGAGATTTTTGCAGCAAACAGACTGCCAAGAACAGCTGTGGCTTAGGGGTACAGCAGGCTTTTTTT
Organism: Plectropomus leopardus; assembly: GCF_008729295.1. Taxonomy (NCBI): domain Eukaryota; kingdom Metazoa; phylum Chordata; class Actinopteri; order Perciformes; family Serranidae; genus Plectropomus; species Plectropomus leopardus. The sequence goes on from NC_056464.1 coordinate 1,571,792, forward strand.
CTAATCAGTAAATAGGCGGTTTGATCCCCAACTCCTCCAGTAAGCATGTCGAAGTATCCTTGGGCAAGATATTGAACCATAAATTGCTCCTGGTTCCTGTTCCACTACCCCTCAAATTGCACAAACCTAGAATACGCCTAATGGAAACACATCAATTTTGAAAAAAACTCCCACTTTTTGCAAAAAGGTTTTTACGCTCACATGAGGTGGTATTTCAGACGATTTGTAAAAGCCATATTTGGTAAAACTGCAATGGAAACACTTTTTTAAACTTTTCTAGGGCAAGTGGATGCTATGGGTATGTGCCTATTCGTGGGAACTGGCTCCCTCCAGCATGATGCAGCAATGGTGGTTCTGGGGAGGGGCCAACAGGGGCCAGTGCCCCTGTAACACTGAACCTGGACCCCCCTGTGGCCCCTCCCACTCCAAACAAAAATGATACAATAATAAAAATTGCGATATCACCCCGACGCGAAAGACGGAACAAATGCGTGTGGCATTTGTTTTCAGTCGGATCCCTTAGAGCGCACTGCCACTGGCTGGCTGAAACGTGGATGATTTGAAAAATAGGCTACTACACTGACTACTACCACTTGACAAGAGGCAGAAGCAAGAATAAACAATCGATTGGTTTGCCAGAAATCACCAGAACTGCAGAATACAGTTGCTGTAATGTTAAATCCTATTAAGTAAAATAAACTGGGGTGCAGAGACCCTCCAGACTAGCCTTATAAAGACTTTAGCTGATGCTCTTATTGTTTTATTTTGTTTTTATTTTCTATATTGTTACTGAAACAAGTACTATTAATGGTATCTTTGTTGTTATTGTACTTTATACTGAATGAAAAATGTTGAATGCTTGAACACTGCTTTGTAGCTGAAGCCAACAAGAATGATTTATTTGTTTTTTTTTATTTTTATTTTTTTTTGCAATATTGTAGAAAATTGTAACTAACGTATTCAAAAAAAGCTAAACCGTAACTGGAATACTGTTACTGTGCGCCAGTACTTTATATTACTTTATTATTATTTAAAGTAAAGATTTTGAATGCGTGAACGCTTGTCTTTGTCTCTTTTGCCTGGGTTGAATGTGTGCGTAATTGGTCTAGAGCCGCCACTGTGCAGAAGGCGCTACAAGAGGTGTTATTGCATCACATAATCCCTTAAAAGCTAAGCAGATCATCTGGATGCATTGAATCCACAATCCCTCTGTGAAATTGTGGACTATCACCTCCCAGATATCCCTCATATGTGGCACGTCTCCCACGTATAAGGGGCTCGCCTTTCCATTATTGCTCCATAACACGCCTATGTTGCCTTGGATTGGAAATAATGACGGCTAGTACTGTGGCTCCAATAGAAATAAAGCTGCTAATGTTTTGAACATCCATCACCATACTTGGAATGTTATCACCAGAGGAGAAGTTGCAGAACATCACTCAGTGGAAACGCAGTCATCTTGCAACTGTGTTTTATCTACATTTTAAAAATTTAAGTTTTGTGCAAATCTGTAATGGAAACCCACCTAGTGTGTGAGAGTGTGTTATTGGTTACTGAGTGGCATGTGACCCCTTGTATGGTAGCCTTGGCCTCTAGTGTGTGAATGTGACATGAAATGTAAAAGCGCTTTGAGTGGTGGCAAGATTAGTAAAGCGCTATACAAGTGGAGTCCGTTCACCATATTAGGAATGGTGTGTTTTGTAGATGACATGGAAAGTGAGGTTTGACGTGTTTATGAATCAGTGCAGCTCAGGATGATTGCCAAGACTAGCTTTCAGGCATCTCTCCATAAATTACCCTGTACACCTGAGTGGCAAATGCATTTGTCCTGTTTATTTAAGTATCAGTTAAATATAATCCATGTTTGATAATTAAATTCCCCTGGCCTCCTGTCATTTAGCAAAAGGTACAAAGCAAGTTGTGTATCTCTGCTCTACAGGCTACGCAGCATGGATAAAAGGTTGCCACTCAATACAAAATGCCCGGAAACTACTACATAAACAGCTGGTTAACATAGACATCACTGCATAAACTGCCAACAGTAAAAATTGTCCTTACGGTACAAATATAACACTTTGTGGTCATGCAAACACCAACTGAAACTAAACTTTGGGAAATGAAAATTAACACAGCTCTACAGACAAGGTCACCTGTAACACATAAAGGGGTGTGGTCAAGTAACAGGCAACCCATGTACTGTACAAATAATGGACCTAACTACTGTGACGTCACACATTGGTTTGTGGACTCTAAATTTGGATGGGAGGTTGGAGCTGTGGAGGAGCGAGGGGTTGATCTGACTCATGCCGCCTTAATAAGATGTAAACAGGTAAGTTTTATAAAAATCCACCTCCCTGTACAGTTGTCATGAATGTTGAAATTAGCTAAAGAGACCAAAACTTTCTTTTTTGGTACCAGGCTATAAAGATGTTTATTTCTGTTGTAAAGTTGGGCACTTTCACATGGAGGTCAATAGGGATTGACTCTGTTTGGAGCCAGCCTCAGGTGGATAGTAGAGGAATTGCAGTTTTTGGCACTTCTGTATTGGCTTCATTTTTCAGCCCTGGAGATTGCCACTTGGTTTAAACTCACTGTCCATAGTTCCTCATGTTACTTGAGCCGCTTGTACACACACATTTTGAACTATACAATCAGATGGTCAACATTACAACTGCTGCTGCATGAAGTGTAAGTCCCTTAATTGTGGGGAAATGTTTTTCAAACCAGAGAATGATCTGAATCTGAAGTAGTCTCCAACTGTGTGCGCAAAACCACAAAGCAAACAAACTGCTTCTGGCTGGATTTGATTAAAGCTGTTTCTGAGTGAGGACTGCAGCCTCAGCACAGACCTCCACACAGACAGAGGGCACCAGAGACAAGGCAGCAGCTGCCCCTGAGCCAGCAGGCTGTGGGTCAAACAGCGTTCTTCAGGCCGGGTGTCACGATCAGGATGAAGACCACAGCTAGAACACACATCCTCACCAATGCTACTCTCATAGCCAACACATCAGCTGTCTGAAGGAGAGACAAGAAAAATGCACCAGACTGAAAGTTTGGTCTCCAGTGGCAGAACTCAAAATGGGTCATTTTAAAATAGAGTCAAAACTTTTCCTCAGAGGGATCAGTGATGTAGTCAGGAGTGATCAGTCAGTTTATATAGTATTTTCATTGTGACATTGATCCTGCTTTCTGTCTCTGTTCTCCTTTAAGCTAAAAGCTGCATTTGTGTAAGGGCTAATCTAGGGACACATGTTGCAAAGTAGAGTATGCAAAATGTGCTATACTATGTAAGTCCATGTACTTGTGTTAAAATAAATATTAATAAATAAGACTACAGTTTAATCAGATCTGATAAATTGAATTAATTAAAATTAAAAATGAAATAAACTTAAAATTAAATAATAATAATACATAAATTAAACTTTTGTTGCTGCTATTTCTCTGATGTTATTATGGTGTGTTCAGGCCTTTAGCAGGTTGTAGTCCTGTATTTTAAATTTTAGTGGGGCTGTATTTTGAATAACAGATTGTACCTTTAGAAGTCCAATGTGTGGATTTAGGGGGATGTATTGGCAGAAATGGAATAAATTATTCATAACTACATTTTCATTCATGTCTATTATCACCTAAAAATAAGAATAGTTGTGTTTTCATTAAGTTAGACTGAACTGTTCATTGGCAGCAGTTCCTCTGCCACAGCGTCCGCCATGTTGCACCGTCACCAGAACAGGCAAACCAAACACCAGCTCTGGAGAGAGCCAATCATGTTTTTACATTTCCTGTATGTTCTCTGACATGCCGACATACGTGGAGGGGTATTCGCATTCGGCAAGCTCACCACTAGATATCACTAAATTCTTCACACTGCACCTTTAAATGAAGTGACAGTGCATCAGAAGCACCACAGCTGTGCAGTGATATTTGAGGGAGGGGAGGATAACATGATTACAGTGGATGTGTTCTTGCTCCAGTGACATCTCATGCCCTCAGGCCCACCAGGCTAAACACACAATCCCTGACAAGCCTCAGCAACAGATTTCAGACCAACTGAGGTCAGCTGATTTTTAGCTCCTTGCTGGACCAGGAGGGATAGTAAAATGTGTGAAAGGCCTGATCACTAAAATACGAAATTGGAGAGGACCATCTTTGTAATCTAAACTGTAAATGTTAATATAAGGCAATAAATGTTTCTCTAAAATACACCCTTAGTCTGCCTGGTAGTAAACACACACTGACACAAAGAGTTGGCCCAGCAGTGGACATCCGCAGTCACATAGACTACACGGTAGTGCAGCCTAGTGGTTACTTTACACATGCAAGGATCAGCGGTGATTGCAGATGAGAAGGTGTGTGTGTGTGTGTGTGTGTGTGTGTGTGTGTGTATGTGTGTGTGTGTGTGTGTGAGTGCAGGCATGTTCCTATCCTGCATCAGTCCTTTCCAGCGATTAGCAGCAGCAGGCTTGTCAGCACTAACGACAGCCTCAGGACCTCAGTGTGTCCTCTGCTCATGATGTCCTCCAGTCAGCTGCTGGAACAATCAACAACCTCCATCATGGAAATATCTGAAGTTACTTTGCAAATGCTAAATGAGTGCCAGACAGGACTGTGTTTCAGTGAGGAAGAAAAGCAGCCGTATTCTCAGAAGGACTTGCCAAGCATTTCTGAAATAACAACTTTTAAATGGACTTAATGACCCATTCACCTAGTCAGCACAAGTCAGTACAGAAAATACCAATACAGCAACGCGAAAATACTCCATCAAGTGAAAGTCCAGTCAAAATCATATATATATATATATATGTGAAAGGAGGCGAGAGAGAAAGAGGATGACATGCAGTAAAGGGCCATGGTCAGAATCAAACCCACAGCCACTGTGGCAAGGATGTAGCCTCTGTACATGGGGCACCTGCTCTACCAACTGAGCTACTGGGGGCCCCACATGAGGTGATTTTTAACTGGTAAAAACATTGCATAAAGTAGTTTGTTGTTGAAAAAAATCAGTGTTTTTCTGATGCTCTTGTTGCAGAAGGGTTGTGAACTATGATGGCTGATGCAAAAATGCAAATGGGCCTAGAGACCCTGTTTGGATTGTCCATTCTGGGCTAGGGATAAAGTGTCACATCAGTTGAATGTTAATAAAAAAGGTCCTAAATAATCTTGTTGTCACTATGAGTGGAGAGTGTGTGATTGTCTATTTTTGCATCAAACAACTAAAATACATTTTCAGTGAACATTTTGCTGATACATTAATTAGCAACATTTCCTCATTATGTTCATAGAAAATGTAATGTGCTTGGCATGTGCTTACGTTTCCCTGAAAAATGCACTTGTTTTCTTAAATTAGTTGTATCAAAACATAATATCAAGGAGAGTATTGAGGGCTGCTTCATGGGATCATATTTAACAGGAATTATTCTTTGTATGATTTACTTTAACAGAACAAAGATAGATAAGCTAAGAAAAGCTATGATTGTGAGAAAGTTTTTCATTAGCTTGAGGTACTAAGTCATTATTTTGGAATTAGAAAATAATCATTTTGAGAATGTGGCTTGATATTTGAAATATTAAGTAATTGTTTTGAAATAGTAAGTCATTATTTTGAGAAGGTTTTGCATGATTTTGAAATATTAAGTCATGTTTTTTTATAAACGTCATTATTTTTAGAGTTTCTAATTACAAAGACTTAACAGGATCCTTTTTTTTGATCACACAGGTGCACTTCCATTGCAATAACTGTAGGTGTCAAATAAATGTAGTACAACAAAGGAACATAACATGGAACATGGAAATATATATAACATGGAAATACTCAAATAGCTTGAATTTGAACCGGAGTACAGTAGTAGATTTGTGGACAACAGAGGACACTGTGGACAAAGACAAGCAAAAAAAGGACATTTATACATCAAGAGGAAGTGAAAAAAACAGCCTGATAAAACACAACTTCCAGAACTTTAAGATGGTTACTGTAATTCTGGAAAATGTACTTGCTTTAATGCAGTGTTTAGAAGTTACATTATTTTTTAATGAGGAAAATTTCTTCAACAGTTTAAATTATCTCCTTGTGCGGTGGAACAGGCTTTCTTTAAATATCTAAAAAAAAAAATCATAGCAGTAATCTTGCAGTTGTCACAAGGGTAATGAACATTACTGTGGAACTGAAAACCTCTTAGAAAATGTTTTATTTCAACGACTGGCTCTCAAAGTGGCTCTGTTCACTCCCCCCCAAAAAAGAAGGTGGGAGAAATTTGGTGCAGAAACCCAGTTTCAGAGTGTGTGTCTTTTCTTTTGATCTTTCCCAGATGAAGTGGGGGGTCTGCCTGTGTTACAGAGGCTTTGGCAAAGGGTTGAAATTAAGAATCTAAACACTTAGAGCACATGTGACCTTTCTAACATGACGATGGTGTTCCGTTTTTCTCTCCTCTTTGTTTATCCTTTGAGAAGTTTCACCCCCTTCTAAACATTTTTCTGCCTTCAAATTGAAGTAAATTTGCCTCATCTGAAGACATTTTGTGCCATTTTGTGACATTTGACTGCTCTGATGTGGCAAGGAGATATTTGTGATGAGATAAGATTTAAAGAGAAACATTGTCATGTGTTACAGAGAGAGAGGAGGGAGTGTGAGAGAGACAAAGACTAAGACAAAGGAGGGACAGACACACACAGAGAGTCAAGCCATATTGAGATGTTCACACGGACTACTGCAGAGTGAAAATGCCAGCAGGCTCAGTGCCGGCTGTGGGCTGCAGAGGGCAGTGTTTGTCTTCCTACTGCACCACACCTCACTGGCAAGATCTGAGTAGTTAGGCCAAAATAAAAAGAAGCTCATATCCATAATTACTTTCAGTGATGTATACTGAATCCAGAAAGCTCTCTGCATATTAATATTGAGCGCTAATAAGTTTCACAATAATTAAAGTGAAAAAAATAATGATTTGGAATTTTTTAAGATTAGTTCAGGTCTTATAAATAATTGTGCTTTAATAAAAATAGAGGGATTTGGTTGCAAGAGTTTCTGCTGGGCCAGTCATTAGTAATGGAGTGAAAGACAAAGAGTGACTGTGACAAGTTGGCCAAAGGCTACTGTGTGTGTGTGTGTGTGTGTGTGTGTGTGTGTGTGTTTGTGTGTGTGTGGTGTGCAAGATCAAATTTAAGTAGTCATTTGTGTGTGCGCTGGTGAATGTTGAATGGTTTCGTCCTTGTATATACATAAATATTAGTTGCATTGTGTGTTTAGTGAACATTAGCAGGTGTTTGTGTGGTATGCTCAGCTGTGTGTTGCTGCTTCTTGCTGCCTGCATGACTATTTGTGCTAAAATGCTACATGTTGTTGCTGTGATATTGTTTTGTACTGTTCTGCTGTTTCTTGTTGTTTTGCATGGCTTGTGTTCTGTCTTGGGAGTTCCTGTTAGTTGCAGCTGTTGCTGTCTTTATGGTGTCCTGCTGACATTGTTATGTGGATTTCATCATTTGACAGGTTTCTAAACATCTTGCCAAAGGACTACAGTTGAAAATTAACCAGGTGGCTAACACTGGCACATTTACAGAAATGATGATAAATGTATGCTGTCCTTATGAATAAAATAAATAGAATGAAATTCTGCATATACATTGCATTTAGTGGATCTGTCTGTGTAAGTAGACAATTCTGTGTGAGTTGTTTCTATGCTCGCTCCATCCCAATTTCCTCTCTGTCTCTCTCCACTCCATCTCCGAACAATATGGCTTAAAGCCTCATAATCACCTATTGATTCCTCATCATCATTACCACAGTTAGCTCTGTGCATGCCCTGTCTGAACGGTAGGCTGAGGCGAAGCTGCACGGGACCATCGCACCCTGCCTTTGATTCCATGAAGGTCAGAGGAATCGATCCCCCTGAGACCCGCTAAGAGAAAGACTTTCCACGTGCGCTGCCAGCAGAGCACATGCTGGAGCTTCTCCTCAGTCCAAACATCTGCGTCCTGTGGATGTCTGCCACTAAAAGATCACACATCAAAAATCAGGTTGTCCTTGCTTTTTTGTGTTTTAGTGTGCGCTTTGTATTTTACCTGTAGCAACCTGCCCAGTAGTTAGAGCCTTTCTGTGTGTCTTGTGATCAGCAGCTAATGGTGGCTAATGTTAGTAAACATACAGCACAGGACTCTGTATCACCACTAGCCTCACAGAGGGAGGTTGTGTCATGGTGGTGATACAGTAGTGGCCTGCAGGACTTTTCTTTTATTGTAGCTTTTGTGGATAAAATGGCAAAGTTTTTGGCTACACAATGCAAGACAACAAGTGAAACACCTTTTTGCGATGTTCTTGGTGTGGCACTCCTGTCCTCTTGTTTGATTGGTATCCGCATGCTGAATCTGGGACCATGTAGGCCCACAAAGGCATTATATATATATATATATATATGTGTGTGTGTGTGTGTGTGTGTGTGTGTGAAATAGTAAAGAGTATGGTGTCATACTTATTGTTAAACACATATTCTAATCCCTTACATATACTATCATTTATTAATTAGGGCTGTCAGTGTTAAAGGGTTAATCGTGATATGATTAAAGTCCATAATTAACATGTACATTTTTTTATGGCGTACTCACCTGCCAAATTCCCGTCTTTAAGATGATGTACTGGAATGAATT